>NC_136067.1:1235744496-1236344496 GCF_964261635.1 Lissotriton helveticus
GGACCCCTCTCGACGTCGATGGTGTCTCGACGTCGACGCGGTCCTCAACGTCGACCTCATCCGAGGTCTCGCCGTTGGTCCCTTCGATGTCGAACAGCGACGTCGCTTCGACCCAGAGCCCTGGGACGACAGGGAGCAGATGGTGGTCAACCCCCTCAATGCAGACGTCGAGGCTATCGGCGTCGACAGAGATCTGTGCCGTTTCCTGGCCTTGTCTTGACTGTGGAGCCCCCCCAGAGGCTGAAGCACGGGCAGAGGACATATTCCCGTCATGCCCAGACCCACCTTGGTCCTGCTGTCTCCTGAGCTCCAGTCCTTGGAGACGGATCTTCTCTATGTCCTTCAGGGTCCTCCTGCAGAATTGTTGGCAAATCTCACAGTCTTCAGGGACATGAGAGGATGGGAGGCAGGGGATACACACCCTGTGAGGGTCTGACTTTGCCTTCTTCCTGGCACACTCAGGGCACTTGTGGAACAAGGCTGGCATATTCGACAAAAGAGTGGGCAAAACTGGGCAAAAACTCCAGAAACAGGTAGAAGAAGCAGTCAGACGTTGAGTGAAACACTCGAAACACTTTAAAAGTGCCAAAAAATTGAAAAACACCCAAAAAGGGAGAGCTCAATGCTCCAGGGTCCTGCTAGCAGGAGCCGGAAAAAAAGAACTGAAAGTAAAAGGAGTTTGCTGTGCATCATGGGATACCGAGGGTCTCTGGAGAGTTCCTTAAAGGCACGGTATCCCTTTTTGCAGACACATAATGGCAGCCTATGGGGGCTTGCCTGTCCACCCTTCCTCTCTATCATTCCAAGGATTTTGTGACGGGGAAATTTCTCTATGGGTGAAACTTAACAGACTGTGTAAATGTGATGTTGGTATCCTTTGCATTTCTAGTTGAAGTACTGGACAGTGCAGCCTTGCAGGTATAGGCTGCATTATTGTCCTTAATTTTCTCTGAAGTGTCTATGCAGGACTGCTTGAGGACAACTTAAGAGATTATTTTTGATTGCTCCGGGGTCCACGCACATATGTGGGACTATTCACTAGATTATGACTATACACAGAGATCCCCTACTACAGAACAATAATTAGCCCAATTTACAAGCAGGGCGACAAGAGCATCCCAAACAATTATCGACTCGTTGCCCTAATTGACATAGAGGCAAAGTATAATGCGGGGTTAGTCCTAGAGGAACTAATATCCTGGGAATCATCAAAATGCATTAACCCAGCACACGAGACTGGGTTCTCCAGAGGACAGGGAACCACTACCAACATCATGGTGCTAACTCTGCTGATAGATGCAGCCAAAGCAGCAAAGAGCTCGCTATTTGTAAGCTTCATAGACTATAGCGCAGCATTTGATCACGTAGATCGTGCCAAACTATGGCAGAAATTGGAAAATTGGGGTTACCAAAACCTCTTCTAAATCAGTTGATCCTTTTACATACTGATACCTTGGTCAAAATCAAGATGGGAGCTGGGACACACCTCTCTAGGCGAATTAACACCTCTAAAAGCCTAAAACAAGGATGAGTTTTAGCTCCTTTGCTTTTCAACTGCTTCTTAGCAGACCTTCCAGGGGTACTGGACAACAGTACATCGCACGCCCCACGTTTAGGAAAAATCTCACTGTCCAATCTCCTATATGTGATTGATTTGGTTTTGATATGCCGGAATCCAATCGGCCTCCAACACCTGCTGGATACCACTAATAACTTCTCGCAACATAATGCATTAAACATTAAGAAAACAAAAATCATAACAGTGACTTACCACAAGATGAAGAAGATCACGTGGTACTTGGACAGGCGCAGCCTAGACCGAGTAACTAACCACAAGTACCTCAGTGTTCTACTTGACAGCAGAGGCTCATATAAACCCCAAATGGAGACCTTGAGGCGGAAGGGCACCATGAGCTACCTCGCAATAAAGCCTCTGAGGAAAGCCCTACCAGACCGAACCTTAGATCCCCTATTACAGGTGATTTGAGCTAGATTACAGCCAATGCTAACATATGGGAGCGAACCAATGCAAGGGAAAGATGCGATGGTCCAGGATAAAATAATTGGTAGCACATACAGAGTAATCTTTCAGCTACCAAACTATATGTCGCTCGCCCAAATACGCCTAGATTTTGGTCTTCAAAAGCAATCAGTGGAAAGAAGGGGCGCATTTATAAAAAGCTGTCACAAGATCAGAGGTGCCAAGCCAGGATCTCTAAATACGCACCTTTGGACCGAGCTGTCATGTCGCGAGAAATTACCTGCCAGAGAGTATCTGTTTGACTCACTAAAAAGACTTGAATTGACCAATCTCTGGGACTACTCCATAGATTACAAGAGCTTTAAAAAGGTCGTAACAAAAGTAACAAAAATGATATCCATAACAGAAGGTAAGAAAACTCTGGCCCAGAGGGCTCACGGTTGGATACTGCTTAATGATTACAAAGCTCTCACCCCCAAGCTTATTTAAAAACGGGAGTCAAAAGGTAGATAAAGGAAATTTTTTAAAGTTGCACTTTGGCATTTTATCAATCCTCCCCTCACCTGCCGCCTTGGAAAAGGAGAACAGAAGAACAGTCCTGTCATCTTTGTGAAGAGGAAACGAGGACCTAGTGCACATTATTTGCATTTGCTCAAGCCTGATGGACATAAGACGTGCTTCACTTTGACCAATATTCAACCTAAAGGGCATCAGGACCTGCAAGCAGGACATAAAATTGTGCTTTAACCCGGAAGAGGCGTAGCTAAACTGCCGACTTACAAAGTACTTTGACATAGAGGATGAAAGACACAAACTACAAGCAACAAGAGAATAGCAAGCAGCTAGACTACTCTTAATTAACATTTTATTAGCCCAATCTACACGTTTGCCGGTTTTGACCAATCCATGTTTACACCCTGAAGCACAAGCACTTTATCTATTCTTGACACATTTCAAGAGACCTGAATAGACAACAAAACTGAGACTTGATATGACCTCCATTTATAGTATAACATTAACAAGCTCAATATGAAAGACTGCATATTATATTCAATGTATAGTTTGAGATAAGGATCGTTTTTATGTATTTTTAACGCCAAGGTTGTTTTAAATTGTGAGTTTTAATTAACTGTACAATAAACTACTACTACTACTACATGAGATAATTACATCGTGTTGAGAATCACAAATGTTCTGTTTGCATCATTTCTGTCGGAGTCCCCGAGATTTTGTCTGCAGTGTTTATATACTTTTTTGGGACCCATCAAGTCCAGAGGATTTCCCATAATGCATGGATGTAAATTCTGTGTAGACGTCTATAATTGAAACACAGGTATCTAAGAATGAATTGTCTTTCTTGAATGTGGAAATCATTAAAGCCCTTAAAAATATATTCATTATTTTCTTCATCATAAATTTGCCTACACAGAAAATGCACACAAAAAAGTTTTGCCATTATTTATTTATTCCTTTATGAATTAGTTTATCGTCAGTATTTTTTCAAGACTGAATCGTTTTTAGCTATGTTTTTTAGGAATGTTTCTTCCACTCCCTTTAGGATAAATGCTGAATTTTGACAGGGTATGTAAAGGTTCAATAAGGTTAAAGTGAACCAACTGACAATAGCACTAATTGATATCCACCTTCCTTCTGTATCCATTTTTATTTTAAATAGATATGTAATGTCTAATCAGAATTCTCACTCCTCATGATTTTTTCTACGGGGTGTGGCTAGGGACCTCTGAGTCTACAGCCCACTGTACACAGGAAAAGAAAACGTGCAGTAACTTCCAAGGGACAGAGGCAGGAGATGAGGAAGAAGGCCATTCCCTGTGGCCTGCAGCTTCTGAACTTATCCAAAGGCCATAGGGAGTTGCTTCTGAAGGCATAAAAGATTGAGGGACAGAAAGCAGGCCCTGTGCCCAGTGCCGGCTGTGCATGGCCGAATAGAGTGGGTACTTTGTTAGACGAGGAACCAAACAATATTATAAAAAGCAGGACAAGGTGTTGAAAAACATTGTTGAAGTTATGGCTGTTTACTCAGATGACAAAATAATGGCCATTGGATAGACAGAGATAAAGAAAGAAATACCCTCAAAAAATGGCAGTTAATGGTTCAATATAGTGATAATTCTAAATCTAACAAGCATTGATAATGCATCGGTTTCACCTATGTAATGAAAATATAGTTCCACCAAAGAGGATGGTAACAGTATTCCGGCGGTGGGAAACTGAGAGGAGAAGCAGTCTAGGAACAAGCATTGGTAAATGTAGGAAAACATGCTACAGCCAATAGAAATTGAGGAAAGGTAAGTGAAGTGGCATGTACTGGAATCAATAAGAAGCCAGGAAAGAGAGGAGGTGAGATGTAAGTCCCTTTTAAGTTTATATTGAAAACAAAACATTTCTTAAGCACAGCGCAAGCGATGTGCAGGTGAAACCTAAAAATGAATAGAATACAGCAGGTACAGTGAGCTATGCAACCATAACTCTCCCACGAGTGTACTGTTCATGGCCTCACACATTGTGCCACAGATCATATCACAAAGAGCATCAAAGATGCCATCACAGTGCATCAATTGACCTTTGACTAGCCCTTATACTGACGGTGTGCTGAGCCAGATATCATTTCAGTTGCATCCCGTGAGCTCTGGCCTTCTGCACGCCCCTGCACCCAGAGCAATGGAAGGCACCTCTTAAAGACGACTGTTGCTTTACCCATCAAACTTTATGCATTGGACCTGGCCTCGTTTTGGTCCTGAACTTAGTCTTCAGACTCACCAACCTTACTCCCAACGACAAATTAACATGCCATTCAGCCATGCTCAGCAGTCACTGAGTACAAAGCCTCAGCATCCATCTGGCCATGACTGATCTCTCCTGCCAGTATAGCAACAGAGGTGATGTGATTACCGTCAATGGTGATGTGTAAAGTAACGTCACCGGATGTTTCACACATGCTTTTATCTCTCGTACAATGGGTGCCAAATTCCAGTGACATGCTTTAGAGGATATATGAAAAATGTCAGCTGGTAAAATGCATAACCAATATTTTGGGATTTTCCGTAAATATATAGCAAAAAAGGAATAATTTTATGTAGTGGTAGCATATATATGAATTATGTTGTCTTTTCAGTTTTACTAGGATAGAGGGGTAACATTTGCAAATCTGCTTTCAATTTGCTATGGGATAGTCAGAAAAAAACAAAGAGCATTCCTTTTCATTGGTGGAAAACATGATCTATTTTAATTTATTGAACATTCTCTGCAAAGTGGCTTGTTGAAGGAAACATACTTAGTGGTTCCATTTTAAAAATCTCTAAAACGATCAAGCAAGTTTGGTCCTCTTTTATCTGATGGTTTGTCATATCCTCGAAATAGAAACAAGTCAAACACATCTCATTAGTTCATCAGCCGCCAACACAAAGCGTTCATTTGGACTCTTTGCGTTTTAGTTATCAATCAATGCATAGATGATCTATGGTAGATTTAAGCAAATTCAGATGAAACAAGCACTGATGAAGCAAGGACTTACCTTATCTGTACCAAGAACATAATTTAACCGGAGACTGACTTCATATCCATCATCGTGGACAGTAGCAGAAATTATCTGCAAAATAAATATGATATTAGAATTACGGAGAAATTTAATTTAGTAATTATTCAACATTATCCGAGGTGGAGGGCCCTTAATGAACAAAATGAGGGTTTTAAATTTGCCGTGGAAGATATGATGTGTTCAATAAAACTAAAATCAGGACATATTTTCTATGAATTGTGAAATATCATCTTCATCCATGTAAGAACAATTCTGCGAGTTGAGTCCAACGTACTTCCAATAGCAGTAGCTGTCTGTTGTGTCAGTTTATTTCTCAGGGTTCTTCTATAGATCACACAACTAAACTGACCAACTAGTGTTAACATTTTATATTCAAGACAGATATGAGATATTTCAGAATGCGGTGCTTCTGGAAAAGGAGCTGTTGAACTTAAAGACTTTCTTATTGAGAAGTCTAAAGTCTGTTAGGCTAATGCAGATATGACACCAGCTGTTTAAAAAGATGCAAAGGGAAGCATACGTTTTAGTAATTTATTGTACAATACAGTTTTAGAGAGCTAAAAATGGTTAAGCGAGAAACCCCTACCTATGTCTAACATCTTTTCACAGCTTTTTCCTCACCCTTTCCACCCACCTTTTCGCTTAATACCTCTTTAACTTCAAAATAGGAACATTTTGGTAAAAATAAATGTGTTTAAACTTCTATTTGAGTGGATGGGATGTAGATTTTTAAAGTTGCAAAAAGGAATCCATTTCCAGACAGAATTCATATTTAAAATTAATTCATTTTTCTTTTTGCTACGCCTCTGTTCATGGAGGTCTAGAAATTGGGGGTGGAGGGGGGCAAAAACTACAACAGTCACTCCCAGTTCTCCACATCCTCTGTCAGCTTATCAGCCTTCCTACTATTCCATCGCTTTGTGGTCTAGAAGTAGTCATTTGTGTCTCCCATTTTTATCTTTGCCATTTTTCGTTCGTGACAAGAATAAGGCAATTCTGGATGAATTTGAAAAATTCCAAGATGATGGATAAAAAAAATAATCAAGTCTTTTATCAGCCAATCACATTTGATGAAAAATTCAAAGTTTAAAGGGTTCCAACTCACAATTTCAGCAACCAAGATGACTCTAAATTTGAGCTCTCAAATGCCTGCTGGACACTTTTCTCACGTGTTAGTATCTAAAAACTACTAAACGGATTTACACCAAGAAAAAACAAAAAATGTAATTTTCTATGTTACTATTTACCTGCATGTTAAGTTTCATGTAAATCACTACAGATATATTTGCTGTAGTAGACAGTAAAAAGCCCTCTAGAAGCAAAAATGGGAAATGCATCTATCTTTCACACCACTTATCCAAATGGATGTGTTTATTTTTTTTATCTGGGTCCAGGAATAGCCTGCAAAACCAAGTTTATGAACCATTTGTAGAATATTGGTCCCAATATCTCCAACTTTATTGGTTTGACAGTTTGCCTAAACTGGAGGCCTAAAAAATATATTTTCTAATGGTAATTTCTTGAACTCTACTACATGGATTTATATCAAACTAAGCAAACGCATTTCCTTAAGTAAAATTCTACCTTCATGCCGTTGCCCCATCTCACACCTTTGAAGACAAAGATATACACGTGGATTGCCTCCACGCCACTGCAAAGTCAAAGATCATTTGTGGCAACCATACAACACAAGAAGACAAAGGTACAAGCATGATTCATTTTCTTAATGGTATTTTGTCAAGTGCATGCTTACTCAGTTTCACTACTGCTGTGGTGGCAAGCCTCAGCCAGGCCTACCGGTGCAAGGGATTCGCCCTTCTCTACACAGAGTCCTTAGACCAATAGCAAGAAGTTGGCACAGAAAATGGAAAAGAAAAAACAGAGTTTATTAAACCTCATGAGGTGGAACTACATTCACACAACACCCTTCGGTAGAGTATGAGGTAGCGCACTGACTGGAAGGAGCTTGGTCCTTTTATACCCACACAGGGGCTCAAATGAAAGCGGTACAAGGTATAGAATGCTGGTTTCAAATACATATAAGGTCATACAGAGAGTGTGCTAGCACAAGTGGGAGGGGCTGACAGTTAGCTAATTCTGGTGGGCACATCTTGACAGTTACAAGTTGGAGACAGCTGTATGCTCAACTGAGCATGTGCAAAACAGAGGAGACTAAATATATCTTGTCTCTAGGCAGATTTCAAGAGCAGTTGACAGGAAGGACAGAGCACATGGAGAGTACAAAATGGAGTCCGTAAATGGACAAGATAGTCTCTAAATACAAGATGTCTTCTGCTAATGCTTAACCTAATCATTGCTAAATTACAACAGACGACCCTTTCAGCATTTGCAGAAGACCTTCGTCTATCTAGGGTAATCTAAATCAGCATCCTGTACATTGATATTCATCATCTCAGTAATCTCACAATTTAGCATTTGTTGTTCTTTTGTAATATTTCTTTTGGCAGGTGTACAAGCAGTGATGCACATGGAGCAAATCATAGGGCCACATTGTATACAAGTACAACATGTAAATAGTATCACCAGTAGTATACATAGAATAGTCAGTAGTTTCCAGCCTCAAGTAACAAAGAGTGTCCATATCCAGTTTGAAAATGTCCATGTACCAGTCTCTGGGTGAATGTCTGCAGCAATTGTATGCAGCTTAGAGATTGCATCAAAAACTGAAGGTGAGTGGCCAGGTATAAAGACGCAGCAACTGTTACCGATGATGCGGCATGCACTACCTCGATCAGCCAAAATCACGACGAGCACCATCCTATTTTGGAGTGCTACAATTCTTGCAATTTGCAGTTCTTCTGTAATGTTCCCAAGTGCCATGGCTGTCTGATTGGTGACAGCTTCCACAACACGAGTCAATTGTCTGATCTTTCTGCTATTCAATGCAGCACCCACAAGGAAGAACAAACCCAAATTGAAATCGACATATTGTTGCAAAGTGGTATCTGTCTGGTCGATCTCATCTGTATTTATTGTTCGTTTGTATCTATTCTTAGAAATATCATTGCACAACTTCAGGT
Source organism: Lissotriton helveticus (assembly GCF_964261635.1). NCBI lineage: Eukaryota > Metazoa > Chordata > Amphibia > Caudata > Salamandridae > Lissotriton > Lissotriton helveticus. The sequence continues at coordinate 1,235,753,078 of NC_136067.1, forward strand.
CAAGATGATATGATGCAGGTGCTAAAAACACAGGTGGTAACAAAAATGAGATGTAGCATACCCCTGACCATCCAACAGGTAATTGATAATATCCTTTATTACCACACACAAAGTAGGTGTTGCGCGACGATGTAAAACTACTATTATTCATACCTTCAATGTTCAGTATAGAGATACATTCACTTCGTCCTACGGGAATTCTCCCAGCACTGCCAATACATAAATCTGCTTTTGCTCTGGTTACAGAAATCACAAAGGGTCCAATGTTCTTCATATTCCTCACATTTGTGAAGACATATGGTGTCAAAATATTGTCTGGTTGGTATTCTTCCCATTCCCATTTAGTCCCTTTGGCTTGAGGATAGCCATCTTTATCTTGGTAGCATTCTTCATTCAACCGAAAAATTATTCCACCTACTGAGAGCTTTCCGAAAGCAAACAAAAGGGCATACCAAGCTTGACATGAGCCATTATGGGAAAATGGTAGAGGAATAAAAGGCGTTCCTCCTTTCTTCTGGTGTGCAGGTATCAACCCACATACCCAAAAATTGGTAGTATTTGTAGCATTATGGGTATGATGCAACATCTGGATGAATGTGTTATTCAGATAGGACTGTTGAAGTTTCTGCTCATGATAAGGAAGAGTATAGTAACGATGCTCCAGTGGAGCTGGAGTAGTTGCAACAAAAAGCTGTCGAGCAGGAACTGCTTTCTCAACAAACCAAGTGGTTATTGCCAAAATCATCAAGGCAACAACAAACCCTACAGCATAAATGATTCTCTTGTTATTCATTTCAGTGACAGTGATGATCGATCTTTCTAAGAACCTGTTGAAAACAATCGTTGGAGCTCTTCTCCCTTGGGTAGCCGTTGATTTCTTCACCACGGGCCAAGACGGGTGTCACTACACTAATGCAAGGCTGATCCCTCCCCTTGCCTCATTGGCTTTCCGTTTCACAAACCCAGGGCGGTAGCTCACCAGTCTCGTTCAAAACTGCAGATTTCTTTCTCGGTCTCAAATTGTATCGCGATGCTCCAGGAATCGTGTGGTCCGGGAAGACTTCTGTAGACTCGTCAGATGAGATAGCTTAACCTTTCTCCGTCTCCAGAATTTCTCGATGGGCGGTCAGCGCAGCAGGTTCCACCAAAGCGGGCGATACACGCTTGCAGTGCGTGGTATGGAGCCAGTTCTTTTTGTTCGTCACTCGAACCGCTGTCCTTGTAGCCAACAAAAACAAAAAATGCCAACTCCACTCGTTATTGTAAAAAGAATTCTTTAGGACTGACCAAAAACCAATTGAAGTATGTCCTGGTATTTTTATTTATACCATATATCTTTTTATATTTTATATACTTGTTTTCTTCATTTAAGTTTGAAAAAGAACACGTATACAATCAACAATATTTACACTTATATACATTTATCTTACATAGACATATTTACATTGCACCGTGATACATACAAACTGTGACAAAATTCAAAAAATATACATACTAAATACATAGAAACAAAAACGTATCTTTATGTATTCACAATTTAGAAAGCAATGAATTAATCAATATCCGAGATTTTTAAAGTGACAAAGTCAAAAAAAGGAAGAAGGGGGGGGGCTGAATTGAATCACTGGGAAGCGACCAATTAAACAACGCAAAGATTGCTGCTGTTCTCTCCTCTAGATGTGCTGATGCGTTTCGAATCTAGGGACCCAGTTCCTAGACTCTCATCAGGGCTCTATCATTTTGTCTGTATCTGTATGTTTTAGACACAATCTCCGAGTGTTAAACTGCAGGCAATATTCCATCGCGCTAGTCGAAGGAACGACTTTTAACGAGTGTCGAGCGGTACCTCCTTCTCCTGCTCCAGTGTACACCAACTCTCTAAAACTGGTTTTAGAGATTGTGGTGAAGCGCATTTAAAATTATCGTACATACCTGCGCAGTTTGAAATGAAAATTAAAAAGATCGTGAACTGAAAATAGAACACCAGTTGATTTCCCTTCCCTGCCAAAAGGCTGCAAGCAGCGCCCTATAAATAAAGAATATCGATGTCAGAATGACTACAGTGTATCCCAGCCTAATTTCAACAACAAGAAAGCCTTATTTGTCTAAAACATACATGCAATGTAAATATGTCTATGTAAGATAGGTGTATATAAGTGTAAATATTGTTGATTGTATACGTGTTCTTTCTCAAACTTAAATGAAGAAATAAAGTATATAAAATATAAAAAGATATATAGTATAAATAAAAATACCAGGACATACTTCAATTGGTTTTTGGTTAGTCCTAAAGAAAATGTTTTACAATAACGAGTGGAGTTGGCATTTTTTGTTTTTGTTGATATAATACAGGGTCCAGCCTACTCCATGTCCCAGGGCCTAACTCCTCTAGTCCTTGTAGCCAACAGCACCTGCTCCGGGCCTCGCCACCTCAGCTCCAAGCTGTTCGATCTGTCGAAGACCTTTATCATTACGTAATCACCGGGACGGAGATTATGGGCCTCACCTGTAGATCTATCAGGAAGAGCTTCTCGAACCTGTTGATGAATAGAGGTCAAACTGTCAGTTAACTGTGCCAAATAATCATTCAACAGAACACAAGGTACATCATGCATGGGGCGTGGCTTAGGAACTCCCCAAATGTTCATTGGTCTTCCAAATACCACCTCGTATGGTGTAAGACCTGATCGTGAGTGTGGTACTGATCTTATGGATAACAGTGCCAAAGGCAATGCATCTGGCCACTTTAGGGACGTGGAAGCCAGTATTTTTCGCCAGTTTCAATTTTAAGGTAGCATTATACCTTTCCACCAATCCTGCTGATTGTGGATGGAAGACTGCATGGAATTTCTGTTTGATCCCTAACCCTTTCAGGACATACTCAACAACTTGCCCAATAAAATGAGGTCCGTTGTCACTCCACAAAATTTTACAAACACAATACCTAGGAAAATATTCCTTCAGAAGCACCTTTGCTGTAGTAAGAGCAGTATTGTCCTTTGTAGGATATGACTCTATCCATTTACTGAAGGCACATACCACCAGTAGAACGTATTTTAGATTATTGCAGCGTTCAAGTTGGATGTAATCCATCTGCAAAACTTCAAAAGGTGCGGTTGGTGTAGCAAACCCTCCTGTAGGAGTTTGTGTCCCTTTTCCAGGGTTATACTGCCAACGGATCAAACAGGACTGTACTATTCTTTTAGCTGTGCTGGCAATTTCAGGATGCTCCCAGACTTGTGTAAGCAATTTGGTTATTGCTAGAGCTTCAACATGTGCCAGCCCATGTGCCATTTGAACCACAGGTTGTAAATAGGCTGCAGGCAATTTCCATTTATTAATTTCTTTGTTACGCCAACAAACCTCATCATCTAACATTCCTTCTTTGGACCACTGCTCAAGTTCTTCCACAGAGGCAGATCTCTGTATATCTAATACTTCCTCTCTAGCATTATGCCAGCGCTCAACTTGAGATTTTACTACGTACATAGATGTAGTGCTTCGCTGTATTGCAGTTTCGCAGGCTACACGATCTGCGAAGGTATTGCCTTGTCCAATTTTGTCAATGATTTTCTTGTGTGCGCTACACTTCATAATGGCAACCTTCTTCGGATATGTAAGTGCAGTCAAGAGATTATGTACTAATTCTCCGTGCATTATCTGCATCCCGTGGGATGTAAGAAAGCCTCTTTCCTTCCAGAGTAGGCTAAAATCATGAACCACTCCAAAAGCATAGCGGCTGTCCGTGTAAATGTTCACACATAAGTCAGTACTAAGCTCACACGCTCGTGTCAAAGCTATTAGTTCAGCTGCTTGAGCCGACTTCTGTGGTATACGAGCTGTTTCCACTACTGTCTCGATTGTGGTGTTTGCATATGCAGCTGAGGTTGTGCCATCTGGTAACTTCAAACAGGACCCATCCACCCACAACTCCCCATCTACATCTGAAAGGGGCGTATCTTGCAAATCGATGCAACCCTTTGTCTGTTCCTCAGTAAGGAATATACAATCGTGAGGCTCCTTTGATTGAGACTGAGTCGCAGGATATGGCAACAAAGTGGCTGGGTTTAGTGTTGCACACCTCTTCAATGTAATATGAGGTGCTTACAATGTCAATTCGTATCCTGTCAGGCGAGCACTAGTTAAATGCTGTGTCTTAGTCTGATTCGAAAGGGCATCTACTGCATGGGGTACTAGCACCAACAGTTTGTGTGACAAAACTATCCCTTCGCTCTGACGTATAGACACAGCTGTCGCTGCAACTCAACAAAAACATCCAGGCAACGCACTAGCAACAGGATCAAGAACTGCAGAAAAATATGCACAGGGACGCTGCTTGTCACCGTGTGTCTGTACTAAAACTGACAATGCACATCCATCTTTCTCGTGTACATAGAGTGTAAAGGCCTTCGTATAATCTGGTGTGCCTAACACTGGTGCTGAGCAAAGAGCTTGTCTTAACTGACGAAAAGCATTTTGACATTCATCTGTCCAAGGAAGAGGAATCGGAGTGTTCTTAGTCAAGAGTGCTAGCAAAGGTTTAACAATGTGTGAAAAACCCAATATCCATTGCCAACAAAAAAAAGTCAAACCAATGAATGCACGGACATCTTTCTGGGTGGAAGGTACTGGAGGGTCTAAAATTGCTTGAATGCGATCTGGTGTCAGTGCACGTCCCTCCTTAGACAGAAGATGACCTAAATAGGTTACCTTCGGTCTACAATATTGCAATTTCTTCCGTGATACTTTATGGTTGCGTGTAGCAAGAAAAGAAAGTAAGGACAAAGTACATTTTTCACACTGCTCAGGTGTATCAGTTGCCAACAAGATGTCATCGATATATTGTATGAGAGCCACTCCTTCAGGCAAAATAAAGTAATCGAATTGTCTTTTTAAGGCTTGACTATAAATACTCGGACTCTCAGTGTACCCTTGAGGAACTCTACAAAATATGTATGATCTGTTATTCAAAGTGAAACCGAACAAATATCGGCTATCAGGATGAATAGGAATCGAGAAGAAAACATTCTTCAAATCCACTACTGAAAATGTAGTTGTTGTTGGAGGGACCAGGGTAAACAATGTCGTTATGTCAGACACTACAGGGTACTGTGGTACTACAATCTTGTTGACTTCTCTCAAATCGATGATAAATCTATAAATCTTAGTGTCAGCATCTTTTTTCAAAATGGGAAGAATTGGACTATTGCAAACATTATAAGGGATTTCTTCCACAACCCCCACCTTAATCAGATCTTGTACAATACGTGTAAGTGCTTCCTCTCCGTCTCGAGAAATTTTATACTGAGGCAATCTCGGCAGTATAGCACCTTCCTTGACACTAATATGTACTGGTGGAATAACCATTTGTCCTACATCGGTGTCTGAAGTAGCCCACAAAGTACTAGGGAGTGAAGCTAGTGCAATATCCTCTTTAACAATACAGGATCTCTAATCATGGGGTGGTTGTCATTTAAAATAACTCGTACTCCTTTCGGAGAACATCGTATCGTAGCCCTGAAATATTTGAGCATATCAAGACCCACAATATTGTCTGGTGTGTTTGGGGAAAGCAAAAACGGACATGGAGCAGTAAACTTATCAACATGAAGTGCAAGTGGCTGTGACAATGGGCTAAGGGAAGGTGTTCCATCGAAACCTATCGATGTAATGGTTAAGCCAGACAGGGGAGCCCTTGGAATCAAGTGTTTAGACAAGGCGCTACAAGTAGCTCCTGTATCAACCAAAAACTGATCAGTAGAACCCAAAACATGTGCTGTAACATAGGGACCCCTCTGATCTACTGGAACTTCAACTGATTCCTTACCCCATCCTAGGCAATCCTATGCATAAGCAGAATCTTGCAAATCAGACGGCTCATAGTCGGACATTCGATATTGGTTCCGTCTGTCAAAAGTATTAGACCCCTCTTGTCCACGAGTATTAACATCAAACCTAGCACGATCATTTGTTTCCTCTAGGCCCTGAAAATCCTGAACAATTTCTCATTTGTACCCGACCACGTGAACCCTGCTGAGCACGCAGTACTGGACAGTCAGAAAGCCAATGTCCAAATTTCTTGCAATACGCACACTGATCAACAGACAAATTTGGATGAGTATAGGGAGGAAAGGACAAACCATGAGATCCACGTACACCTCTATTATTACCTCTAAAAGGTGGGCCATAAGCCTGAGCCATCATAACCTTTGTTTTTAACTCTTTAGATTTTTTATCCTCCTTACTTTTAGCTTCTAATTCTTGTCGTTCATAATACTGAGCCATAGTTAAGAGAGAAACCGGAGAGGAGGCAGTCCATGAACTTTCACTCGCCTTTAGGCGACTAGCTATTTCTGGCAAAAGGTTTGTGACATATTTATCGACAAACAGATGCCTACCCGTGTCATCTGTCAATGACTGGCCACTAAAATCGTGGAATGCTTGTTCAAAGCGTGTGAAGAAGTCTGAAACGGATTCATCTATCTTTTGCTTACAAGACTCTAACATAGTCCAATCTATCTTTTTAGGGGAATAATCGTCTTTAATTTAACCAAAATAGCTGCTGGAAGATCTAAAATTAGCTGACACGGTTTCTGTGCAGGTTCTTTATCTTTATCTAATTGTTCTATATCTGTCCACAATGCCCCAAATACCACACGATCATCAACTTTACGCACAGTTCTCCACATATCAGGCGGTAATATTAATCCAAAAAACAAATCGATATCAGACAAAGTCATAGTACAAGAGCTAATGGCACCCTCAATTTCTTCATAAAAGGCTGTTGGATTCTTTCGTGGATCGGGCAATGCATTTTTTAAGAGCCATAACATCTGCTCTATTCCAAGGAGTGTACACCCAATTATAAATAAAGTACCCTTTCGCGTCGACAGAAGTCTTATCATCACTTGTACCTGTTCCTTTAGGAGGAACATTTAGGAGGAACATATAAAGGCGCAGCTCCCCACATAGGTTTCACATTTACAACATTCTTATCTGTTTTGAGCGTCGGAGCTCGTGCCATGTTGATTTGAGATGTTTGTGCAGCTGCGTCTGCTGCCTTTTTCCTCCTCCAGCAAACGGACTGCTTCATCACGTAGTTTAACCAAGCGTCTGATCGTGTCAGCCACCTGGGAGAAGAAAAAAGAACCTTGTTGTAATTGCTTACAATCAGCTGCTATATCATCTGGCTCTACTTCCACCGAATATTTCCTAAATCGTTCCAGAACCTCTGCAGCAAATATCTCGGTGAAATATTTTTGTTCCCTTTCCGACCAATTCTTAATAGTATCTAGAAGTTCAGAAGCAGTGATAGTACTACGATCGGCTTTACGCGCCGCAGATCTAATCTCAGAGGAACGTTCGGTAGTTAACATCGAGCGAGTATTTCGGATTTTATCCTGCTCTGTAGGAGAGTCCTCATCTGACTCATCAGGAGCAGAGGGAAGAGTATACGGAGGTGGACAACGATCTAATAAGAGAGAATCATCTTTGGGTTTATTAAGAATAGGGTAAAGATGCCTACGAACAGCGTACTGGCCATTTACCTGTAACTGACGCTCCCTACCTTCCCTTTCTTTAATTTCTTTATTTTTCATTTCTAATGCTTTCGCATGCACACTTTTACGTTGTTCTTTTTCAATCAAGGCCTGCTCATGCTTCATTCGCTCACGCACTTCTTTCTCATACATTCGCACACAATCAAACATATCTTGCCTAGCCTTTCGCTTGAACATCCGTTGCTCCACATACTGAATCCTTCGCAAATCAAATGACCCATGCATAGGCTAACGCACCTCAGGATCCTTACGGGTGTAGTTGTTCCATAACGTGCTGTACATTATGGACGAAATACCATACTTAATATACATGTCACTATTAGGCGTCCCCTCCGGGGGGGGCTGGTTGTGCTTTATCGAGTTTCAATGTGGTACCACTACAAAAGCAACACATCCTACGAAGTGTGCTGGAGACAGGCATGCCAAAAATAGTGCTAAATATGCAGTATTATAATCAAAAGTAGCATTTAAGGTACTCTTCGTACATTGCGCCGTTCAAATAATCTTAAATAGAGAAAAATCTCCTCATTACCTGCCTTTATGTATTGCAACACATATATATATATATATATATATATATACATAGAACAACAACACATATATATATATATATATATATATATATACATACACATAGAACAAGGTTCAATATCTGGCCAATTCCATAAACAAATGTCACAGTAAGTGTTTCTAAACTACCTTACCAGTCAAAGGCATCCAAACCTACAGCAAGTGCCGCAAAACGGCTCTTATCAATCAAATGGTGTCCAGGTTCCTACTGCCAAGTTCTCAAATCGACCAAACGGTCACTGCACAGCGAATCAATAGAAGAGATCTCAGTCGAGGACCGGCGCCACCTGGATGGTCAGATCAGAAAGAAAGGGAAAACGCTGTGGATGCCAAGACTCGGGTCTCCCCCTGCAGTGATCACGTCCAAAGCGAGATTCCAATCCTTCGTCTCGACCACTCCTTCGGGCATCCGAGTCGCTGATGAGCCCCACTTTGGAAGCGCCAATTTGTGGTGGCAAGCCTCAGCCAGGCCTACTAGTGCAAGGGATTCGCCCTTCTCTACACAGAGTCCTTAGACCAATAGCAAGAAGTTGGCACAGAAACTGGATTAGAAAAAACAGAGTTTATTAAGCCTCATGAGGTGGAACAACATTCACACAACACCGTTCGGTAGAGTATGAGGTAGCACACTGACTGAAAGGAGCTTGGTCCTTTTATACCCACACAGGGGCTCAAATGAAGGCGGTACAAGGTATAGAATGCTGGTTTCAAATACATATAAGGTCATACAGCGAGTGTGCTAGCAACAAGTGGGAGGAGCTGACAGTTAGCTAATTCTGGTGGGCACATCCTGACAGTTACAAGTTGGAGACAGCTGTATGCAAAACAGAGGAGACTAAATATATCTTGTCTCTAGGCAGATTTCAAGAGCAGTTGACAGGAAGGTAGGACAGAGCACATGGCAAACAAAATGGCCGAGAGAAATACAATATGGAGTCCGTAAACGGACAAGATAGTCTCTAAATACAAGATGTCTTCTGCTAATGCTTAACCTAATCATTGCTAAATTACAAAACTGCTGCAGACATGGGTCTGATTTCCAACAAGTATAACATAAATGCACATGCAGACATCGTAGGTCAGTTCCCATTATTGTTTCATGGACTAGGAAAGCTTAAGACCATGAAAGTACAACTTCACATCAATGAAGACATTCGCCATGTTGATCAACAACATCGTTAAATTACTTTTCACTTGCAAGAAGCTGTTGAGAAAGAACTGGAAACGCTGTTAAAACATGATATGTTATGTTAATGTTATGTTAATATGAGCTTATATAGCGCTGTATCACCCGGGGGTATCTAAGCGCTATATATCATCGAACGCTCTACTGGTCCGACACCACGGGTTTCACCCGTAGTGGTAGGGCCCAGAAAGGACAATCGGGGTACCATTGTTGCAAGGATTTCTGCTCATATACAGAACTGTGCACAGAGACCTAGGACATTAGTGAATTGTGGTGTACCAGAAACTCACCTCAGTACCTAGAAACCCCAACCAGCTAGCAATCAGTGTCTCATTAGCTCTTCGTCCTATAGCAAAGTAACCAATGATTAGACAACCTAGAACATGCGACTTAGGACCATATCAGGAATGGTGGGAAGTGAGAACACTCTTTTGTTATGCTCTCATACCAGTCCACAACAGGAGTAAAAAAGAGACACGGTAAGGTTAAAATATTTATTAACGACGTGATCTCATGCGCAGTATCTTAGCCAACATAAGCAGACATATGATTAAAAATAATATGATCAGCATGGTTACAACTCCATAAAATACAAAAGGAGGAATCATATTACAAAGATAGTGCAAACAGGTGATAAAAGCGCCGGTTTAAACACCCTCCCTATATAGGAACTATGTATTATAAAACTAGAGAAGGTCTCTTGAGCTTGCTTTGGGGGACCCCATTTCCTGTCCGCTCAGTAAGTGTAAATTACATCTGGATCGGCTAGTCTCTCTGCATCCCTGGAATCTTCCAAGTGTGTGAAATTATGGCAAGTGTGCTATGATAAAGGCGCCAGAATCCTACTCGGCTTGCAGCTGCCAAAATGTGTCTAGAATGTGTTACACTGACACGCCGATAAACAGGCTCACATGTTATGATAACCTTGACAGCTCAGCACTCACTGTACAGACTGAGGGAAACAAACCTTTTCTCATGTATAGACCTTCGTGAAAGCTAGCTTTGCAAAAACAGCTAAGCAGTGTCATGTGCAAAAAGCAGCAAAAGGTAAAATGCCGTTTAAACTTCTAATAAGTCATGCTAACTTAACATGCACGCAAAAGGAGGCCCATAAACCATACTAGACAATGTGCATCTGTGTTGACATACGCCAAGCTAACATTGCAATTGAGAAAGAACAACACCCAGGTCTGAACACTGCAGGTATGATCACACAGCTGAAAGGTGCCAAAGTCTTTTGTCGTCTCGATCTGAACAAGGGATATCATCGACTCAAACAAGAGGAAAGCTGGAGATACATTACCACTTTTCCCACCCATATTGGCTTGTTCAGATATGAAAGACTACGTTTTGCACTGTCGTCAGCTGCAGAACTCTTTCAGGATGTAATTTGCTGCATAATACAGCCTGTCACACATGCTTTTAATTATAGTGATATTGTACGGGTATTTAGGGCCACTTGAAAAGAACATGACAAAGCCCTTGCACAAGTATGCTGCTTGCTGGCTTATGCTGGTCTCATGTTGAATGCAGAAAAGTGTGAGTGTTACCAAACAAAACTCAAATTCTTTGGACATATTTACTCGGAAAAGGGGAAGACACCAGATATGAATAAAGTAAAAGCCTTGTCGTCCACTACTCCACCACAAGACGTGACAATGCTGTGATCCTTCCTTGGCATGGCCAGTTAATGTTCCATGTATATATGTGATTTTGCCACAGCCAGTGCCTCGTTGAGAGACTTGATAAAAAAGAACTCTGTATTCAAGTGGTCAATTGAATGTGACCGAAGCTTTAAGAAAACTAAACATGCAGTTGAGAACGCTACTAAAATGGCCTATTTTGATCCAAAACATTACACTGAGATTGTAGTAGATGCCAGCCCAGTGGGGTTGGTTGCAGGCCTGGCACAGCACAGTGGGCATGACAATGATCAAAGGCACATTGTGGCTTATGCAAGCCGGAGTCTGTCGCAGACCGAACATGCTTATTCCCAACCTGAGAAAGAAAGTCTAGGTGTGGGCTCGTGAATACTTCCATGTGTTTCTATACAGAAAACACTTTACCCTTGTCTTTGACTACCAAGCTTTACTTACCATTTTTGGGAATCCGAAAGCCAAGATATCCCCTCGCATCAAGAGGTGGGGGTTGTGATTGCAAGAGTATGATTACACTACTGTGCACAGGCCAGGGAAAGACAAAAATCCTGCTTTACTTTTCAGCAGGTTAGGGAGGACGCTACACTGTTGTGGACACACTATCATGTTGGGGAGGACCCTACACTGATGTGGACAGATTCCCCTTGGGACAGACAGATGGTATAGAGAGGGACTTCAGAGAGAACCCCAGAGGTTTCACAGAGATAGCTGATAACTTCTGTTGTTCAAAATCTGGTTAGCAAAGAAGGTGGAAGTGGTCAAGCTGTGCTGAGGAGAACCTCCCAAAAGGACTGGTGCTTTAAGTAGGTCATCTAGAGGGGCTAACATGATGGGATCTGATGCATCTCTGTGCTTCTCCTATTATGGTGCTAGTCGGCTTCTGTGACTGGTGATGTGTCCAAACACTAGGGGAGGTCTGGCTCCTGTGCTTTTTCTTGCAACAAGACTCTCCAGTGACTGGAAGGCAGAATCCCACCAACTACACTGAGTCTGTGATGGCTTTCAAGTCTTTAAGGTTCGAGTTATTGACAGCAGTGAACATGACGTTGCCCCAAATATATGACCTTTTGTTCCACTATGGAACAGAAGTTAGTTGTTGAAAAGGGAAGCTTGAATGTACGGACAACTCAGTGTTGGTATCAACAATGGTCTGGAATGAGGCCCCTAGTAATCAGTGGCTCTCCACACCACTGGAGTCAAGCTATCCTGGCTGATGACGGCTGATAGCCAGAAACCGGTCCTAGGTTGCTTGATTCGGTCCAGGGAAGACATGGCTTGGCAGTTCGGGCTAGACTGTTCCCCTGAGGCACAGGGTCAAGGCTGATTTGCATATGGCCATGTCTGAACTGGGGTGGTGTGGAGTGCAAAAAAACGATGGATTTAGGCCCAGATCTCTGTACTGGGGTGACTGTATGACACTGTTCTGCATTCTGTCCATCAACTGTTGTTTTTGCATTTGTCACCCCGAGTGGGACGGGTATGCTCAGATGTGAGACCCGTGCTCTCCACACCACTGGAGTCAAGCTATCCTGGCTGATGACGGCTGATAGCCAGAAACCGGTCCTAGGATGCTTGATTCCGGTCCAGGGAAGACATGGCTTGGCAGTTCGGGCTGGACTGTTCCCATGAGGCACAGGGTCAAGGCTGATTTGCATATATCCATGTCTGAACTGGGGTGGTGTGGAGTGCAAAAAAACTATGGATTTAGTCCCAGATCTCTGTACTGGGGTGAATGTATGACATTGTTCTGCATTCTTTCCATCAACTGTTGTTTTTGCATTTGTCACCCCGAGTGGGAAGGGTATGCTCAGACGTGAGTCCCGTGCTCTCCACACCACTGGAGTCAAGCTATCCTGGCTGATGACGGCTGATAGCCAGAAACCGGTCCTAGGATGCTTGATTCTGGTCCTGGGAATGCATGGCTTGGCAGTTCGGGCTGGACTGTTCCCATTGAGGCACAGGGTCAAGGCTGATTTGCATATGGCCATGTCTGAACTGGGGTGGTGTGGAGTGCAAAAAAACTATGGATTTAGGCCCAGATCTCTGTACTGGGGTGAATGTATGACATTGTTCTGCATTCTGTCCATCAACTGTTGCTTTTGGAAGACTGTTCAAGCACCTCAATGACACATTGAGGGACTATGATGTATATCTGTAATATTTGTACTTTTCATTTAACAGAGGGGGGGACGTAATGTCTTGTATAGTGGAACCCTTATGGTCACTGATGGACTCCGTAGAAATTATGTAATTGTTTGGGTGTCTATGTGTGGTTAATAAAGTTCATAACACAATGCATATAGTTGGTTAATGGTTGCATTTTAAAGAATAAAGATGTGCACTACAGAGCACCATGTGTGGCATGGTCATTTGCATGCTACCAGGTTGGGGGGATGCTACATTGATGTGAACTGATTCACGTGGCGACAGGCTTTGTTGGTATCAACAATGGTCTGGAATGAGGCCCACAGTAATCAGATGCTGAGATTAATTCAAACATTTTAGTCATTGCATATTAGTTTTTCTGAGTATGTTGATTTTAGGCCGTATCAGTTCTTTAAATGATCCTTGAATCAAAGGCTGGAGTTGTTTTAGAAGAGGAGAGACTTCTCGTTAGTGGATATGGGGTGAGAGAACCTAACAGTTGTTTTGTTGTTGCTTCAGCATCATACTACAGCTGGTCAATGTTCATAAATAAAAAATCAATTATGAATTGAATATCTTGAATTACTGGGTGAAGTTCATGGACGGTCTTAGGGGACTATTGTCGCTGGCAGATGACACTACGAGGTATAGTAATGTATCCTGAAAGTAATGGTTACTGGTGATATCTGGTTACTGGAGGAAGACATAAACCCTGGAGGCATAGTTTACAAGAAGAGGTTATTTTGAAGAATCCATATAGGCATCCTGTTTTCTGTTAAGGTGGAAATTATTTGTGAGATTCCCATTACAGTGGAGAGGGTAGAAAGCAGTGTGCAGAGGACAGACATGGGTGCTGAGATATCAGGAGGAAAAGGAAGTAGGCCCCCTTTCTCATTGATTATCAAGGTGTTCCTGATAACCCGCAGTGTTGTGGTATCTGTCTTACCACCGATTAAGAACCTAATCAATGGGCCTTTATAATGTATCTACACCACATTTTCCAGGACCATTCTGAGAAAGGGAGATGAATGATTTGCCAGGAGTGGGGGGCGTGGTTAGCCGTCTAATTTGGCGGCTGTGGTTCAATAGAGCTCAGGACCCTCCCGGGGGGAGGGGGGGGATGCTCTCGCTCTACAAGCCGTCCGCATGGCTATAATTGACTGGGGGTCGTTAGTATGCAGAGCCGGTGACTCTAGCTGCGGAGCGGTGCCTCAACCGGCGCTGAGGAGAGCTTTGGGCGGCTGGCGCGTCCCCGGGGCCTACCTGCCCTTCCACTCGGATGTGAGCCGGAAGCTGCCGTAGTACGGTGCCCGGCGACTGGCGCTGTGGCCCGGGCCCTCTCGGCTGGCCTGGGGATGTGCGGCTGCCCCACTGGATCCCCGCCTGTGCCCCCCGCCTGGACACGAGTCATCGCCCCGAGAGCCTGCCCGACAGAGCTGCGCGGTCTGCCGGAGAGAGGTGCGCGTTCGGCGTCGAGGCGCTCTTTCGATGAAGGCAGCTGTGGCGGACCGGGACTCTGGGTGGCCTGCCTGGTTTCTCCTGACCCTCCCTGGACCTACAGGGGGGTGTGACCGCCGTAGCGCTAACGTTGGTGCTCCCGATATCAGGAGCCAGTACCTGGTGGTGAGGTGAGGCTTGAAGTGCGGTTGTCTGGCCGCCTCGCGCCGCGAGCCCCGCCCTGGACTGATTTGCCCCCCCCGACCCCAATACAGCCCACTTGGTGACTTCATTATAACCCACGTGTCCCTGCAAAGCGGCTGCACGGGGCACTGCACCTCCGGGGAGAGAACACTGCGGGGAGGCCTACCAGGCCCTGAGGATCCGGACGGCGCTGGGCTCGGTGAGACACAAAGGAAGTGAGAGGACCCCCCCCCCCCCGAGGGGGAGAGGGAGGAGAGAGGTGATGACCTGTGGCCGCGCTTGGGGCCATGTGCTTGCCACCCCGCCGAGAGTACTGCTGCCTGCTTGCACCATACCCTTTGGATCTGTCTGAGCTTGAGTGCCCCCCACTCCCCATTGAGGCCTGCCCAGGGTACACCACTGCTTCCCTGCAAACACTTGTGACGAGGCTGGCATCCATCTGGGTCAGTCTGTGAGGACGGTCCGACGCGAAGTCTGGTGACAACGTTGAGTAATGGGCAAGAACCGGATGAAGACAATGGACGGACGTACGTCCTGGGCCTGGCCCCCCTTCCACCGTACTGGGCCAGGCAAGCCGGCCCCCTCACCTGGGACGGACCTGATTGGTCATGCAGGGGAAGCGCCGGATAAACTAGACCTCATCCTGCAGGAGATCCGCGACTCTAGGGCAGCGAAGGAACAGCAGCTGGGCACCCTTACCACGGGACTTACTCTGCTGAAGGCGGACCATGTCAAACTTGCAGACACAGTAAAGGAACATTGCCATTCTATTGCAGATATCGTCCCCAAGGTAACGGAACACTCTTCCTCCTTGCAACAACTCCAGCAACAAGTAACTACACTCATGGACCGGGTGGAGGACGCAGAAGGCAGAAATAGACACAATAATGTCCGCATTATTGGGCTGCCGGAACGCTGCGAGGGAGGCGAACAAGTTACTTACCTTCGGTAACGCTTTTTCTGGTAGATACAGTATCTGCCTGTGGATTCCTCACCTTGTGAATATCCCCTTGCGTCAGCAACATTCGGAAATTCTTTTCGTAGCTTCGCGTCGACGTGTACTTGGACGTCATAGAGGCACGGCATCTCTCGCGACTCCGCTGACGTCACCGACGCCCATAATAGGCCCACGCCGGCGTGATGACATCAGTTCCGCCCTTTTTTCCCGTGCCTTCGAGGCACACGGACGGACCAATGACAGTAGATATATACATAGTATACACAGTATACAATAGCCAAGGTAAAACACACAGCGCAAAGTAAATATAAGAAAACATTTGAAATAATACATTTTCCTTGACCATAAAATATTTACAACACAGATTCTCTGGTATAGAAGAGCAGACAACGGGGAGGCGGGTTGGTCAGTGAGGAATCCACAGGCAGATACTGTATCTACCAGAAAAAGCGTTACCGAGGTTAAGTAACTTGTTCTTCTGATAGATACATCTGCTGTGTGGATTCCTCACCTTGTGAATAGAGTCCCACAGCAGTCCCCACTCCCGGAGGAGGGTGTCCACTCTTCTAGACCAGGAAATCCTGGAGAACAGAGCGTGCAAAGTGACCGTCCCTCCTCACTTCGGAATCCAAGCAGTAATGCTTCGCGAAAGTGTGGAGGGAAGACCAAGTTGCCGCCCTACAAATGTCCTCTACAGGAACACCTCTAGCCAATGCAGAGGTTGAAGATGTAGCCCTTGTAGAATGAGCCCTTATACCCTCTGGAGGTTCCTTACCGGCCAAAGAGTATCAGATCTTTATACAGAGGACGATCCATCTTGACAAAGTTCTTTTATGGACCGCTCTTCCTCTCTTGCAGCCAGCAAGCCCAATGAAGAGCTGGTCATCCAACCGACAGTCTTTAGATCTGTCCAGGTAAAAGGACACCACCCTTTTGGGGTCCAGACGGTGTAATCTCTCCTCCTCCTTGGAAGGGTGTGGGGGAGGATAAAAGGTAGGGAGGGTAATGGATTGACCAAGGTGGAAAGGAGTCACAACCTTAGGCAGAAAAGCAGCCCTGGTCCTAAGAACCATTCGATCAGCATGAATGGTCAAGAAAGGGGGCTTGGAACTAAGAGCTTGAAGCTCACTTACCCTCCTTGCCGAGGTTATTGCAACGAGGAAAACTGTCTTAAGAGTCAAAAACCTCATAGGACATTTGTGAAGAGGCTCAAAGGGAGCACCCATCAAAAAGGTCAAGACAAGATTTAAGTCCCACTGAGGCACAATAAAAGGAGTAGGAGGGAACTTATTTGTGAGGCCCTTCAAAAACCTTAAAACTACAGGAGATTTAAAAAGAGACGGCTGGTCAGGCAAGCAGAGAAATGCCGACAGCGCTGAAAGATAGCCCTTCACTGTGGCAACAGCAAGCCCCTGTTGCGCCAGAGAGAGGACAAACTGGAGAACATTAGACAAATGGGCTCTCAAAGGGTCAATAGATTTCTCCCCGCACCAAGTGACAAATTTCGACTATCTATAAGAATAGATTGACTTAGTGGAGTCACGCCTGGCTGACAAGATGACATCCACCACGTCAGGCGGGAGAGAAAAGGAATTCAGGTTGCCCCGTTCAATCTCCAGGCATGAAGGTGTAATGTCTGGAGGTGGGGGTGTAGAACCTGCCCCTCCATCTGAGAGAGGAGGTCTGCCCTGAGAGGGAGACGGAGCGGCGGGTGAGAGGAGAGGTGGAGAAGATCCGTGTACCACACCCTTCTTGGCCAACCCGGGGCGACCAATATGACTTGGGCCCGGTCTTGGCGAATCTTCCTCAGAACCCGAGGAATCAAGGGTATGGGAGGAAACGCGTAAAGGAGTTGATTTCCCCAACTCAACTGAAACGCGTCCCCCAAGGCTCCTTGCATCGGATACTGGAGACTGCAGAACGACGGGCAGTGAGCATTCCCGCGAGTAGCAAACAGGTCCACCCGAGGAGTTCCCCACCTCCGAAAGATGTCGAGAACAATCTCTGGATGGAGCCTCCACTCGTGGTCGGCCGAGAACTGAAGACTCAGACTGTCTGCTCGCACGTTCAGAACCCCGGACAGATGATTTGCCATCAGACAAATCTGATGGTCCTGAACCCAAGACCAGAGCCGCAGAGCCTCTCTGCAGAGACACTGAGACCCTACTCCTCCCTGCTTGTTGATGTACCACATCGCGGTCGTGTTGTCCGTCAGGACTTGCACTGACTGACCACGAATGGAAGGGAGGAAGGCCTTGAGCGCCAAACGTATCGCCCGCAATTCCAGAAGGTTGATGTGAAGCAACCTTTCCTCTGGAGACCAAAGACCCTTGACCTCCAAATCCCCCAGATGAGCACCCCAACCTAGAGTGGATGCATTCGTTATCAATGTGGCCACCGATGGAGACAGATGGAAAGGCTTTCCTTGTGACAGATTGCCTTCCACGCCCCACCAAGATACATCCGCTGCAGCCTCTCTGGAGATCCTCACTGACTCCCTGAGATCCCCTTGGTGTTGAAACCACTGCCTGCGGAGGCACCACTGGAGCGCCCTCATATGCCAGCGTGAATGGTTGACCAACAGAATGCACAAAGCCATCAGACCGAGCAGACGAAGAACCTTCAGGACTGGAACGACCACTCCATTGAAAAATAAAGGAATCATTTCCTGTATGTCGCGAATCCTTTGAGGAGGAGGGAATGCACGACACACAGTTGTGTCCAGTACCGCACCTATGAACAGGTTGCGCTGGGAGGGCACCAGGTGAGACTTGGGTACATTTATCGAAAAACCCAAACAGAACAACAACTGAGTTGTATCCTGCAGATGCTGGAGCACACTCTCTGATGACTCTGCTTAGATCAGCCAGTCGTCCAAATAGGGGAATACCGGAATCCCCACTTCCTGAGATGTGCCGCCACTACCGCCATCACCTTGGTGAAGACTCGAGGCGCAGTAGTAAGACCAAACGGAAGGACCGCAAACTGGTAGTGCTGCGATCCCACCGTAAAACGGAGATACTTTCTGTGCGACTTCAGGATTGGGATGTGGAAATACGCATCCTGCAAGTCGAGCGACACCATCCAGTCTTCTTCCAGCAGCGCTTGAAGAACCTGTGCAAGGGTGAGCATCTTGAATTTCTTTTGTTTCAGATAGAGATTCAAGATCCTGAGATCCAGGATTGGACGAAGTCTGCCATCCTTCTTGGGGATCAGGAAATACCGGGAGTAGCATCCCTGATCCCTTTCCTGCTCTGGGACCACCTCTATCGCACCCTTTCTTACCAAAGTCTGTACTTCCTCCTGAAGAAGCAACAGACGTTCCCCGTGCCAAAACCTTGGCAAGGAGGGTAATTGGGAGGAAATTCCTGAAAGGGAAGGGCAAACCCATTTTCTACGAGATTGAGAACCCAAAGATGTGATGTAACCGATTCCCAATCCCGTAGAAAGTAGGTAAGCCGACCCCCCACTGGACCCACATGATCCTGAATGGCGGATCTAGGGCTGCTTTTCTGTGACTGGGGGGTTGGAAGAGGTGGAGGAAGAAGAGGTTTGACGCCCTCGAAGACGACCCCTTTGCTTCCCCATGTATGACCTGTACAAGGTGTTCTGCTGCTGCTGCTGCTGCTGACCTTGTCTAAAGTTCCGAAAGGAAGAGCGTCCAAATCCTCTGAACTTTCTGTCCGGTGCACCTCTAATTTGAAGGCCCAAAGACCTGGCAGTAGCTCTGCTATCTTTAAACCTTTCGAGGGCTGTATCTGCCTTCTTGCCAAAAAGTTCTTCTCCGTCAAAAGGCAGATCCAAAAGCGCCGCCTGAACATCAGCAGAAAAGTCTGAGGACTTTAGCCAAGCCGATCTTTGCGTAGCAACTGCAGTACCCATAATCCGAGCCACAGAATCAGCCGTGTCAAGACCGCTCTGAATTACTTGGCGTGCAGCTGCTTGGGTGTCAGACAACACCTCCTCGAAATCACCCCTGTTCTCCTCAGGGATCTTAGGAGCCAAAGCACGCATTGAGTCCATAAGTGCGTGCACATACCTCCCCATGAGACAAGTGGCATTT
Source organism: Lissotriton helveticus (assembly GCF_964261635.1). NCBI lineage: Eukaryota > Metazoa > Chordata > Amphibia > Caudata > Salamandridae > Lissotriton > Lissotriton helveticus. Next base: position 1,235,772,858 of record NC_136067.1, read on the forward strand.
GTAGACTTCAAGGCCATACTCGCAGAAGAAAAAAGTTTTCTTGGCCACCTGATCTTGCTTTTTAGCCTCCTTGTCCCCAGGAACTTGGGGAAAAGCACTTATAGACTTCTTAGAACACGCAGCCTGAATCACCAGGCTCTCTGGAGAAGGGTGAGATGTTAAGAATGCAGGGTCCTCTGGAGCCACCCTATACCTTCTAGCCACACTCTTGGATACAGCAGGAGCAGAGAGTGGCTTCTTCCACACCTCCATAATGGGCTCAGTTAATGCCTCATTAAATGGAAGTAAAGGCTCCACAGCCGAACTCGGAGAGTGAAGAACCTCTGTTAGAAGATTTGACTTAAATTCAACTGTTGGTAGTGTCAAATTTAAAAGTCCCGCAGCCTTCCTCATAACCACATGATATGGCTGGACATCCTTTGAAGGAGCATCATGCCCTGAGGGCAATTCCCACTCCGGGGAAAAATCCAGGCCACTGGCATCAGCCAGCTCTTCAAAACAATCTTCCCCCAGCTCACCCTCTTCTAAGTCAGGGCGAGAGTCGGCATAACTTTGTTCCTCCAAGAGACGTTGAGCTTCTCTTCTGGACCTCTCCTTTACACGCCTCGGCACCGGATCCATCAACGACTCCGACGGAGTCAAAACCGACGTCGGTACCGACTTCGAAGGCCCAGATGTATGCTCCTGATGTCTACTCGGAGCAGGCGACGTCGGCATTGGAGTCATCGACTTCGGACGAGCCGGAGACGACCTCGGCGGGGCCGGAAACTGCCACGGCGTCGATGGGGCTGGCATAAACAGCATGAATGGAGCCGGGGCATATGAATGAGGAACACCCAAATTAAATGCCAGAGGACCCATGGGACTCGAAGGTGCATCAGAGGGGTAACATGCCCTTGAGAACACACCATACATAGCGTTCAAGAACGCTGAAGGTTCTTGGCCCGGCGCTGGAAAAGGTGGTTGAACACCCTCAGGCTGACCTCGAGGTGGGATCGAATCCGGCTCAACAAAATGCGCAGATTCTTCAACCTCCACAGGGACTACCTCTTCCTCCTCTCGAGCCGTTGAAGGCGGCGGAGATGGACTGGACTCCGGAGCCGGAGAGGGAACCTGCGACCTCGAAGGCGAAGCCTCACCTTCCTGATCCGGAGCCTCCTGCGGCGGGACCACCTTCGAACGAACCCTCCTGGGCGACCTCGACCTCGAGTCCGACTTCTCACCCGAGTGACGTCGAGACTCATGCCTCCTCTTCCTGTGCTTCTTCCTTGATCTTGAAGCATGGTCCGAAGAAGACTTCGAGGCCGAACCCTCACGAGATCGGGACCTCGACTTCGACCTCGACTTCGACTTAGTCTTCCTCGAGCGAGATCTTGATGTCTTCTTACCCTTGTCGGCCTTAAGTCTTGCCACAAGCAGCTTGGTTTCCCTCTCCCGCAGGGCCTTCGGATTGATCTTACGACAAGATGAACATCCATCCACGTCGTGATCGGAGCTTAAGCACCAAATACAGTCCTCGTGCGGATCCGAGATGGACATCATTTTTCCGCACTCCCTGCAGAGCTTGAAACCGGTCTTCTTTGACATCTTATCAAAACAAATAAGCAGGAAACACAGAGAAACGAAACAAAGTCACAGTATAGCTACTGAGATTCCCGAAACCGTTAGCGTCAACGACGCGGAAAAAAGGGAACTGATGTCATCACGCCGGCGTGGGCCTATTATGGGCGTCGGTGATGTCAGCGGAGTCGCGAGCGATGCCGTGCCTCTATGACGTCCAAGTCGACGTCGGCGCGAAGCTACGAAAAGAATTTCCGAATGTTGCTGACGCAAGGGGATATTCACAAGGTGAGGAATCCACACGGCAGATGTATCTATCAGAAAGAGTAGCTGACTTTATGGAAACATGGTTCAGGGAGAATGTAGCACCGGAGGGACTCTCCCCATAGTTCTGCGTGAAGCGTGCACATAGAATTCCGACTGGAAAGCCCAAACCTGGGGGGCCGCCCCGCCCTCTGATCGTGAAAATCCTCAACTACAGGGACCGTGATACCCTACTACAGAAGGCTAGAGAAAAGGCGCTCATCCAATTTGAAAATCATTGCATATCTTTATACCCAGACTACACTGTAATGGTGCAGAGACAGAGATCCTCCTACCAGGCGGTAAAGAAGAAGCTACAGACTGCACAACTCTAATACGCCCTCCTGTATCCTGCCCGGTTGAAGGTAATGCATGTTAAAAAGACTCACTTCTTTGAAGCCCAGCGGACGTTGAGGAGTGGATGGAGGAGATGTGCATCAGCTTCAGTCAGGTGAGCCACCCGGAGGTCTCCTCACAGGATTCGGCCGCGCTCCCATGACGGTCCTCTCGAGGGACTAAGAACACCAACCGCAGCAAGAGAGGTGCGGGCCCTCACGAGATCAGCAACAACGGGACCAGGAGGGTGCGCTGGCGATGGCCGGTTCCTTCGGCGAAGACTCGAACAAAATCGCTACGGACTCGGAGGACAGTACTCTACACTCGGACTCAGACCATAGTGTAATCCTCTTCCCCACCATCACACCGCAAGCAGCCAATGACTTGATTGACAGTTGAATACGATGGCCGGATCATGGACACTTGAGACTGCGGCCGTCGCTCCTGCCTCTACAGTGAGCGCAAACCCGGCTCCAAAAAGACTATTGTATCCTTTCATTGGCATAGCTTACCATGTGTTCTGGTATACTCTGCTGTATAAATGCCGATGACTGAGGCACTTGTTGTATGTTGTATAACTATAGATCTCTGTACTGGGGTGAATGTATGACACTGTTCTGCATTCTGTCCATCAACTGTTGTTTTTGCATTTGTCACCCCGAGTGGGACGGGTATGCTCAGATGTGAGTCCCGTGCTCTCCACACCACTGGAGTCAAGCTATCCTGGCTGATGACGGCTGATAGCCAGAAACCGGTCCTAGGATGCTTGATTCCGGTCCTGGGAAGGCATGGCTTGGCAGTTCGGGCTGGACTGTTCCCATGAGGCACAAGGTCAAGGCTGATTTGCATATGGCCATGTCTGAACTGAGGTGGTGTGGAGTGCAAAAAAGCTATGGATTTAGTCCCAGATCTCTGTACTGGGGTGAATGTATGACATTGTTCTGCATTCTGTCCATCAACTGTTGTTTTTGCATTTGTCACCCCGAGTGGGAAGGGTATGCTCAGACGTGAGTCCCGTGCTCTCCACACCACTGGAGTCAAGCTATCCTGGCTGATGACGGCTGATAGCCAGAAACCGGTCCTAGGATGCTTGATTCCGGTCCTGGGAAGGCATGGCTTGGCAGTTCGGGCTGGACTGTTCCCATTGAGGCACAGGGTCAAGGCTGATTTGCATATGGCCATGTCTGAACTGGGGTGGTGTGGAGTGCAAAAAAACGATGGATTTAGGCCCAGATCTCTATACTGGGGTGAATGTATGACTTTGTTCTGCATTCTGTCCATCAACTGTTGTTTTTGGAAGAGTGTTCAAGCACCTCAATGACACATTGAGGGACTGTGATGTATATCTGTAATATTTGTACTTTTCATTTAACAGAGGGGGAGATGTAATGTCTTGTATAGTGGAACCCTTATGGTCCCTGATAGACTCCATAGAAATTATGTAATTGTTTGGGTGTGTCTGTGTGTGGTTAATAAAGTTCATAACACAATGCGTACAGTTGGTTAATGGTTGCACTCTAAAGAATAAAGATGTGCACTACAGAGCTCCACGTGTGGCATGGTCATTTGCATGCTACCAGGTTGGGGGGATGCTACATTGATGTGAACTGATTCACGTGGCGACAGGCTGTGTTGGTATCAACAATGGTCTGGAATGACGCCCACAGTAATCAGATGCTGAGATTAATTCAAACATTTTAGTCATTGCATATTAGTTTTTCTGAGTATGTTCATTTTAGGCCATATCGGTTCTTTAAATGATCCTTGAATCAAAGGCTGGAGTTGTTTTAGAAGAGGAGAGACTTCTTGTTAGTGGATATGGGGTGAGAGAACCTAACAGTTGTTTTGTTGTTGCTTCAGCATCATACTAGCGCTGGTCAATGTTCATAAATAAAAAATCAATTATGAATTGAATAACTTGAATTACTGGGTGAAGTTCATGGACTATCTTAGGGGACTATTGTCGCTGGCAGATGACACTACGAGGTATAGTACTGTATCCTGAAAATAATGGTTACTGGTGATATCTGGTTACTGGACGAAGACATAAACCTGGAGGCATAGTTTATAAGAAGAGGTCATTTTGAAGAATCCATATAGGCATCCTGTTTTCTGTTAAGGTGCAAATTATTTGTGAGATTCCCATTACAGTGGAGAGGGTATAAAGCAGTGAGCAGAGGACAGACATGGGTGCTGAGATATCAGGAGGAAAAGGAAGTAGGACCCCTTTCTCATTGATTATCAAGGTGTTCCTGATAACCCGCAGTGTTGTGGTATCTGTCTTACCACCGATTAAGAACCTAATCAATGGGCCTTTATAATGTATCTACACCACATTTTCCAGGACCATTCTGAGAAAGGGAGATGAATGATTTGCCAGGGGTGGGGGGCGTGGCTAGCCGTCTAATTTGGCGGCTGTGGTTCAATAGAGCTCAGGACCCTCCCGGGGGTGTGTGGGGGGGGGGGAATGCTCTCTCTCTACAAGCCGTCCGCACGGCTATAATTGACTGGGGGTCGTTGGTATGCAGAGCCGGTGACTCTAGCTGCGGAGCGGTGCCTCGACCGGCGCTGAGGAGAGCTTTGGGTGGCCGGCGTGTCCCCAGGGCCTACCTGCCCTTCCACTCGGATGTGAGCCGGGAGCTGCTGTAGTACGGTACCCGGCGACTGGCGCTGTGGCCCGGGAACACCAACCGCAGCAAAAGAGGTGCGGGCCCTCACAAGATCAGCAACGACGGGACCAGGAGGGTGCGCTGGCGATGGGCGGTTCCTTCCGCGAAGACTCGAACAAAATCGCTACGGACTCGGAGGACAGTACTCTACACTCGGACTCAGACCATAGTGTAATCCTCTTCCCCAACATCACACCGCGAGCAGCCGATGACTTGATTGACAGTTGAATACGATGACCGGATCATGGACACTTGAGACTGCGGCCGTCGCTCCTGCCTCTACAGTGAGCGCAAACCCGGCGCCAAAAAGACTATTGTATCCTTTCATTGGCATAGCTTACCATGTGTTCTGGTATACTCTGCTGTATAAATGCCGATGACTGAGGCACTTGTTGTATGTTGTATAACTATACCTACCATGCTATGCGTTGCATCGGATATATGCTACCTACTGGGGGGTTCTACAGTATTTACTGTTGTCATTGATCATTCTGGTGTTATCGCCCCAAATGCCCCGATGCACACTCCCCCCCACCCCCCGGGAGTCAGGTTGCTGTAGAGCCTTTGGGTCACGGACCATTCTGGGATCATGCTCGATCGTAAGGTTAGCTACCTCCCCATTAGCGTATGCACCGTTATTAGTTCTGTACCATTTGTACACCATTGTTGGGCCCAGCGCAGATTAGGCGCTGCGCCGAGTTCTGTTGAGATGGTTTGGGGAAGGGCACTCCTGGTCAGTTCTGCCCTATGGGCTCCACGTATGGATACGATCCACTCCCACATGGGGACATGGCAGGGACAGCTAACACAATAGGATCATACAATTTGCTTACCTGGAACGTGCGGGGCCTAGGGGCAATCCAGATAAGACACCGCATACACGCCTCTCTCCTCCAACGCAAGACACAGGTGGCATTCCTACAGGAGTCCCACCTGACGGACTCAGAAACACAAAAGATGCTTGGCGGATTGGGACGGGATCCCCTGGGTGCTAGGAGGGGATTGGAATGCAGTGCTGGACACAGGATTGGACAGATAACACCCCCCCTACAGGGTGCCACTGCGGGTAAGATAGCAGACCAATTCACTAAATGGGCAAGCGGGTGGACACTCTCTGATGCTTGGCGCTGCCTCTATACAACTTCGTTCGTTTTACTCCCCGGTACACAGCCTCCATACTAGAATTGATAGGTTCCTCTGCTTGAGCTCTATCATTGCGAAAGCTCACAGCTCTACATACCTGGCCAAGACCTTTTCTGACCATTGCCCCCTAGAGCTTACACTCTGCTGGGGTGTAGTACCCACCCTAGTGCCCACCTGGAAGTTACACCCACAACTGCTTGAGGATACCCCTTTCCGCTTGACTCTATCCAACGCCCTGACTAATTATTTGACCGAAAACTGGAACACAGCGTCTTCTCATTTGATCGAATGGGATGCTCTGAAGGTGGTGATAAGAAGAGCAACGATCGGACAGTTAGTAGGGGCCAGACAAGAGACGCACCAACGACTACACGATATCGAGAATAGATTACACGTACTGGAGAGGGAGGCGGTATCAGACCCTACCAAACGAGGAACACTACAATCCACCCACGTAGATCATGCGGAGATGTTAGAGACGTTACGTACAATAGATTACAGAGCGTTCCTTCAAGGTGGATAGAACCGGTACACTACTTGCCCGGATAGTTAGAGATAGACCTGAACCGTCGATCATATCCAGCATTCGCACCCTGACAGGACATGTCGTTCATACGCAAGCTGAAATAAATGATGCCTTTCATAGCCACTTGGAGACACTTTATGCACCCCCTGTCCCAGTGGACCACTCACTGATTACTGACTTCTTCCAGGACCTTCCCTTCCCGGTACTGCCGGAGGAGGTGCGGAAGGATATTGATGGCCCAATAACTCAACAGGAGTTGCAATTACTGTGGCAGCTAAAGTAGGATTGACCAGGAGAGGGTTAGGGTGGGATGGGGGAGGGTAATGGGTTTGTATACGTTTTAACTAATTGGATATAATTATACACAACTTTACAATGCCGCTGAAGATACATCATACCTTCTGTTCGTTTAGTTATATGTCTAGCTCGAAGTTGACCTATGTGACTCTTATACCATACAGAACAATGGAAAACAATTGGTTATGTATATTTGTGATATTAACATGGGAAGGGGTTAAAAACCCCAAAAAGACTGTATCTAGCTGAACGTTGTTCAAGATGTACATGTTAATGCGGTCACCAATAAAGTGTGTTAAAAAAATGAGAAGTTTACAAGGTTGTATGAGTGCAACTAGGGCATTTTGAGTACTGGGAGAACCTATTACATGGAGGGCCGAAAGGTACCCAGAGAAGTAATGACTCACTCCAGATATGGTATGCGAGTGCAGACAGCAAGGATTAGATGGGAATCATAGTATGTCATCAAATAAGGTTACTTTGAGGTATGTAAGATGCTCACTAGATCATCAATAGCACTGGATTTAAAGGTGTGCTACTTGGATGATCCTGTTAGGGTGATGATTGTGCAGTAGAACTGTGGAGTGGATAGGTCAATGTTGTGACACATGGAGGCCAATTTGCAAACAACATTTTGTAGGACGTTAGCAGTACTACAATAGAACTACTAACCTAGTACAAAATGCAACTCATATACCTTCATGCAGAGGTCTATGCTTCAGCCTCTCCTATCTACTCTGTGAGAAGCTCTCCACCCACACTGTACACATTTAGTAGTAAACGGTGGAAAGACAGAGGTGAGTGGCTGGGAAAAGTGGCATATTTTCAACTAAAGGGAAGAGGTTAAGGGAGGAGTAGGGAGGGTTACGATAGGTTACTGAGGGCTATACGGACACCCAAGAGTAAGCCCATTGCTATTCACAAACTGCCCTTCTATAGTTACTACAGCCAACAAGCATTGGCAAAGTCAATAAGTCTTGCCTATGCAAGACTGGCTTTGCCAATATGTTTTAGCAATGTTGTATACCAGAGTGGCTGCTGATCAGCATGGCTAACAGTTAGTGGGGTAAAGGAGAGTGGAGCGGAGTGTTGTAAAGTGGAATAGAGGTGAGTGTTATGGAGTGGCTTACGGTAGAGCTGAGTGCCGTGGAGAGGAGTGGAGTGTCATGGAGAAGAATACAGTGTTGTGGAGTGTAGTGGAGGGAGTAGCGTGCCAAAGAGTGCAAGTGAGTAGAGTTTTGTGGCAAAGAGTGGAGTACAGTGTCAGAGCTGAGAAGAGTGTTGTAGAGTGGAGTTGCATAGAGTGTTATGGGGTGGTGTGGAGCAGAGTGGAGTGGCACAGCGTAGAGGGTGTTGTGCAGAGTGTTGTAGAGTAGAGTGTCGTAGAGCGGAGTAGAGTGTCATAGAGTGGAGTGGAGTGGAGTACAGTGGAGCAGTGTGTCATAGAATAGAGTGGCATAGATGGAGTTACAGAGAGCATCGTAGAGTGGAGTAGTGTCACAGAATGGAGTAGAGTGCTGTAGAGTGGAATGGCATAAAGTATAGTGCTGCAGAGTAGATTGGCGTAAAGTGCATTGGTTTTGAGTAAAGTAGTGTAGAGTGCATTGACATACAGTGCAGTGGCATACATATAGTAGAGCTGTGCAGAGTAGACTGCAATGGCATAGAATGCTATAGCGTAGAGTGGAGTGGCGCAGAGTGGAGTAGAGTGGCCTAGAGTGAATTGGCACAGTGGAATGGTGCAGGGTAGAGTGGAGATGTGCAGGGTAGAATGCAGATGCGTAGAGTGGCGTAGAGTCTAACAGCAGAGAGTAGTGGCATAGAGTGCAGGGGTGTAAAATGCTGTAAAGTGGCATAGAGTTGAATGGGGCAGAGTAGAACGCAGTAGCATAGAGTAAAGTCATGTACAGTAGAGTGTCAGAGTGTAGTGTCATAGAGTGCAGGAGTGTAGAGTGCAGTGGCATAGAGTGGTGCAGAGTAGAGTGGTGTAGAGAGCAGTGACTTAGAGTACAGATGTGCAGAGTAGAACAGAGTGGCGTAGAGTGCAATTAATTAGAGTAAAATGGTGTAGAGTGACGTGGCGTAGAGTGCAATGGCATAGAGTAGACTGATGTAGAGTATAGTGGCGTAAAGTGCAGTAGTATAAAGGAGTTGGCATAGGTGCAGTGTTGTAGGGAGAATAGGTTTTGAGTAAAGTTGCATAGTGCTGACTGCAGATGCATAGAGTGGAGCAGAGTAGAGGGCAGTGACATAGAGAGAAGTAGAGTGCAGTGGCGTACAGTAGATTGTTTCAGAGTGGAGTGGTGTAGGGTAGAGTATAGCGGTGCAGGGCAAATCGCAGTGGCATAGAGTAGAGTGGTGGAGGATTGACTGCAGCGGAGTAGAGTGGCATAGAAAACAGTGTTGTAGAGTAGATTGTTTCAAAGTAGTGTGAAGTGGTGCAGAGTGGAGTGGTGAATGGTAGAGTTGGATGGTGCAGGGTAGAGTGCAGTGGTATAGAGTAGTGGCATAGAATGCAGTGCTGCAAAGTGGAGTGGCGTGGAGTGGTATAAAGTGCAGTAGCTTAGAGTATATTGTTTCAGAGTAGAGTGGAGTGGAGTGGAGTGGTGCAGGGTAGAGTGGAGAGGGGTGATGCAGAGTGGAGTGGTATAGAATACTGGCTTAGAATGCAATCTTGCGGAGTGGCATACAGTGGAGTGTAGTGGTGCAGAGTGGAGTAGAGAGGTGTAGAGTGAAGTGATGTAGAGTGCAGTGTCGTAGAGTGCAGTAGTGCACAGTAGATTAGAGTAGTGTGGAGGGAAGGGGCATCGTCTGCATTGGCATAGAGTGGTACAGAGTAAAGTGCAGTGGAATAGAGTAAAGTGGCTCAGAGTAGAGTAGCATAGAGTGTAGAGCGGCTTACAGTTCAGTGGCAGAGAGTGTGGTGCTGCAGAGTCGTAGAGTACAATGGTGTCGAGTAGAGTGGTGTACAATGAAGTGGTGTATAGTGAGCTACAGTGCAGTGGTGCAGAGTAGATTGGCATCAAGTGCAGTGGGGGAGAGTGTATTGGTTTTGAGTAAAGTAGTGTAAAGAACACTGGTGTAGAGTGCAGCGGCGCAGAGTGAAATGGTGCACAATAGAATGGCATAGTGTGGAGTGGCGTAGAGTGGAGTGGCGCACAGTAGAATAGATTGGCGTAAACTGCAATTGCATAGAGTAGATTGTTTCAGAGTAGAGTGAAGTGGCGTAGAGTGCAGTGGTATACAATAGAGTGTCAGAGTGCAGTGGTGCAGAGTAGATTAGAGTGGCTTACAGTGGACTGGTGTAGAGTGGAGAAATGCAGCGTGAAGTGGAGTAGAGTTCAGTGGCAGAGAGAGCAGTGCTGCATAGTAGAGTGGCTTAGAGTGGAGTGGTGCAGAGTAGAGTGGGGTAGAGTGCGGGAGCATAGAGTAGAGTGGTGCAAGTAGAGTAGAGAGGCGCATATTGAAGTGGTATAGAATAGAGTGTCGTACAGTGTAGTGGTGTAGAGTGGTGCAGAGTGCATTGGTGTAGAGTGCAGTGGCGTACAGTGGTGCAGAATAAAGTGATGTAGAGTACAATGGTGTAGAGTGCATTGGTGCAGAGTAGATTGGCATAGAGTGCAGGCTTGTAGTGTGTATTGGTTTTGAGTAAAGTGGTGTAGAGTGCATTGGCTTAGCAGTGCAGTGACTTACAGTGCAGTGGCGTATATTGCAATGGTGCAGTGTGGAGTGGTGTGGTGTGGCGTGATGTGGAATAACCAGTGGTGGCTGGTGACATTTGAAAGTGGTGATGCGTAAAATTTTGGGATGAATGCCCTGTGGTGAGCAAGCGAACCTGACCGTAATAAAGAGGGTTCAGGGGGGTTCTCCCTTGAAAACATTTTGAATAAAGACTGGGCAAATGGTGCATTTAAAAGCAAATCTGAGAAACGAAAAAGGTTATTAAAGCAATTTGTGAAAGTGTAGTTATGTGCCATGACATTAATAAAGAGATTTCATAAGATAATGATGCGGGTAACCGGTTATTCAGTATAAGCACAGAACTTCATAACAAACTTTGAAATAATAGTGCTGAAGATGGTCATAGAATGTTCATTGTTACCAGCACAGGAATGAACAGAAGTGGCACCATGTGTTACTGCAATATTTAAAACCTAACGCCTAAGGTATTGCAGCAACTATTATTTAAAACATGAACACCCAAAACGCAATCACTGCAAGTCATTACTGTGGTGCAAAAATAACGTGCTTTTTAGGTCTCGCTCGAGACCTATTGCTATGGAGTTGCACTCTCAAGGGAGACAGACCTGTGCACGCGTGTCGATTTCACACAGTGGGCGCGCACGCCCAGCCCCCCGGAGCCGTGCACATCTCTTGTTGCACATTCACAGCGCCAGCCTCTCTCATTCACGCGCGCACACACAGCCACACTCACGAATGCATACACACACACACACACACACACGCATGCACACACACCCCTCCCACCCCAGTACTTACCTGATGATACTTAGATCTTACCTATTTAGGACTGCAATGGAAGTCCAGAGTGCAATCCCTCAGTGTAGCTTCTCGTTTTTTGTAGCCCCATGTATCCAGAGTAGACTCCCTCTAGTCTCCCAGGGAACTCCGGGGTGAAATCTGGAGCTGCTTACTGGTTTAGGTAGAGCTAGCGTTGCAGCGCGCTGGCGATTCCTGTTAGGGTGGGGTGTAAAAAAGGTGACAGGAGTTGGCCGCGCGCGACAAGCGCTGTGAGCACGTACGGCACCGGCGTCAGCTTCTCTCGCGTTAGCACAGGACCTGTGCACGAGCCAGCCGACAAGCGCTGTGAACGCATGCGGCGGCGTGCGCTTGTTTTAGGTATCCAGTCGGGTCTGCAGAAGAAAATAACAGGTTGCATAAGGGAAGCAGCGTGCTTATCATTTTGACATGAACGTGTGAAGATTGACAAAGTAGACGACCGTGACGAAGAGACGTGGGGCAGAGCAGAAAGCAAACGCTAATCCGCTATGATCTGTGCAGTGGTGTAATCAAGAGGTCTCCAGATACTCGTGCACGTGGCAGTCAGTACCTGACTTTCTACCCACGTATACAAGTCCGGTGCAAATGACATGTAGGAAATGGGTCAAAAAAATGGATGGACTACTAAGGGAGACGTGATGCCGTTGTCATGTCTCACCGGTACAGGAGCGTTAGAACAAATGTCAGTTTGGAACTTTATAAACATATGTTAGCATTTATTAGCAGACCCGAGAAATTGAAGCTCCAGTCTCACTGGTATTGGCGGCACCTATTAGAAGGCTCGTCCAAGAAGTAAGTGATAACACAGGAGTCTTTAAAGTAGACATCATAGGCTATCGTGCAACAGCTACCTTGCAGCGAAGTAACCACTGACAGCAGGGAGGGCAAGTGCTAACTATAACTTGCAAAAGAGAAAGTTAGTTTTCAGCTCCTAGCAATACACCATCAACCTTCGCTACTTACATGAAGCCAGCTCCCCCAGTCACCAACACACGCTTTCTAAAGCTTCTGGTAGGAGTCGCCATCTCACTTTCAAAGTCAAGTCTGCCGCACGGACTCAGCTCCCCGTACTTATTAGAGCCGGGCATACTGGGACGAACCGACCAGCCCCAGCCCATCCCACACTTATGTTCACACTCAATAATGATAGGAGTACGAACTGCTCTGTTCCCAGCTCACTGTTCTACTGGGTAGGAGGGAAAATACGCTCGACGTCCCTTGAAAACACGACCAAAAAGAAAATGATCCCCGGCAAAAAAGGTGCGAAACAAGCTCAACCCAGCAATGACATCAATGGGTTAAACAAAGATGATTCAGAATGAAATTAACATAGGTAAGGATTGAACTTGACGTGTGACAAGTACCACGGTATATTCAAGAGCAGATGTTCGACGGCCAGAGCTGCAGACTTTGAACGTAGGAAACCAGGTTCCATTCTCAGCGTGTGATTCTGCCCAAATCTCGTTATTACTCCGTGCATACTAAAAACAAGCATTTGCAATGCAATAGGTCTCGCATTTACGCGAGTTTAAGCTATTGGCATTATAAATTACAATGCCTTTTATTCATGTTTTAAAAACAAAAACATAAATAAAAGGCACTGTCATTTACAATGCCAATAGCTCAAACTCGAGTAAATGCGAGACATAGTGCATTAAAAATGCTTGTTTCTGTTTGCTGTTTATTTCATGAATACATGTGTGAGCAGCAGATGCTCGGAGCACTAAAACCAACGAAGAATTCACGGTGTAGTTTAGGCAAGAACCGAAAAACGGAGGTCCATCAGAGTCCGCGAGTGCGTGCATGAAAAAGAAAACATTTGGTAGTGTATTGCTCGGAGAAATAGAGGTAGAGAGACATACACTGACACACACACTCGCGCCAATCTCACAGTGATAAACGTAGCATGCCCCACAGTTTCTGCCTTTGTGAATATTTCTGAAGGGCAAAAATGGCTTCATTTGACAGCAAGGTGTCACCAAACTCGTATAAAGGTCTTGAAAATTGTTCCTACCCACTCCTGTTTACACACAGATAATAATCATCTGAAGCAAATCCCACCACGTAATATAATGTCAGACAAAGCGGGCCTACCTGAGACAGCCTATTTCAGACTTTACTTAATTCTTTTAAAATGGAGTTCAAGAGATGGGAAAGTGTCACTCATCCAGACACAGAAGAGTGCATGGTTTATGGATTAGGAGCGTGCTACGCTCAACAATGTTTTGTCGACTCAATTTCTGTCATGCAGATATGAAATAAAAAATGGGGTCCTCAGCTTGTGTATAAAAAAAGTTAAAGTATTCCATGCCCTACTTCAAGGTCCTAATGGCGCCGCAAGCAGTCTGTGTTACAAAACTGCACTAAACTGCCACGGATTCAAATGCAATCAAACACACCAGCAGAGAGCAGATGCCATCAGAAAGTCCCATTCTCAATAAATTAAATTAACTTCATGTCTCTTTTTTCTGATATAATTATTTTTTAAACATGGTAGTGGCCTACGATTGTGCAGTCTTTTCACTGCTAAAACATTCCATCGTTTTTACCAGTATGCTTGTGTTTTTTCCCCCAGCGGCTGGTCTAGGGTTGCTGGGACGGTTAATTCGAGTGGGTGTCTGTCCCGGAGTGAGATAAGAGTGCATATCTCAATTAAAATAATGACTGATGAGAAACAGAACTACAAGAGAGCGGATTTTTTTCACAGCACTTGCTTGTAACCATAACGAATACAAAACACAGAATCCCGACCCAGGCACTGAGAATTCTGAAGCAAACCTGAATAAACCCGACATGCGACAGGGGAACCAAACCCTCTCATAAAAAGACACTGAGCTCAACATTTCCCAATAGTCTTTACAAATAAGGGGATTAAATTAAGAAAACACATGCTAAAATCTGAAATGAAGGTCCGAAGCCGCTGTTACACCGCACAGATCCCAAGAACACACGTTCATCCTTGCAGACACGGGGAAAGAATGCAAGTGAAGCAGCCATGGATGAACTAACTGCACACCTTCCACAGACAGCAGACACAAAAAGAAACAGGGAGTGGCGAGGACAGTAAAAGTACTTACTCAGCTTATGGATCGGTTCGACTCCGGACTCCCGCTGTCCGGCGCCAATTCCTGTAGCTCTCTTCGTGACTGTAAACAGGAAAGGCGGCTTCCCTCCCTGCGCCTCCGCCAATCACTTGGTGAGCACCGGGGAGAGCGCCCCAGCCGTGCCATTTTCTCCTGCATTGAGCACAAGGGAGAGTGGGCTGTCACGCTGGAGGACAGGGGGAGTGGCTTACCCACTGTTGTGGGTACTGACTGGTTGGCTCCAGGGTCCGACCAAACAGTCAGTACCCACAACAGTGGGTAAGCCACTCCCCCCTGCCCTCGAACAGGACCGCCCACCCTCCCGCCCCCAACCAGGCACTTCTGCTTTCTCGCATCGCGAGAAGCAGAAACATAAAATGGTCGTTTTCACCATTGTATGTTTCTGCTTCTCGCACTGCGAGAAAGCAGTGGGGCGACGCCCAAACGCCCATATGGAGGAGCCGCCTCTGGGAATAGCATAGTGTGGAGTAGCGCAGAGTGGAATAAAGTTGCATAGACTGCAGTGGAAAAGAGTTGATTACTTCAGAGTGAAGTGGAGTAGAGTGCAGTGGTATAGAGTAGAATGTTGTAGAGTGCAGTGGGGCTGAGTAGATTATAGTGGCTTAGAGTGCAGTGGCGTAAGTGGAGCCATGCAGAGTAGATTGGCATAGAGTTCTGTGGCATAGTGTTCTGTGGCACAGAGTGCAGTGGAACAGAGTGCAGTGCAAAAGATTAAAGTGGCATAAAGTAGAGTGGAAGAGAATGCAGTGTTGCAGAGTATACTGTCAGAGTGCAGTGGTGTATAGTAGAGGGGTGTGGAGTGCATTGGCATAGAGTGCAGTGATGCAGAGTAGAGTGGTGTAGGGTATAGTGGTGCAGGGTAGAATAGAGTGGAGTACAGTGCAGTGACAGAGTGCGAAGGCATAGAATGCAGTGGCATATAGTACAGTGGTATAGAGTGCAGAAGCGTAGTGTGGAGTGGCGCAGAGCGGAATATACGGCCAGATTCATGAAACGAAAATCGGCTCGCAAAGGGCCAGATTCTGAGAATCTGGCCCTTTGCGAGCGCAATTATTGCATTTGGGATTCATCATCCCAAATGCAATAATCGCTATTATAGAATTCGCTATTGTGCGAGGAATTACATTTAAGGAATCTCTATTAGAGATTCCTTAAATGCAATTCATCAACCAATTTTAAATTGCGAATTCGCTATATTTGGCCGCTATTTACCACGAAGTCTGACTTCGTGGTAAATAGCGAAAAAATAGATTAAAGCACTTCAGTGCATTTTTTTCTTTTGCATGTTACACACACACATGTCCTTTGGACATGTGTGTGCGCAACACCTGTGTAATGTTGCATTTCAGGGGTGCTACAGGGTGTCCTTTGGACACCCCTGGCCCCCTTGAAATCGCTTCCTTATTTGCGATTAGCAATTAGCTAATCGCAAATAAGGAATGTGTAGGAATCGCAATTTATTTAGCAATTGCTACATGAATCCCGTTTTGCAAGTCCTTAATAGCGATTCCTTATGAATCGCTATTAAAGACTCGCAAAACGGCCCTTTCATGAATCTGGCAGATAGTCGCTTAGACTGCAGTGGCATAGAGTAGATTGTTTCAGAGTAGAATGAAGTGGCGTAGAGTGCAGTGGTACAGAGTAGAGTGTCGTAGAGTGCAGTTGTGCAGAGTCGATTAGAGTGGCTTAAAGTGGATTGGCATAGAGTGCAGTGGTATAGAGTGGGACGATACAGAGAAGAGTGGCATTGAGTTCAGTGGCACAGATTAGAGTGGTATAAAGTAGAGTGGCAGAGAGTGCAGTGTTGTAGAGTATACTGTTGTAGAGTGCAATGGTGTATGGTAGAGTGGGATAGAGGATAGTGGTGCATGGTAGAATAGAGTGGGGTAGAGTGCAGTGGCAGAACACAATGGTGTAGAGTATATTAGCGTAGAGTATAGTTGCGCAGAATGTATTGGTTTGAAGTGGTGTAGAGTGTAGTGGTGTAGAGTGGTGCGGAGTAGAGTTCAGTGATGCCGAATGCAGTGGCATAGAGTAGATTGTTTCAGAGTAGAGTGCAGAGGTGCAGAGCAGATTAAAGGGGCATAGAGGGGATTGGTATAGTGTGCACTTGCATACAATGGAGTGGTACAGTAGACGGCATTGGAGCAGAGTGCATTGTTGCAGAGTAGGGTGGCATGGCGTGGAGTGGTTTAGAGTGCAGTGGTGCATAGTAGAGGAGTGTGGGGTAGAGTGCATTGGCATAGAGTAGAGTGGGGTAGAGTAGAGAAGCGTAGAGTGCAGTGGTGTAGAGTATACTGTTGTAGAGTGCAATGGTGTATGGTAGAGTGGGATAGAGGATAGTGGTGCATGGTAGAATAGAGTGGGGTAGAGTGCAGTGACAGAACACAATGGTGTAGAGTATATTAGCGTAGAGTATAGTTGCGCAGAGTGTATTGGTTTGAAGTGGTGTAGAGTGTAGTGGTGTAGAGTGGTGCGGAGTAGAGTTCAGTGATGCCGAATGCAGTGGCATAGAGTAGATTGTTTCAGAGTAGAGTGCAGAGGTGCAGAGCAGATTAAAGGGGCATAGAGGGGATTGGTATAGTGTGCACTTGCATACAATGGAGTGGTACAGTAGACGGCATTGGAGCAGAGTGCATTGTTGCAGAGTAGGGTGGCATGGCGTGGAGTGGTTTAGAGTGCAGTGGTGCATAGTAGAGGAGTGTGGGGTAGAGTGCATTGGCATAGAGTAGAGTGGGGTAGAGTAGAGAAGCGTAGAGTGCAGTGGTGTAGAGAAGAGTACAGTGCTGCAGTGTGGAGTGGAGCGGCCTAGTGAGGAGTGGTGCATAGTGGTGTGAAGTGGTACAGAGTAGAGTGGAGTGGGGTAACGTGGAGTATGCATGGTATAGTAGCATATTGCCATTACAGAGAACACATTTTGAATTGAAATGACCATTACATTTGTACTCACATTCAGTTGTACTGATAAAAGTATACAACGACAAATGATAATGTGTAGAAATGTCATCACCCAATGTATTGATTTGATCGTCAGCACAGTTTGGTTATAGACATTTATATTTTGTTGTGTGCTAGAAAAGAAATAACATCATACAACCTTCCTCAAGAAGACCCCCAGTAGCAAGCTTGATTGTCACATAAACCTCTCACTTAGAAGTCAGAGAAAGAAAACACCAAGCTTCCTGGAAGACACAGACTGCTATTTGACTTCTGTCTCTGAATGCACAGCAAATGTGACAAGATAAGTACAAGATTTAAAGGCCTATTTACAGAAAGCGAGTTTGTGGAACAATACAGTAAACAAGGTTTGGGCAACGGGAGGGACAATCTCGAACTGGACAGCCTAAAGTACATAAACGATTCAGAAAGGGGGAGGTGATGAACAGAGCATCTGAGTTAAACAGAACACTCATACCCAGTCAAAAGATCAGGGCTTGATCCATCACCGTTTTTTAGCTCACTGCACCATCCCAGTTCAGAACCTGGCTATATGCAAATTAGTCTGACCCTGGCCCAGTGCATCATGGGAACAGGGCAGACCAAACTACCAAGCCAATTCTTTACTGGAAAGGAAACAAGCTTCCGGGGACCGGTTTCTGGCATTACAGCCGTCTTCGGCCCGGCTTGCTTGAATCCTGATGGTGCAGTGAGCAAGGGACTCACATCTGAGCATACCCTGCCACTCCTATAGTGGCCAAAACTATTCAGAAAGGGGGTGGTGATGAACAGAGCATCTGAGTTAAACAGAACACTCATACCCAGTCAAAAGATCAGGGCTTGATCCATCACCGTTTTTTAGCTCACTGCACCATCCCAGTTCAGAACCTGGCCATATGCAAATTAGTCTGACCCTGGCCCAGTGCATCATGAGAACAGGGCAGACCAAACTACCAAGCCAATTCTTTACTGGAAAGGGAACCAGCTTCCGGGGACCGGTTTCTGGCATTACAGCCATCTTCGGCCCCGCTTGCTTGAATCCTGCTGGTGCAGTGAGCAAGGGACTCACATCTGAGCATACCCTGCCACTCCTATAGTGGCCAAAACGATTCAGAAAGGGGGTGGTGATGAACAGAGCATCCGAGTTAAACAGAACACTTATACCCAGTCAAAAGATCAGGGCTTTATCCATCACCGTTTTTTAGCTCACTGCACCATCCCAGTTCAGAACCTGGCTATATGCAAATTAGTCTGACCCTGGCCCAGTGCATCACGGGAACAGGGCAGACCAAACTACCAAGCCAATTCTTTACTGGAAAGGAAACAAGCTTTCGGGGACCGGTTTCTGGCATTACAGCCGTCTTCGGCCCGGCTTGCTTGAATCCTGATGGTGCAGTGAGAAAGGGACTCACATCTGAGCATACCCTGCCACTCCTATAGTGGCCAAAACGATTCAGAAAGGGGGTGGTGATGAACAGAGCATCTGAGTTAAACAGAACACTCATACCCAGTCAAAAGATCAGGGCTTGATCCATCACCGTTTTTTAGCTCACTGCACCATCCCAGTTCAGAACCTGGCCATATGCAAATTAGTCTGACCCTGGCCCAGTGCATCATGGGAACAGGGCAGACCAAACTACCAAGCCAATTCTTTACTGGAAAGGAAACAAGCTTCCGGGGACCGGTTTCTGGCATTACAGCCGTCTTCGGCCCGGCTTGCTTGAATCCTGATGGTGCAGTGAGCAAGGGACTCACATCTGAGCATACCCTGCCACTCCTATAGTGGCCAAAACGATTCAGAAAGGGGGTGGTGATGAACAGAGCATCTGAGTTAAACAGAACACTCATACCCAGTCAAAAGATCAGGGCTTGATCCATCACCGTTTTTTAGCTCACTGCACCATCCCAGTTCAGAACCTGGCTATATGCAAATTAGTCTGACCCTGGCCCAGTGCATCATGGGAACAGGGCAGACCAAACTACCCCCTTTCTGAATCGTTTTGGCCACTATAGGAGTGGCAGAGTATGCTCAGACATGAGTCCCTTGCTCACTGCACCATCAGGATTCAAGCAAGCCGGGCCGAAGAAGGCTGCAATGCCAGAAACCGGTCCCCGGAAGCTTGTTTCCTTTCCAGTAAAGAATTGGCTTGGTAGTTTGGTCTGCCCTGTTCCCATGATGCACTGGGACAGGGTCAGACTAATTTGCATATAGCCAGGTTCTGAACTGGGATGGTGCAGTGAGCTAAAAATGGTGATGGATCAAGCCCTGATCTTTTGACTGGGTATGAGTGTTCTGTTTAACTCAGATGCTCTGTTCATCACCACCCCCTTTTCTGAATCGTTTTGGCCACTATAGGAGTGGAAGGGTATGCTCAGACATGAGTCCCTTGCTCACTGCACCATCAGGATTCAAGCAAGCCGGGCCGAAGACGGCTGCAATGCCAGAAACCGGTCCCCGGAAGCTTGTTTCCTTTCCAGTAAAGAATTGGCTTGGTAGTTTGGTCTGCCCTGTTCCCATGATGCACTGGGCCAGAGACAGACTAATTTGCATGTAGCCAGGTTCTGAACTGGGATGGTGCAGTGAGCTAAAAAACGGTGATGGATCAAGCCCTGATCTTTTGACTGGGTATGAGTGTTCTGCTTAATTCAGATGCTCTGCCCATCACCACCCCCTTTTCTGAATCGTAAAGTACATAAAGCCAACAAATCGAAAGCCACGCTAAGCAATGGGTGGAATACATTTCTAGGTCAACTTTCTGAATGCACCCTAGATGTCTTGAGCAAACCAGACAACTGCGCTCTTTGGTAGGCTGGGACCTAAAAATGACCTAAAACAGTTGTAAATGAACTCCAGTTCAGAGCTACGGTGCATGCAGCACCACACATGTCCAACCACTTGAACTGCTAAACCTTACAATATAAAATAACGGAGACAAGGACGTAAAATGAAACCCTATAAAAACAAATGTGAATATATGTGAATTTATTTAAAATATACATACATTTTATTTAATGTTAAAAGATTGTCTCTAAAGGAAACCTAATTTTTTTGTTATTAAAATATTTTATTAACTTTTTGTTTAATTTAAGAATTAATGTAACATTAATATTTACTTTTAATGAATTCTAGATAGCACTTGTCACCATTTTTAATATATCATTTGTTTGTGTTTATCAGGTAAATATTTTTAATTTAAACTTCAGTAAGATTTTTTTTATTTAATATGTAGAAAATAATTATGGACACTGTATTTTTTGTATTTTTCTATATTTAAAATAAATATACAAAATTGCTTAACAATAATATACTAGCATTTGTTTCTATTCTTTTGAAAGTTTATTAAATGCTTAAACTATTCCCTGTACTTTACCTCCAGAAGATCACCACCCCAATTGCGATGTCTCCGCCAAGTGTGCAGAAAGTTACATTCCACTGTAAAGTCACTACTAGTAGTAGCTTTAAGGTTGTACTTGATGTTTTTACTGACTCCACATCCTGTTTCATAGGGTGGGGATATGCACGTCTACACTTTCGAATAGCTTTACACTCATACATGGGGAATAGCTAAAAGTAGTAAAATTACTCAAAAGTGTAAGAGTAAATGTACTTGTAGTAAATCTACACTTGTAAACCTACCTTTGTGAATATTTTAAGACAGCAAAGGGGTTGCAAAGTGCTTTTTTTTAAAGACTTTTTTTCAGACCTTGATAACATGAAAAATTATCAGCTGGGTTTTATATAAAGAATCCAGCATGGAATATTTAGTTGATACTGTTATCTGTTCCTGGGTGGAAAACACCATGAGTAGTACTCAGGCTGACTTAAGCAGGGTATCACAGCAAGATAGTTGCCTGACAGATAGTTTTCATAGAATTACTTTCTTTTAGACAAAATAAGATTGAATAACCACACAGTTTTTTTCACTTCGACATTTAAAAAAAAAACATTTTTATTGTCATTTTGCAGCATAACAACAAACAATACGCATGTCAGTATCATGCAGCACCCCCACATTCCCAGCCCCCCACCCACACCTCCCATCTCTCGTTCCCCGACCTAATGTTTGATTTCCAACAGTTCATCCATCAGTTTCGCCCAAGTCCATAGCGTTCGTATCTCTGGGTCCTGTATCCCTATCCAATCATTGTCAGTCATGTGCTCATACCTGTGTGTCCCATCAAATCCCTCCATCCAATCCATGATAGTGTTGCCATTTGCCCCACACCCTACCAAACTTCTTTGGGCACCCTCTCGCTTTGTATGTCACTCTTTCGGCTCCCATGTAGAGGTCCATACCCCTCCTCCACTCCTCCAACTGTGGTACCTCAGGTGCCCCCCATTTCCGGGCCACATCTCTCTTGGCCACCACTAGGGCGAGTACCAGAAAGATCAGCAGTGGGCGGGCCAAATCTACATCATTTGTCATTCCCAGGAGTACAAGCTTTGGGTCTGAGGGAATGGGCGTCTCTAATACTTCCCCTAGTTCTGAGAGGACCGCCCCCCAGTATGTTTGAATGGTCGGACTAGACCAGATCGTGTGAAGGAAGTCCCCCCTATCAATGCCACATCTTAGGCAACTTGGATCGGGCACTCTCCCCAGTTTATGTAAGCGTACTCTATCAAAGTAAGATATATGGAGGATTTTAAACTGGATCAGTCTGAGGCGGGATTTAATCGCTACCTCCCTAGGATGCATTAGGACCGTCCCCCAGTCTACGTCATCCATGGTCCCCACCTCTCGCTCCCACGTTGCCCTGAGGCCCTCTAGTTTATCTGGTCTATTATTCATTATCGTTTTATACGTCAGGGACACCGCCTTCCCAGGTATCCGCTCCTGCAGGAGGCGGCCTTCTAAAGGTGCATACTCGGGGAGCACCACTGTCAGTGCCTCCTCCACCCTCCATGCATGGCGCAACTGCATATATTTAAAGTATTGGGATCGGTGGAGCCCGTACTCCTGTTGCAAGGAGGGGAAGGATTGCAGTGCCCCTTTCTTGATCACATCTCCCAAATTGGAGATGCCTATGGCATCCCAGCCCAGGAACCCTTTCAACTTACTCAGCTCCTTCAGCCAGGCGCATTTTCACAGCGGGTTTGTTTCATAGGTTTGTGTTCCCAGTCAATCGTCTTAGTCGCCCTTTGCCATGCCCCATACAACATTTTAGTAGCTGGCAGCAGCGTAGCTTGTCTCCTACCACCGTACAGATAGTACAGACATGTGTGAGTGCCCATGGTGTATCGTTCCAATGCATAGGTGGGGTGTGTGGCAGGTGCGTGTATCCACTCATTAATAGGGGCCAGATGCTCCGCCCAGTAGTAGGCCTCTTGGTCGGGCAAGAAGATCCCTCCATCATATTGGTGTCTCTGCAGGGTCGCTAGTGCTACTCTGGGTTGCTTTCCCAGCCATAGAAAAGACCTTAACTCCGCATGTATGTCCCGGAAGACCCTATGCCGCATGGGGAAGTATTCATTTTGGAAAGCATATAAGAATAGTGGGAGCAAAATCATTTTAAACATTGCTGCCCGGCCTAGCAACGTCAGGGGAAGCGATTGCCATCTAGCTGCGTCCTCAGTAAAATTACATAGAACACGGTTAATATTCCGTTCATAGGAACGATCACCATCTGTCGTTATAAATATTCCTAAGTATGTAAACCCCTCTCTAGTTGTTTGCAAGTTCGCAGGCAACATGGCCCACACATCCCCTTCCTTGGGGGTCATAGCGCGTCGACTTATGCCAATTGATCCTGTAGCCAGCCTTCGCGCCGTATCGATCCAGCTCCAAAAACAGCGCTGGTATAGTTACCTGTGGCTGTGTGATGTAGAGAAGCACGTCATCCGCGTACATAGAAAGTTTTTCCTCAGTGTTGTCCGCTTGCCCTATCCGGAAACCGGTAATCCCTGCATTTTGCCTAATTGGGCATGCCAGTATTTCAATGGTGACGGCAAATAACAGGGGAGACAGGGGGCATCCCTGTCTAGTACCCCGTCGTATACGGAATTCTCTTGACAGTGTACCGTTGACCCTGACTCTCGCTCTGGGGTCAGTGTAGAGCAAGCTGATTTTACGCCTGTATTTGGGTCCAAACCTAGACGCTCCAGCACTCCCTCCAAAAAGGGCCAGTGGACAGCGTCAAACGCTTTTTCAGCGTCCAAGGATAGGAACCAATGGGGGTCTGGTCTGTTACATACCTCTAGTAACCAGTTATGGGTCCGTCGCAAATTGTATCTTGTCGCCCTTTCCGGGAGGAACCCCGTTTGGTCAAGATGGACCA
This sequence comes from Lissotriton helveticus, assembly GCF_964261635.1. NCBI lineage: Eukaryota > Metazoa > Chordata > Amphibia > Caudata > Salamandridae > Lissotriton > Lissotriton helveticus. Next base: position 1,235,796,530 of record NC_136067.1, read on the forward strand.
ATCCCGATATAACCTTTCTCAGGCGGAGTGCTAGAATCGTGGCATAGAGCTTTGCCTCCACATTTAGGAGGGAGATGGGCCGGTAGGACGAGCAGTCCTCGGGTGGCTTACCCTGCTTGTGAATTGGAATGATCGTGGCCCGTCGGAGATCCAGCGGGAACTGCCCCTTCTCTTCAGCATCCACAAATAGACCCATTAGGTGGCGGGTCAGGAGATCCGCTGTTTTTTTAAAGAATTCCACCGGAAAACCATTAGGGCCTGATTCCTTCCCCGTGTGGAGCCTAGTCAGCACCTCCCTAATTTCGTCTTCCGTGATATCCGCCTCCAGGTCCTTTTGATCCCTCTTCTCGAGCGTCGGCAGGTTAATGTGCGCCATGTATTGCAATGTGTCTTCCCTCGTCCCCAACTCCTGTGCGTCATAAAAGGCTTCGTAGAATCCTGCGAAAGTATCTGCAATTCCTACATCTGTTCGGGCCCATCTCCCTTGGTCATCCCTCACCTTCTCCACCCATCGTTCATCCCCCTCCTTCCTGCTCAGCCACGCTAATAGCCTCCCGGATTTGTCCCCTACGTCATAGAGGCAGTGCAGAGTCGCCAGGGCCTGCGTTTTAGCCTTGCCTGTCACCAGGTGCTTGTATTGGGTTTGTATATCGGAGCGACGTCGAAGCGTCTTTGGGTCGCTAGTAGTCTGGTGGTCTCGCTCCAGCGCCAGTATCTGAACTTCCAGATCCTAAATCTCAGCTTGAACTTTTCTCCTATCTTCCGCTACCCTGCATTGTGCCCTATCTCGGATTACCGTTTTGAGTGCCTCCCACAGGACCACCCGGGAGTCTACCGAGCCTACATTCTCTGCCAGATACACCTTCACGTCTGCTCTCAGGCCTCTTAGAATCTCTGCATTTTGTAAGTCCCAGGCCGACAGTCTAAATGTCGCAATCCCCGCCCTCCTCTTTCCTCCAGCAACAATGGTGAATGATCCGATATGCCTCTTGCGCAGTATTCTGCCGTGTCCGAGACCTGTAATGCCTGTCTTGCCATGAAAATATAATCCAAGCGCGAGTACACTTTGTGTGCTCTTGAAAAGAAGGAATACGCCCTAGCTTCCGGGTGGAGCCATCTCCAGACACCGAGTAGGCCTAGTGTGCGCATTGCTTTGGCTAGCGGTGTAGTACTCTGGGGTCTGTCGCGGTCACCCGTCCTATCTATCGCGGGGTCCATCACAAGTCACCCCCTAGGATTTGAATCTTGTCTGCTGTGTTAAGGATAATGTCAGAGACTCCCCGGAGTGTACCTGCCTGTAGTTTGGGTGGGGCATAAAACGGAGACAAACGTGTACTCCCTCCTTTTCCATTGTCCCCTTACCCCTACATATGTCCCATGTGGGTCCGACCAGGTCAGCGCTATTCTCATGGGTGGATGTTTTTTTTATCAGGATTGCCACACCTCTGGAGCCTGACGTGAACCCTGCATGTGCTAGTACTCTATATTGCCCCCTAGCCAGGAAGGCACACTTGGTACCCCTCAGGTGTGTTTCTTGCTGGAGTATCACATCCATTGGGCCGAAGAGGCTGAAATGCCAGAAACCGGTCCCCGGTAGCTTGTCTCCTTTCTGGTGAAGAATTGGCTTGGTAGTTTGGTCTGCCCTGTTCCCATGATGCACTGGGCCAGGGACAGACTAATTTGCATATAGCCAGGTTCTGAGCTGGGATGGGGCAGTGAGATAAATAACGGTGATGGATCAAGCCCTGATCTTTGGACTGGGTAAGAGTAGTCTGCTTAATTCAGACACTCTGTTCATCACCACCCCCTTTTCTGTATCGTTTTTGGCCACTATAGGTGTGGCAGGGTATACTCAGACATGAGTCCCTTTCTCACTGCTCCATCAGGATTCAAGCAAGCCGGGCCGAAGAGGCTGAAATGCCAGATACCGGTCCCCGGTAGCTTGTCTCCTTTCTGGTGAAGAATTGGCTTGGTAGTTTGGTCTGCCCTGTTCCCATGATGCACTGGGCCAGGGACAGACTAATTTGCATATAGCCAGGTTCTGAGCTGGGATGGGGCAGTGAGATAAATAACGGTGATGGATCAAGCCCTGATCTTTGGACTGGGTAAGAGTAGTCTGCTTAATTCAGACACTCTGTTCATCACCACCCCCTTTTCTGTATCGTTTTTGGCCACTATAGGTGTGGCAGGGTATACTCAGACATGAGTCCCTTTCTCACTGCTCCATCAGGATTCAAGCAAGCCGGGCCGAAGAGGCTGAAATGCCAGAAACCGGTCCCCGGTAGCTTGTCTCCTTTCTGGTGAAGAATTGGCTTGGTAGTTTGGTCTGCCCTGTTCCCATGATGCACTGGGCCAGGGACAGACTAATTTGCATATAGCCAGGTTCTGAGCTGGGATGGGGCAGTGAGATAAATAACGGTGATGGATCAAGCCCTGATCTTTGGACTGGGTAAGAGTAGTCTGCTTAATTCAGACACTCTGTTCATCACCACCCCCTTTTCTGTATCGGAGTATCACATCCGCCCCGGATCTTCTCACATAATTGTTAACCAAGCCCCGCCTAATCTTACAGCCCAGTCCATTTACGTTCCAGGTCAGTACTTTAAGACCCCGTCGGGACTCCGGTTCCCCATCAGGATTGCCCATCATCGTATCGGGGAATGGTACCTTGTAGTGTCTGACGCCCTAAGGTGGGAGTCCTCAGGACATGCGCGTGTGTGCTCGTCATGACATGCTAAAACAACCTTCCAGCCCCCCGCCTTTCCCCCTCCCCCTCCCTCCAGAACAAAAGCAAAGGCAACTTCCCAACGTCCCCCCCCCCCCCCCCACCACCCTCCCCTTCAAGTCCCATCAGCCACCAAACCGGTTCTGGAACTTTCTGGCGAAGGAAAGTCTGTCGCCCTCCCCTAATTTCCGCCCCACACAACCCACCCCAACAACTTAGAAAAGCAGCATAACAAACAACTGCCCCACCAGTATTACATATAAGTGTCGCGTGGTGATATAGAACACAGCCAATGGTGGAGTAAATGTTATAAACTATAGGCACAATAAGAATTAAGTGTGTGAAACAACTTGCGTGCTTCCGTGCTGAGCCAGTAATTTGTCCGTCTTCGGTCCCCCCTGGTTCATGCATTAGAATCCAAATCGTCCCCTTGTGAGGACAGGACCTCTTTAGCCGCCTCTTGCTCCAGTTCATTGATAGCCTCGACCAGGGGATGTATCGATTGGTCCTCCATGTCTTCCCCTCCCGAGGTGACACCTCCAATGTCGTCTTCTTCCTCGGATCGTGTGTTGCTTTCCAGGCAGCGAAACCTAGACCCTGCCTGATCTCCCATGGTAAAGTTCGTGCCCCCGCATAGCCGTGTGGTCGTCGGATTCCGCGTAGGATATGGCGCCGTCTTCACCCGTTTGGAGCCTTGTGTCCTCCGCGACCTCTGCGTCTTCGGTGCTTCCCACTGAGATCCGGGCGCCGTCCTCTGCTTCACCGCCCCCTCCAGCTCCCCGTCCCATCTACGGAGAGGTGGTCGTTCCTCTAGCCATTGCCATGCATCACCCGGGTGGGTGAAGAAGCATGTCTTCTCCTTGAAGATGACTTTGAGTTTGGCCGGGAATAGTAGCATATACCGGATCTGAAGGGCCCTTAGCTTGGCTTTGACTGTATCGAATGAGCGTCTCTGTTTTTGAACTTCCTGACTGTAGTCCGGGAAGATCATTATCTGTACATTCTCCATCCGTATTTCACCCAGCTTCCGCGCCTCACGGAGGATTTCATCTCGATCTGCAAAGTTAAAAAATCTAGCGATAATCGGGCACGGTCTCTCACCCACCAAGGGTTTCGCCAGGAGCGCCCGGTGTGCCCTTTCAATAATGAAACAGTTAGAGAAAGTCGCCTTAGGTAAGGTCTGTATCAGCCATTTGCGGAGGAAGTCCACCATGTTGGATCCCTCAATCCCTTCTCTGAAGCCCACGAAGCGGAGGTTGTTGCGGCGGGCCCGGTTTTCCGCATCGTCCACCTTCCACTGTAGTTGTTTATGAGAGGTCATGAGCTCCCTCATGTCTTTCTGGAGCGAGTGGATAGTGTCTTCCGCTTCCCCCAATCGAGTTTCGGCCGTGGTCACCCTCTCCGTGAGGTTGCGAAAGTCTTGTCGTAAAAGTGTCACCTCAGAGCCCACTTCCCCGATCTTCACCTCCAGTGCCGCCCTGGATGCCTGAATGTCGTCCCTGGACGCCTGTATGGCTCCCATCAAAAGCGCCGTGTCTGACCGCGGGCCTGCTGCCTCCGCTTCTGGCAATGTCGTGGCTGGGACCGATGCATATCAATCTATTGTGCCTTGACGAGGAACCTTAGGGGTCACTTCCTTCTTGCCCATCTTGGCGATCCAAGGAGGGGCCGTGCGCACTCCGGAGGCAGGTCGAATCTCCGACTCCGTGGCCATCATTGCGTGTCCCAAGGTCTCTTATGGTCTATCTATCCAGCAGCAGTTCAGTACAGCACCCCCTGCGCTTCCCGCTCTAGCTGCAGCGGGGCCTTTTCACTTTGACATTTAACTTGATTCCCATGAATAATGTTAAGTCTGCTGTCGCTTTTCTATACTGCAAAACATCCTAACTTATTGTAAGGAGTAGTTTCATACTATTTCTTTTGACCGCTATTGCAAACCCCTTCTACTGTGTTCATTTTAGTTAAACAATGAGGGCAGTGTTACACTATCACAGACAGAAAATGCTGGATCAGCTAAAAAAAACTAAAACAAAATGGTATTGCAATGAAGCGTTTCCCTTACCTTCCCCATTCGAGGTTCACCAATCAAAGCCTTGAACTCAGAGTTGTTCTGTGTATAACATCGAAGATGCGCACAAATGTGATCTAGCTGTTTTCTCCAGTAACCTAAAGAAATAATGGACCCAAGAAAACAAAGATATTAGGTGTCACATGAGTGGCATGCTCTTTCACAACAGGCAACTGAAAGAAGCAGTATGAACTAAAACAGTGTTTAAAAAAAATTACCCTCTATTGAGGGACACTGTGTACTATGGTGAGTAAGTTATTTACCTGAATGTCTGTGTAAATTACATATTTTAAAAATGTTCCTTGCTGTTGCTGTGGTACTTACCTACTGATGCACATGTGGAAATATCAGGTCAGGAGCACATCCCAACCTCTGCCTGCCCCCTTAGAGAGCATCCTGGGAAGGAAAACAATACATTCCTTAGAAAGACTACAGCATGCCCACCCCCAGAATGGAAACAGCCTTTGAAACGCATCATTTTCCACGGAATACCTTTACCATGCTTGCTTTACCATGCATGCCTTTACAGGAAAAATGGAAGGGAGTTTTTAGGCTTATTGGGGTAAGGGTATCGGATGGTAAAGATGTTTTAGGGTTTAGGGGTGGGTAAGGGTATAGTGTGATATGGATATTTTTTAGTGTTTAGGGGTGTGTAAGGGTATTGGGTGATAATGTTGTTTCAGGGTATTGGGTGGTAAGGGTGTTTTTAGGGTTTAGGAGTGGGTAAGGACTATCATGATATATTAACAGAAAGACAAACACAAGACAAACATAACATTTTCTATCTTTAAACCAGAATAGGAGAGTGTGAAAAGGGCCTATTTTTGTTTTTTTTGTGTACTTTTTTTCTTTTTTTGGGGGTTATTTTTGAATTTTGGGAAAAAGAACTTCAAAGGAAAGCATGATTCAAACATGAGTGCTGAACTTGGGGGCAGGGCCTGACAAGCTGGCTGAGCAGACGTGCTAAAGAGGAGCTCCTGCCCCTAAGAAATGATGAATCCTCCATTAATCCCTGCGGAACCAGAAAACAAACCACCGCATAACTAAGTGGTGGACACCCTGCCCCAGCGGAACTGAAAATGGAGGGCAGCTGCTGCAAATAGGATGCTAAACTGAGCAAAAAGAAACTGCAGGGCGAGCGGCGTGCCTGACACCGTAATGGATTTGCCTGACCTTCACGACTGGAAAGAATAAAGTGATCGGAGTGGCCCATGGAATGCACAGAGTGAAAGCTGGGCTGCCTTTGCAACAATAGCCTGAAAGAGTGCCTGACCCCTGTGCGGACCGACAGGAGCCTTGTGAGGGTGCCCGGTAGGCCTCTGAAGCGGCGTGAGCAGTGGGCAGGTGGCAGGCAGACAGGCCTTGAGGGGAGCGCCTGCTGAGTGCTGCAGCCCGAGTAGGCCACAAAGAGTTTGCGATCCAGCGACGGCCTGGAGCATGAAAGCGGTGAGTGGGGGCCCAACGAAGAAGATGAAGGGATCAAGCCCTGAGAGGGAAGCGAGGAGTGCCGGCTATAAACCAAACCAGCATACTCGCATGGCAGAGGTCCCGTGCCTTGAAGAAGAACTGAGACGGCGAGAGTGAGTGGCGATGAATAGATGCTGTGTGGCGGCGCTTGGGGCTATGATAAGATAACTGGGGTCCCCCCCTCCTCCCGGAACAGTACTAGAGGCGAGACAATGACCAGAGGGCATGTGGCAGCGCCGGGACCCCTCCCGATTAAAACAGACCACTAGTGGCCTGATAGTAATAACACTTGGCGCCAATCAGGCTGCAGCCTCAAATATCTCGGATCCCCCTGTGGATGGTGGGTGTTGAAGACAGTGTGACACTGTGTCGCTGCAGGTGGGCTGGGTGGAAGCAACCTGCTGCAAAGGAGTAAAAGTAAACAATCGAGAAGGGGTGACGTGACCCCCAACCCCACCCCCACCAAACAAAAGAAACACGAAAACAGTGCAGAGGTGCAAAGCAAAGAGCACACCAGAGTGTGAGAACCACGCAGCCCCAATATAATATAAACGCGCAATCAGACAGTGGTCAAGGAGAAGCCATTGAGAGGCGGACAAGCCCAGAAAATAGTCCAATACACAGTCCAAGGCCCAGGAGCACCAGAACAGCCCAGAAGAGGCGTGGAAGATACAAATAATCAGGGTGCAATGATAAGAGATAAGGTGGATATACTGGAGGACATCAGAGAATCCCGGGTGGCGCTGGAGACGAAGATGAACACAATGGCAATGGACATAATCCATTTGCGCCTGAATCTGCGCAAGGTAGCCCAAAGAGTCACGAACATTGAAGAGGAGGTTGTGTCACTACGTGAGAAGGTTCATCATCAGGGTCCCACCCCATAGGCCGAATGCCCATAGGGTGTGCTGCGACACCTGATTACAGTGGAGCGGGTTCTTTTGTTTATATGTGCAAAGTGTTAAAATAACCAGTGTTTTAAAAGAGGGCCAAATCTACTCACAACAAGACTTTATTCTTGAGTGTTTGGACCCTCGTAAAAGCCAGTGTGGCACCTGTGCCTCATTAGGAAGGCTTCGGTGTCTAAAGAAGTGTACTAAATATTAAAAATAGCGTAGTGTGCTATGTGATAAATGGAAATTAGGTCTACATGTTTCAACCATTAACAAATTATAGGTTTTCGTCAGGACCGTGGTGATTGGACGGGGTGGTCCGCACACGCTAAGGTGCGTCCTGCCCTCGTTCAATTAAAGACCATAAATCGTGGTCTAGTGTAAAAAGGTGTTTTCCCTGGATCAGGAGAAAAACATTAGAAGCGGTAACTGTCGCTTCATGGGCATGAGGGTATCCAAGACGGCAAGTTTCCGTCACTTGCGGCTTCTGCTCGTCAGGAAATGAAACCTACTTGGTCATTCCTCAATGCCCCGTGGAGTGTTCTGTTCTTCAAGGACATGCCTTATCCTGTTAGGGGTTGGGGCACACTGTGCTAACCTGAGCCTCACGCTCTAGACACAGAAAAGACTCTTTTTTCTGTTTCTTCTCCTAGGGGGTACTCCTCCATTGTTGATACCATTAATTCCGGGGACCAGGAGTTCCCACCACACATAATCTGTGTAATCTCCCTCACTCTCTCCCTTGTTATACACACACTACGTGAGAAGGTTCAGAGGCTCCTCGTTACCGTCACTATCCTAAAGGCCCAATCAACCTGCACAGAAGACTGAGTGGAGGATGCAGAAGGGCGATCAAGGAGGAACAACCTGAGATTTATAGGTTTTCTCGAAAAGGCAGCGGGACCGGCAGCGGATCTTTTCCTCAAAAATTGGATCACCACAGCCCTTAATGATATCAAACTCTCAAAATTCTTTGCTATAGAAAGAGCACACCGGGCCCTGGGCCCCCCGCCTAGACCGGGATCGCCGTCAATGACAGAGATAGAGATGTAATACTGCAGCATATCCGTACTGACGGCCAACCAAGTTGTGAAGACCGCGTCATCCACAAATTCCCAGATTACGTCAGGAAAGTACAAGACCTTCGCAATGAATTTGTAGGTGTTATACGGCGCCTGCGGGAACACAACATCAAATCAGTCTGATATACCCTGCGAGTGCAATATGAGGGAAGAGTCCATTTCTATGAAGCACCCCAAGATGCAACAGACTGGATGGATTCTCTGGGCCTGTCTGGAACGGACCAAAACCAGGGATGGTGCGAACAATGGAAAAACATGGGCGACAGCGTGAGCAGCGCCGGGAGGCAGAAGACAGGAGACACAGCCAGCAGGAAAAAATTAACACAGGGTGCATCTTGGTGGGCAAGGATGGGACCTTACAGACAGAACTGGTAACAATACCACTACAGAATCAGTTCTCCCCACTTTGCCTGGTGCAAGAGACTCAGAGTAAAGGTACCCCAGAAGAGGAACAGGGGAAAGGTCGGGAGCACATAGCCCCAGAGGGGCCTGGAGATCGAGAGACTGTACAGACGACCTGTGAGTAAACAAATCTAAGGGGGACCAAAGGCGCAGAGACGCTGTGGACATACACGCACCATAGCGGGTCCCGGGGGGTAGTCGGGAGGGGGGCAACGTGAGAGAAAAAATGGGGGAAGTGGAAGCGCTGAGTTCCACCAAACTGAATCCAGCAGGACATTCCAGCTGCCACACGCATGGGTGGTCCAGCTGAGCCCTGGTCCGGTAGACTTGCCACACGAGAGAGACTACCTAATTGAATTGAAGTGCATTTGTTTTATATACCTTGTATCTGAAAAGTTTAGGGTGAAGTAGAAGGGAGGGAGAGAGTTACTAGCTGTTTTGGGGCAGAGTTGCCAGTCTTTCAGGCCACTTGAAGAACTAGGGGAATGTGGAACTACTGCCTGTGCGAGGGGGTGTTGTAAATGTTTATGTTACAGTTGCGATGGGAAGTTACAAACAAGCAAGAAAAAGAAATGTCATGCTACAAAGTGGAAGGGATACAGGGGGGCTGAAGTCAAGTACAACCCAAGGCAAGAACCTTACCTGAGAATTTGCGGTGAATCTAGCGACTATCTGGTAACAAGAAAGGAACTGAACAAAAATATAAGTTGGTAACAAGGAATGTCCGAGGGCTCAATAATTTTGTTAAATGAAATAAGATAATAATTACCTCAGAAGATATGGGGTTCCTATAACATTCCTTCAGGAAACACAACTATGGAGCAATAGTCTTAAATATGTCCAAAGAAGATGGCGAGGACAGGTCTTTGCGACGTCTTATTCTGGCTATGCTAGGGGGCATTAATATGGGTGGTACCGGGAGTCCCCTTCAAAGTGCAGAGAACTCATTCGGACCCAAATGGGAGATATGTACTGGCAGAGGGCAGTCTGAACGGGCACTCTATGTGTCTTTTTAATATCTACGCCCCAAATATCGACGATCGGGAATTCCCGGGGCAGCCCTTAGACAGGCCCATCTCACGGCAGACATGGAACTCATGGGGACTATAATTGTTCAAGTAACGGTGCACTAGATAGATTCCCACCAAAACCTGACGCTAAACCAAAGACAAAAGAGGCCATGTGTCAGATGCAAGTCAACCTAGATCTTATAGATATCTGGAGACACCATAACCCACACCAAAAAGCATACTTCTGCCACACTCCAGCAACGAACACATACAGTAGACTAGATTATTTCTTCATACAGGCAAAAGCAGCCCACAGAGTGACAGACGCCCAATATCTGGCCCGATACTCACCACTGCAAATAGTTTACACACTAGGTAGACCCCAGCCAAAGATACCACTATGGCAGCGGGTCGGATGAGGAATACCAACTTGATAAAGGAGGCCGGGAGAATTAATGCTATAAGTGTACAGCCTATATGTATTTGGTTTATCCCATGCCCTGTTCCTCGCTGTATTATATACAAGGATGATTGTGTACCCCTATTGTGATTGCCTATCTCCAATGCTGCAACCTGTACCAAGTATCAACAACAAAAAAGAAGGTATGGCCCTATATGCTGTATCGTTGACAATATGTTTTTATTATTGTTAAATGAAAAAGAAAGTTAAAAAAAAAAAAGATACCACTATGGCAGATAAACGCTGAAGCACTCAAAGACTCAATATACATGACCACAGTAAAGACTGAACTGTGGATATGGACCCGGTTGTTGGGACGGAGCTCCTTGGACTTTCAATTAACAGTCACACAGGTGTTACCTTTACGGCAATCATCTGCTATCGTCCACCGGGGGCTTTCAGTGCCCAGCATCAACAATCGCTACTTACATCTCTGTCCAACATGGCGATTTCCCACAATAAGTTAATTATTTTAGGGGATTTCAACCTATGGCCTAACGGTTCTTTAGATACTGGACTGCACAACCTTTTACTCTCCTGTGAGAGCGTGGGGTTGAAACAGCTAGTCCGGGAACCCACTCACAGAGCAGGGCATCGACTTGATCTTATTCTCTCCACCCCTCAGCTAGTACACTTGAAGGATATCTTGCCCATGGCCTGGACTGACCACTCTCTCCTTAAATTCTACATTAACTGTAAGGGAGCAAAAATACGGGCACGCAGTATCCCCTCCGAAGTCAAATATAGAGATTGGAAAGCTCTGGAAAGGCGGAGAACTACTGGTGCTATGTTTCAAGTGGAGGATAGCTTCTCTCCGCACCTCCCGGCCGAGGATAATTATGAGGCTCTCTGTCTCAAGATATCGACAACTATTAACTCCCTAGCTCCATTAAAAACATGTAAGCACAAGAGTAGAGCATCAGCTCCTTGGTTCGATGACTCTCTAAAGGTTCTTAAATCGGCTTGTAAGCAGGCGGAAAGAAAATGGAGACTGGGCTACCTTGATGCCAACAAGCAAATCTGGAAAATTAAACTTTTTGAATATAAAAATGCGATTATGAAATCCAAAGCTGCTTACTACTGTTCCACAATCTGTACAGCTGCCAACAGCTCCAAGAGTATCTTCCAGATTTTGAACAGCCTTACCCACCCTGATTGCGCAAAAAAAAGCTATCCCTCCCACACAACACCTGTGCGACAGTCTGGCGCTGTTTTTCAATGACAAAATTGAGACCATCATTCGAAACCTAAGCATCCCCCCCACTCCAGTCGACCCCATCGGCCCTGACACTGCCATCATCGACCATGGAGCAGCGAGCCAAGGGTGCCAGCCCATGGACCTCCTGTGGGAATTCCCCCCCATTACTGAGGTGGAATCTAACAGACTGGCTCATGGGATTTCCTCGGGCTCTCCTCTCGACCCCATCCCCCCTAAAAATTGGAAGGTATCCGGTGAAGAACTCTTCCCCACTCTCTGTAGGATTTGCAATCAATCCTTGAGCAGTGGCCTAGTTCCTGCCCTTTGGAAGCAGGCTCTTATTAGGCCACTGTTGAAGAAACCCTCCCTGAATCCTGAGTGTCTACAGAATTATCGACCAATCTCCCTGCTACCTTTCCCGGCAAAAATTGCCGAGCGCTGGGTGAGTTCGTGCCTCTCAAACACCTGGAGCAGAATCATTTCCTGGACGAAATACAATTTGGCTTTCGTCCAGCCCATGGCACTGAAACAGCTCTACTCACTGCCATGGAGGACCTTCGTATGCGTGCAGACAGGGGCCGGGCAGCACCCTTGATCCTACTGGACCTGTCTGCCGCATTTGATACGGTCAACCATATGATTCTGCTGGAGAGACTAAAAGAGGCCGGGGTGGGTGGCACTGCCCTGCATTGGTTTCACTCCTTCCTGCGGGACAGGAAGCAGGCCGTGTCCCTCCCCCCGTATCAATCGGCCTTCTCCCCGGTGACCCACGGGGTGCCTCAAGGCTCGTCCATAAGCCCGATTCTATTTAACGTGTATCTAAAACCTCTGATTACGTTAATAAAATCCCACAGGCTAAGAGCAATTAACTATGCCGATGACACTCAGCTCATCCTCTCCTGGGAGGGTGAGGAATCTATTCCTTTGGAGTCGTTTCATGACTGTCTGCGAGACACGGCTTGCTGGCTACACAAGAATTCCTTACAGTTCAACGCCGCCAAAACCGAGGTTCTGTTCTGAGTCGGAAGTCGGATCCCCCGCCCGTTCCCAGCTGAGTTTTGGCCCCCTGAAACTCTGGAAAAACCACAGCCGGTCACCACCGTTCGCAATCTGGGTGTTATGATAGACAATAAGCTCACCATGGAAGCCCAGGTTGCGAAAACAGTGCTCACCTGCACTGCCCTTAATCGGTCACTCCGCAAGATCTTTCCACTCCTTCCCTTGCAGGCCCGGGCCTTAATAGCCAGGTGTACTATCCTCAGTCGCCTTGACTATTGCAATGCGCTGCTGCTCGAGGCTCCGTCTGCGCTGTTAGACAGACTCCAAAGAGTTCAATCAGCTGCCGCCAAACTGGTCCTGGGATGGCCTAGGAGATCTTCGGCCACTGCGGCAATGGCTGAGCTTCACTGGCTCCCCATGAAACTGCGAGTTGCTTTTAAATCTCTCTGCCTTGTTTTTAAAGCTCTGCACGGAGTTCGGCCCGCTCCTTTGCAATCTATGTTTGAATGGTACATTCCAACCAGAGCCCTCAGATCCACAACAGCCTGTCTTGTTAAAGTACCAAGATTTAAAAAAGTCAGGACAGGAGGAAGATCTTTCAGGGTTACTGCATCAAAACTCTGGAACAGCCTGCCTCTGGATGTCCGTCAATTAACCGAACTTCTCCCTTTTAGGAAACGGGTCAAAACATGGTTGTATCCAAAATGTTAACTATCAATTACTTAACTGTTGTCTCCCAGTGCATCCTTCTTAAAGAGTTGTCTCAGCGCCAGGATACCTGCAAGGTGATAGTTGCGGTTTATAAATGTTTTAAATAAATAAATAAAATAACTGAAAGGATACTTTGACACAAACTGGAAGACAGCTAGCAGCAGGGCCGCAGAATGGGACGCGATGAAAGTGGTACTCAGGGGAGTATGCATGTCACTAGAGGTGGGGTGAAGAAAATAATTGAACAAGACCTATAGAGACAAGAACGAGATCTAGCTAAATTAAAAGCTACACTCCCCACTTGCGAAGAGGGCCCCCAGGGCTGGTTGGACCAAAGCCGGAAGGTACGGGAATTGTGGGATAGACATGGAAAAAATAATAGAAATATCAGCAGACAGCGATGGTACACAGAGGGTGATAAAACTGGCCACTTATTGAAACAGAAACACAACCCAGGACTGTACTAGCGATACGAGATAGACAGGATAAAACGGTCTACACTCAATATGAAATTAATGCAGTGTTCATGCAACACTTAGCTGAGGTATACACAGAACCCCCAAAATACTGCACAGAACCTTAATATAGTGGCAAACTTACAAGGGTTAGAAATACCCTGTCTGAACCAGGAAGCCCAAAAGGCTCTCGGTGCACAAATAACTAAAGCAGAATTAAAAGCTGCAATCACACACATGAAAACAGTAAAATCACCAGGCAAGGATGGCCTTACAGCCGAATTCTACAAGCACTGCTCTGAACTGGTAGAAGATAGAGTGACAGAGGTACTAAAGGAGGCATGGGAGAACAAAGAGTTGCCAGGTACAATGTGAGAAGCGCTCATAGTGGTAGTCCCAAAACCTGGAAAGGACCCAACACTACCAAAATCGTACAGACCACTACCTATGCTGATGTGGACCTCAAGATTATAAGCCATGTCCTGGCGAGCAGGTTTCTACCATATCTTCCCCAACTCATACATGAAGACCAGGCAGGGTTCCTACCCAGCAGAAATGCTCTTAAAAACATCTGATGACTTGCACATTTTATGCAGTCCCTTGGCACGGGCACAGACGTATGTGCACTGGCCTTCCTGGATATAGAACAAGCATTCGACTCAGTCAGATGGGAATATATTTGGCTAGTACTGGAAAAAATGGGTCTGGGACCCCAGTTTATTCAGTGGGTGAAACTATTATAAACTAAACCAACTGCTAGGGTCCGTACTGGGAGATACGTGTCTAGAAGTATAGCGCTCCAAAGAGAGACTCGGCAGGGCTGCCCTTTATCGCCGTTGATATTTGCCATAGCAATAGAGCCTTTGGCATGCCAACTTAGAGTAATATTGAATGGACAAGGTATAAAAGTTGGTGAGAGGGAACACTTAGTATCGCTCTTTGCAGACGATGCCCTGGTGTACCTGAATCGACCAACACACTCTCTCCCAGGGCTAGTTCATGCATTGGGAAAATTTGAAGAAGCATCCGGCCTCCGAATTAGTAAGTCCAAATCCCAACTATTACTGATAGCCGCAACGAGGAGACTTATTGCATCCCAGCTGTTGCAACTAGATCTCCCCTGGGAGATAGAGAGTGTTCGATATCAAGGTGTACAGGTCACCAGAGAAGAAGACCGTTTCTATGAATTAAATATGGGCAGAGTTGTAAGGGGACTACAAGGAAGCGTTCAGTTCTGGAACATGCTCAAACTGACCTTTATGCGCAAAGTTGCCCTGATCAAGGTGGTGGTCCTCCCTAGATGCCTCTACATTATGCAGGGATCCTTCTATGAAATACCACGTAAAGTGTTTAAGGAATTGGATGCCTTGCTGATAAGGCTGCTGTGGAACGGGAAGCATAGCAGAGTAGCATTGGAAGTAATGAAGAGGCAGTGGGGAAAATGGGGACTAGAGATCCCTGATCTAGAGCTATTTTACCTGGCATCACAGTTGCAGCATGCAATACAGTGGCTAGATACAGACCCCTCCTGGGAGAGAACCCTACCCGCAGGCACCTACGGAAGACAGCAACTGGGGGCCTTGTTAATGAAAGGCCAAGAAATACAAAAACGTACATGCCGCTGATACAATTAACTGCTAAAATATGGGATAGGGCAGTAAAAACAGTCCTAAAGAGAGCACCCTATGTGCCAGATGCAGGTGTCTGGAACATCCTGCAGTTTGCCCATGTAGCACAGACAATGTCAGTGGAGAAATGGAAAGGGTAGGCTGCCTAATGCTGACAGACTTATACCTGGAGGATAGGTTCATAACCTACCAGGACGCGATGGAAGTATTTGCGTTGGGTGCAGGACAATTCTTGCAGTATGCAAAGATGGCAGCTACGGCCCGATACCTATGGCCAACATTCCCGGAAGCCCCTGAACACTCACAAACGCTGACCACTATGATTACAATGGCAGGGGGAAGGAAATTTGTAACACACCTTTAAGGTGCATTAAGCGAAGACAAACAACGTAAACCACTTAAGATAGAAGAGAGATGGCAAAATGCAAGTGAAGAGCCATTGACACCTGAGGACTGGAGCAAAATACACGAGGAAGTCCATAAAGTCTCAGTAAGCACCAGATTTAGGCAGCTACAATACAATATTGTGCATATGACTTACCTCTCCCCTAAGCGAATTCACGTCATAAACGCTGCGCAAGACCCAAGATGCCCCAGGTGTCGACACCAGGAGGCGGACTTTATACATATGATTTGGTACTGTCCCATAATACAGAACTACTGGACGAAAATAATGGAATAGCTTAACAGACTGACAGGGTGAGAAGTATTGATGAAAATAAGGAGATGTCTCCTTGGCCTGATACCCAGGAACCCCAAACGTAAAACTAGTTGGAGCTTCTTGATATTCGGCCTTGCTGTAGCCAAGCGATGGATAGCTATACATTGGATATCCCAAACGGGAACACAAGGAGGGTACAAAGTTCCCCGAGTGAGGTGAGAGTATGAATGTAGCGTAGAGAAGGAAAAGGGAAAAAAAAAAGGGCGGGGAATTTCCCTTTTTGGAACTAAAACCCTCACACACCTAGCAAGCTAGGTGTCATGCTTCATCATATGGGTTCTGCTCCTCGTCAGACTGGCGCTGCAATGTCTGACGGGCACCCGCGAAGGGGCTCTTTATCGGAGACCTTCTGTTCCAGCCATATGGTGCATGCGTGTAAGAGGGCAAGTGAATGTGTAGTCGTGAAGTGAGAGTGATTTAAAAAAGGTTAGGCAATCCACAGGGAACTTTATTAGTGTGGTTGACTCCCTTGGTTAAAAGGTGGGAGGGCAGATAGGTGCTGTGATAAGGTTCACAGTGAGATATCTACAACCCTCTGGTCAGGTCAACATGTTTCTTGCATTCATTGCAATTCTTCAGGACCTAAGTGCTCAGTACTACACAGTGAATGTTTAAAATACAACCTTATGTCTTGAGGTCAGTAGAAAAGCAGGCCGAATGGTCCTGCCCTTAGACGAGCGACCTAGAAAGGAAAAAAGAGCACATAGCAGTGAAGGGCAATTAGTGTAGTGCTCCATTACTATCCAGGTTCTTTGTTCTCTACACTATACAGACACACTAGTGACACACAAAAGAAATAAAAAATGTGTGGATATTGTTTGGGCAAAACACCCACAATGGTGGTGAAAATTTCAAATGAGAATGAGGACGAAAGGACACTTCAATAAATAAGACAAGGGTGATGCGTCACGCTGCTTACCCTGAGACAATCCCTAAGGTGCCCCGCAGTCTGCTCCCGTGGGACCTTCACCTTTGAGTACGGTACCTAAGACAGAGGAGACGTAAGGAGAGAAGGAAACCTTAGAAGGGACATGAGACCAGCTGTAAGATCGTTATCACAGGGTCCATCAGGCATTGCTCAGGGCTGAGCCGTCGCTCTCGTGTTTAACCCTGTACCTACTCATGAAGGTATGTCTACTGGCACGGGAGCCTCACGGAAGCAAAAGAGGCGGCGACAACCACTCCGGAAAGGATCTCAAGGCTCTGTTCATGGTAGCCGGAATTAACCCCCTCCTGTACGCGCATTTTAGGTCAATGCGCTTGCGCATTGACCTAAAAGCGCACAGGCACAGCATCAAATCGCCAGTTAGTTAAAGTCTGTTTAAAGCCCTATATATCTCGCTCCCGCTCAATGCGCATGCGCATTGAGATAGGTCGCTCGACCTAAAAAACCACACCAATTATTTACGCAAAGCACTGAAAGGATACTCATTATTAGTCACTTTTAGATTAGCTCTAGGATCAAATTTACATAAAAGGTAGTCTTTCACACTTAATAAAACTTAAAGACATTATGGTGCTCTTGTGAGCCTCTCCTGAGCATAGGAAGGAAAGCCCACTCTGCGGGGGGCTTCTATTGGTTGAACGATTCTCATGGAAAGCTCGCGTGATAACAAAACCTACTAATATGGCAAATCTAAATATGAATATTCAAGGAGTTATTTTCCAGATTTCACTATAGTTTAGTCTGGAATACTATTTTACCTTACGTTAAAAAAACCTCCGAAATTCACACAAAAAAACCCCCAAAGGTTCAAGTGATGTTATAGTTGGGAGCGGTTTTACCAAATGTAGATTTTAAAAAGTTCTAGAAATCCACTGAAAAAACAAAGATTGAAGTGATGTTAGCCGCACTTCACCCTGCCTCTCATTTCTGCATGGGTGATCATGCCTAGCTGGACCTTGCCTCTTGATAGACCTGGACACTGGGCACTTCCAACCTGTTGCCGCCGGGGCTGAAGCCGCAAATCTCACCGCTGGGAGACTATAATCCCCAACCTCCCTAGCGCCTGGAGTGCGGTCAAAACACTGCCACCGGCCACCGGCTGGCCCGTCCATGGCCGTCAGAGCCCAGAGGAGGCTCGGCTGGCTCCCCTCTAACATCTGGACCCTGGGAGAGACGAGGTTTTTGTCCTGAAGGTACTGTGCCACTGGCATTTTTCTTCACTAACTCTTTTAGACATTTTAAGTTAGAATTTTAACCATAATGAGTAAACGTAAGGGCCGCAGTGAACGCCCGGGGTGTGCAGTAGTTGGAGCACTTGATGCCTTTCTAACAAGGGCTGAGTCTGTCCTTAGCAAAGAGATTGATATAACAGAGCGGTGGCTCTCTCTGGACTACAAGATTTCACAGAAGCGCTCCTTCCTTGGCAGCCACATCACGGACACCATCCCTTTAACTCCCCCCCGGCCCCCCCAAACTTCACCTACAGTACACTTGGTTCCAGTCTTGCACATGTCTTCTTCCCCGGATACATCCAACGGTCCCAACATAGTGACGAGGGGCCAGGCCGCGAAATCTCAGTCAGATGATATTAGTGAGCCTCCAGTCAAAAGAAGAAGGGGTGGCGGGCTGCAAAAACAAAAGCCTCAGAAAGGGACACGTTTGGGTAAATTAAAAGGGAATGCAGAACCGGAACCGGGGTTAATCTCTACTCTGAAGACTATCGACCCTGCCACACTGTCTCCCCAGGCGAATGGCGAGG
The DNA here is from genome assembly GCF_964261635.1 of Lissotriton helveticus. Classification (NCBI taxonomy): domain Eukaryota; kingdom Metazoa; phylum Chordata; class Amphibia; order Caudata; family Salamandridae; genus Lissotriton; species Lissotriton helveticus. Next base: position 1,235,815,054 of record NC_136067.1, read on the forward strand.
ACTTTTGGAGAAGAATTGAGACTTTGGTCACTGTGCTCCTGAACCCTCTCCTGCTCAAATTAAGCCAAATCAAAGAGAGACTTTCATGCATTGAGGGCGTAGGGGACATCCAATTACCCCCCTTCCCAATGCACACGTCCTGGCACTGAAGCGGGCCATTAGCTCTTTCGGAGGTGGGGGTTCGTCCAATAGAAACTAACACTGTGGGGGGGCTACTTATCTCAGCCACCCCAACAAAACAATAACACAAGCACTCTTGATCCTACTGCCGGCCCTCACAGCCCTCAACCCCCCTGTACAACCCACTGAGCATCTTGCAAACTTGAGGGAACCTATAAATATTTCCCACTTGCATGCCACCAGTACCATAAATAAGTTGTTAACCACCATGCAGACAATAACATTGTGGGGTGGTGGAAATGGCAACACTTTAAAGCTGAAAACAAATATACAGAGGCAGGCGCCCACAACATACCACTCCCTGCACCGCCCACCGGCTGCTACCCCCCTTGTAATGGTCCTGGGCAATATACCGAACTTGGGGGAGGGCCAGGTTGAAACAACAACTCAACTTATGGACAAATCTCTCCACTGGTTAACTCGTTACACAACCAGTACAGGCAGGGGTATGCTAGACTGGCTAGCAATAATCATTATGGCCAGGAGGGCGGGGAGGCTGGGTTTGTCCCCGAAATCAATGAAGGGTGATTGTGTGGTAATACAATCTAACAACTCCTTTGTACCTAGTTCTCTTCTAGCCAAACTACATAAAGCTCCACCTAAGGGCACACACGTCATAGCATTATGCCTTGAGCACTTCTATTGCCCCCTCCCATCGGTGGTTTCAAAACCGTTACCCCATTTAAGTGAGGACTCATTGAGGCCTAGTACTCTGGGCAAACCGGGATTACTCCTTGAGAACGGATTTGCACCACTTTTGGTTTTGGAACTTTGCGACTGACTACATCCACAGGCCAATGAGGGGCCTATTACAGTGATAGCTCTACCACTCAATACCCAAATACCCACTAAAAATATTAAGGTTAGGAAGGAGCAAGTTAACATACTTAAAGTAACATCATGGAACGTGGCGGGTATAATAAACAAACTGGGCGTTGACCACTGGCAGGAACAAGATATCTCTTGCCTACAAGAGACATGGGCAACAAAATATATTTTCTTAAATAGATATCATTCCTTTCAGACAAGGGCAACCCCGTCCCCCTCATGGAGGCCCAAGGGGGGACTTCTAACTCTGATCCCCAACACACTGGCATTGAAAACGAAGAATTTTGAAGGGAAGAGCCCCTACTTCCATCTCCTCACCTTCGAGTTGGCCAACCAAGGCTCTTGGAAATTTCTATAACAATAACTTTGGGGCAAACATGCATCTAGTCATAAATTAGGTGAATAGGGAAATTGATGAGGCTATAAATGAAACAAGGAAAAAGGAGGCCATAAACATTATTTGGATGGGAGACTTTAATACTCACCCATGCAAGTACAACCAAGAGCGTGTCTGTGGCCTGGAGGATTTGAAGGGGAATCTGGTCTACCACTTCTCTCATACCAATTACAGAAACAGTTTTAACAAGACTCTTTCGACCAGGAACATGGTAATAGTAAATAAATTATCCACCTCTACGGATTCCCGCAAAAAAGAACTTTCGCCGAGATGCCCAGGACTCAACGATAGATTTTATATTGATGTTTAACCCTCTTAACAAAAGCTGTAATCAGGTAGATGCCCAATTTACGACCTTTAGCGATCACACTATTTTAACTTGTGAGATACTTCTGACTCCTGGGGAAGTGACCAACTAACAGGAAGCAGGACTCCCACTATTAGCTAAGAGAAACGGTTATGTACTAAAGTGGTCCGAAATTGATAAACTTTAGCTGATCCCCGAAATAATAAGGAACATCTATGATAACATTAGTAGCTGCCTGGATACAGAAATCTCCCCTTTAGCCCTGGTATCGTCTTTCACAGAATTGTGAGAACACATAAAGAGGGTACTTACCCGGAAGACCTCAGATAAAAACGCAAAGGGTAAGGGGTAGTTTGATTTGCCCTGCTCAAAAAAAAGGAAAGCCCTCATCAAAGTCCTGAGAACACAACCCAGAAATGTGGCTCAAATCGCCGCACTACGTACCGAATACAAACTGGCCAGAAGAAACAGGGGGAGGATAATGAGGGAGGAGACCTGGGCTAAATTAGAGCTTGCATCAATAACGGGCAACAGCAAAGAGTTCTGGGAGGTAATAAACGCATACTTTTTTAAGACTCAAAGGGACCCTAGTTTAAATAATAACGTAGACGAAGAGGAATGGGTGGCACATTTTATAAACATCTTTTCCCCCACCACTTCCAACAGGACAACCAATACTTTTCGCTCACAGAAGTGAGTAGTGGCTTAGAGGCCTGTAGTACCGGGAAAGCTCCAGGCCCCGGTGGGGTCCCGATAGACTTTTTCCAGGAGAATCAAGATCTGTGGGTCCCCTTATTGACTAAAGTGTTTAACAAGATAGCCACAGTAGGCCCCCCTCCCTCCTGGAAAACGAGTATAATAGCCCAGATTCATAAAAAGGGTGATAAGGGGAACTACAGGCCAATTTTGCTCATAGACACCACAGCTAAACTCCTCCTTTTATCTAGGCTAGAGACCTGGACGGAGGATAGAAATATCCTAATGCAGCCACAGTATGGTTTTCAGCAGGGAAAAGGCACAGTAGACCAGTGCCTGAATCTTTTATTAATTATGGACAAATACACTAGAGCTAAGGGTGGGAAAATGTACCTTGCATTCATCTGCTGCATTCAAATGCGTGTCCCACCCCAAGCTCTGGTCCATAATGGAAGAGATGGGGGTCGACCAGCTTATAATTGACTTCATTCGCCAATTGTTTTCTGATAATTCTTCACATGTCCATTAGGGGAAGAACAGGGAATGCACCTGTACTTTTACGATCTTAAGGGTTAAAGTTCCTCTTCTCCATTTACACGAACAGCACTGAAAAAGCACTTGCGGGAGCAACTCTGGATGTTCCTGTGTCTGGCTCCCACCAGCCACCAATTCTGGCCTATACCGATGATACCGTACTGATGGCGAGAACAAGGTTAGGTCTCCATCGTCTCATATCAGCCTATGCGGCTTTTATGTATTTATTGGATCTAAAAGTGAACCAATCGAAATATTTTATAATTGTTTCAGGGAAGTGAGACAAAACACTGTATTTACACATGGACTCAGGGAAAATCAAGGTGGTCAAGTCCTTCCCTTACCTAGGGGTACGATTTGACAAAAACCAAATGTGGTCACAGCTGGTCGAAGGAAGGGTCGTGGGTATGGAGAGGAGTCCAACAGCAATAAAATCCTTCTATAATAGGCTGGGTGCAAAACCATTAGTCCTCATTAAAAAGATTTACCACGCCAAGACTAACTCAACAGCAACCTACGGGGTGGGTGTATTGGGTATGGCACCTATGGACTCTCTTCAAACTACTGAAAACAAATTGTTTCAATCATTAACTTCTCGCCCACAATCCTACTCTAGTTATGTCTTTCATACAGAATTGGGTCTACCATATATTACTGATTCCATTAGATTAGCCCCGCTACTACTATGGCTCTCCATATGGCGCAGGGACACGGTGCCCCTCACAAAAAATATTATAGGAGACACCTTAAAATTGGAGAACCACACCAGGTTCAGATAGCTGAACTATGTTGAAATGGAATTGACCGCTATAGGCCTGAAATACTTTTTTAAGGACCCAACTGCCTGCAGAAAGACGTTTAGGCAATCTCCCCAAAATGACCTTCATTTATTATTTTTCTGTGGTTTTTACTAGCAGGAAGTAAAGAAATGAATCGTCCTGATTTTAAAGTGCCATTATTTTAAATTATGTTGGGTTGCATTATACTTTTTAAAATCCCTGTCCAACCCTTTTGTCTGCTTTTCAGTAGCTTCTTTTTTATGGGCGTGTATAAAAAAGCAAACAAGTGGGCCATAACTAGGATTTAGACTTTTTTTCATGTCTTTTATTTTGACATACTCCCAACATTTAATAACTGAAATTTTAACTTCTATTTTAAATGCACATAACTGTATATGCATGGAATATTTAATTAATTTGACTGGCCACTCTTTTATTAACAGGAACGGGGACCCTATGTTAACTGTTGCTGTTTATGTATTCATGTTGTATGTACTTTTATGATCTTAATTGGAAAAAGATCGACTAAAGTTATAGTTAGGTATGGTAATGCTATCTTACTTTACATTTAAAAAAACCTCAGAAATTCACTTCAAAGAACAAAAGTTAAAGGATTGTTATAGCTAGGAAACATTGACAGTTAAAAGATAAAATTTTAAATGTTAAAAAAAAATACATTTGCCATTTATAGTTATGTGAGCTAACTATAACTTGCGCACACCATGTGCTGCATATGTCATCACTGATGATATCATATACCATCTCCTGAAATTGTAAAACTTCAAAGAGCCACATCATAATAAAAAAAAGATATTTCAACACAGACCAGTCTCACACAGAGCTTTACTCCTACACAAATATCTCAGCAGATAAGTAAGTCTCTTACAAGATCCTTATACACACATTTGTCGTCTGCCACTATGGTCTGACCAGACAGACCAGTCCCTCACCATACCCTACTACACACATCTGTTGCTCTGCTAAAAGATTTCAGCAGAGAAATCAGGTCCTCATCACACCCTACTACACACAGCCATCGACCTGGAAAGAGATCCTAGTGTAGAGTCCAGACCCGACTTTACAGGACCATAGCCCTGCACAGAGGTCTAATCAGACAGATCAGTCTCTCTCCTCAACCTACTATATGTAGCTGTCATACTGTTCAGAAGTCTCAGCAAATAGATACCAGTCCCAGACAACACTCTAATACACACAGGTATTGCCCTGCACCTAGGTCTCAGGGAAGAGGGCAGTCCCTTACCATACTCCAGAACAAACAGCCACCACCTTGGAAAGGTGTCACAGTGGAGAGGTTACTTCCACACCACGCCCTAATACGCACAACCTTCACCCTGGGCAATGCTCTTTACGAACATCTGATTGCGTCCAGACAGCCAAGTGCCATTAGGTGTACAAACCACCACTACTCAAAGCCTTTGCCTTGTGCACAGCTGTTTACAAACAGTCAACTCCCTCAACACACCCGAGCCTCATTATTTAGACTATCTGCTTCTACGCACAGCCTTCACCTTGTCCTCAACTCTTCATGGACAGACAACTCTTTATAACCTCAAGCTAAGTTATGTAGCGATGCCTCTATTATAGAGAGCCGCTCCCTTGTGTACAAGAGGTGACAAAGAATGCATCCCGCCAGATATCCAATCTTCTTCTGGAGTCCAAGAATGTTGCAAAAGCCTATACTCATTAGCAGAAGAAAACATACAGAACACTTCCTGTAGATTTAGGTAATTAAATACCATTCAGTGTCAGAAGGAAACTACAAACTGTCAGTGTGTTGGATGATGTCATCAGTGATATCATCAATTGTGTCATTTGTGATGGCATCCATGAGGTCATTGAACATGCCATTCGTGATGTAATATGTGAGGCCATGAACAGTGCATGTTGGGGGTGCAAAGTTATAGTTAGCTCAGTTAACTATAACTGTCAAATTTCAGGGGGTTTTGTGTTTAAAAAATGATCTTTTTTCTATTAGTTCTCTCATGAGGAGAATGAGAAGGCTCAATTAGAGGGGCCGAAGTATCACGGCCAAAGAGACCAATGGTGAGCAGAGCTAAATTTGAGCCGGTGGTTTCCGGTGCTGGGCACTGCCATTTAGTTGGCAGCACTAGAACTTATGACAGTCTGCTGATTTAGAGTGAGCAAAACAACAGTTGTTTACTAATTCAATATACGTTAAAAATGACTAACACCTCGTACGGAATGATGATAGCTAAGAGAAATATAGCACAGAGATGGGGTGGAGTGGAGGTGCCTTCCCTCTCCACATGGTGCACAAATATGGATGAGGCTATGATAACTGAACGGGCAGTGTTTAGTAATAGAGGTTGCCCCAGAAAGTGGTCTAAAATTTGGGGAGCTTGGAATGATTACAGGGGGGGTATTTGTGATCCACCTGGGGACAATGACAGTGATGGCTCAGATAAGGATGAGGAATGAAGGGAGGGGGGAGGTAGGGATGGTCGGAGTGATACTGACAGACAATCGAAGGGATAGAATATGTATACCATTTGAAGAAATGTGTATTGATGTCTTGAGATATGTTCCAAATTTGCCATATGTACGATTGATACAACTTGCTGATGTGCTGATAACAATAAAAAAAAATGTTTTAAAAATGACTAACACCTGCCACCCTTGCAAATCTTATAGCTTTGGGGCCCTGAAAAGTCTGAATTGTCACACTTGTATGAGTGTGATGGTTAGCAGTTGGGTTGGCGCTGTAATTAGTAGCGCTAGCAGAGGCAATAGATGGTGTAGGCTGCAGTGGCCTCCTGATGAGGGCCCTGACAAATTAAGCACAGATGGTGAGAGCCATACTGCAGCCCTCTAGCACCCATACCAGTTTGGAAATATGTTGAGGTTGCCACTGACAAAGCAGATAAACCTACTTCTAAATGAGGTTTCAACTTCTTCTGCAAACCGTTTGCTGGACAGCGAACACTACAAAGGAGTACGGATCAAGCAGGGTATAATGATGGTCAACATATGTGAAGCTAGAATCAAAGGGATGATTTCAACATGATTAGCACACGTTAGGCATGCCTTTAAACTCAATGCCCTGTCACCCTATTTATGAACGATCATTAGAAAGCTAAAAAGAACAACTTGTGCGGCTAAACAACTGATTCGCCCTATACGCTGCTTCGAAACGTTGTTTCTGAGACTTAAACCATATTGTGATGAATGCTTTCATCATATGGCACGACAATGAAATATTTTAGGAATTTAGGGGACGAAAGATATCTGCATGACCAAGACTAAAAACAGATGAGGAACAACAGGTCATTGTAATCCACATAATAGAGATGCCATAAATAAAATTGGAAAAAAACACAGTTGATGGACAGAATGTAGAACAATGTCATACATTCACCCCAGTACAAAGATCTGGGCCTAAATCCATCGTTTTTTTGCACTCCACACCACCCTGGGTTAGACACTGGCTATATGCAAATCAGCTCTGACCCTGTGCCTCATGGGAACAGTCCAGTCCGAACTACCAAGCCATGTCTTTCCCAAACCGGAATCAAGCATCCAAGGACCGGTTTCTGGCTATCAGCCTTCATCAGCCTGGATAGCTTGACTCCAGTGGTGTGGAGAGCCTGGGACTCACGTCGGAGCATACCCAGCACACTCGGGGTGAAAATTGCAAAAAACACAGTTGATGGACAGAATGTAGAACAATGTCATACATTCACCCCAGTACAAAGATCTGGGCCTAAATCCATCGTTTTTTTGCACTCCACACCACCCTGGGTTAGACACTGGCTATATGCAAATCAGCTCTGACCCTGTGCCTCATGGGAACAGTCCAATCCGAACTACCAAGCCATGCCAGTGGGCTGGGTATGCTCAGACGTGAGTCCCAGGCTCTCCACACCACTGGAGTCAAGCTATCCAGGCTGATGAAGGCTGATAGCCAGAAACCGGTCCTTGGATGCTTGATTCCGGTCTGGAAAAGACATGGCTTGGTAGTTCGGACTGGACTGTTCCCATGAGGCACAGGGTCAGAGCTGATTTGCATATAGCCAGTGTCTAACCCAGGGTGGTGTGGAGTGCAAAAAAAAAAACGATGGATTTAGGCCCAGATCCTTGTACTGGGTGAATGTATGACATTGTTCTACATTCTGTCCATCAACTGTGTTTTTTGCAATTTAACCCCGAGTGGGCTGGGTATGCTCAGACGTGAGTCCCAGGCTCTCCACACCACTGGAGTCAAGCTATACAGGCTGATGAAGGCTGATAGCCAGAAACCGGTCCTTGGATGCTTGATTCCGGTCTGGAAAAGACATGGCTTGGTAGTTCGGACTGGACTGTTCCCATGAGGCACAGGGTCAGAGCTGATTTGCATATAGCCAGTGTCTAACCCAGGGTGGTGTGGAGTGCAAAAAAAACGATGGATTTAGGCCCAGATCCTTGTACTGGGTGAATGTATGACATTGTTCTACATTCTGTCCATCAACTGTGTTTTTTGCAATAAATAAAATTGGGGCATGCACAAGTCAGGCTCATATCTTAAATGCTCAATAACATTTTATTCAGTGAAATAGAGGGTTTTGTTACAACACTCTATCTTGCTTGAATGTTCAAAACATTGAAATATACCCTATAGCATGAGTTAGCATAAATACAATTTATAGAAGCATACTCACCTTCGTGCAGCTTATCTGCTTTAAAATCAGCAAAGGCAAGTGTTAGCTCATGTCCAGTAATTGCGATATTTCGTGTCAAATAGGAGGACAGATACTTTATCATAGGAGGTAAGTCATACGGAGTAGTCATGAAAAGATATTTATACTAATTTTTTTCATGGATATTGAGTTTAAGTGTTCCGTTTTCTATGACATAAGTTTCGTGTCTGAAGGTTAACCAAAATAACAGCACTCTGCTTTTTCATCAATTTCAGGTCAATAATTGCTTTCTAACTAAGAAAAGCCAGATACGATCAGTATCTGATCCAAGACCTGCGGGTACATTTTAAAAAGATTGCCACCGAGAAAATTGTTACACAATGCTACCACAATCTGCACAGTTATTTCCCATTCCATTGGGTGTAACTGGTAATTGCAAAGAGCAAGCAGGGTGTTAAAGCATGGCGCCAGTAATTACAGGTGCGGAGTTTGCAACCTGATAGCAGCGTGCAAACCATACACCATGAACGGTTGTGCTACAGAATTCCAATAAACAGGCTAAGCCTTACAAGAACCCCTTACATTGATGATTACACCTATGTGAACTAGCGAATCTGTGACAGAGTTCAAAAATCAGATTCAAGCGAATCATCTACATATCTCTGTCACAAGCACGAAAATCCATTCTTACTAGAAACAAGGTCATTGCCATATATTTTGGGTAATTAAAATAAACGTCCATCCTCGCGCTACAGCTGTAATTTGTATAAAGTCATAAACGGCCTAGCTCATAACACTGGATGATGTTTGGCAATCATTTAAAGGTGGTTAACAAAAAGGTAAAGCATTATTAATGTATGTTCAATAATTAAAGAATTGGAATGAGCAGAATCTATGGGACAACTGATTAAACCTCACATTAACAATACATCACTTTTCATAATGCAGATTCTTTATTTTTTCTTATAAGAACAATTGTATTGATTTTCAACTCAACAAACATTGCTCTTGCCAAACCAAAGCCTTGGTTACAAAACTTTCCCAATAGGCCCACCACCCCAAAGAGACCCCTATTTGCCACACCTGGTGTGATTACTGTTGCTCCACTCCGCCATGCCTTTCCAGACCGTAGTATGCCCACCATTTGCCCCAAACTCTGTCATACTTGCGGGGGCATCCATTTGCCCCAAACTCTGTCATACTTGCGGGGGCAGCCACGTGCAGTATAAATTGTCTCCTACAGCTCTGCACACCAGTCCATACCCTTCCTCACACCACTAGGGGGTGCGATACAGGACCTCCAGTGTTGAATTATGTCTCTTTTGGCCAACAGCGTCCCCATCCCCACCAGTATAATTGTCCCTCCAGGGTCCACCCATGTTCTCAAGGATACCCAGTAACGCAAGACAAGGGTTCGTCTCAATTTGCTCTCTCACCACGCTAGACAGTGTGGCGAGGACATGTGACAAGTATTGCTGAATAACTGGGCAGGCCCATGCAACACACTATATAGAAAAACCAAACCGAACACAGGGAGTCTATGAGCACAACAAGAAAGGCTCAGCTGCTAACACCCCTATCAGTGAGTATCAGGGATGCCCTAGTCATCCTCCTGCAGCTATCACAAATCTCAAAGAGCACTTCAAGTGTGAAAAACACATCAAAAACTAAATTGAAAGTAGAATTGGTCGACAAGATCCGTAACCATCTGAACGTGGATAACCATCAAACAGACTATCATCTGGCTGTTCCACTTGTGCATCGGCAACACACTAGAAGTCCCTCCTGAGCTCCAAGCAGCATAAGCATGCATGTGATGGGCACACCCTGCCCTCCAGAGGTGATAAGGTGTGAGATATGCCTGGTGTAAGTACTTAAATGGTACAAGGCAGTCTACCGAAATTGACATGCAGGCCAGTCAGCTTCATCAAGTGGCCCCACCCACTCCTCCCATTGTCCCCTCAGGACGTCCAGCTAGAGAGGTGCGTTGGAAACGCAGATTCTTAACACAAACTACAACACTTGCTTATATTTTGTTGCTCAGTTCTCTGTTTTCATTTCACTCCTTAAATTTCTTGGAACCCTTCCCAGACCAGCAACTGTGCTTGCTGCTCTAAGCATCCCCTAGCTCATGCCTCTTGAACTTGTTTTTACACTGCTTAAGAAAATCATTTTTGATATCCGATTGTGTACTAAGGGGCACATTACGATCGCGGACGGAGCCCTGAGTAGGAGGGAACGTCCGCATGTGCTGTGGCGTTCCCTCCTGTGCAATTAGAATGTGACTGCCACCCTGGCGGTCACATCCTCTATTTTTAACATTGCGGCGGGTGTGGCTTCAAGCTGCACCCGCCGCAATGTTAAAAACGCATGCATTGCATTTACATGCAAAAAGCGGCAGGCACCGCGCGGTGCCTGCCGCTTTCTGCATGTAAATGCAGGGGGGTACCATAGGTACCCCCCATGTGCAACCCCCACCTCCCTTCACCCAGGGGCCCGCAACGGGCCCCCGAAGTGAAGTTCCGTATGCTTTTGAACGGCAGAGAACCCGCCGCGGAAAAGCATTTCTGTGAAGCCAACCTAATATGTCTGGCGGTGTCTGAGAGACACCGCCACCATATTAGAGCTTTTCCGCCACGGTTGTAAGCTGACCGCGGCGGAAAAGCGGCGGACTGAAACCAAGACCCACCAGCCATCCTAATTTGGCGGTGGGTCTTTGGTGGGGGCGCAGCGTATTTTCCGCATCCTCCGGGCCGGCGGTGGCTTCCGCCGGCCCGGAGGATGCGGAAACTCCGCGATCCTAATCGCCCCCTAAGTGTGGTGTGGGCCGTACTACTATTCCAAAATTAGGGAATTAGTAAGAGCTTTGTGGCAGACTACCACTCCCCATTCTATGGATATTAGAATGCAAACCAAAAAACATGTAGGAATATGGTGTTTTTCTGATGTTAGGAAAACATAAGTGGATATATCAAGGAAGGGTTGATTGTTGCTGATTCGTGCAGCAAGGTGAACTGCTAGATATGTATCAAGTTGACATTTTTCGATGTCTCTGTGGTTCAAATTGAGGACTGGCAGGGCATTCTAACGTTGCTGGACGCTGTACAAAGCAAATGAAGACAGCACTACTCTAGAGAAATAGCAGTAAATCTGTCTAACTGGCCAAACTGCTAATTATGTACCTGTTGCAACACTAAATTTCTCCGGCATACGAGCTTCAGTTCATTTTGAATTTTTGACCTCCGCTCACACAACATTCAGGGGTGAACACGCTGGGTCCCCCGTGACATGGAATGGGAACCAAATCAGGGCTCTGTGGTCTGGCACACTATGTGCACACCCAGTCACTGAGCACTACTACCACTGGCTCACCAAGCCATGGTGGATCTCCAGGGGTGGCAGCAACTCATTCTACTAGCAGGGCACAATTTTGTACGTTTTGCCTTGATAGGGAGAGTTACCTAGTGGCCTGTCCTGTTTACATTTGTTTGGGCAGCCCCAACAAACGGTTTGTTTACTCCATCCATGCAGAACACGGACGTCACATGTGTGTTACCTATATATGTAGAGGAATAAGGAGGGAGAGAATATGTGCTGTGCTTGGCAGTTGCAGCACAGACATTTATTTTTGATCTTCAATATTTAAGTGATACCTAGAGTGGAGGTTAGCGGGTACTTGCAAGACATCAATCTGTGTTGCAGAACCCCTCCAAAGCAATCCTGAAGTTCTTCCAACTTGGTCATACACTTGACTTTGGAGGGTAGGAGGCAGGGGACCACTTTGAAATATAGGGACAGCCCTTGCCACATTCCAGGGATATTAGGCACATGTTGAGGGTTTGCTGAGTGAAGAAACTTTTTTTCTGTTTTGTGGTTTTCTTTCAGTTCCTCTGGCAGGGAGCTCCTGACTCCAATTCTGCTACCAGCTGATAATAGAGGACAGCGAATGTGGCTAAAACAGTCTGAGAAGAGTACACACATGTGTCAAACTGTCTAAAGCCAGTCCAAAGGTAAATTAATACATGTAAATTTACTCATGAGTTAACCTACTCTTGCACCTCGCTGTAAAGCAACATTTTTGTTCTCATCAGTGTTGAGCAACATGGGTGGGCTTATACAACTAAGTGGGTGAGCAACATAGGTGGGCTGCAAGACCTGGCCTTTGAACTTGCCATGCATCCCATTCAGAATGGGCATCATACATCAGCTGCAAACTGCATTCTGCTGTATGCAACAGAGGTGGGTGGCAGGGTCTAGCTCTAGGCCAGGCCTGCGGCCTACTCACCACAGGTGCACAAATGCCACTGCACACAACCTTCAGTTCTGCACAATGTGGGTGGGCCACAAATCTTCAGTGGGTGTCTTATTCCAGCTGAGCACGTCCAAAGGCCATGTAGAGCAGGGATGGACCACCCTTGCAGGCGTACGACTCATACTGAGCTTGAACAGGGCATCGTCGGTGCTGTACCGTCCAGTCTCGGGCTAGCTCCAAGAACCTATACAAGTATCTGCCATGGTCTAACAAGAGACCAAAATGCCATATGACAATGAAGATTGCAATGGTTTCATGGACCCAGGACTGTGAAGCTTGCAGCAACAGGGAATAACTGAGAGCCACAAATGTGTTAGCATTTTTGAACATTTAACAACAGGCCCCTAACATAGGCTTGGATGTTAGAGTTGTTCACCCTGCCCCAAAGTCCCCACATGGTGTAATGGCAACCCTAACATTTTCCCTTGATGTTAAGGCCAGGCGAGATTCCCGCAAGATTCTTCCGAGACCGTAAATTGTTTTTGAAAAAAAGAATTAACCTTATGATCATCACAGTGCTTATTTTTTACACACTGCCTCTAAGATATAAGGACCACAATATGGATTCCTACTAATGGAGTGTATTGAGAACTCAACTACTCCTTTTTAGTATTCACGATCCAGATAAAGTCCCACAAGATCGTACAAATTAGTTAAAAACAATGTCCATTTATTTTCTTCATAGTAGTTAACCCTAAGACACCTCCTATCTAAATCTAGGGGGACATAATGTCTTTCTGCTGCCACTTTATTTGGCCTTTTTACTTCATTTCCATACCTCCAATTTTTCACAGTAACCAGTAATACAGTTCATTTCTTTCTAGCATTCCAACAGCCAGCCAATCAGAGTGCTCACTCTCACAGGAGACTCTCACTTTTGCGAGATCGTGAATGCTCACAGGGAAAATGGGCCTCTCAACCAATCAAAGGCCTCCATTTTTGATTTCTTAAGACTCTCACAGCCCAGCTACCAAAATGTACAATTATTTTTGACACTTAGTATCTCAAAAACTACTGAACAGATTTGCACCAAATCACAGAAAGCACTGTCTGTGGACCAAGATCTAGCTTCCTGCCAAAGCTGGTGCAATTCCATCGAGCAGTTTTTGTTGTAGCCGTGCCTAAAGAAGGCTATGGAAAATGCATGGAGAATTTTATGTTTGGGACACCCCTTTTTTCTCAGCCACCACTTGATGGATCACCCCGAAACTTTCCAGGAAGGAGCTGGGGTGGATGAACTTTTTTGGGTAAAGTGTTGTGAAGATCAGTAAAACGGAGGCAAAGTTATTAGCAAACCAAAACATACTCTTCCTATGAAAAAGCAGACCTAACTATACTAATATAACTACTGGCGAATATATATATATATATATATATATATATATAGCACCTTCTTCTCCTTCGACTACAAGGGCGAAACTTTACTTCTACTCACCCATTGTGGAAAACATTGTGCACGGAGAAAAGCAGCACCCACTTGGTGATTGATGGGACTACAAGTTCGGCATATTTATTTTTGGGGACTATCATAACCACAATGCAATGTCATCCACGTCCATTGGGGGGGGACTTGTTACTGAATAAAGCAGGTGTCCCAAATTGCTTGCTCTCTGTGGGATCGTGTGTGAATCTCCTCAATGTGTGGCATCTTCAAGGGGGCAACCTGTTGTATGTGTGGGTGTGTGTGTGTGTGTGTGTGTGTATATATATAGTATATATATTCACCAGATAATAGTTATAGTTAGGACATAGCTTCCATAGACAAAGCGTTTTTTATTTGGCAATGATTAATGAATCTTAACAAACCTTTCAAAATTAGTACGCAACTCTCTTCAACTGCTGCGTGCAAAGTTTCGGGGTGATCCTCAAGCGGGGGCGAGAAAAAAGGGGGTCCCAAAACACGTTTACTCCATGCAATCCACGATAAGGATTTTAGACATGACTGCAGCCTGAACCGCTGAACAGAATTACACCAAATTTGGCAGAAAGTTAGATCTTGGTCCAGAAAGCAAGCTTTTCGTAATTTGGAGTAAATTTGTTCAGTAGTTTTGAAGTTATGAAAGAAAACATATTTATTCTCATAACCAGGAGCCAGTAGGGACAATAAGGTTATTATCAACTCCTACTGAATGCGAAAGCCATAGTGAAAAGAAGGTTCCCTGCCGTAGGGGTACTTCGAAGCCAGAAACCAGGAATATGTTCTGAACTGAATTAAGGTGATGCACCTCTGCCTGCCAACAGCAACAGACACAGCTGGAACCCTATACACATCAAGACTTTAAGATACTTTCTAAGGCGGATGTACATTAGCAGGAGAGGAGAGAAGGAAGAAATACTAATGGCCAACAATACATTTAAAACCTACACTAACTCCAATACTTATGTTCCTTATTTCCTAATAAACATAAACAAACAGAAGGAAAGAAACAAAAAATATTAAGAGAACAAACAAAACAGACACTTATGTTAATACAAAGTCATCGGACTTCTATGGTAGCCTATGCAGAGGACAACCCTCATCCGCTCATCATTCTTTCAACCAACACAAAGACCACCATTCCCTGCCCCAACCAATATTTCTCCAGCCACTTCATGCCCCCAACCTCCACTAAAATGCAACTCTGCATCCTCCATCACTATAAATACACTGCATCTGACCATCTTGTAACACTATAAACATGGCATATACATCACTAATCTCCAGGCACGAATACTCAGACAACTTGTTGCTTTTTCAGCCCAACCTGATTTTCTCTAGATCGCCTTGGTGAAACCACAATTTATTCTTCACCACTTCATCATCCTGTGAAATACCTTCTCTACTCCCTTTTTCATACACGTCCAACTACCTTGGTGCCTATTTGGTATTTTTATTTCAAGCTCTTATAATGAATTGCTCCCCTGAAACACACTGTGTGTGGTGTAATAAGCTAAAACCATACCTTCCACCATCATTCTGATATTTTGTCTCACACTCCTAGGTAACTATCTGGCACACTAACCAAATTGATGGCCCTTTCTTCAATCACTCCTCTCCTGCTTATGAACATATGCAGTCATTCTTAACTGACAGTCTTTGATGTGTACCGGAGTCCTGCTTTGTGAGTGGCTGCTGTCACGCATCTTTATTGTGTATATGCTGAATAATTGATTCCTGGTTTCTGGACATATGGGGCCAGATGTACGACCTGCAAAATAGCACATCGCAAATTGCGAGTCATTTGCAACGCGCAATTTGCGTGTGTTTGGAGGCTGGTTGCAGGATCGCAATCTTCTGCTTACCAAAAATAAGGCGCTAAATCTATGAAATTACAAGTTTTTTGTTATCCTTAGTTGTACGTAACATGCACAACAAACAAAGCTTTACTCAGAAAGACTCGGAGATAGGTGCCAGAAAAATCATTACCTCTTGATGTGATTGACAGGCGCGCAATGCCCATTGGGCTCAAAGGGCTTCACCCCCCTCCATCATGTGTAACAGCCCGGGCTGAGACAGCTTCCCAGGCATGCTCACAGCCCCACCGAGTACTTCACAGGGCTTTAAAAGACCATTTGCTTGTTAATGAGGCTTTGTTGTTTTTTCACTCGTCTTAGAGCCACTGCATCTCCACTCTGTCTCTTGCTGGAAGACTTAACCCCCCGTCATTTGGCTCTAGTTGCGCCTTTGGTGAAGGAGGTTCCATTCACAATCAGAAATAATTCTGCTTGTGATGCTGGCCCTTTCCCCTGTCACAAGAGACTCTGGGTGTGATGGTGACCCCCTTACCGGATTCGAAGCAGGTTAAACATGATTGTCCTTATCGGGAGTGAACGAGATGGGTGGCTACGTGGCAGGCATGACAGCCTCACAGTGACAACAGAAGGAAGGAGAAGTGCACAGCTATGGTTTCCAAAAGCATCAGTTTTTGAAAGTTCAACCAATTACTCTAATGTGGAGGGTGCTGCCCGGGTGGCGTCTCTTGTCGTGGACGTCTCTTTGAACAATTAACATGTGATTCCAACGAAAATTGGAAGCATCCCCTGGCGCTCAACTCTTTGTTGCTCGAGTGCCCCCAGATCAACTGACTGTAGATCACAAATTCGAAAAAGTCTTTGTTTCAAATGTAGTCTTATATAATTCATAAGTTCATGTTTTTAACAAGATAGTTCATCTTAAGAATGAGTATTATTCAATCAACAACCATATTTTAGGTCCAATGCATTTCGGGCTGAGTAGCCCTTCTTCTGGCACCTCACACTAGAAGCAAAGCAAAATAATAATCTATTCAGTATCAAACCATACAAAACATAATATTGATGACAAGAAAATAACAGCGCGTTGAATGCTCAATTTAAAGTGAAATCGTGATCATAAAGTGCACCCAGTGTACGTGCTATGGTGAATAAACATTAGAACATGGAAATGTAAGCGCTCACATGATTGTTTTCAACGCAATAGTAGATTATGTGTACAGCTGAAATAAAATACGATGTGTTAAAAAACTGTGACATTCTCACTAGATCATGAAAAAGTGTCCAGCTTCCTGTACTCCGCTCTAGCGATATTGTACAAAAACAACTTACTTAAGAGACGCGGAGCGTCTTCTACAAATTCGAGGATAGATTTCCTTCCGATGTGAAGTAACCCAACGGGGCCGCCAATAACAACAGAAGTAAGAATCTTCGTGGCCGGCTATTGAGCATAGAGTAGCGCGATTGGCTAGAGTTCCGATCACGTGATCGGGAGTCAGCCAATGGGAGCATGGAGGGTGTTTATACTGAAAACTATAGGAGAACACAGTGTCAGATCTTCGTGGAAGTTATATGATGTCAAAACATATGAAAATTATGAAAATTATGAAAATACAATGAAATACACTTTGTAAATTGCAATGGTGTGGAGAAAAGGTAACTCACGAAAAACAGTCATATACATAAATAAAATTACAAATGAACGAGATAGTGGTGGTTTGATATTCAGACCAACCTTGAGTCTTCACGGTTTAGAAGCAAGGCAATACTGTACCCAAAAAGGCCTCAGTTGTTTTGGTCTTAGAGTTAACACGTAAATTCCGTGCGGTCATTGAGACCATGTGGTTTACTAGAGTTCAATCGGTAAATCCAGCTGTTTTCTCTTTGTAACAAGAAGCAGTTGTTATTTCTTCCTTCTTGTTTCTCCACGACTTCAAGAACCATAAACTGTAATTGGGAAACATTGTGATGAGCTTCAGCAAAATGTGTGGCCACTGATGATTTCACATTGCCTAGTCTGATGTTAGACTTGTGCTCATTGAGTCTTATTTTGATTTTTCACTCCGTCTTCCCGACGTAAACTTTGCCACACGGGCATTTCAGCAGGTAGATCAGGTTAGTGGTGTCACAAGTGGCATTAACCTTCAACTTTATATTGTGGCCTTTCATCGGATGTGTTATGTGATTCCCTCTTATTATGTTGTTACAATTTCCACATTGCAAGCAGGGGCGAGTTCCATGATAACTTTTCAAAGGGTTTGTTTTGTTTTTCAACAATTCGCCAAGATTCTTATTTCTAGAAAAAGCAAAGATGGGTGGGTTCTCAAATGCTTGTCTAAAATCTGGTTCGGCCTTTAAGATCCCCCATTTTTGACACTATCGTCATTCTGTTTACTTGATGTTTGAGCCTTTTTTTTAAAAGGTCTGTTCTCTGCATATTATTCACTTTATTTTCTGCCTCTTTTATTAGTGTCTCTGGGTAACCTCTTTCCTGAAATCTTCGTCCCATCTCTGTAATTTTGGTTTTGGCTTTTTCTGTATCAGATGTGATCCTCTTAGCTCTCATCATTTGAGATAGGGGTAGATGGCGCTTCAAGGGTTGCTGGTGGAAGCTATGGTAGTGGAGGGTGTTGTTGCGGTCAGTACTCTTTCGATACATTCAGTCTTGATTCTACCATCATGTAAGTTCACTTGTACATCTAGAAAGGTGATGGAGTTCGTTGATATCTCCCATGTAAACTGGATTCTGTCATCCTTTATATTTAAGTTGCTCAATGTTTATTCACCATAGCACGTACACTGGGTGCACTTTATGATCACGAATTCACTTTAAATTGAGCATTCAACGCGCTGTTATTTTCTTGTCATCAATATTATGTTTTGTATGGTTTGATACTGAATAGATTATTATTTTGCTTTGCTTCTAGTGTGAGGTCCCAGAAGAAGGGCTACTCAGCCCGAAATGCATTGGACCTAAAATATGGTTGTTGATTGAATAATACTCATTCTTAAGATGAACTATCTTGTTAAAAACATGAACTTATGAATTAAATAAGACTACATTTGAACCAAAGACTTTTTTGAATTTGTGATCTACATTCAGTTGATCTGGGGCACTCCAGCAACAAAGAGTTGAGCGCCAGGGGATGCTTCCAATTTTTGTTGGAATCACATATTAATAGCCTCACAGTGACTCCACTGCCTGTGATGTTCCCTTCACGGACATCAGCAGCAGTGCTGAAAGCTGCCACTTGGGTGGGATAGAGGCGAGTAAGTCTTCCGTCTCCTCTTCGCAGGGGAAGAGGGCAGGAAGCACCATTTTCTATCACTGAAGAATTCTTGCTAGAGTACTTAGATGTTCATATTACGGTTCTTCTGACGACAATGCAGAGGCTTTATTTGTTTTGCCCCTCTAGTGTGTGGACTTCACTATTCTAACAAGGCTTCAAATCGTTCACAATTATGAATGCCCCTATTATATATCCTTTACAGAAGTGGCCATTCCTTGATCATTATTGACGGCTCGCTATTTCCAATAAGTCGTGTGAGAAGGTTACACCGTATCCTGAATTTTATAGGAACCCTGCCGTCTCCTTCTGTGTTTTGACCGGCTTACATTTTCTGAAAACTCTGGTTTCATTGCGTTTTTGAGGGAGCTCACTACCTTGATTTTAGGTTCTAACTAAGATGCTTATGCCCATCTGGCAGTTACTCAAGATCTATCTCTACTCTTAGTTACCTTATTATTACTTCCCAGTGCATCTAGTTTGCTTAAGACAGCGCTCTCAGCCCAGCCATACACACTGTGTGATGTTACTAGTCTTCTGATGGACAAATTCCGGGTCACTAATTAGAATCTAAAAATATATAAATGTGCGCCCTGATGAAGGAAGTTTTAATGTGTGTTGTCTAGTTTCCGAAACGCACATCAGCGCTTTTCTTGTTCTCTTTTGTCTTTTTGTTAAAAAATACTCTACTGTATATGATGTCTTTATGTAATGTTGGTTGTTTTCATAAATTTTTTGTGATTTATTGTTTTTTCTTGATTAATTGTTTATTCCCTTTTGTACATGTTTTTTATGGTGGTTGCTGTTGACATAGTGTGTATATATTTTTTATATGTGATCTCTTGGCTAGTTTTCTTTGGGGTTGGGCTTGTGCATTTTATGTGTAATATTTCTGATGTAATTCTATGGATTTAAATTTGGTATATGCTTTTTCTACTAAAAAATGATAAAATATCCAATATATGAAAAATAAATAAATGTTCTACTGAACTGTTCTGTGGGTGGATGTTCTCAATATTTTGGAGCTATTGCCCTATCTGTTAAAGTATAGCTGGGGACCTCCTTTGATGTTCTCGAAGTTTACTTTTTCCCTGCTTGGATGCTCCCTAAGAATTGGTTTCTCAGGGTCCCTCTTGTGTTTATTTAGTCATATTACGCTAGCTCCTCAGTTACTTTTGATGGCAGTCTGGATCTATCTAGAGACATTGCCCAAACACAATGTTTTGGAAGATGTTGGACCAAGCTATTAACATGCCCTGGATATGACATACACGAGATATAAATTGTGATTTTGGTTGTCCAGGTATCTTCACTGCACCACAAATGTGTATTCAAGATACCTTCCTGTGGCGGAGTGCGAATCTCAGGGAAGCTCGGGACTGATAAAAAACTCATTTAGAGAACCTCCTATAAAAAGAACCTTTGTAGGCTAACTTACCGGCACATCAACATTACCAAGCATGCTTAATCTCTTACACCCACCCTTTACCTTAGAATCACACAATGGTCAGTTTTCAAATCCCCTTCTCTCTCAGATCTTTCTGACATACTCAACTCACTCAAAGAGACTTCTTTTGAAGATGATGTCTTACCCTCATCCTTCATAAACGCTCTCTCTGTGGATGCTCTCCTGCCCTACTTACCATTGCCAATGCCTACCTCACTCAGGGGATCTACCAAGAAGATCTCAAGACAGGCCTAATACTTCCACTCCTAAAGAAAACTACTCCACACCCTAATGATCACTCCAACTACACTACCTCCCCATAAATCATCTATCATTCATCTCAAGATAGTTGAAAAAGCAGTCCATGCTCACCTCCAAGCGTACACCAGTGCTAACCATTGCCTCTCCGACGATCTGTTCACAGATAGCATCAAGATTAACTAATACACCAATGATACACATCTCTACTTGAATGTCTCCTCTGCGTCAGACATCTAATGCCTCAGACACTACTTGCACATCATCCAAACCGGGCGTGCAGTGTCTATCTGAAGCTCAACTCAACCAAGTACAGAATTCCTGATATTTGCCTAGAACAATAAAGGCATAGTACAACCTGATGGCTTCACACCATAACTTTCACTGAATTCCAAGTCACGTGGATTCACTATGAACACAAACCTCACCATAAAAGGAACACATAGCCAAAAAACAAAGACAGCCTGGTTCCAGCTGTCTTTTCTAAAGAACGTCAAGCCATTTCTTCCCAAAAGTGACTTCAGAGCTGTTGGTCAAACACTTGTACTATGACATCTGGGTGCTCTAAGGCTTTCAAGACTCCACAATGGCACCCCTCAAGGGCACCCTAAATGCTGCCGCACACCTCATCCATGGCCTGAAAAAATACATCACATCACCACTATTCTGATGTGTCCCCTTGCCAGTCGCACAATCTTCACAACCAGACACTGCCATCCATGTTGAGCAAAGGGACCTTTAAAAGAAATAAACATTTTCAAAGGCCACTGTTGTTCTTACCTCTTCCGGGACTAATAGCTGTTAGAAGAGGCTTTCGATCACTCATTTTCTCATTCATTTCCTTCTGAGATGCCAGTTCTAGGTCTTTCTTCTCCAAGAGCTTGCTCGATGGGTAGAACAGGCCTACAGTCTGGGTACCTTTGTCCATTCTTTCAATGCCCAACCTTGATTTTGGCAAAGCGACAATTAAGGGCTTCCAAGCAGCATCCTGCAAACACAAGCCATAATCACTTAAAGTGATATAAAGTGGCAAAATGCAGACAATAAAAACAATATACATTATTTACATATTTGTAAGTAACACAACTGTTGTGTGGTCTAAAAACAATTCTATAAAATGAATAACACAAAATAATACAATGTTGTTTTAATTTGATAGATTGCATGTATAAAATACCTGATTGCCACAAAGTGATTTAAATAGAAAAGAGTAAGCTTTGTAGGGTCTTTCTCAAAATAAAATATAGATATTCTTATTTATTTACTATTTTATCTGACATATTGAGGTAGAGGCCGATCCTTGTGTTCTAGTGTTCAGTATGGAACTTAATACTCCAGTGCACATCCATTGTTCAAGAGGCTACAGCAGTAAATTACTCTATAGTCCACCTACAAACATTCTACAAGGAACACACAGGGAGGGATAGAACCAGTAAGTTCTGTGATCACAAGGCACTTTCCTGGGGCAAGCTACCACATATCTTTGGAACAACAAGCAGACAAGACACTAATACAGAGAGACACTACACCATGAAAGGCACAAAAAGACTAACTGTATAAGCAAACAGACATCACAAAGAAAACAAAATGTCAATTGTTACTCCCCCATCCTCCAACTTCACTGAACTTTCTATACTTCTTTATGACTTTCTGAGGATGAACATATTTACTTGTCCCTTGCACCCTCTTTGCAATCCAAACATGAACTACATTACCATTCAACTCCTTGACAGCCTTGCTCCTATCCTAGTACCATTTCCTCCTAAACTGTTGTTCTATTTCCTTTTTGTTGATAGAATGTTCAGTTGCCCCACATGAAACATCAGAATCCCTTGATTTAGAATACACCCAAAGAGGACACCAGTATGCAAGATTTCCTCCTGCGGCACAGTTGAAACTGTATCACTTTTGTAGTGGTATTTGGAGTTAACTTGTACTGCTTCACATGTCCACACACAGCTTCTCTTCAGTTCCTCACAGCTTCTCTCTATTTCCTCCCCTTTGAGTACTGAATAGCTTCCTTAAAGGTTCTGTTAAATCTTTCAATCATGCCATTAGTTGCTGGGTGGCACAATGCACACCTCTTGTGTCAAATAACCCTAGGCTGCAGGAAATCTGTCATAGACTTCCAAATCAACAGTATGCCAAAATAAATTAGGAAACACTTGGTATTGGTCTCCCCGGCAAAAAAATCTGAAAGAAATTTAATATCATGAGCTGCAGAAATCTCTTGACTCTCTAGACATTAGAGAGCCGGGTCCCACAATATCAAAAGCTACTTCACCCCAAGGAGCTGCAGGGATTTCTCTGCAGACCATAGGGACAGGCCATAATTTAATTGACTTGCCACTGAATGTGCAATTTAGATAGTCTCTGACTTTGCTCTCTGTTTGAAGAGCCATGCCTGGCCACCAGTAGGAAGCTCTTAATCTTTACTTTTTACACACCTTGCTGTCCCTCAATGTGACAGATCCATCCATCTTCCCTCTCACCTTCAGTAGTATGGACTTTCTGAAAAATAAACTACTATCTACAGGAAGTTCATGACAACTCTCACCACACCATCTACTGACAATATCTATATGTTCACTACATTTACCTGTAGACACTAACACAAACACACCATTTAACACAGGATATTTATCCATATCTAATAACTACTCATCATGAGAAATATATTTAAAAGTAACTATACAAATGTTAAGCTCATCTTCCACCATATATCATTATCTTTATATTCACTCAAATAATCATTTGTTAATCTAGAAAAGTAATCAGGTGTCTTGTAGGCAATTCCTGGAATATACAAAACTTCAAAATGATAATCCTATAATGCCACGATCCGCTTGCAAAGTCGGGTTGAAATACTGTTCAAAAACTTTTTTTGCAAAGACCTCTTGAAGAGGTTTCTGATCAGAATATACTAAAAACTTAGTGTCCCGCAAACACTTTAAATTTCAGATATTACAGATATAGGGCAAAAGCCTGAGGTAGAGTATAGTGGAGTCTCTAGAGGTAAACCTAAGAGTAATCTAATCTCCTCCTTGCACTAGCATATGCACTAAGAGAGCAAGGAAACCCAAGTATAAAACTTTCCAAATTCTGAGCTTTCCAAAAAAACTCTTGATGTCAAGGAACTTATGTTCACACTCATTATCCCATACAAAAGATTAACCTTTCCTTAGAAGTTTCCTGATGTACTGGATCTGCTGGAAAAATCCTAAACAAAACCGGAATAAAATTCTGGCATACAGAAGGAGGCCAATCATCATCTTTTTTGTTGGAAAAGACAAATTAAGAACAGATTTCACTTGACCAACATCCATATTTATAACATGGACTGAACACATTAATTCCTCAAAATAGAATTTACAATTGATGACTTGTTCAAATAAAAGAATATTGAAATTTATTTGAACAAAACCGCCATTTGTGCCTACATTTTCACCTGTAACTTCTTGAACTGTGGTAGATTTTTGAAATCTATATACCCTTATGCCTGTAGGACCCTTCTGGTTGCAGGGATATATGAGGCGTGTGTGTTCACCAAGAACCCGAGGTACCCAGAGCCAATAACTGAATTGCACCTTGCAATGGTTTTTGATTGTGTACCGGGTAAACAGTAATTCATTTGGTAAAATATAAATAGTGAAAAATAGGTATTAAGGAAACCTATGTATTTATGAAATGCATCTCTTAATTTGTGGGTACCCATATTAGCATGTGAACTAGAGGGTATTGTTCAAAATGACACACAGTCTCACATTTGGAAGGCAGAAATGGATAAAAAGACAAATGTTAATAACACTTGCTCTACTATTCTGTGTTCCCCTAAGTCTCTCGATAAAAAGGGTACCTCCCTTATGTGGGTAGGCCTAATGTCTGGGCAGTGGCGGCTGGTGACATTTGAAAGTGGTAGGGCGGAAAATGCGAGCGAGCCCGAACCAAATTGTCACCCCATAAGCATAAAAAGAGCTTTTCTCACCTCTTGTGCCCAGCTATAATTTTCTACTTGTTCTTGCTAAGGTGTTTTGGGGCATAGATTGCCACATCTTGCACATGACTACTGACTTTTTCCAAGGAAAATACTCTTTAGGGAGGAATGGGAAAACAGAAAGTTGTAGCTGGAATGCATGAATTCATCCCAGGCCTTGGTAACTACTCTTAGTTGAATTCCAGTCCATTATTTTTCTTAGTCTCTGTGTCACTAGAGACAAGGTCACACTATATGAAAATCGGTCCAAGGCACATTAAATGGCCAGGTGTCACGTCACAACAAATGAATCACCATCCTGAGATTGTAAAGCAACCACCTTTCCCATCAATCATGCCTCATGGTAGATGCTGCACTTTGCCGTTGCGAGTTAGCACGCCAGTGCGCCACGACCCCTACGGAGCATAGAACATATAGAATTCACTGCCAAAGCCTGAATTGCCCTGCATGTATGAGGCACAACACAAGAGAATACATCATGTTACATATAAGTTTGTGAATGTGTCAGACCTGGGTAGCTTAAGCACAGACGGCAGACCTGTGATCTGCCAGTGTGCCAAAACCTGAGCTGACTCTACCAGATGTCCCACTGTGACCCCCGCTCAGCCAGAAGGTTGGCTCCCACCTTCATCAACAATTTTATCTCTTGGTTTACACACTGCCTGCCAACAGATGTCACGTCCAGAACACACAACAACTTGTGTATGCAATGAGAAGGCGTAAACGATATAAAAAGTGGTATCAGCTCAAAAAAGAAACAAAAAGCAGACAAATTACAACCTCTCAGGCCAATTTCAAGATGAAAAAAGTTTGTTTGTGCAGCTTACTTTCGAGACTGGTAAATCAAAATACCTGCTTGCACATCATATTTTTGAAAACAGAAGACAGCGACGCTACATTAGAAAGCAAGTAGTAAGGACTCCAGTGAAGATTACATGTAAACAGCATGCAACACAATTGCCACTGCAAAAACACCATACTTACAGCTTTCTGATGCAACAACAAACCAGAAGGAAAATCATAAGGAAACGTTGTTAGTTTTACAAAAACCCTAACAACTGCCACATTTTCTTTTTTCGGACATCAGCTGCCTTAGAAGCAACTTATAATTTCCTGACATTATTGGCAAAGCACAACCTGCAAGAGGGTAGCCTGCTTGCAAGGACTAAGAATGTTCCACAACAAGCGCACATTAGAGAGGAGGGGTTTGTGCAAATTGAAATTATAATAGCGTAAACGCCGTAAAGGAGACCAAAGAGGAGACAGCTTTGTTAACACTGTATATTTAGTCAATTTTATCTCTAATAAACCATGGGCAGGATGACAGAAATCCTACAAGATAAGACGCAAATACTAGCTCTACCTCACACCTCTACCACCACGGCTATCTATGCCTGATGCTGCCACTTCACAAAATTCTGTGTCCCTCTCTTCTGTGGGGAAGGAGGGGGGTGAGGGGATGGGGGGTGGGGAAAGGATTTTCCTGTGCCGTCTGTCCACAGTGGATTTTGTTCCTGAATGGGTATGTGTCGCAGGACTGCTGTCTGTAGTGGTGGGTCCCTAAACCAGGCCTCCTGTTGACACTCGGAAGTCGGAACAAAGTGATAAAATATAGAGCTGAGCTACACGAACCTACACGGCAGGCGCTGCTAATTAAAACTCTAAGCAAAAGGGTAATTTACCTACCTGACCACCGTCCGTCAGCTCCGCATCCTGGGACCTCCGACCTTGGCGCCTTCATGGAAACCGTTACCCCGCCCTCCGTCCTCAGCCAATCCTGGCGCTGGAGCAGCACCAGGATTGACACAGGGCATGGTTGCTTTCTGCCCGCCTGCCCTTTGGAGAGCGAGGTTTCGCTCTTCTATCGGGCATGCGAGCAGCACAAGTGCGCATGCGTGGGCAAGGCTGGAAAATGTGCCTCCGTCCCCACTTATGCGCACCTGTGTGCTGCTGCCTGCCTCAGACAATGTTATGCCTGTCAGTCAACATGACACAGGACCGCCCACCCCCTTCAGACTCTGAAGGGGGTGGGCGGTCCTGATTCATGCTGACTGACAGGCAATGTCCCTAGGCGTTTTGAACTTAAGTAAACTGAGAGTTTACTTAAGTTCAGAGCAGCACGCCGAGGGAGCTGCGGTGCGGGCGGGGGGGCAACGCCCCAACGCCCCTAATGGACCAGCCGCCACTGTGTCTGGGACAGGAAGCTGCCCAAAACGCAACATGGACACATCACATTTGTTCAATGAAAACTGACCCTTTTTTTGAAATGTGCCTAGCTGTGGATTTTGGACCCCAGCTCAGCCGGCACTTAGGGAAAGCTAACAAATCTGTATATTTTTGAAAACTAGGCACCCAGGTAAATCCAGGATGGGGACTTGTGTGGCTCTCACCAAGTTCTGTTACCCAGAATCCCTTGCCAACCATAAACTTAGTAAAAAAGAAAAGGAAAATGCTACTTACCAGTATGCATCTGTTCTTGGCATGTAGAGCTGCAGAGTTGCACACTGTGCATAGATCGCCACCTAGTGTTGGGCCCGGATGTTTGCAGTTTGTTGTTGTCCTGAAAAGTTCTTTGAAAGTCACGAGATAGGTGACTCCTCCTATGGACCACATTGCGCATGGACATCGGCTCCATCCCCAGATTGTTTTTCGCCATTAGGGAAATGATGGAGCTTTGCAAGAAAAGGGAGGATGCCCATGCAATTTGCATCTAATTAAGATAATACTGGAACAGACAAGGGTAGCCGGGGAGGCAGGTGGGCATGTGCAACTCTGCAGCTCTACATGCCAAGAACAGATGCATACTGGTAAGTAGCATTTTCCGTTCGAGGCATATGAGCTGCAGATTGCACACTGTGCATAGATTGTATAGCAGTGCCCATCCCTAGCGGCGACCACCCCTATCTGTTGCAGTAGTTTGGAATAATGTTTTGAGAACAGCCTGGCCCACATTAGCTTGTTGCTTGGTTTGCACATCTACACAATAGTGTTTTGTGAATGTGTGCGGTGTAGACCATGTAGCTGCTCTGCAAATGTCATCTAGGGGAATGTTCCCTAAAAATGCCATTGAAGCCCCTATTTTTCTTGTAGAGTGGGCTTTAGGAGGAACAGATAACGTACGTTTAGCTTTGTCGTAACAAATCTGTATACATTTGACAATCCATCTAGCTGTCCCAGATTTTGAGATGGGATTACCTTTGTGTGGTGGTGAGAAAGACACAAAAAGTTGTTTTGTCTTACGAAAGGGTTGTGTCCTCTCTATGTAGTATAGCAATGCTCGTTTGACATCTAATGTGTGAAGAGCTCTTTCTGGTACTGTCTGTGGTTGCGAGAAGAAAACGGGCAGTTCCACAGATTGATTGAGATGGAAGGGAGAAACGACTTTGGGTAAGAATTTTGGACTGGTACGCAGAACTACTTTATTGTGATGCATTTGCAAAAAGTGTTCTTGAATGGTTAGTGCTTTTAGTTCACTAACTCTCCGCAGAGAGGTAATAGCTACTAGGAACGCAACTTTCCATGTTAAAAATTGTAGTTCACATTTGTGTAAGGGTTCAAATGGAGGCCCCATTAACCATGTGAGAACAACGTTTAAATTCCACACAGGTGATGGTGGTACTCTGGGAGGAATTATTTTTTAAGGCCTTCCATTGAGGCTTTAATGGCAGGCACTCTGAATAAAGATAGGTGGAGAAGTGTGGCTCATCGGTTAGAAGCGGCAGACCCTGAAGCAGAGGTCGGCCCGGGACCAGGGTTCAATTCCCGAAGCGGCAGGGTCTTGGGTCAATGTCCGCGGACTCGATAATTCTCGCTTAGGTGCCTACGCTAACCATGGGTCCCACTCTGCAACTCTGGGCAATAGCTTGCTTAATCTCCACAACGGCCCCAGCAACGCCGGGGATGCCTGGCTTCACCTTGGGGTGCCCTCTCACAGGGAAAGCCAGGACGGGTTCCCCAGCGGTATACAGCGCCACGACACCACGTAACGAGGTAACAGTGCGCTTTACAAGTATACATACAGATGTTGTTTGTTTTGCAGATATGCTGCTATTGCAGCAAGATGTAGTCTAATAGACGTATAGGCTAAGTTGCATCTTTGGAGATTGAGTAAGTATCCTATGATGTGTTGAATAGACACATCTAGAGGATTAATATTGTTGTTGTGACAATATATTACAAATCGTTTCCACTTGGCTGCATAACATGCCCTAGTGGTTGGACGTGTAGCTTCTTTTATGACATTCATGCAGTCTGGAGGAAGGTTGAAATATCCAAATTCTACAGCAGCATGGCCAGCTAGGACGTGTCTCCTTGTAGCTCCGGGCGAGCTGCTCTTAATCCGGCGGAAAACTGCTGCCTCACAGCCCAAAATCAACCTCTAAAGACACGTTGAGCTGCTGCACCTCCCTATAACTGGTAATCTGCTGGTCATACGGCGAAACTAGCCGAAAACAGTGGAAACGGAGGCGGAAGCAAACCCGGCCGTGGTATATCAAGATGGCGGCGGCGCACTGACTGACTGGATTTTGCCCGGGGACAGAGCGCTGCTCGGACCGACTCATTGGCAGAGCGACAACAGCCGAGCGCTCCCCGGCCGCCTTCAAGGTCGTCGCGGATGAGGAGAAGTGGCCGGCGCCCATATGCAGGACGCTCCTGGAGCATAAGATAGCTGGCGGCAAATCCCGATCGAGCCCATTGCACCCCCCACCCGAAGGGCTGCTGAGACGCCGAAGTCGGACCGTGCCTGGATATATCCTGGGTGCGGGAGGAGTAGAGACGGAGCCCGCCGAAAGGGGCAGACTGCGCCCGCGACGGCAAGCACGGCACACACGGGACCCCGTGACATCACCGGCTGCCGGGAGGTAAGAAGAACCCCTGTGCCTCGGTGGCCCGGGAGCTTGGCCCGCTAACGTGTGCCCAACACTGTGAGACCCCGCCAGGAGCTCCGGTGGGCCTGACAAGACTGCCTGCGCACTGGACAGACCTGCCTTACATCACCCCTGCGGCGTGGGGCTGGTTCCCCCACCCCCACCCCACCCCCTGGCCAGTGGGACTGGATGCTGGTGACGGAGTGGGGAGGCCTGCGAGACCTGGGCCTTGCTGCGACCACGAAGTGGAGCATAGCTCTGGGCTGATTGATAGGGGCCGGAGGTGGGGACATAGCCTATGAGTACCTGGGTGAGGCGGCATCCAGAGCAACACCCGGCCAGCAGACTACACCCACAGCTGGGCGCTAAGACACCGGGGTGGAGAGAAAGGAGGACAAGACGCAGCAGGTGGGAGGCACAATATAACGAGGCACTACGCACGCCCAAAGCGCCTCATCCGAATAGACTCCAAGGGAGTTGGTGCCATACAAATCAACCCTCGTAGAAGACGGCAAGGAGACCGTAGACTGCGGACAGGGATCGGGACCCAAGACAAGGCACAGATCGGATTTGAGGATACGAGCAGCAGGGCACAAGTCTCGAGTCCGCGGGTCTGCAGCACAGGTGGAGATAGACATAGGTGCCGCGCGGAAGGCGCTGCTCGGCGTCATCGGCCATGGGGAAGAAAGATACACTCCCCAAATCTACCAAACCGGGCCCCATGGACAACTTCGCCGCACCACGACCGAACACTGAGGTCGCATCCACGACAAACGGCCCACGCTCAGACACCGACCTCCTGATGGCCGCCATCCAGGCATCCAGGGCTGATATCCAGGAATCCAGGACAGCATTGGAGGTTAAAATTGGCGAAGTGGGGTCGGAGGTGACGCTACTACGACAAGACTTCCGGAAGCTCTCAGACCGGGTGACTACGGCGGGGACGCGAATATGGGAGGCGGAAGACTCGATCTCCACGCTGAGGAAGGACATGGCAGAGCTCCAGGCCTCGCATCGTCAGCTACTGTGGAAGGTTGACGATGCAGAAAATAGGGCGAGACGCAACAACCTGCGCTGTGTCGGATTTAGAGAAGGAATTGAAGGGACGGACATGGTGGCCTTCCTCCACTCTTGGTTGACGACAACCTTCCCGACGGCGCAGTTCTCGAACTGTTTCATCATCAAAAGGGCCCATAGAGCCCTACTGGCTCGACCACCTGAGGGAGCGAGACCCAGACCCGTCATTGCGCGCTTCCTCAACTTCGCGGACTGGGACCTGATATTGCGAGAGTCTAGAAAGCTGGGGGAAATCCGTATGGAGAACGCAACTATTATGATTTTCCCTGACTATAGCCAGAAAGTGCAGAAGCAATGCCGTTCCTTCGACGCGGTCAAAGCAAAGTTGAGAGACATGAACATTATCTATATGCTACTCTTCCCAGCGAAATTGAAGGTGATCTACAAAGACAAAGCGCACTTCTTTAATCATCCGGAGGATGCCTGGCAATGGCTTGAGGAACGTCCCATATTTCACAGACAGGAAAACAATAGAGGGGGCGGATCAGACAGACCGACTCCACACGGACCGCAGTGGGAACGGCCGAAGACCCAGCGACAAAAAGCGCAAAGAATTAGGAGACAGACACAGACCACGCCCTACCCGGGACGCACCCAGATGAACAGACGAAAAGGTCAATCTGCATCACCCAGAGGGAGAGGCGCAACGGGATCTGGACTTGGTCGTACGAGCAGGGCCTCTCACTCGGAAGGAGAAGAGAGAGAAGACTCCGAAGCCCGCTCAACGGGAGAGGAAGAGGGGGGAGCACACTCCGTCCATCCACTGGAAAAAGCGATTCGTGAGTTAGAACAAGATGACTCAGGGCAAGTGACGGACCCCCGTCCGGACATGCAGGACTCACACTCCTGAACAAGGGCGGATTAGGCAACTGAGATTGCAGCTCGTCGCTAAAAGGACACGCAAGTTGTTACACCCTCCTTATACCTATTGCTCTCTATTGGCTGCAGATTTTTTGTACACACATTCTTTTCTTGACTTTCCCTCTTGAGACTATCTAATGGGGAATGTACTACACGTTTTACATTGAAATTGTTAGAGTAGGTTAAAGGGGAGGGGGTTTTCTGGGAGGGCGATAGACCTTCTCCTGCTGACAGTTCTGCCTTACAGGGAGATGGGACTGAAAGGGGGGGGGGTGGGGTGGGGGGAAGGTGGGGGGATTTTGCTATGTTGAAGCAGCAGGTTGGGGACAGCACAAGGGGGGGAGAGGGAGTTGGGGGGAGTTGGAGGGGAGGGGGGAGCGAGGCACTCCGTTTGAGTGCCGCAACCATAGGTAGGGTGGACACACGCGACAGGCAACAAATCCCACCACAAAACGTCAGAGGCTACCTAGTACTAATTAGTGCATCACGCAGGCTGTTGGCCTCTGTCCCACACCGGACACCGTCACAGGAGATGCAGGGTTTGCCACTTACACATCACCGACGTGACTATGGAGGATCATGAGAGGGGAGCTGGCCACGAAGAGGGCATTAAGGTGCTGACCTGGAATGTTAATGGCCTAGGCTGTAAGGTTAAACGTGGCTTGGTAAACAATTACATCAAGAGGTCTGGGGCAGGTGTTGTACTCCTCCAGGAAACACACCTACAAGGTAATAGATTCGCCTTCCTGGCAAGGGGACAGTACAAAGTTTTGGTACACGCAGGGTTCTCCTCGGGGTCTAGAGGGACTGCAATACTCATTAAGAAGAACCCACCAATGAGAGTGACACAGATCTGGACGGATAGACAGGGCACCTATGTAGGGGTTAGGGGGTCATGGAGAAGAAGGGAATACACAATCATATCAGCATATGCCCCACCCAAACTGCAGGCAGATACCATGAAGGGGATATCAGACATTATTCTCAATACATCGGACATGATTCAAATCCTTGGTGGAGAATTTAATGACGTGATGAGCCTCTCCACAGACCGGACTGGTGAGCGAGATGGATCCCAAAACATTACCCCCCTAGCCAAATCTATGGAGACACTAGGCCTCCTAGATGTATGGAGCTGGCTACATCCAGACACACGGGCGTTTTCCTTCTTCTCGGGGGCACACAAGGTTTACTCTCGCCTGGACTATATCTTCATGGCACGACAGGCGCTGCAAGTGTCAGACTCGGCGGAATACTATGCTCGAGGGGTGTCTGACCACTCCTCCCTAGCGATTCAGATTGGTAGACGGAAGAGGAGGGGTCCCGCGACCCTTCGACTCTCGGCCTGGGATTTACAAAACCCGGACATTAGGAAGGGAGTTAGGGCCGACGTGAAGGTGTTCTTACGGGAAAACGTGGGAACGGTATACTCGAGAGTAGTCCTGTGGGAGGCGCTCAAAGTAGTGCTGCGTGATAAGGCCCACTGTAGACTGGCTGAGGCTAGAAAGAAGAACCAGACTGAGGTACAGGCCCTAGAAGCACAAATATTACGACTAGAGCAGGACCATTTACTCACGAGAGACATAGGGATGCAACGATGCCTGGCAGATACCCAAGCCCAATACAGACAGCTAGTGACGGGGGAGGCCAGGACGCAAGCATTGGCTACATTACACCGCATATATGATGTGGGCGATAAATCGGGGAGACTATTGGCTTGGCTCAGTAGGAAGGAGAGACACGAACGCTGGGTAGAGAAAATAGGGATGGGTACTGACTCTTGGGTCAGCACCGACGATAGAATAGCT
Source organism: Lissotriton helveticus (assembly GCF_964261635.1). Taxonomy (NCBI): domain Eukaryota; kingdom Metazoa; phylum Chordata; class Amphibia; order Caudata; family Salamandridae; genus Lissotriton; species Lissotriton helveticus. Next base: position 1,235,848,573 of record NC_136067.1, read on the forward strand.
GAAGCATTTGCCGAATGCTATGAAAATCTATACAAGGCCCGAGATCTGGGCTCCAAAACAGAGGCACTCCAATACATGGCACCCATCACTCTCCCGGTACTTGAGGAGACCGACTGTGCGGACCTAGAGTCCGACATCACGGAAGAGGAAGTCCGAGCAGCGCTGGCCAAACTTCACACAGGGAAGGCCGCGGGTCCCAACGGCTTTCCTGCGGAGCTCTTCAAGAGCATGGCCGACCTCCTGACGCGACATTTGCTGGGCATGTTCCAGGATGCAGAAAAGGAGGGACAGTTCCCCCTGGATCTTAGACAAGCTACGATTGTCCCGATCCACAAACCTGGGAAGCCACCAGAGGACTGCACCTCGTACCGCCCCATCTCCCTGCTAAATGTAGAGGCCAAGATATATGCAACCATACTGGCTCTGCGAATGAGAAGTCGTCCCAGGCCTGATACATATGGATCAGACAGGATTCATTCCCGAAAGGGCCACCAGATATAATTTAAGGAGGACGCATAACTGGCTACATGTGATAAAAGACTGAGCAGAACCACATTGGTTCATGTCCCTAGACGCAGAAAAGGCGTTGGACGCTGTTCACTGGCCCTTCTTAGAGGGAGTGCTCGAACAAATGGGTTTTGGACCCAAATACAGGAAGAAAATCAGTCTACTGTATACAGGCCCTGGAGCCCGAGTAAGGGTCAATGGGGTGATGTCGAGGACTTTTCCTATACAACGGGGAACCCGACAGGGATGCCCCCTGTCACCCCTACTATTCGCCCTGACAATCGAGGTGATGGCCTCCGCGGTCAGACAAAACGAGAGGATCACAGGGTTCTGTATAAGCCAAACAGACACACGAGAGGAAAAATTGTCCCTCTACGCTGACGACGTTCTCCTCTATATCACGCGACCGGAAAGCACAATACCAGCGCTATTTGACGAACTGGCAAACTACGGTGCGAGGTCCGGATACCAGATTAACTGGCACAAATCAACACTCTACGACCCCCAGGGCGTGAGGAACGGCCTCAATTGCCGCAAAATCTACAGACAACCGATGAAGGCTTCCGATACCTAGGGATATTTATCACTGCTGACAGAGACGCCTCATATGTACATAACATCGCCCGGATCATACTTGACTTCAAAGCTGACACGAGTAGGTGGCAGTCCCTTTCCTTGACAATACTTGGTAGGGCAGCGATGTTCAAAATGATATCTCTCCCAAAATTCCTTTATGCCTTCCAAAATGAATATTTCCTGATACCACCCAAGACTTTCCGAGACATACATGCGGACCTCCGATCATTTCTCTGGTTGGGGAAACACCCCAGAGTTGCACTGGCTACACTACAGAGACACCAGTATGACGGGGGGATCTCACTTCCCGACCTAGAGACCTACTATTGGGCAGAACACCTGGCTCCCATCAACGACTGGCTCCACGCACCTGCCACTCACCCCACATATGCCCTGGAAAGATACGAAATGGGTATACGGTCAAGCCTACACTACATATATGGTGGGAAGGGGCGAACGGGCCTACTGCCGGCCACAAAGATTACACTAGGGGCATGGAACAGAGTCACGAATGTCACAGGATGGGCGCACAGGGCCACGAAGCAAACACCAATATGGGAGTGCTTCTGGCTCAAAGAGCTCAGCAAACTAAGAGGGTTCCAGGGATGGGACGACATCGGCATCACTACACTAGGGGACGTCATCAAAAATGGAGCACTAAAACCCTTTGCTTCGTTGCAGACCGAATTTGGGCTACAGCGTTCTCAATTCTTTAAATACATACAATTGCGACATGCTTACCTGGCGGAAGGGGCACTACAAGAGCCGCTACCCGAATACGCACCACTAGAGGGCCGTCTGTTGCAGGAAAAGATCCCAGGGAAAGCGGTCTCCCTGACCCACAAAACAATCATGAATAATAGACCAAACACACTGGCGGGCCTCCGAGACAAATGGGAGCAGGAAGTGGGTGAGATGGATGAGGTAGACTGGGGGGGGTACTGATGCACCCTAGAGAAGTAGCAATCAAGTCACGATTACGCCTAATCCAGTTTAAGATCTTACATAGAGTATACTATGATAGAGTGAGGCTATGCAAAATGGGGAGGGTATCAGACCCCAGCTGCCTACGCTGCAGACACGAGAACGGGACCTTCCTACACATAATATGGTCATGTCCAAATATACAAGCCTACTGGAGCGCGATCATCACGGAACTGAGTAACGTACTGGAGATAGACATACCATTGGAACCGAAATTGGTCCTCTTGGGCATGACTAATGATATAGATCTAGCCCGCCCACTACTAATCTTTCTGGTGTTAGCCCTCGTGGTGGCCAAGAGAGACATAGCTAGGAATTGGGGAGCGCCCGTAAAGCCTCAGCTAAGGGAATGGAGGAGAAGACTAGACATCTACAGGGCTGCGGAAAGGGTCACGTATGAAGCAAGAGGCTGTCCGAGGAAATTCCGTAAAGTGTGGGGTAAATGGAGGCGTTATCATGGCCTGGACGGGGGCCTCTGATGGGACATAAAACAGTTATGTGTTGGCCAGCAGAAGTGGGGAAGCCACGAGACTCAAGATGGTGGGTGGGAACTACAGGGGGAATTGTGATGGATGGACATTTGGTCTGCGATGATGGAAATTGCACTTTGACGGAGGAGGGCGGGATGTGGGATTCGGGGTGCGGGATTACTAGCTGATGATGACATGCATGTTCTATGTACTGCCTTATTGAAAAAACAATAAAAAAGTTTAAAAAAAAAAAAGAAATATCCAAATTCTAGGATTTCAGGAGCCAGATCGCAAGGTTGAGCTGAGCTGGGTCTGGGTGTCTGATCTCTCCACGGTTCTGCATGAAGAGGTGTGGAGACAGGTGTAATTTTTGGTGTGGTACTACCGACAGTTGTAGCACTGTGGTGTACCACAGCTGTCTGGCCCACGTTGGAGCAACTAGGATGAGGGTCAGAGAATGCTGTTGTAGTTTGCGTACTACTAGTGACTTAAGTGTTAGAGGTGGAAAAGCGTACGCAAATCTGTTTGACCAGTTCATCCATATTGCATTGCCTTTGGACAGTGGGTGTGGATATCTGGCGGCGAAACTTGGGAATTTGGCGTTTTCGTGGGTGGCAAATAGGTCTATCTGAGGTTGTCCCCACATCTGAAAGAATGGCTGAAGAACTTGCATATGAAGTTCCCACTCGTGGGTCCGTTGTGTCTGTCGACTTAACAGATCTGCTATGGTATTTTGTACTCCTGGAACATGCTGGGCTAGAAGGAATATGTTTTGAGGTATAGCCCACCGCCATATGTCCTGTACTAGTTGAGATAGTTGCAGGGAGTGTGTGCCTCCCTGCTTCTGTATGTAATACATGGCTGTCATGTTGTCTGTGCTGACTAACACAGCTTTGTTTGATACCTGCTTTTGGAAAGCTTTTAGTGCTAGGAATATTGCTAGTAACTACAGATGATTGATGTGGAGTAACTTGTGTTGTGGTGTCCACCTGCCTTGCATGGTGTGTTGCAGTAGGTGGGCTCCCCAGCTGGAGAACGAGGCGTCCGCAGTTAAGATTATCTGAGGAACTGGCTCTAGGAACTGTCGTCCCTTGGAAAGGTTTTTGGTGTTCCACCACTGCAGAGAGCAATGAGTCCAACCGTCTAGCAACACTAGCTCTGTCAATTGACCTTGAGCCTGGTTTCACTGACGTGATAAGCATTCTTGTAGCAGGCGCATTTGAAGTCTTGCATGGAGCACTATGAAAATGCAAGAGGCCATCATCCCTATGAGTTGCATGAACACTCTTGCTGGAAGGGAGTGTTGTAGCCGAAACCTTGATAGAAGAGTTTGTATGCTGGCTACCCTTGCTGGAGTGGGATAGGCAAGCGCGTTTGAGGTGTTTATTGTGGCATCGAAGTACTGTTGTATCTCGGATGGTTGTAGATGGGACTTGTCGTGGTTTATTGTGAACCCCAAGTCGTGAAGCAGTTGTATTGTGGCATGAGTGTGTTCCGCGCATTGGTTGTATGAGCTTGTTTTTATGAGCCAGTCGTCGAGGTACGGGAAGACATGGATGGGTTGTCTTCGTAAATGCGCTGCCACCACTGCTAAGCACTTGGTGAATACTCTTGGTGCTGTTGTGACTCCAAATGGGAGTACTTTGAATTGACAGTTCTGTCCGTCTATTACAAATCTGAGATACTTCCTGTGAGCCTTGTGATTAGGAATGTGGAAGTATGCGTCCTTGAGATCTAAAGTAGCAAGGAAGTTGTTTTGCGACAGAAGCGGAAGGACTTGTTGCAGTGTGACCATGTGAAAATGGTCTGACTGTATAAATATGTTTAGCGGTCTGAGGTCTAGAATAGGCCTTAGAGAGCCGTCATTTTTTGGAATCAGAAAATATAGAGAGTAAACCCCTTTGTTTTGTTGGTGCAGAGGAACTGGTTCTATTGCACTTTTTTGTATCAGGGATTCTACTTCTTGCTTTAACAGTGCTAGATGTTCTTATAACATTGGACGCTGTTTGGGTGGTATGTTTGGGGGGGTAGATGTTTGTTCTAGACAGTAACATGATTGAATAATTTGTCGCACCCACCTGTCTGATGTGATGTTGGAGCAAAATTAATCAGTAGTGAAAAAGGACACTTGTAACACTTTTAACCATTGGTTGTAGGAAAAGTGATTAGAAAACCCTCAAAGAAATCAATGTAATTTGGGAGTGCGGTATATATGTTTCATCCGCCCCACATTGACATCATGGCAGTTATCATTGGGTGTTCCAATTTGTGATGGTTGCCGGCCTCAGCCAGAGGCACCTCTGGTCTCAAAGTGCAGTGTCAGAGATAGAGGATTTGTTCCCACAAAATGGTGTGAAAAACAAACTTTATGAAAAAAGGAAAAAATATTTAAAAGTGAGGAAAAACACCCAAACTATTTTAATGGGGGTGAGCTCCCACTGGTTTAAAATATATTCATACAAAGGAGATCAAGTTACTGGATCTAATGGTATTATTAAAGAATTGTCGACATGTTTCAGCTCCTTAGGCCCTAGGGGTCTGTGAAGCTTTCGTCAGGACTAACATACGTGTACTGATACTCACACAATTTGTGCAGTATTCTTCAATTGATCATTCTTTGCCAATCGTTGATGCTGGGATCAGCGCTCGTTATTTTTCTGAAAAAGAGTGATGTGTAGACATACAACAAATCGCAATAGTCAATCTATACAGTTTGTTTGAGTTGCAGCAAGTAGCGTTGTTAGAACTTCAGGTTAAGTGGGAAAAATAAATTAGGGAGAATGAGTATTTGTCATCTTCTAATAGTAAACCTTTTTATTACTATTTCTTTTCTTTTGTGTGCATTCTGCTGGATTAAAAACTATGAAATGGCGACTTCTATGATATTGGCAGTTATTACACAACGTGCATAGGTGGCAGGGCTCATTGTGTCTTATTATGTCAAAATCTCGTTATTATATCAAGGATGTCGGGTAATGGGAAACCTCGTTACTCATCGCTATGTGATTGTGGTAGGACGATGTGTGGTTCCAGTACCACTAGCGTTTGTTTATTGATGCATGGGTTAACTAGTACATGATAGTATGCAAAAAACGGGCACAGGACATTATACTAGTTTTGTATCAAATGACCTGTGGAATTTATTCAAATAGCGGGCTGTGTTAAGCATGCAGTCCTATGTTAAATCTCTGTTTTTCAAAATTAGGGAAAAGAAAGAAACTGTCCTACCTGTATTAGGAGAGCGCGTTTCTTCAACGGGGATTCTGCTACTTATAGCGCAGAGCTGAGAGGGGAAGGGAGCCAAATCGTTAGGCTGACGGCTATCGTATCTTACCAGAAAATTCTCGGTCTCACTGCGAAAGACTCCATTACCCGCGTGGAGTCTTCTCCTCGGACTGGTGCTGACTCTGCCCCCGGATATCGAAGGAGTGTCGGAAGCTACGTTTTTAAAAGGGGGCCTGCCGGGTTTTTCGGTCCAGTTTTTAAAGGGAACCATAGTTAGATAGAAATGTCATTGCAAGTGTTTAAGATTGCTTTTATTTGTAAGGAGTTCATTAATCAGAAAGTAAAATTCCGAATAGTAGAATTCAAATGTGTAGACGAGAGGAATTATTACCAAGTATTGGATCAGGTGACATTAGGAAATGCTTGTCGGTGGAGTTGTGCCTAACATGCAAAATGGTAATTTGAAACACTGGAATTCATCATTTAGAAAACTGGTGCCATGGGACGGAATCATTCAGACCATGTTCATAAGTGACAAGTCGGTTCACCCACCTTTGTTCCTTTTCGTATAGAATTTTTTCTGGGTTATGTGACTTGTCTGTAAGCATTTCAATTACCGTCCATTGTAGATCATCACAGGAGTGGTTCTGTTCTATGAAATGAGAGGGTAGTTTGGTGGTGTTCTTCTTTAGTCTGATGTTGCTTCTATGTTCCCCAATCCTAGTTTTTACTTTTCGACAGGTCATTCCTATATATTTTTTGTTACAAGGACAGCTAACCATGTAAATAACGTGGGAGGAATTGCAGTTAGTATGTTGCCTCTGTGTCCAGACCAATGTTTCTGATAGTTGCAATGTTTTTGAGGCTGTGGTTGTTTTGCACGATACACATGTGCCGCAGGGATAATGTCCCATTAGGGGTGTCATCCTGGCATCTCTCGTTATGGATAGCATTGGTTTTTTTGCTGGCCGTGTATGTACCAAGAATTCTTTTAAGTTCTTAGTTCTTCGATTGGCAAATCTGGGTTTTGGCCAATCAAATCTGCCAGTGTTTAGGATGTGCCAATTCCTCTTAACCATTTTTTGTACATCATAGGAGGATGGGTTAAAGGTAGTGACACAAGTGGTTAAATCTTGGGTTGGTTCCTTTTGGTGAATTTGCAATAGACAATCTCTGGGTTGGTTACTGGCTCTTTTTTTGCACCTTCTGATAGTTTGTTCGCTGTAATCTCTGTCCTTTAGTTTGGCACTGAGTTCTTGTGCTTGGATTTTATAGTCTTCATTTCTGGTGCAATTCCTCTTAAGCCGTAAAAATTGACTATAGGGGAGATTGTCCCTAAGTGGCTTCGGTGGTAACTTTTGTATGATAATAAGCTGTTCTTAGCTGTAGGTTTAGTGTAAGTCTTAGTTTGTAAAATGTTGTTATCTGTAAAAATTGTGAGGTCCAAGAAATCAAGTTTGCTGTTGTTGGAAGTGTGAGTGAACTTAAGCCAGGGATCTAGCTCATTTAGCCAGGCTGTAAATTGTTCAAGGTCTTGTTCTATGCTCCAAATTAGCAGGATGTCATCAATATATCTCTTCCAGTATAAGATACTGGAAGAGAAAGGGTTCGATTCGTGGAGTACGAATTGGTTCTCGAACTGACTCACATAGAGACCTGCCACCGAAGGAGCGAAGGCACTCCCCATGGAGGTACCATGGGTTTGTAAGTACAGCTTGTCTTCATAGGCAAAAAAAAATTCTTTTAAGGCCAGTTTACAGCACTCAAGGACAAAGTGCCTAGGTGTGTTATATTGCCAGTCTTCCATGTAAAGAACATCTTCAAGCATCTGTATCGTTTCATCTTGAGGTAAACTGGTGAAAAGTGATTCCACATCAAGGCCCACCAAAAGCATTGTTTTTGGATCAAAATGTTTGTCTGAGATTTGTATCAGCAAATCTCGAGTATCCTTTAAGTACGTTGGTGTTTTCTGCACCAGTGGTTTGAGGAATTCATCAGCAAATTTTGATAAGGGTTCTAATACAGACCCTATTCCCGAGACTATCGGTCGTCCTGGGGGTGGGGACCTATTTTTGTGGGTTTTTGGAAGCGAATAGAAGTAGGATATTTTTGGTTCACTGACAACTAAGAATTCAGCTTCTTTTTTTGATATCCACATTTTTGTCTCAGCTTCAAACACCATCATTGATATGGTATTTTGAAGTCTCACTGTAGGGTCCACAATAATCCTTCTGTAGAATCTTGTGTCTGACAGGAGGGCGAGGCATTGTTCGTTATAGCCTGACTTGCTTAGAATTACCGTGCCTCCCCCCTTATCGGCTGGTTTTATCACTATTGCTTCATTTGTTTTCAGGGCCTCTATTGCCAAACGTTCCTTTTTGGTAAGGTTTTGAAAGGGTTTTCTTGGCTTCATATTGTCCACCCCTTTTAAAAGGGCCTGTTCAAAAGTTTGTAGTTCAGGGGGGACACTGAAAGGTGGGGGGTTGAAAGAAGATTTGTTCCGTAGGTTGGTGTCACCTTCCTGTCTTTGGGAAGTACTGTTCGAGAAATATGCTTTTAGTCTCAAAACTCTGCAGAACTCAGCCAGTTCACATTTGAGTTTAAAAGTATCCATTTGGGGGGTCGGGACATAACCCAAACCCTTGTTCAGGACTCTGATTTGGTCTTCCGTTAGTTCAGTGTCTGAAAGATTGACAATCAGTGATTGGTCTTGCTGGTTGAGGGTTGTGCTGCTGCCATGCTCCGGGTCTGCACGTTCCTCTGTTGGTCTTGCCAGGTCAGAGACTTTCTTTTTCCTCGGGGTTGGTTTCGGCCTCTGGATAAAAAAGCCTGTTCCTGTTGGCCTGGGTTTTGTTGTCCAACCATTTGGTGGTCTGCCATTTGGGGCATCTGTTGCATCCCTTGATTGAACGGGTCCATCCAGCCTCCATATTGTGGAACAAACGGTTGGTAGTATGGTATATTGTAACCAGGATAGTATGGTCGTTGCCATCTGTTCCCCCTTCTAGGGCGTTGGTGTCTGTAGTTATTACGACCTCTTTTAGGGGTATAGTCTTCAGAGCTTATGGTAGAGTTATTGGAAGAGTTTCTCCCTGTTGACTCGTTATCTGAGCCCGGGTCTGGAGCTGAGTAGTCATCCTTGATGTAGGGGTGCATTTTCTCTCGACTAAACTTTTTTAAGTCTTTTCCCAGTTTTTGCAGTTTACTCTGCATTATAAACTCCTGTGTTTCTTCCATTTCTTTCGTTATTTCCTCTAGTCTTTTCTTGTAAACGAGGGGATTAATGCCCTTCTTCAGTTCTTCTTCACATGTTCGAATCTCTGCTAAGAGGCTTTCTGAAAGGCGCCTGGCTGTCTTGACAATTAGTACCAGATAATCTAGTGTACACTTCCAGGAGATGGAAGACCAGTCCTTACGGAATGCAAGATCGTGTAAAAAGATCCTCGGTGCGTTGTTTACCCATAGACCTCGTGGTGCTATTTTAGACCTGAGATACTCGGTCATAATGATGCCGTGAATAGCTGTTCGAATTTGGTCCCTTTTCTTCTCTGTCAAACTCTCCCAATCGTCTATTTGGGCCAGAGCTTCTGTCAGGTCTGCATTCTGCAGTAACGGTTGAGCTGCCAATATTTCATCAATGTCGCTTGCGTCATAGCTTAATCCAACGTTGACTTCCATATTGTCTTTTGATTCAAAAGGAATGGAAAGATTGCTTGCTTGTTTTTTGTGTGTAGGACCACTTGTCCGTGGGAGGAACCCGCAGCTGCGAGCTGCTTATATAATAGTTCAATCAGCTGGGAGGGTTGAGGAATCTTTGTGCCCTTTTCTTTCCCCAGGGTAAGAGCAAAATTAATCAGTAGTGAAAAAGGACACTTGTAACACTTTTAACCATTGGTTGTAGGAAAAGGGATTAGAAAACCCTCAAAGAAATCAATGTAATTTGGGAGTGCGGTATATATGTTTCATCCGCCCCACATTGACATCATGGCAGTTATCATTGGGTGTTCCAATTTGTGATGGTTGCCGGCCTCAGCCAGAGGCACCTCTGGTCTCAAAGTGCAGTGTCAGAGATAGAGGATTTGTTCCCACAAAATGGTGTGAAAAACAAACTTTATGAAAAAAGGAAAAAATATTTAAAAGTGAGGAAAAACACCCAAACATATATACCGCACTCCCAAATTACATTGATTTCTTTGAGGGTTTTCTAATCACTTTTCCTACAACCAACCCTCCCAGCTGATTGAACTATTATATAAGCAGCGCGCAGCTGCGGGTTCCTCCCACGGACAAGTGGTCCTACACACAAAAAACAAGCAAGCAATCTTTCCATTCCTTTTGAATCAAAAGACAATATGGAAGGCAACGTTGGATTAAGCTATGACGCAAGCGACATTGATGAAATATTGGCAGCTCAACCGTTACTGCAGAATGCAGACCTGACAGAAGCTCTGGCCCAAACAGACGATTGGGAGAGTTTGACAGAGAAGAAAAGGGACCAAATTCGAACAGCTATTCACGGCATCATTATGACCGAGTATCTCAGGTCTAAAATAGCACCACGAGGTCTATGGGTAAACAACGCACCGAGGATCTTTTTACACGATCTTGCATTCCGTAAGGACTGGTCTTCCATCTCCTGGAAGTGTACACTAGATTATCTGGTACTAATTGTCAAGACAGCCAGGCGCCTTTCAGAAAGCCTCTTAGCAGAGATTCGAACATGTGAAGAAGAACTGAAGAAGGGCATTAATCCCCTCGTTTACAAGAAAAGACTAGAGGAAATAACGAAAGAAATGGAAGAAACACAGGAGTTTATAATGCAGAGTAAACTGCAAAAACTGGGAAAAGACTTAAAAAAGTTTAGTCGAGAGAAAATGCACCCCTACATCAAGGATGACTACTCAGCTCCAGACCCGGGCTCAGATAACGAGTCAACAGGGAGAAACTCTTCCAATAACTCTACCATAAGCTCTGAAGACTATACCCCTAAAAGAGGTCGTAATAACTACAGACACCAACGCCCTAGAAGGGGGAACAGATGGCAACGACCATACTATCCTGGTTACAATATACCATACTACCAACCGTTTGTTCCACAATATGGAGGCTGGATGGACCCGTTCAATCAAGGGATGCAACAGATGCCCCAAATGGCAGACCACCAAATGGTTGGACAACAAAACCCAGGCCAACAGGAACAGGCTTTTTTATCCAGAGGCCGAAACCAACCCCGAGGAAAAAGAAAGTCTCTGACCTGGCACGACCAACAGAGGAACGTGCAGACCCGGAGCATGGCAGCAGCACAACCCTCAACCAGCAAGACCAATCACTGATTGTCAATCTTTCAGACACTGAACTAACGGAAGACCAAATCAGAGTCCTGAACAAGGGTTTGGGTTATGTCCCGACCCCCCAAATGGATACTTTTAAACTCAAATGTGAACTGGCTGAGTTCTGCAGAGTTTTGAGACTAAAAGCATATTTCTCGAACAGTACTTCCCAAAGACAGGAAGGTGACACCAACCTACGGAACAAATCTTCTTTCAACCCCCCACCTTTCAGTGTCCCCCCTGAACTACAAACTTTTGAACAGGCCCTTTTAAAAGGGGTGGACAATATGAAGCCAAGAAAACCCTTTTAAAACCTTACCAAAAAGGAACGTTTGGCAATAGAGGCCCTGAAAACAAATGAAGCAATAGTGATAAAACCAGCCGATAAGGGGGGAGGCACGGTAATTCTAAGCAAGTCAGGCTATAACGAACAATGCCTCGCCCTCCTGTCAGACACAAGATTCTACAGAAGGATTATTGTGGACCCTACAGTGAGACTTCAAAATACCATATCAATGATGGTGTTTGAAGCTGAGACAAAAATGTGGATATCAAAAAAAGAAGCTGAATTCTTAGTTGTCAGTGAACCAAAAATATCCTACTTCTATTCGCTTCCAAAAACCCACACAAATAGGTCCCCACCCCCAGGACGACCGATAGTCTCGGGAATAGGGTCTGTATTAGAACCCTTATCAAAATTTGCTGATGAATTCCTCAAACCACTGGTGCAGAAAACACCAACGTACTTAAAGGATACTCGAGATTTGCTGATACAAATCTCAGACAAACATTTTGATCCAAAAACAATGCTTTTGGTGGGCCTTGATGTGGAATCACTTTTCACCAGTTTACCTCAAGATGAAACGATACAGATGCTTGAAGATGTTCTTTACATGGACGACTGGCAATATAACACACCTAGGCACTTTGTCCTTGAGTGCTGTAAACTGGCCTTAAAAGAATTTTTTTTTGCCTATGAAGACAAGCTGTACTTACAAACCCATGGTACCTCCATGGGGAGTGCCTTCGCTCCTTCGGTGGCAGGTCTCTATGTGAGTCAGTTCGAGAACCAATTCGTACTCCACGAATCGAACCCTTTCTCTTCCAGTATCTTATACTGGAAGAGATATATTGATGACATCCTGCTAATTTGGAGCATAGAACAAGACCTTGAACAATTTACAGCCTGGCTAAATGAGTTAGATCCCTGGCTTAAGTTCACTCACACTTCCAACAACAGCAAACTTGATTTCTTGGACCTCACAATTTTTACAGATAACAACATTTTACAAACTAAGACTTACACTAAACCTACAGCTAAGAACAGCTTATTATCATACAAAAGTTACCACCCGAAGCCACTTAGGGACAATCTCCCCTATAGTCAATTTTTACGGCTAAAGAGGAATTGCACCAGAAATGAAGACTATAAAATCCAAGCACAAGAACTCAGTGCCAAACTAAAGGACAGAGATTACAGCGAACAAACTATCAGAAGGTGCAAAAAAAGAGCCAGTAACCAACCCAGAGATTGTCTATTGCAAATTCACCAAAAGGAACCAACCCAAGATTTAACCACTTGTGTCACTACCTTTAACCCATCCTCCTATGATGTACAAAAAATGGTTAAGAGGAATTGGCACATCCTAAACACTGGCAGATTTGATTGGCCAAAACCCAGATTTGCCAATCGAAGAACTAAGAACTTAAAAGATGTCTTGGTACATACACGGCCAGCAAAAAAACCAATGCTATCCATAACGAGAGATGCCAGGATGACACCCCTAATGGGACATTATCCCTGCGGCACATGTGTATCGTGCAAAACAACCACAGCCTCAAAAACATTGCAACTATCAGAAACATTGGTCTGGACACAGAGGCAACATACTAACTGCAATTCCTCCCAAGTTATTTACATGGTTAGCTGTCCTTGTAACAAAAAATATATAGGAATGACCTGTCGAAAAGTAAAAACTAGGATTGGGGAACATAGAAGCAACATCAGACTAAAGAAGAACACCACCAAACTACCCTCTCATTTCATAGAACAGAACCACTCCTGTGATGATCTACAATGGACGGTAATTGAAATGCTTACAGACAAGTCACATAACCCAGAAAAAATTCTATACGAAAAGGAACAAAGGTGGGTGAACCGACTTGTCACTTATGAACATGGTCTGAATGATTCCGTCCCATGGCACCAGTTTGCTAAATGATGAATTCCAGTGTTTCAAATTACCATTTTGCAAGTTAGGCACAACTCCACCGACAAGCATTTCCTAATGTCACCTGATCCAATACTTGGTAATAATTCCTCTCGTCTACACATTTGAATTCTACTATTCGGAATTTTACTTTCTGATTAACGAACTCCTTACAAATAAAAGCAATCTTAAACACTTGCAATGACATTTCTATCTAACTATGGTTCCCTTTAAAAACTGGACCGAAAAACCCGGCAGGCCCCCTTTTAAAAACGTAGCTTCCGACACTCCTTCGATATCCGGGGGCAGAGTCAGCACCAGTCCGAGGAGAAGACTCCACGCGGGTAATGGAGTCTTTCGCAGTGAGACCGAGAATTTTCTGGTAAGATACGATAGCCGTCAGCCTAACGATTTGGCTCCCTTCCCCTCTCAGCTCTGCGCTATAAGTAGCAGAATCCCCGTTGAAGAAACGCGCTCTCCTAATACAGGTATTATTTATTTATTTATTTATTTATTATGCATCTTGTAACGCGCAAACTAAAACCCGAAGGTGTCAAGGCGCCTAACAAAAAGATCAAAAAGCAGGGCACAACTACTCATACGCTTGTACAAAGAGGCGTGTTTTGAGGGCAGCTCTGAAGGTCTGAAGGGAGGGGAGGGACCTGAGCTCTAATGGAAGATCGTTCCACCATTTGGGAGCCAAAAGGGAAAAAGCCCTACCACCCCATCTGGCTTTCCGAATGCGAGGAATGTGGAGAAGAAGATGCTTGGAGGAGCGGAGGTTCCTGCCAGGATTGTAATAGGTCAGGATGGATCCAATGCCTGTAGGGCTACTTTTCGCCAAGGCCTTATAGACCATACACATGGACTTAAAGACTATCCGCTCCTTTATCGGAAGCCAGTGAAGCTGCTTCCTGGCCAGCGTGGCCGAAGAGCGTCGGGGAAGATCGAGGACAAATCTGGCTGCCGCATTCTGGACTACCTGCAAGCGCTGCAGCTGACTCTTATTCAGTCCAGCATACAGCGCATTGCAGTAGTCCAGACGAGCACCCAGAAGGGCGACAGCAAGTTGCCTTCTTGCCTGCAGGGAAAGGTAGTTCCTAATTTTCCTAAGAACGTAGATTATACCCCAACAGGTAGATACCGTCCTGTTGACCTGTTGACACATATCAAGAATAGGGTCAATCATCACCCCGAGATTTTTAGCCGAGGAGGTAGGTTTAGGGCAGGAACCCAACGAGTCAGGCCACCACTCCTTGGACCAAATGTCATCCCTTCCGCCGAACACCATCACCTCGGTCTTCTCCCCATTCAATTTCAGTGAGTTGTAAATCATCCACTGGCCGACAGCCTCCATGCAAGATCTAAATCTGGAGGCTGTCAGCTCAGTTGACTGGGAGAGAGACACGAGGATCTGGGTGTCATCCGCGTAGGAAACTACCTCCATCCCAAAAGATCTAATAAGTCTGGCAAGGGGGGTCACATAGATGTTAAAAAGGGTGGGACTAAGCGCCGACCCTTGAGGGACCCCACAATGCATAGACAGGGATGGAGATAGAAATTTTCCCAGCATTACCCTCTGCTCCCTATGATCGAGAAAGGAGGAGAGCAACCCCAGGGCTGCCCCCCGGACCCCAATCTCACCCAGTCGGGATGTTAAGACACGGGGAGATAGGGTATCGAAGGCAGCCGTGAGGTCCAGAAGGATCAGGAGGGATGTCCGACCCTCATCCACACTCATACGGATGGAATCGAGCACCAGGGTGAGGGCAGACTCGGTGCTATGTTCCCTCCTGAAACCATGCTGGGAAGGGTCCAGGCAGCCCGTATTCTCCACAAAGGCAGCTAGATGCCCATTTAGATGGGACTCAAGCATCTTTGCAGGGGCCGGAAGCAGTGAGATGGGGCGGAAGTTTTTTAATACCCCGGGATCTAGGGAGGGTTTCTTAAGAAGAGGTTTTACCACAGCATTTTTCCACTGCTGTGGAAAGACACCCTCCCTCAATGCCCCATTCATGATCTCAAGTAGAGGGGGTAAAAGAGATCCTCTACACTGCTTCATGATCTTAAGAGGGCAAGCATCTAGCGGAGACCCTGACTTCGTTTTCTCAAGCAGCGTATCAAGATCTTGTAGGGAGAGCGGAGGAAAAGATTCCAGATAGCCGGCCAAGGGAAGCTCCGCCGAGGAGACAACCGGGACCACAGTAGCCGGTGGCTCAGCCGTTGAAAGCCTCTGTGACTCCAAGGAAGTATAGATGTCCGATATTTTGGACTGAAAGAAGAGAGCTATGTCATTGCAGAGCTCCTGAGATGGAATAACAGGATCGGGGACCTGAAGAGATGTAAGAGAGTCCACGATCCTGAAGAGCTCTTTGGAAGATGAAAGGGAGGAAGTCAGGGCCACAAAGTAGTCTTGTTTGGTCCCAATGACTTCCAGCTTATATCTCTTAAGCAGGGTTTTATGAGCTTCCCTGTCTTTGAGATCCCAACTAGCATGCCATCGGCGCTCCTGTCTCCTTACTTCCTGTCTAAGGAGTCTGAGTTGTTCAGAGAACCAAGGGGCTGATGGTCTTTTCCTGGCTGAATAGCAGGACCGAGCCGGCGCCAGTTCGTCCAAGGCCTCTGTAAGGATGTTATCATAATACGGCACCGCCGAAGAGGGATCCATCTCCCAAATAGAAGACAAGCTAGGAATCCACGGGTCAAAGGAGTGTTCCCCGATGTTTTTAAGATTCCTACGTACTTCAAAAGTACTCGGAGCTTTCCTGAGAGTATCCTGGCTGGGGAAGGCCACGTTGAAAGGAACGGCCAGATGGTCTGACCAGGAAAGGGAGAAGGGATCCGTTACTGACAGTCTCTGATCGTTAGAGAAAATCCCGTCGAGCGTATGACCAGCTCGGTGGGTGGGTCCTTTCACCAGTTGGGTGAGTCCACATGCTGTCAGTGCTTCCAGCAACGCGGAGGTGTCATGGGACTCCACTAGCTCTAAGTGAAAATTAAAATCACCCATAATCGTTAGATTCTCACGGCCAAAGTAGGGCTCCAGGAACTGAAGCAGTTTTAAACTAAAATCTGCTCTAGGACCGGGCGGACGATAGACCAGAATCCCGTTAAATTGAGAGATATAGGAGTCATGTAATGAAAAATACAACACCTGGATAGCATCCTTGGGGTCAGATAAAGGCATAGTATGACATTGAAAGCTGTCTCTATGCAGGATAGCTAATCCCCCACCGACCCGGCCTATTCTGTCCTGCCGAGTCAAGCAATATCCATCTGGGACTGCTTCGATGAGGTCTGGACCAGATGAGTCCTTGGCCCACGTTTCCGTAAAAAAAAACCCATGTCGGGTTCTTCTCCAAAACAAGCTCCTTAAAAACAATGTTGTTTTTAATGAGTGAGCGCGCATTAAGGAGCAGGCAATTTACGCTCAGTTCACTAGGAGGTACTAGCGAGCGAGGTTCCCGAGGGGGGACGGGAGGGGCAGAGTTCACGCCGGCAGGGTCTATCTGGGAGCACCCACATCCCTTGAACGCGGGGAGGTCTTCAGGAGTGACTCTATGGAAGCATGGTGCAATGATAGGTCGAAGGCGTAAGATATCCTGTAAAGAATATTTCAATACGCCGTGCCCCACTATATCCGACCTACAGGTCCAGCCGTCCAGCCCGTCCTCAGCGCGGACGGGCGCAGACGGGCTGGACTCTGGCGTGACTCCGGCGTGACTCCGGCGTGGCTGCGGCGGACACGCTGCGCGCACACGCTGCGCGCCATAGATACTGATAGATATAGGGCTCTTAGCCAGTCCACCTGACTGCTAGAGCGCAGGTCGCTGCAAACTAACCTTGTCCCTATCCAAGATGGCGCCCACCGATGACTCGGCGCAAAGGTCCGGCCCGCTAAACAGCGGTGAGGGGAACAGTTTAAATGCAGCAGTGCGGTGAGGAGAATTAAAAACAGGGAATAACTGTATGACAAATGAAATTACACAAATACAAAACGGGTCAAGTTAAAAATACAAGTAGTGCGAGTACAAGCGCTGAAAAGCGCGACCAGCAAGAAAGGACAGTTTCTTTCTTTTCCCTAATTTTGAAAAACAGAGATTTAACATAGGACTGCATGCTTAACACAGCCCGCTATTTGAATAAATTCCACAGGTCATTTGATAAAAAACTAGTATAATGTCCTGTGCCCGTTTTTTGCATACTATCATGTACTAGTTAACCCATGCATCAATAAACAAACGCTAGTGGTACTGGAACCACACATCGTCCTACCACAATCACATAGCGATGAGTAACGAGGTTTCCCATTACCCCGACATCCTTGATATAATAACCAGATTTTGACATAATAAGACACAATGAGCCCTGCCACATATGCACGTTGTGTAATAACTGCCAATATCATAGAAGTCGACATTTCATAGTTTTTAATCCAGCAGAATGCACACAAAAGAAAAGAAATAGTAATAAAAAGGTTTACTATTAGAAGATGACAAATACTCATTCTCCCTCATTTATTTTTCCCACTTAACCTGAAGTTCTAACAACGCTACTTGCTGCAACTCAAAGAAACTGTATAGATTGACTATTGCGATTTGTTGTATGTCTACACATCACTCTTTTTCAGAAAAATAACGAGCGCTGATCCCAGCATCAACGATTGGCAAAGAATGATCAATTGAAGAATACTGCACAAATTGTGTGAGTATCAGTACACGTATGTTAGTCCTGACGAAAGCTTCACAGACCCCTAGGGCCTAAGGAGCTGAAACATGTCGACAATTCTTTAATAATACCATTAGATCCAGTAACTTGATCTCCTTTGTATGAATATATTTTAAACCAGTGGGAGCTCACCCCCATTAAAATTGTTTGGGTGTTTTTCCTCGCTTTTAAATATTTTTTCCTTTTTTCATAAAGTTTGTTTTTCACACCATTTTGTGGGAACAAATCCTCTATCTCTGACACTGCACTTTGAGACCAGAGGTGCCTCTGGCTGAGGCCGGCAACCATCACAAATTGGAACACCCAATGATAACTGCCATGATGTCAATGTGGGGCGGATGAAACATATATACCGCACTCCCAAATTACATTGATTTCTTTGAGGGTTTTCTAATCACTTTTCCTACAACCAATGGTTACAAGTGTTACAAGTGTCCTTTTTCACTACTGATTAATTTTGCTCTTACCCTGGGGAAAGAAAAGGGCACAAAGATTCCTCAACCCTCCCAGCTGATTGAACTATGATGTGATGTTGGTCCAGGCAGGAAGGAATTGTTGCAGTCTTCCCCCCACAGGAGTGGAATGTTGGGGGGGAAGGGGAGGAAAGTCATTGGGTAGGGGTAGAGGCAGAGCGGGAGTTGTTGTTTTTGCCTCTGTCTTTATTGTTGTTACCCCTGTAACCCCCTCGTTGGTAGCCCTTAATGAATGTGGATTGGCTAGGGGTTTTGTAAGAGGTGGAGGGACTTTCGGAGGAATAGCCTCTAGTGTTGCCTCTGTATGAAGAGCGACAAAAAGAATGTCTGAGAGCTTGCTGTTGCAAGGCTCCCATAGATTTTGCTGTATCCGTGTCTTTTTTCATCTTTTCTAAAGACACGTCAACATTTGGGCCGAATAAATGTGTCTCATCAAATGGCTGATTAAGGATGGAGTTTTGTACCTCAGGTTTAAAACCTGAGATACGCAGCCAAGCATGTCTACGTAGGAGGGTGCTGGTATTAATTGCTCTTGAGGCGGTATCTGCCGCATCTAGGGCACAGCGAATGGAAGTGTTGGTAATATTTTTACCTTCCTGTATCAGTTCATTGGCCCTATTTTTGTATTTGTCAGGTAGATGCTGCATTATGGACTATAGTTC
Organism: Lissotriton helveticus; assembly: GCF_964261635.1. Taxonomy (NCBI): domain Eukaryota; kingdom Metazoa; phylum Chordata; class Amphibia; order Caudata; family Salamandridae; genus Lissotriton; species Lissotriton helveticus. Next base: position 1,235,867,738 of record NC_136067.1, read on the forward strand.
ATCATAATGAGATCTGTCATATCTGGCCATCAAAGCTTGGGTGTTGGCGATGCGCCAGATATCAGCTGCTTGAGACGCTGTTCTTTTGCCTGAGGCGTCAAGTAGCTTGGATTCCTTCGTGAGGCCTCACCTGATGTCTGAGAATTAGCACGTTTACGTGCATTAGACACTACTAAAGAGCCTAATGGTGCTGGACCTTTAATATAGACTGGATCTGTAGGGGCAGCTTTATATTTTTTCTCAATTCGAGGATTAAGGACCCTAGCCCTGACGGGGTCTTTAAAAACCTCTGTTGCATGTTTGATTACACCCTTAAGCATTGGTAAAATGGCAGTAGACATTTGTGTGTTATCAAAAGTGTCTAGTAGGAAATCTTCCTCTACCGCATCTGTGTGTAAGTCCACCCCATGATACTGGGCAGCTCTTTGGACTAGTAGGTTAAAACCTATAGTGTCCTCTGGTGGGGATGGTCTAGAAGGGTATATGTCGTCTTGTGGGACATAAGGCACATCAGGGGTGTTGTAATCATCCCATGGATTAGGTGACTGAGGGGGACTATTGGTCCCTGCTGGGTCATGTGCACCTTCATCTGTGTCATCGGAGTCTGTGTCTACATCATCTTGTGGATCGGGGGATGGTGTAGGTGAATGGTGAGGTGGAGTAGGTGTAGGCGGGGGAACAGTATTAGGAGGTGGAGGAGAAGGCACCCTTAATGGAGAGGTTGCAATGTCTCTGTTCTTTGGAGGAGGTGCTGGCGCATCAAGTGGTCTCTTTTTGGAACTGAGAGTCAATTGACCAGTCTTAGGATCCTTGACAAGAGTTTTTTGGTTAGGATCAGGTGTGAAAAGTTCCTCTGAACAGGGCAGATCTTTCGGTGTTGAGGTTTTCGGCTCCGTAGGTTTTTTCAGCACCGAGTCGGTAGCTGATTTCGGTTTAGAAGTGTGCCCTTTTGAAGTGCCCTTTACCGGAACCTGTTTCTTCGGTTCCGGGTGTTTTTTCAGTTCTGAAGCGTCTGAATCTGGAGCTTTAGGTGTTTTTTTAGTTGGCTCCGAATGCGGTTTCGGCATCGATTAGCCGCTGCCAGTCTTCGGGGCCGTGTGCTCCGGTGTCGGAGCAACGGTTGGCGTGGTTGCGAAGATGGCTTTTTCTTCGGTGTCGGTGTAGGATCGGCACCGTGGATAGGCTGGCTCGAGCCTGAGCTGCCTGAAGGCTTAATGGGCTTCTTTGCCGGGCCCAAAGGCAGGGCGTGGGAAGCAGTCTCTCGGTGTGCACCCGGGCCCGAAGGTGAGGGTGTGCCCGAAGCCTTTTTAGAGGGTGTCGAGGAAGGGTTGGGATCGACGATCTTACTTACGACCCGTTGAGCTGGAGTGACTTCCTCGACGTCGGAGTCTTCGGCATCTGAGGAGCTGGTACTCTCTTGGGCGTGCTGGTGTTCTGGCACGTCAACGCCCTCTTCGAAGATGTCGTCGGGGATCGAAGCTGACGAGCGGGCCATTGCTCTTCGAGCTCGTCAGTCCCGGATCTTCTTCTTGGAGCGGAAGGAGGCACAAGCGGAACAGTCTTTAGCCTCGTGCTCCAGTGAGAGGCAAAGGTTGCACACCTCATGTAGGTCGGTGTGGGGAAACTTCGACCCACATCGAGGACACTTCTTGAATGGCGTCCTTTCCATGAGCCAGAATTAAGGCCTAGGTAGGCCCGAAGCCCTTCGTCAACGACCGGAATCGAAGACCTCGAAGGTGAAAAATCGCGTCTATGTGGAGCGTGATCGAAACAATACCGTCAAACTGGGTGAGGATTGCGCGCCGAAGGAAATTCGGTTCCTAACCGGAGCGCAGGAAACACATCCGAGCGCGATGGCGGAAAAAACCAATCTGGGGATGGAGCAGATACCCATGCGCAATGTGGTCCAAAGGAGGAGTCACCTATCTCGTGTCTTCCAAAGAACTTTTCAGGACTACAACAAACTGCAAACATCCGGGCCCAACACTAGGTGGCAATCTATGCACAGTGTGCAATCTGCAGCTCATATGCCTCGAACACACATTTTCCTCACATTTCTGTGATGGAAAGTTCTGGAATCTGTGGGGAGCCACAAACTTCCACCCACCCAGTATTGCCCTAAGTCTGCCTATAAAAAGGGTACCTCACTTTTAAGGGTAAGTCTAGTGCCCGCAACAGAAAATGGCCCAAAACGCAATGTTGACACACCACAATTTTCCAGTGAAAACTGACCCTTTTTTTTGCAATGTGCCTAGTTGCGGATTTTGGCCCCTAGCTCAGCTGGCACCTAGGGAAACTTAGCAAACCTGGACATTTTTCAAAACTAGACACCTAGGGAAATCCAGGACTGGGTAACTTCTTTCGCTCTCACCAGGTTCTTTTACCCAGAATCCCTTGCAAACCACAAACTATGTTAAAGAAAAAAAACACATTCTCCTCACATTTCTGTGATAAAAAGTTATGGAATCTGCAGGGAGCCACAAACGTCCACCCACCCAGCATTCCTCCAAGTCTCACTTGTGTGGGTGCCCAAAGCAGTGCATGCCTAAAAAATGAAAAAAACTGCCCTTCTGGACCCACTTTGGTTCCCCCTCAGTTTTTCCTTTTATACGTTTTTAGGTTGTCTGCTTAGGGCATTTTTTTCGGGAGACCGAGGGGAAACACTGGGTGGTGAGACATTTGTGCCGGCGTGGGTATCACACAACCTTCCCACACAGAAATAGGAGGAACGTGATTTTTTAAGATAAATTTGAGGTTTTCAGGGGATTTTGGGTAATAAAATGCTGGGATCATCCACACAAGTGACACCGCCAGCCAAGCGCCATCCATGCATACCACCAGCCAAGCGCCATCCACGCACACAACCAGCAAAGCACCATCCAATGAGATTGCCAGCCTTGTGAAAGTCCACGCGCACTGCCAGCCAAGCGCTAGTCCACACACACTGCCAGCTAAGCACAAGTCCACAAACACCTTCAGCAAAGTGCAGGTTCACACACAGCCAGCCTAACACCAGTTAACACAAACCGTCAGCCGAACTCCAGTTCACACAGAAACTTTCACTAGTGTCTAGTGGTTTTCTGCCCGCCTTGGGAGCAGATATGCCTAAAAATATTGCTGACCCAAAATGGAGCAACCCTTGCCTAAGGCGCTGCTCCCTGACATGCCCAAAAACATATTTTTGGTGCCTAGTGGGATTTCTGCCTCTCCGGGGGGGGGGGGGGGGGGGCAGATCGGGGGATAATACCCCATCTGTCCCCCTGGGATGCAGAAATACTGTGGCTATTTCTTTGAGGAGGTGGGGGCATTGTTATCACCCATTATGGGCAGCACCCTAACCTTGTAATAAAAAAAATGAATTCCTGGTGTCTAGTAGGCTTTCTGCCCTCCTGGGGGCAGATCGGTGGTTTGGAGGGTGGGGGCATTAGCATGTCCAGTTTGGGCAGCCACATCCCTCTCCTATAAAAAAAGAAAATGCCTGGTGTCTAGTGGGCTTTCTGCTCCCCCCCCACCCCCACCGGGGTTGGGAGCCCAAGGGTAATAACATCCATCTGCCCCCGGAGGGGCAGAAAGACTGTCCCTTTTGTTTTGGACTGTCGGGAAACTAGCACACCCATTCTGGGCAGCCCCCACCCCTCTTTAAGAAAGAAACAAATCCCTGGTGTCTAGTGGGCTTTTGGGGATAATCGGGGGGGCAGAAAGACTGTCCCTTTTGTGTTGGGGCTTGGCATGGTCATTGTAGGCAGCCCCCATCCCTCTTTTATAAAAAAAAATAATCATCCCTGGTGCCTAGTGGGCTTTCTGCCTCCCCAGGGGGAAGATCGGGTGCTATTGCCCCCATCTGCACTCCAAGGGGTTTAGAAAGATTGTGCCAATTTTAGGGAGGGTGGGGGCAATATAAAGTCCTTTTCGGACAGTCTCCACCCCTAGGTTTTCAGACAAAAAAGAATCCCTGGGGTCTGGAATGCTACCTCCCCCATCTGACCCTGAGGGGGCATAAAGACTAAAAATGGTCAGATTTATATGGGGGTAGTAGTATAAGGCTTTATTCGATAAAAAAAACATATCTTAAAAGCATCACATTTATAAAATACATTTCCAGTTTTAAAAGAAGGATTTGATAGTCCATTTACACAAAATTTAAGGGATTTGATAGTCCATTTACACAAAAGTTAAAATCTGCCGCTCGCAGCCTTTGGGATCCTTCGTGGAACTTACTTTTTAAATTGAAGGACGCTTTTATTTCCTGCCCTGCACCCTGCTTCCTGAAGATACTAGGACCCAGGATAGAAGCGGACGCTGCCGGGGCCGGGACTGCGAGACCCAGGTTGCTCAGCGCTTCTACAACCCAGCGCACCTGGTGTCTCTTCCCGCCCCAGCCCTCCGCCCCTTGCTGCTTACTGCATATAAGGCTCGCGGCCCCCGCTCCGCGGGTGCCGCTCGCAGCCTTTGGGATCCTTCGTGGAACTTACTTTTTAAATTGAAGGACGCTTTTATTTCCTGCCCTGCACCCTGCTTCCTGAAGATACTAGGACCCAGGATAGAAGCGGACGCTGCCGGGGCCGGGACTGCGAGACCCAGGTTGCTCAGCGCTTCTACAACCCAGCGCACCTGGTGTCTCTTCCCGCCCCAGCCCTCCGCCCCTTGCTGCTTACTGCATATAAGGCTCGCGGCCCCCGCTCCGCGGGTGCCGCTCGCAGCCTTTGGGATCCTTCGTGGAACTTACTTTTTAAATTGAAGGACGCTTTTATTTCCTGCCCTGCACCCTGCTTCCTGAAGATACTAGGACCCAGGATAGAAGCGGACGCTGCCGGGGCCGGGACTGCGAGACCCAGGTTGCTCAGCGCTTCTACAACCCAGCGCACCTGGTGTCTCTTCCCGCCCCCAGCCCTCCTATTTAAGCTTAGAGGTGAGCGCGCACGCGGGACGCGCGCGGGACACAGCCCGGGGCTAAGCCCGGGCAAAGGGCGGGCCCTCTGAGGCCCTCCGAGGACCGAGAGGACTGGACTGGCCATACCCCCTCGTAAATCTTTCCTTATTTTTAAATTGTTTTTATTTGTGATCCCTTTTTGTATTGGATTTTATTGTTTGGCTATTGGTATTACTGTGTTGATTAGTTTATTTTTATGTTTGATATTACTTATAGGGTTGTTACTTTAGTTACGCTCTTCTATCTTCAATTACAGTATCCTGTGTTAGTTATTGCTGGTGCTATATGATGTCTACAAGGAAAACGAGAAGCCAGGCGGTAGCGGGGATAAAAAATACTAAAACCAAAAAACTTACTAGTACTCTGGATAGTTTTATCCTTCGTACAAACACCCTAATTGATGAGGGTATTATATTGATGGAACGGAGGGTTTCTCAAGATCTGCTCCAGGCTAAAAGGTCATCACTGGGCAATATAGCCATGGCTCGAACTCCGACTAAACAAATGCGTTTATCGGACACGTCCCATTTACCAACTACTCTTATGACCCCTGTATTGCCCACGGTATCTCCATTACCTGTACCCATAACTGAGTCTGTAACTCTTATAACACCTATGGCTACTACAGCTATTATACACTCAGTCCCCCTGGAGTTAGAGGGGCCCTCTATTGTGGGGGAAACACCCTCTCCAATACCATCTGCTACAGAAGGGCTTGGTGTTGTTGTAGTTAGTCAAAATATCCCAGCTAGTATAGGGTATACGGTTGGTGGGGGAAATGGCTTACAGGAGGGAGATTTAAATGTGGATGCTCAAGTAACCTCTGTTAGGCAATCTCGTGCTTCACACCCCCTACCCTTAGAGTTACCAGATGTATCTGTCTCTAATACAAGTCTGGCTAGCATTCTTGATAATGGTAGTCCCGATGAGTCTGGAGAGAGTGAAGAGGATGTGGATGCGCCCTTTTTTGATACCCTAGCAACCCTTATTAGGTCTTTGCTTTCGCCTTTGGAAGCTAGACTGCAGGGTATAGAAAACCAACTGGGAATTATATCAAATGATTTAAACTGTAAGGGGGTTAAAGCAAATCAAGAAACTAAGAAGAATACCCCCGGTACAACGGGAAGCCCACAGCCATTAGTTAAGATCCCTCCAATAGTACCCACTCAGCAAACTAAAACTTGTCCAACCGTTACTATGGTGCAGAAGGTTGGTAAAGTGACTACTAATCAAGTTACTGCAGATGGAAATAAACAAACAGTAACTGCCAGCGCAACTGCGTCTGGTATTATTCAGCGCCAACCCGTTGCGAAGACTCCACGGGTACGGCGGAATATTAATCTACCATCTGACGCCTGCCCATTCGTGGTAGTCTTAGCAGGCGTCCCTGAGCTCACCACAGATATCCCCGAAACATTCTGGGGGCTTAAAAATAAAGTTTGTCATTGGTTGGATAGAAACCTCCCATCTCCACCCAATATGAATAAGAACATTCTGATGGTAGAGAGAACACCGTGGGTGGGAGAGAAAAAGAAACATCTTAAAGGAGACTGTGTGGTAATTACATTTGAAGACCCTTGTATTGTTGAGTTTATTTGCTCTGGGCCTAGCCGCATTAATGACTCCGAGATTCAAATTAAACCTTTGTCATACTTTTATATGCCCACGGGGAACAATGATAATAGATGGAGCTGGCTAAGACCCACCCCGCACACACAAGGTTGGAGGAGTTTTGAACCCCAGGGAAACCATCGTTTCGACAATTGGGGAAATGTTGGAAAAGGAGATTGGGAAGAAGTCCGTAGAGGTAGAAGTAGAACCTACCATGGTGGTAATAGGCCTAAGGAGGGTTGGCTGGGTCCACAGTTGGACTACCCGATTCAATGTTATAATCGGTTCAATGGTCTGGAGGAAGTCGATTGACTTACAAAGCAGCCTATTGATCGATTAAGTAGTAGGGTGGTGCAGTCTTTACCTGGAGATGAAGTTAATATACCGGTAGATAGAGTGGTTATGGTAGGCTCAACCGGTGTTGGTACAGATTGTGTTGCATCAACAGCTATAGTTGGTAGCTGTATGCAAGATATAGTACCCGCAGGCCAATTGGATCCCAAGCCCCCGGGTCCCATCATTAATATTTTATCATGGAACATTGCAGGTCTAAAGAAAAATCTAGTAAATCCTGATTGGAACAATTTTATTAACACCTTTGATATCTGTATGTTTCAAGAAACGTGGTGCCTATCCCCTGTACATATGAATGGTTACTCTACATTCTATGTTCCAGCTGTCTCACTGGGAAGAGGTCGCCCTTCGGGTGGGTTACAGATTTGGGTGAAAATATCTCTGAATTGCCGTGTTATTTTTAATAAGCCCATTTCTAACGACATCTTGCACATCACTCTAAAGAATAGTATAGGGGGCTACACATATGAAATCTTTTGTGTTTATGCTAGAGGTCTTCAGGGAGGGCTTATTTCCCCGATACTGGAATTATTGGATGTGGAGTTGTCAAAACTCCCGACCAGTGCTAAAGTACTGGTCGGGGGGGATTTCAACTGCACATTCGAACCTTTAGATGTGGAAGAGGTATTGGGTCCGAACGTTGGGGAAGGTAGACAAGGTATACCCTTGCTAAATCTTAACCCAATTAAGAAATGGTCTTCAAGAGTTATCCAGCTGAATGCCCTGGTGCTAGATCATAATCTCTGGGCCTTAAATGGTCGTACAAAATCAGATAGCGCAGGTGCTATGACCTTCAATAGGGTGGGATGCCCCTCACGTATCGACTACATCCTTTTAGATGCGCACTCATGGCCCGATGTAATAGACATGGTGGTCAAGGAATCTTCCTATAGTGACCACAACCCCCTATGTATGCAGCTTAGGTGGGTATGTGGCCGTGAACCTAGTCAGGTAACAGAGATGCTAACTAAAGAAATTTTCCCTGTAAATAATAACAGGAGGTTGAAATGGAATGTAGTCAAATGTGATGAGGGGAAGCTTCAAAATATCATGGATTTAGTATCCAAAGAGATTAGTAGTTTGACTGCTTTGCCCCACTCTGAAGTTAATGTAGTTGGTCCCAGTTTATCGGAATCCTACAGTAACTTAATAAGTGAAATAGGAGCCCATTTTTGTAAAAAGCAACCAGCAAAATCAGGTTTTAAAACCACAAGTAACCCATGGTATACAAGTAATTGTAGAATTAAGAGGAAAGCAATAACTAAAGCAATACAAAGCAAGGATCCTGTGTCCGTTAGGGCTGCCAGGAAAGACTATACAAGAAGTATAAATTCGGCAAAACGAGCCTGGGAGGAAGAGCACTGGCAACAGCTTAAGGAAGCAGCATGTGGGAAAAATGCTGTAATTTTCTGGAAATTAATTAATACCTTAGATAGCAAGGGAGCAGGATTGATTTTAAATCATATAACGGAGCAGGAATGGTACTCCCATTTCTTAAAGCTGTACTGTGATGATAACGTGGATAGCTTGTTACCACAACCAGCTAATATCCATGGAAATATGCTCTGTGAAACTTTGATCCACAATTTAGATCCATTTTCGCAGAAAGAAGTATTAGATGCGATCTCCAAATTACTGCCCGGGAAGGCCCCTGGCCAAGATGGTCTCCCAGGGGATTTGTTAAAACATGATCCACATGTATGGTCCAAGTATATTGTGTATCTGATGAACTTGATCCAGGCTGGCCACCCTGTTCCAGACTCCTGGAAAGGCGCGGAGGTGATAACTATATTTAAAAAGGGCGAAAGGGATGACCCCTCCAATTATAGACCAATAAGTCTGATAGACACCATTCAGAAGGTGGTAGGAAGGGTGATCATAAATCGCACAGAATCTTGGCTCATGGATAATGACATCTTGTCCCATTTTCAGGCCGGGTTCAGAAGCAATATAGGTGCAATAGATCAGGTCTTCAGATTTTGTGCAGTCTGTTGGAAGTCAGTGCTAATTATGAAGGGTAGTCTATACTTGGCCTTTATAGACTTGAAGACAGCATTTGACGTCATCCCACGAACTAAACTGTGGTCGGTCTTATCCGATATGGGATTTCCTAGCTACCTTTTACAATTTATTGTTAAACTTCATGAAGGAAATTATGCCAGGATCCGATGGGGATCTCAGGGCCAATTGACTGAGAAGATACCGGTAAATAGGGGAGTGAGACAGGGGTGTGTGATGGCCCCAACCTTGTTCTCCCTCTTTATTAATGGGGTGGTAGACCATTTGAGGGAGGACCAGGCTGATGCCCCCACCCTTGCGGGCGAGAAAACACCTACTCTCCTCTTTGCCGACGATACTCTTCTCATGTCTAAATCCCCTATGGGTCTGCAGAAACTGCTTGATCGGTTTTGCAGTTTTTGTAAAGAAAGAGGTTTGACAATAAATACCTCTAAAACAAAGTTGATGGTGTTAACATCGAAAAGGCAACATAGGAAGGTTAACCTCTTGTTGAATGGCACCGCGCTGGAGGTGGTACAAGAATTTGACTACCTAGGAGTAAGACTTTGTAACAATCTGAGTTGGTCCGCCCATATCACTAAAATGGTTTTAAATCTAAAAAGGGTGGCAGGAGTGATTCTTAAAAACCAGCGACGTTCTATTAGTAGACCCATAGCCCCTACCCTGGCAGTGTATGAAGGGAAAGCACTGGCGGCGGCAGTTTATGGTTCAGAACTTTGGGGTGCGGAAAATACAAAAGTTTTATCAGTGGCGGAAAATAAGTTTATTAGAGATATGGTTTCGCTACCTTTATCGTCCCCCCTGAAACCTTTATTTTTAGACCTGGGCAAAAAATCAATAGTAGATCTGGTGCAAATTCGCCCCTTGTTATTCTGGGTTCGTCTCAGAAGGACCCCAGAACTCTCTAATTATGCCAAGGTTTTAGATGAGCTTATTGGCCTGAATGTAGCCAACAAAATTAAATGGTTGAATAACCTAAAGAGGCTCGTGAAGTCCATAGGCCTGGAGGAGAGCTGGTCTTCCCAAATGCCACCCCCAAAAACAATTGTAAAAAAACTATATTGGGATTGGGTTGCTGCAAAAGATCTTAGGAACCAAAATTGGGGTAAATTAACCAGCAACTTTCTTGACCATAAGCCCCTTGGTAAATTGGAGCCCTTTTTGGACTTTATCCAGGTCCCACGAGATAGAACACTGTTTCTGGAATTCAGATACGGTATTTTACCCCTTAACACATTTAAAGAAGGTTGGAAGGGATATAGTGGAACAGGGGTTAAGTGTCCAGGTTGTCCCTGTCCGAAAGAATCATTAGGACACTTCCTTTTTGCTTGTGTAGCCTACAAAAAACCAAGAGATAGGTGGTTAAAACCGGTTTGTAGGAATTTAGGGGTGAGGGAACATAGATTGGCCATGCGTATTTTACAAACAAATGTCATTTCAATGAATATGATTTGTGGGGTGGCTAAATATGTGGCGAATGCTTGGTTCATCAGGTCGAAACTTTTGCCCACTGTCTGAATTATTTTTATGTTAAAATTGTTTTACTGCTGGAATATTTTATTTTTGTGTATAGTTTATTTTTGTTATTGTGTGTTGTACTTTTATGAAACTTGTTTCGAATAAAGTATTTTCAACAACAAAAGTTAAAATCTGGTGCAACATAAAATCACAATTTACAGATTTACATTTTAAAATTTCAAATTAAACATTTTGTTTTAGCCTTTTCATTCTAATGGACCATGCCCATGATAAAAACTTTGAGAGACCACAAACATAAAGTGACTGTGTGTTAGACATCAAGATACGCAGTGCCTCATTATAATGTCTAGTGCCCATCAACTGACAAATTGGTTTGAGCCAGCATTTCCTTGGCGACGCATAAGTGGGACAGGCAAAGAGGATATGGGTGACAGATTCTATTCTTGTTATGCAGATAGGGCAAAATGATGTTGTTTGGGACAGTGTTTGCCAGCGAGCAGTTAGGACGCATACTGGAAGAATACCGACCCTAAATCTAAAATACAAGGCCCTATCGACAGGTTTCCAAACAATATCAAGATAAGGTTCCCGAAATGCCACATCCTTAAACCTAAGAAACTCTTCCGTGAGTGTACCAAGGGTTGGGTCAGAACCAGTTCTACTAGCGACCCATGTCCAGTAAAGGGTCTTTAGGGTTGCTTTCGGGGGAGAAGATCTGTTTGCCCAGGCTTCATTAAGGCCCAATTCGCTAAGTAAGAATTTAACATCTCTTAACCACTTTATTTTGTGCCATCCTGCCATCGACATTACCTCTGCTAAACCTTCTGCATACTTTTGCAGTTCCAGCACTCGCCACAGCCCGGCCCATAGCAGCAACGGCCGGACTTTTGCAAGATCGCTAATAGAGTGACATCCTAGATCAAGTAGCAAGGGTATCAGTGGGGTACTCTGCGGGAGTAACATAAGGTCCCTTAAGAACTTATTTTCGGACTTTACTAGATGGTCTACATTAGAGGAACCCCACAGTTCTGCCCCATAAAGGGCAGAACTGACTCCCTTCGCCTTGTAAATATCAATGACAGGGGCAATGGGTCTAGTTGAGCAAGAGCGCTGTTCTTTGAGGAGCGCCCCTGTTACCCTCTTATGACTTAATAACATTTTGCACAGGTGTGGGGTCCACTGCGTGGTATCCGAAATACGTATACCTAGATAATCAAATACAGTGACCCTTTCCAAGGATACAAGATTTAATACTGGAGGTCGCCCAAGTTTTCTCGGGGGGTTCAGCACCAAATACTTTGTCTTGTCTGTATTTATTACGAGCCCTCGTTGTGTACAGAAGGCCTGAAAATTGTCCAGGAGGCTCTGTAGGCCCACCGGGGTCTTAGATAGTAAAAGAGTATCATCGGCGAATAAGAGGGTAGGAATACGTTCGCCCGCCAGGCATAGTGCATCAGATGGTTTATCCTGCAAGTGCTCAACCACACCATTCACATATAGTGAGAAAAGGGTGGGAGCAAGAACACATCCCTGGTGGACACCTCTCTCCACCGGAAATCTATTCGTTTTCTGACCCTCAGAGCCCCACCTCACTTGCGCAAAGTTTCCTTCGTGAAGCCTCACTAGAATTGACAAAATATTAGAAGGAATCCCCATATCTGACAACACCCCCCATAGACATTCCCGAGGCACGAGGTCAAAGGCAGTCCTTTGATGAATAAATGCAAGGTAAAGACTGCCTTTGCCAATAACAACCACTTTCCAATATATTAGCAGTAGTCTGAATGCCTGCTCTATTGTCCCGGTGCCAGCCCTGAATCCTGTTTGATAGTCTGAGAGGATCTCATTTTCCTTAGCCCATAGAAGGATTCTCTTAAGTACCACCTTTCCAACAACCTTCTGGGTGGAATCTATTATGCTTATTGGCCGATAGTTAGAAGGGTCGTCCCTACGCCCCTTTTTAAAAATAAGGACGACCTCAGCCCACTTCCACGATTCAGGAATGGCGGCACCTTTATCAATGGCAAGAAGTAAAGTTTGGAGAAGCTTCCCCCATTTTGCAAGATCAAAACGAAGCAGGTCCCCGGGGATGCCATCTGGGCCAGCTGCCTTTTGAGGCATAATGCGACTAATTGCGTATTCAACTTCCTTGATTGTAAATGGATATATAGTGCTATCTCCTGTGGATATAGAAGGTTTATATGGAGCAAAATCATTATCAGCTCCTTGCTGGCACATATACAGTTTTAGGAAGTGATCGAACCATGCTTGGCCAGTAATGTTACACGGGATGAGGTCGCTAACAGGACTATTCCTAGCTCTTATGGTGTTCCAGAAGCGACCTGCATCCCTCCCATCACTGGCCTCTTTCAGTGTTGCCAATACTGGTCCTCCCACTCCTTTTTGGCATTTGTTATCACCAGTTTATATTCCTTCCTAGCCTGCTGAATCAGAGGACTTGGCCTTAACTGCCTTAATTAGAGCAGACTTCATTTTCCCACACTTAGCTGTGTACCACCCCCGTTTGCCTTTAGGATTCTGGAGCCCTCTCTCAGCCCCCCCTCGTGTTTGCACCAGGAATAAAGTCCCCACCTTTTCAGTGGTATCCTGAAATACTGCTGTTGCCCTTGAGGGGTCGCAGTGATCTAGAGAAATCTTATCTAGCTCACTTTGTGAGGCTACCAACAAGTCCCCTATAGCTTGAACTTTCGCTACGTCTAGGGCAACTTTGCGCCATTTAAGGCGCCTTCCACAATTTGATGGACCGACTTTTGATGTAGACTTTGCGTTACTTAGAACAACTGGGCCATTATCACTTGGCCACAGATGGTTCAGACTCAAAGAAAGTGAATTATGGTTGCTGTCTACAGTTGGTAATATTGCCATATCCTGGACAAATTGCCAGAGCCTCAAGTCAAGGAGAATGTAGTCAATCCTTGATGAATGGTTAACCCTATTGTACGTGTGGGCCCCAGAAGGGTCTGAGATGGTTCTGCCGTTTGCTGCTCTTAAGCCAAATTCCATCGTTAGGGCATTTAGTTGGATGGCCCGTTGTGACCATCTTTTTATTGGATGAATTGCTAGCGTTGGTATACCCCTCCTAGCGTCGTCCTCAACAAGATCTAGGATGTCCTCGTCCGCAAGGGGTTCAAACGTACAATTAAAATCCCCAGCGACCAGGACATACATATCATCGTGACAATCTCTAAGTTCGCTTTCAAGCATTGTTACTGTAGGAGACAAAGAGCCGCCTTTAGTACCCCTGGCATATATGTTAAATATATCGAGAGACCTCCGCCTATGGGGGCCTCTCAGTGAGATCCTTAGGATGTCTGGTGAATTGCATTGCTTATGTACAATGCTACATTCCAAGGAGATGCTCACCCAAATTAGGAGCCCGCCTGAAAGGCGACCCTTCCCAGATACTGGGGGTGCCGCAGGTAAAAAAATACGTAGTGTAGCCAACTCTATGGTTTGGCTCCAGACTCCAAGTCTCCTGAAAGATGCAGATCATGTGTGACTCTACCAGGGTATTCCAATCTGAAAGATCTAATTTCCCTGAAATGCCTGCTATATTCCAACTGATGATCCTTATCATTGTATCCGCCACTGCTCGCTCCTGGGAACAGTGTGGTAGCACACTAGGCAGATTGGATTGCTCTCCTACAGTCTCAGTTACCAGACATAGCGGAATGGAAGCGTGCAACAGAGGTGCATTGCTCAAGTTATTAGGTTGATCTCCTAGGGTCTCACTAGTAGCTATAGGGGAGACCTGGATATCCTGATCGTTAATCGGACCAATCCTAGACTTAGGCTTGTTAGCTAATACCTCCACCGCAGTGCTCCAACAATTATTCACAGCACTCGGGAATACTACCCCTAGACTTTCCCTCAGTTTGATTAGATCAGAAAGAACAAGATTAGAGGGAGTAAGAGAGAGCCCTTGAGGTTTGGTTGGGGTCCGCTGCCTATTGAGCCTTTTGCTAACAACAGGGACAGGCACAGGATTAGCAAGTAAGTGGTCGAAACGTCAGTACCCATCATCAAATCCGTGGCAATCTAAGCGTCTGTCAGAGACAGAAGTTGGGTAGATATGGAAGTCACCTGTAAACCCTCCCCCCGTTGGATTTCCATTGCTCTGCCTTTGTTGCCAATGTGCGGAATGTAAATGGAAATATTCCAAGTCATATGTGCCAATTCTGCCACAATTATGCCCACTCTGTTGGTTGCAAATGGATCTTGCAACTCGCTCATCCCTGAAGTTGACAAGGATACAATCACCTGGAATATCCTTAGCCCTGCTGCCCACCCAACTGACTCTTCTTACAAAGAGGTCCTGGCCATCAAGTTGCCTTGGTATAGGTCTATTGTTGTTTAGCCAGTATGTAGTTTTATTTTTAAGTTCACTATATGATTCCAATTTACCCGGTGCAAGCCGTGGAACTCCCACCAGGACAACTACATAGGGCATGCAAGCAGGGGGCAAACTGATATGAGTGGAACTGGTATCAGCATTACTTGCCGGAACGGGCTTGTGAGATGGGTTAGATTGATCCTTGCCGTGACTCACTACTTTGCTGGTGGTATATTTGCCTTTCTGGCTCTGGATATGTGCTCTATCACGGGCTCCCTTATCCCCTTTAGCCGATAGTTGGTTTATAGATTTACTGCCACTATGGGTTATAGTGGCTATCGCCGGGGAATTAGTTCCGCTCTGTGGCCCTGAAACAACTTTTTGGTTTAAAGATGTATGTTCGCCCAGTTGTAAGGGGACCACCGATGGAATTTGCTGCTGTTCGGCTATTTCATGGCTATTTTTGGAATGTAATTTAATTAAAGCCTTTAAAGAGAAGAAATTATCAAGGGTCCCTTGTTCAAAGCGATCCAATCTTTCTGCCAGGACTTTTACCCTCTCTAGTACCGGCAGTACCAGGGACTTCACAATGTACTCAATGTGGGCAATAAGGGGAATCTCTTTAGCAGAACTTGAGGGGCACGATGGGTCTAGATAGGTAATGAGTGGCGGGGCAGGATCATCACTATTTGGTCCACTAATTACTGAGATGTTAGGGGATATTTCGGAGGGGGTATCCATTCTCTCCTTCAAGCATGCATCAGCTAGTGTGCCTCTATCGTTAGTAGGAGCAGATACAGTGTCAAGTACATTATTATTAGCATTCCTCTCCTTTGTTACATTGTGTTTAGGAACCACCTACTTCTGTTTGGTGCCACCTCCATCCCCCTTAACATTTTTTACAGTTAGGCATTCCCTGGTAATGTGCTTTGTCTTATATCTAGCCTTCTGCCCTCTGGTTGTGACACGCGGACTATCACTATTTACACTCAACCGTGAGTCAGAAACCAAATTTATACTTAGCGGCGTGTCACAGCGCCCATTATCTATAGCATCTACTACCCGAAGAAACGGGTCGAGAGTAACCTCATTTGAAAAAATAGAGGGGGTCAATGATAACCTTGTAGATATGGGAAGAGGTTCAGGGGATGCATTGCCCATCAAGGGAACAGTATCCTGAATAGTTGGAATATGATGGGCCCCAGGAAGAGCAGCAAAAGATGGCGCCAATATCGAGTCCTGGGAATTAATGGTGAACATCGATATATTGGTAGAGGGCAAGGGGGGAAGGGAACC
The DNA here is from genome assembly GCF_964261635.1 of Lissotriton helveticus. Taxonomy (NCBI): domain Eukaryota; kingdom Metazoa; phylum Chordata; class Amphibia; order Caudata; family Salamandridae; genus Lissotriton; species Lissotriton helveticus. Next base: position 1,235,883,781 of record NC_136067.1, read on the forward strand.
AGCTGGGAGTGAAAAGCGGCGCTCTGTGCTTTGCGGTCAATTGCTGTCAGGCTGGGTAGCGGAGGATTAGAGACCGCCTTATGCTTTGGGGCAGACACAGTTGTTATAGGGTTATTCCTCCCCATTTTTGCCACTAGGGATACAAGGGTAGTTTTTGTCAACACACGTGCTGTATTAACATCAGGTGCCAACAGGTGCAATACTATATTTTGTACAATAGAGAAATGCAAAAATGTATCCTTTACACAACGATCAATGCATGAATAAAAATCAATAAATAGTAACACTTTTTCTTATACACAAAGCATTACTATTAATATTATTAATAGAGCCCATTAATAATAACAGGCTACAAAAAGATAGATTCCCAGACCCAAGAGGGGTGGGCCGGCCCGGCCTCACCCGGCCACGAACGGTCACAAACGGTCCCGCCCTTGTCCCGTGCTTAGCCCGCGCGCGGTCCCGCGACGCGGGGGCTGTCGTTGTTTTAATAGCGCCTCTGGGCGCGGAACTGCAGGGAGAATGACCATAGGGTAAGTTGTCTCGGAGGCTTCGTGGGTGGTGACTTGAATATTGTAACAAGGAGTTACGTTCCGCAGGCTTTCTAAAAAGTGTGGTATAAAGTGTGCCTTCTTCTGCTACTATAGTGATATCCAAAAAATCAATTCTGTTGTTACTCGCTTGCATTGTGAATTTGATATCTGTGGATCGCAGATTCAGCCAGGAATGAAAACTCTCCAGGTCATTGTTGTTTCCGTTCCATATGATCAGAACATCATCAATATACCGCATCCACATGCGGATTTGATGTCGAAATGGATTACAGTCATTCATGATAAAGGTATTTTCATAGAAGGCCATGAACAGAATCGCCAGGTCAGGAGGCCCTCATGGTGGCAATGTGGAGTGGTGTGGCTCACTGGTTAGAGGCGGCAGACCCGGGAGCAGAGGACGGCCCGGGACCAGGGTTCAATTCCCGATGCGGCAGGGTGTTGGACCAGGGTCAGCGGACTCGATAATTCTCGCCTCGGTGCCTACTCGGTGCCTACTCTAACTAGGGATCACACTCGGCAACTCTGGGCATTAGCTTGCCTCATCTCCACAACGGCCCCCCACATACGCCGGGGATGCCTGGTTTCACCTTGGAGATACCCAGTAGGGAGCATCTCACAGGGAAAGCCAGGACGGGTTCCCCAGCGGTCTATAGCGCAGAGATACTCCTTCGGGAGTCGATTCTAGCGCGTTAGAAACCCACAATTAATTTTTAACTGTAGCCCTTGACAGCCGTGAAGCCCCTGGACAAGTACCCACTTCATTCATTATTCTTTTATTGAAAATTGCAATGATGAGGAATTTCTTTATGTTCCAAAATGTATTTTACTTACAAATCAAAGGCGTGGCAATGGGGGCAGCATTTGCCCCTGACCTGGCGATTCTGTTCATGGCCTTCTATGAAAATACCTTTATCATGAATGACTGTAATCCATTTCGACATCAAATCCGCATGTGGATGCGGTATATTGATGATGTTCTGATCATATGGAACGGAAACAACAATGACCTGGAGAGTTTTCATTCCTGGCTGAATCTGCGATCCACAGATATCCAATTCACAATGCAAGCGAGTAACAACAGAATTGATTTTTTGGATATCACTATAGTAGCAGAAGAAGGCACACTTTATACCACACTTTTTAGAAAGCCTGCGGAACGTAACTCCTTGTTACAATATTCAAGTCACCACCCACGAAGCCTCCGAGACAACTTACCCTATGGTCAGTTTCTCCGTGTCCGGAGGAACTGCAGTAAGAAGGAAGATTATATGGCACAATCTGACATACTGATGACACGCCTGATAGAAAGAGGTTATCCCAAACGGCTGATCAGACGTTCAAGGAAGAGGGCATGGTTTAGTCACCGTGAGACACTTTTGGAACCATCATCACGTACATGTCAAGGGGAGAAACGTATGATCTGCGTCACCACGTTCTCAACCAAAAGTCATGCGATTAAAAAGACAATCAACAAGTATTGGGGTCTAATCGCGGAGGAGTTGGGTTGTCTGAATGTACCTATGCATTCCTTTAAAAAGGCAAGATGTTTAAGAGACTATGTAGTATCATCCTTCTTGGAGTGCCCGGCGGCACCCACTTTGGCTTCATGCTGGAACCAACCACCTATAACTGGACACTTTAGGTGTGGCAGTTGCAAAGCTTGTCCTTCCACCATCCAATCAAAGGATTTCACTTTCAAAAACCATCAACACACATACAAGAGCCACACGAATTGTAACACTAGAAACGTGATTTACGGGATCATCTGCCCCTGTGACCTTATATATGTAGGCCAAACACAACAACGGGTTAAAGCTAGATTTCTTGCACATTGCAGTCGCATTAGATGCAAAGTACCCGGGGCACCCCTAGTTGAGCATTGTGAAAAAGAAAATCACCAACCTGAAACGCTCAAATGGGCAGTACTGGAGCATGTGACACTAGGCCCGAGGGGTGGCTATCTATCAAGTATTCTCAATGTCAGAGAGTTAAAGTGGATCCACATTTTCAATTCTGTAGCTGAGGGTCTAAATGAGTTAGAAAGTAGTTTCGTACAGTTGGCCAATCTATGAATCAAACAGACTACACTATCCTGTGAGACAAGTGCACTGTACACGGTTTGTCAATGAACAATGACGGTGACTTTCACTATCTTGTAAGATTTGTGCACACTGTCAATAATGGAACTTATGGACATTTTCACTAAAAATGAAATATGTTATATATTGTTTTGTTTTTCAATCTGTGGAATAATATGTATACTATCTGTTTAGACACTAGGTGGTCTCTAAATTAACAATTTCGAGAACATGTGTGTGTTTAACTGTTTCCTTTTTGAGGGGTAATGTTGGTACCTTCTATACATTACATATGGTCACTGTATCATATATTCTGAGCTGTGTTTATGTGATTTATCTGTATAAGATCAGGGGTGAATAGAAATATGATTGGTTGGACGATTTTGAGAATAGTCCATACGTATGAACAAGCCTGCAATGTTTTGGATAATGGCTTCGCATGAAGAGAATATACCTTGACCCAATAATGGGTTACGTATTTCGACCTTAAAGTATCTGTTACAATCTAACCCATCCCTATAACAAGGGGCTTCATATTAGTCGATCAGTCGGGGAGAATCGATTTTGTTAAAATAGCCCTATAAATATTTAAAAATATTTAAAAATAACTGAATCGATTTTGTAAATCATTTTGCAACTTAAGGGTTGAATTAACAATATAAGGAGTCGAATTTCTTCTATGGTTTGTCCAACCTACGTCCAGTCGGGTTTCGGCTGGCTGGCGATTAACAGTCTTTTTACTAGCTCCATTGCGGCTTCGGTGCGAGGCTCCGCCCCGCCTTTCCACCAGGAAGTGTACTTGGTTACCACTGCGAAGGTTGAGAACCGTAAGGTGTGTGGCGAGTCGGGTTAGCCTTTTCATCAGCGTTCGAGGTAAGCGTTTCTAGGTGCCTCTGGTATCTTATTTTAGGTCTCTTTAGAAATTTGATGCCTGGCCTGAAATATACAGTAACCCCCTCGGTCTCCTGTTTCGTTTTCAGGAGGGTTCAGGTGGAACACTGGGCCCTTCTATGTGGTTGCACAAAGCCCTCGAGGTAAGCCTGACGTTTCCTTAGACGTGTCATTTTTGTAAGGGTCCGAGTTATTTTATATAAAAAGACGGTCCTATATTTTGACACCCCCCATTCTTTTTTGCAATTTTACAGTAAACCGGAGAAATCTCGGTGTCTGACAAAGTTTTTGTTGCACGGGCCTCCCAATTTAGTTGACAGTGTCTACCCCGACCGATTCGTTTTGATCATCTCTATACCTATATGAAGGTAAGCAGCCAACATTTAAACCCTAATTTTTTATGCGATCTAGTGTTATCAGCTTTTTGCAACCTAATGGCCCCCTCCGTTTTGAAAGGCAGGTGATCACGTGAACAAATATCGATCCATTCCGTGGCTAGAAGCTTCCAGAACCCCTTAGAGGTAAACGTTTACTTTTTTGGTTTCGTACCTTACAGGAGATAATGAGATAATAATTTATTTTATGACAATTCCCTGGTTTCTCCCTTGCACAGGCGCAATATCCAGCCTCACAAGCGGATCATTTGAGGTAATTTTGAGGTCCCATGTATGACCATTTAAATGGCCTTGTAATATGGCTCCCATTTTAACCTAGAGACCAGTTCCTCTAACACAATTTTCCTTTATGATTATAGAACAGTGGAAATGAGGTTTTACTTATCACACTGAATAAACATATTTTTCGAGTGCATAGAAGCACATGTAAGTTCTGTTATTCTCAACAAAATTCTGTTAGGATAACACATTATAAATTGTTAAGAACTGTATGTTTGGCACTAAGGATCGTTGATTTTACCTTACAATAGGATTCAGCAAGGATACAATTAGGCCCTTGCCGCCCTAGACCGACCGTTGTTTCAAGACCACACACAAGCGCTTGTAAGGTATGTCCCCTTCAGAGTGCTCGTGGGTCTGATTACGCAATCAACAAACTTTATAATTACAAATAGGATGGGACGGGCTATGTCATTTCTGAGTAGGGTGGAGCCTTATCTCGGTCCATCCAACAATGTCCTGATATAATTCAAGGTGTGGTCGTCTTTCAGATCAATAATTGATCATGATTTTCCCTTGTAATTTTCTGTACAGGTTGTGATTACAAGTTTCCTTAGAAACCAATATCTACTATTTATCCGGGTCTCCCCGTCCAGTGTGATAGGTGAGCCCCCTTTTTAGGTCTCGGAACTGCGAACAGATTGCGAAGCAATCTGTCGTTCCGAGACTCTATTGTAATCATTCTCGCTTTTACGACGTCAAGGGAGACAGGAGACAAGCGAGGTGCACGCGCAACCTTGGAACTGGGATCAGGTCGCGCGCGCTTCCTGTCTCCCATGGCTCCTGAGAAGCAGACTCACACGCACGCATACAGAACCCCCCTCCCCCGCCGCGCATACACGCACGCACACACAGAGCCCCCCCCCCCACCTACCTCGTCTCGGCGTGTCTTCGCGCTCAGCACTGGGCAGACTTCCTGCACAAGGACGGGCAGGTGCACAGTCTACAGGCCCCCAACAAGTTACCAAGTGCCTAAGGGGGGGCACCCTCTCTCAACCGAACACACCAGGCTTGCCTCAGTCGCGTCGCGTGCCGCCCCTGCCTCTCACGCGGCCATACGTGCGCGCTCTCCTCGCCCTGTAACTAGAGCTTCTCGCCCTCAGCTCATGATGGTAGCGCGTGCCAGTGCTCGCACGCAGCCGCCGTCCACGGCTGCGCGCGCGCCCCCGCAACTAGTGAACGGAGCAAGTGAATTAACCAAAATGTATTTATTGTTCAACCTTAAAATACAGTAGTTAACAGAGGATTACATTACTGTTTATTCACAGTACCTTTGCTGCTTTTGGTACCACCTTTCCCCTTTGGAGGCATGTCCGCAGCCTACAGCGTGCACTGGTGCCCGCATCCACAGATTCACTCATTCGAGGGACTTCAACAGCATAGACATAAATGAAGGGCGAGCAAGCTGCGCGCAGCTCTTTAGACGCTGAAATGTCTGCCGTTGTTAGAACAAGCGGGGAATCTCCATGTACGAGAAAGCAGAATACAAGTTTTGCTCATTCAGACCTTTTCATATACAGATATAATTTAAACATGTATAATAATGGGCTAACTGTTCTATAAACTCCGTGAATATTTATACTTTTGAAATTTAAAAAATCTACATAATTATAAAAAGGAAATAATAAAAGTGAATTAAATATTACAATTAAGTATTTATGTAAATAAACCATTTTTTTCTCTGCAATTCCTGTCGTAAATATAGCAATTTAATTTTCCAATATGGCCGCTTCTTGTCGTGACAGCTGAAGGCTTCTTGGAAGCTGGAATCTCTAGTCTATTGCAATCATTTCTCACGCGCACGGCGCCAGTGACAACCGGGATGAGCAGGAACACACCCATTACGTGTGCAATAGCACCTCACGGGCCAATGCACACGCATGCACGCACTTGGGTCTGTGTGTGTGTGTGTGGTGGGAGGCTGAGAGGACCGCTGGCCCCATGCCATACACTGGCAGGGAGGCGCAGGGTGGACAGGAACACACCCATTACCTGTGCACTGGCACCTCACGGGCCAATGCACACGCACGCACTTGTGTGTGTGTGTGTGTGTGTGTGGTGGGAGGCTGAGAGGACCGTTGGCCTCATGTCATAGACTGGCAGGGAGGTGCGGGGTGGACAGGAACACACCCATTACCTGTGCACTAGCACCTCACAAGTGCACGTACATGGGTGTGCATGTGTGTGTGTGGGGGGGGGGCTGATAGGACCACTGCCCTCTGGTGAAGAGACTGGCGGATGCTGCAGGACCCAGGTGAGGGCAAGGAGGTGCCACACAACCACACAACCACACACACACACAACCATACACACAACCACACACACATACACACCACCACACACATAACCACAAACACGACACACACAACCACACACACACAAACACAACACACACAACACACACACAACACACACACACAACCACAACCACACACACAACCACACACAACGCCACACCTTCAGTGCACACTTTCACCAAACACAGACCATCAGTCATCAATGCACGCTTTCACCGGGCGCATACACCACCAGCCATCAGTGCACGCTTTCACCAAGCACACACACACCACCAGCTGTCAGTGCACGCATTCATCAGACACACACCACCAGCCGTCACTGCACGCTTTCATCAGGCACACACACCACCAGCCATCAGTGCACGCTTCCACCCGGCACACACACCACCAGCTCGCAGTGAACACTTCCACCAGGCACACACACCACCCGCCATCAGTGCACAATTTCTACAGACACACACACACACTACCAGCCATCAGTGCACACATCAATTGTTAACGCATCCACAATTAACCATGTAGCAATAGCAGTATGGCACACTTTACTTTTAAAAATATTAATATAAAGCGCAGCATGCCGCCATTGCTACACACATTTTTTTGGCGTACAATTTATAGACTTTTGTTGCAGTTGGTGTTGCACTATTTAGCAATGCCAATAGCTCAAACTTAACTAACCCGAGACCTATTGCATTGTAAATGCTTGTTTGTACTCTAATTAGTCTGGATGCAATTCCCAACAATATCTGAGCCACGTGCTTAATGTTTTGTGGTAATATGACAACACGCCTTTTAACTAACCGCCCTCCTTGTATTTATTAATAAGGTCGGTGTGTACTAATAAATTGCTTTTAATTACTTGTAGGAGGTGCCCACCCACAACTATTCCTGTCCTGAAGAAGACCCTCTTTGTAAGGACCATCATCCTACACGTACCTGGGGTCGAAACGTAGACCTTATAACCATCACCAACTCCTACCCCTAGCTAGACCGAAGCAGCTGAAGCCGAGTTAGGTGGTCTACATCATTTGATTTCTGGACTCTATAGGAGCGTTGTATTGTGGTCCATGCTTAAAGGAACCACATGAATATTGTTTTGGAAATTGCGATTAAAACTTGTCACTGAATGATTCTGACTATCCCCCATTATCCTACTCTATCCTTAACACTTTCCTTCACTTCACCTTCCCTTCCCCGTTGTGTATGTGGGCACACATGCAGTAAGTTCATTCAAATAATGTGATGTATCTTAACCAATTGAAGGTAATATATGCAATTGTGAAATAAATTCTTTTGCATTTAGTAATTTTGTCTATTGAAATAATTGTGTTAAACTGTTAATACGTGTTCCTTGTCTGGGACCCCTTTCCCTTGTACTACGTAATTACCCAGGTCCCTTGACTTTAATGGGTTTAACCCTTTCTGTGTAATATATCCCAAAGAAGGTGAGACAGCGCCCGCTCCACCGGGGCTGTCGTTGTTTTAATAGCGCCTCCGGGAGCGGAACTGCAGGGAGCGGCTTCCGCCGCAAAGCTATCTGGGGGATGTAGTCTCCCTCCTCTCGGCGGCCGCTGGTTGCAAGCTGCGGCGGCGGGAGGGAGACCGGGTGTAGCCTTGGGTGATTGTCCTGGTGTCCGTCTGGAGATACAGGTATTTCTGCCTCAAAAGAAGGTGAGACATGGGGGTAGAAAATGCTCTTGCTGAAGGGGGCGCTCCCCCTCCCTGGTGTCTAGTGGGTGGATCCCTGCTTGGGGATCACCCTACTGCGGCGATTCCCAAGCAGGGACCAACTAGGGAAGGGTACCATTGGAAAGGGGAGATTCTCCCCTTTCCAATAATACCTCTGCCTACCTGCTGAGCCGATCGGCTCATTTCACTTTCAGTTTCAGTGTAATGATGTCAGCGCACTATGTGCGCCAATCATCACTACACAAAAAAACAAAATGCCTCAGGCAGCTGGGGAAGCTCTTCTCCAGCTCCCGAAGCTGAAAAGGAAAAAAAAGTAATCCCTCTGCTGTTTGCACCGCAGCCGAGGACGTAAACATTACGGCCTCTGCATGGAAGGAGTTAAAGCTTATACCTTTGTTTTTGAAAACTTTTAAGACTCATTTTATTGAACTCACAGCACTCAAGAGTGTCATTACAGATGAGAACAAACGTAACATTTGGTGGATGACACAACAGTTTAGTCAACAACCTTTAAAAAAACGATGCAATGGAACATTACCCAAAAGGAGTAATAAAAAATGATGAGTTCTTAGAATCTGCAGTTAGCCTAACCAGCCGATACTCAGATGTTAGGCAAGTGTGATAAAGTATTTTGCACCAGACAATAAGCTGGTTATTTTAGGCAAAGGAAATCGGTCTTCCATCAGCCTTTCATAACACTGTCTTGGTTCAATATACAACCTAATAGTCCCCGTTGGTCTTAGTAGCTACAATCAAGGGGGCTAAACACTGTGGCTTTAACAATTTTAATGATACCTTTAGCACAAAATCAGTCTAAATCTTTCTCAGCTGAGACTTGTAGAGAAATGGGTATGTTTCTGATTTTACATGAAACTGGAGCACTGGAGCAGCATTCGATTCCAAACAGATAAGGTGTATATATAGCCCTTAAAACAACCAACTAAATGTGAGAATTCTTCGGCAAACTCCTTGAGCAACTTATTAGGTAAACACATCGATCTTGTCAACCAATACTTGCAGATTCGATTTATGATCTAGATAAATGCCTAATAACTTTTGGTGAGGCCAACTTAGAATAATACTGCTTTTACAGGTACATAGTGTCATCAAATCACCGGAGGTAGCAGAAGTGACATCACATGATATATGATCCTATGTGACATCATGACATTTAGCCCTGATAATATCACAGACGGTGACATCATGCGACACTGAGCCCTGAAGAAGCCACAAGAAGTGAAATTACAGTGGATGTACTATTAGAAACAGAATTATGAAAGCTAAGGCTCGCTTTGACTGGCCTATCAAGTGCAAAGCTGGAAGCTGCACAGGGCCTCTATGACCATTGAACAAGGTAACGATCAATCATACATCACACATTGAACGTCATTATTGCTTAGATGAGGAACAGAACCATTTGTATGAATGCTTGTTCTTATTGCCCGTGTACAGGCTAGGATGTCTCTGTTTATATCCAGATAAGAGCTGAGTGCCCTAGTCAAGCATCTGAGACTACATCTTAAATGCCAGATAACAGTGCAACTCCTTCACCTCATACCACCTGATCTGGAAGATTTGTAAGAGCACCTCGACCACTCATTGAGGAACTCTAATGCATATATGTTGTCCATACTTTTTATTTAACAAAGGGGAGATGTAGTGTTGTGTGATCATGTGCATTAGGGCCCTTGTGGTTCTTGCCGAACTCCTTACAATGTTACGTAATCAGTTGGGTGGTATCGGGGTGTGGTTGATAAAGTTTATGACTTATTGCGTTCAGTTAACGGTTGCATACCAAAGAATAAAAACATGCGCTACAGAGCTCCATGTGTGAAGTGGTCATTTGCGTGCTCCAAAACTTGCGTGGACGCGACAACAACTTCCTCAAGCCCTTGTAATTTCTTTTTTTCCTGTCCAGACCAGTGAAACAATCAAAAACTCTGAGCCTACTGCAAGATAAGTTGTGCTTGGTGGAGCCCGTGAGGCCTGAAAATAAACGTTGCTTGGCAACATCTCACTCCATGGAAAAACTGAAACAGTTGCACGTTTCAACTGTGTACAGTCCCAGTCAGGTGCTGCCTAGAGTTGCTGCCTTTTACCTTTTCACAAAGAGGAGAAATATTTCTAACATGAAAATGGTGCAGCCTTTAAAACCGGGGGCCAGAGGTTGCAAAGGGCACAAATGCAGGACCAGCATACATGCCAACATTTTAGAAGAGGAAAGTGGGCGATTTTAAAACATAAATTGGGAGAATGTATTCCCCCCATTGACTTCTATTGAAACAGAGAAAATTTCAGGTAGGAGACAGGCAAAATAAAGCCATTTTTTGCTTACATGAATCGAGGTCTTCTGCCTTAATAGGGTCTTTCTAAGGGGTAGCAAAACCAAGGTCCCTAAATTACATCCATGTATAGATTTTTACTAAGGTATGGTTCCCTCTAAATTTGAAACAGGCTTCAAAATACTCAACCAAATCAACTGCTTTTCTACCACCACTTGTAAGACGTAAGGCTCCTGCTAAATTACTTCGTCTTTGAAAAATTGTGCAAAATCAACTTCTGAAATTAATGAGAGAAGTGCCCTGAGTCCATCATCATGGTTATACTTGTACCACTCAGTGAAGATAGATAAGAAGGATGTTCACATTGTATTTTCAAGACATAATTCACAGATGAGATTTTATTGATGGTTTCTTAACTAGAAAAACATTTGCGGCACTTGCCGAAGTGGCCTTTTTGACACGTGCTTGCAAAAGAGCTTGCTGGCTGGATAAGCTGTGCTGTTAGCTAAATGAAAGGGATTACCATAACGAAAACAGAAACATTTGGCCTTGGCACTATCAACAGGTTATGAGGTCATTTTTAATTTTGAAAATACTTTTTGGGCCTCATTACAATGTTGGTTGAAAAGCAATCCGATCGACTCCTTGTCAGAATTTGTTCTGACCGACTGATTACGATGGTTCCGAACACCGTTTGGAAAGTCTCCCATTGACTTCAATGGGAGCCTGTGATCCGACCAACAACACAGGCTCCCATTGAAAAAAGGGGTGGTTGCAGAAAACCTTGCACCCTGTGGTAGGCACTGTGCATGTTTCAAAGGGGGGTCCCTTGGGTACCCCCACGAGCCACAATCGGAGGCCTCAGGGTGAAGGGGGGCCTTCTACAGGCCCCCAAAGCCAGTTTCTGGCAGCCGTTCCGTGTCGGACAGTCCGATTCGGAAAGGCTGTCTGAATCTGGCATCGTAATACATCGGTCTGAAATGTTGTCCGTAGAGCTGTACGATTCGGCTCTGACCGCCTCGGATTCTCCAAATGTGGCCCAGAACCGATTCGGAATGACCGAATAGTTACCTTTCCATTGTAATCCATCGGTCGGAAATGTTTCCGAGTCGGTCGGAAACCTAGGTTCCATCACGAGTTTGGAAAATCCGCCTGCCGTTCGGTGCCTATCCGACCGACATCGTAATGAGGCCCTTTGTGTATATATATCAGGCTATGGAGTTTTTGCGTAACTGTTTTACACATGCCATGGAATGCTGAACCCATTTTACTATGGTAAGAACTCCATTCAGCTTCTGATCGTCCTTTATTCAGCGTTTTTCCCAGATTTTATTATTACATTTCAACATAAATGTATCCATAATGCTCTCCTCAGCTGCATCACCAAAGTTACAGGTGAAACAAACTTACTTAAAGTCCTAACATATTCTTCCACCTTTTCATAAGATCTCTCTTCTCTCATACCAAAGTAATAGAGTTCAAGAATAGTAGACCGCCTAGGTAAGAACTGTCTATCAAGTTTCTTTAAAGGAATATCAAGTTCATTTATGGTGGAGGAAGTAGAATCAGACCCTTCACCCAATAGAATGAGAACATCCTTGAATATTTTCTGGCCCTCCGCTCCAAAGCAATGTATTAACATGGAGGGTTTTTGTTCCTCAGGATGGAGAATTGACCAGCATTCTTTTAAATACTTGATAAATATTTTTTTCCATTTGGCCCACCAAAAGATCAGTTCACTAGGTGAAGGGAGGAAAAAGGAGGTGGAGAAATAATTTGCTCGTTGAAAAACAAATTGCAAGCAATTTAGATACCACCTTTTGTTCTGCAGTGTTAAGTAATGGATACATGGGAATACGACCTGTGAATAAAAACTGGTTAAAATACATTGTTTGATTTGTAGGTCAAGTTGTAGATTAGTGTAGGGATAAATTAAAAGTGGTAGCATTTAAAATTGAACAAATAACGTTTTTTTGTCCTTTCTTTTATTTTTTAAATGAAGCCCAAATCAATGCATTGTTATATATCACAGTTGAAAGCCTACTGAAGCCTGACGACAGATTGGATGGGAGTCTTTGTGGCAAAAGGGAAGCTATCAGAGCCATGGACGCTGCTGGTGGACAGAAGAACTGGCAGGTGGTGCAGTGAGAATAGAGAGCACTCAAGGGAACAGAGAATACTCAGGGACGAGGACAACACTTTCAAGCTGGGAGCTCGAGGGTGAGTTTGACACTGAAAGTCCTCATGAGAGAATCAGGCCTAAGTCTGTCATTTTTGAGCTTGTGATTAGCTCAAGGTAGCCTTTAGAAACACAACAAATTTCAGTAAAGCAGCGTGATCCCCGAATTGAGCACTATATCCAATAATAAAGTAAGAAAGATGGAGAGATGGAAAAGTGATGAATATTCAGGTGGCGAATTTGAAACACTAGAGTTCCTAGCTGTGTAGAATTATGAAATTCAGGTATTGGTAATTTGTGCTAGAGAACTGGTTATCTGAACTCCAGCTAGGATTCTCTCCGATAGTTTTTTATCTTTAAAGTATGATTTTAAATTTGAGGAGTTCTTGGATTACACTAATCCACCCTCGACCAGATAATGCACTCTTCTTCTTGCCACCTTAACCTGGTCATGGTCTTCCGGTAATTCTGAAACTAAAACGTGTCCAATGTGTTGCATATAAAAGGGAAGAGCACATATTGTTTTTCTGCAGAGCTTATCAGAAGCAGAGAGTGACCTGGTCTGTTCAACTATGTCAGGTTATGGGAATTAGACATTGTCAAGTTGCCTTTCGAAAATGTAAAACTGACACCATGGTGTGTATATTATTTACTGTATTGAAGTTTCTTCAAACTGTTTAGCATTTAAGGTACAAATTAAAATGGCTTGGAAAATTATATGAGCATAATGTTGCGTCATGATGTCAAGTAATCAACTGTTTGCTTTTCAAATTTTAGGTATTTTTAATACTGTACATGATGGAAGATTTGGTACATGGATATTAATATTATTGATATGTTTGTAAAGCTCTTAAATGTCCTACGGCATCTTGGCGCTAGTGTCTGCAAATACAGAAACAGATCTATGTATAGAAATGGTGCTATCAAAAAGCCAGATTTGTGAAAAAAGAAATGTTTTAAATTATTTTCTTAACTGCAGGAGGGTGGAAGATGCTTTAAGGTATAAGGGGAGCGAGTTCCGCAATTTTAAAGTGACATCTGAAAGACTTCTCCCTCCCCAGGCAGCTCTCCTAGTTTTTGGTCATCCCATTGATTTAGTAGCTGGAGTTTAGAGTTCTTCTGGGAATGTACCAGCGGAAAATTTTCCTCAGGTAGAGTTGGCCTGTATCATGAGGCGCTTTGTAGGCCAGGCAGAGAGCTTTTAAAATCACTCTATTCTCAATGAAGCTTCTTGATGGTTTGAGAAACCTATGAGTGGTTTTTAAAAAACTTTTCATCAGCAAACAAGCGGCAGCATTTTGGAGTGCCTGTAGTTTACTCAAGTGTCTTTTTTAGTATGCCCATATAAAGGACATTGCAGTAATCGATCTTGGGGAGTCCAAAGGTGGTGATTACTGTTTTTTGTACATCAAACGGGATGAACTGCAGTATAGTTTTCGGTGTACTGAGAAGGTAAAAACAAGCTGAGGTAGTTTGATTTATCTGGTCTGAGAAGGTGAGTTTACTGTCAAATATGATCCCTAGATTTCTCACCTTAGAAACAGGGGAAGGTAGAGGATGACATTTTTGTTTTAATATTTAATTTTAAAATGTTAAATATGTTGACGATTTTAAATGTTAAAATGGTTGAAGATTATTTTGCTTGTGCGTGTTGATAGATGTTTTAACGCCACAGAACAATAAAGGAAAAATACATCTCTTTTGTTGGGTGTATAGTTTAGGTTTTCCTCATACAGTTGTGGAGATGGACATATTCTATTATTGCTGTGAATGATCAGAAGAATTGAACTACTGTTTTAGATATGATATTGTTGTGTGAAATTGTTTTATTGTTTTTATATAATTATATTCCGATTCAATTCAAGAGTTGGGCCAAATACATAAGCAGGAATTTCATTATATCATTTGATGCCAGTTAATGTCCATTTGTTTAAAAACGTGTAAGAAAGCATATTTTTAAATTGGTTAGAGTAGAACTAGTTGATTTAAATGAATATATGCTGTATATTTTGGAGCATAACCTATTTTTTTAAAATATAAGTATGTATGAATCTGATCTTTTAATCTTTTCTCTTTTCTAATATTTGATGTTTATTCTTTTTGCTATTGTATTATACAGCCCTAAAGAATAGTGAGATTTGCACCACACAATATGTGTTGGCTGTTATGTCTAACTTCAATAGCAGTCTTATGTAGTTTGTTCAGTGGAAGAATACTGGCCTAGTCTGCTGACTTTTTACACTACAGGTATAGATATTTTTTAACACTGTCAATTTTTATTGGGTAAGTGCAGAAACATAGCAGTACAGTGCATACATTGTATACTTCTGTATTGTCTGGAACAGAATCCATAATAAGTAATTAATATCATGAACTGCATTTCAGAAATACACCGAGTTCATTCACATCATAAGATTCCATTTGAAATGGTAAACAAAATCAATTGCCAACTTCCCCATGCCCTCCCGAACATGTAATTTTTTTGACTGATGGTGTGACAAAATCTAAATAGGAACATCTGTGATTGGAATTTCCTACGAAATTAATGTAAGGATAAATACTATTTACATGTTTTAATGTTTCCTATTCAATACGTTGTTAAATTAAATTGTATAAATTATGCTCTTTGCCATAATTATTTGTTTCTTGAGTTCAATTTAATTTTGTATTAGACTTACAACTAATCATAAATACTTGAAACATTATAGTGTGATAAATATACTTTATTAAAATGTATTCATTGTTTCAAAGTAAGCATAATATGAATAGGGGTGCAATAGGATTTTTAGAGGGATTTATAGTGAAAGATACGCAGCGTGCTTATATCCATGTTCATTTCTTACCCCCACCGAATCCTGGTAGCTTGGCCCGTTATGGATATTTCCTCCTGAGCAGAGCGATAGCAGTTTGAGATTAGGAGTTTGGAAGTAGTAGAAGTTAAAAGCTTCTCCAATGTGTGGAAGGGGTCAATAATATAAGACCAGGGGAGTGCAAGGTGAGTCCCCGTTTAAGTCAGCGAGCGTCATGAAATATTCATTTTTTTAGAGATTCCCTCAGTGCAGCTGACCTCAGCTGGTCATTTAAGAAATAACCTTAGCTTCATGCATCACAGGTAACAGCGGCTGATGGCATATGAGCAGTCACTG
The DNA here is from genome assembly GCF_964261635.1 of Lissotriton helveticus. Taxonomy (NCBI): domain Eukaryota; kingdom Metazoa; phylum Chordata; class Amphibia; order Caudata; family Salamandridae; genus Lissotriton; species Lissotriton helveticus. The sequence goes on from NC_136067.1 coordinate 1,235,899,571, forward strand.
AGAATAGTTTTTATCTAGTCCTATTCTTCTACTCTGCTCATCCTAGGCCCTAGACGTGCAGATTGTGGTGCATGGAAATTTTCACTTCATTCCAGGCAGTAGTTTGGTATTGGTTTCATTCTACCGTTAGTAAGAGGGAAGATTTTAGATGTGTTCCAATTAACTGGAACAACCGAAATGGCCCCACATTTGATATATTCCCTCATTTGCAGGGTTTTTTAATGTACAGAGTCATTTCATTTCATCTGTGACTCCTCCCCCTGATCGCCCTGTTTCCGCCTCCCAGCTTCACGTCCCTCCCCTCTCCCCTACATAATGGCGGCTGCGTGCAGTGGGCGAGTCGCTGGCGTGCCGAAGGCGTGCCTAAGGAAAGTCCGTCTGCGCCCGTCTGCGACCCGACCACAGTCAGTGCCAGGACACCTCCGAGGCCTCACCGCTATGACTCAATCACCCTCCACGCACTCAACCCCGGAAGACATACCGACTGCGCCAGATCCTCGCCAAACACGATTCATGGGCAGTTCTCGTGCAGACCATACCGCAAATCCTTCACCATCGACAGAGCCCTCGCAACTGCCAAAGGAACGCCCGATGCACACACCACCGAGACCCTGACGTGCATCCTGCTCAATGTGCGCTCCCTGCACCGACACGCCATCGAGATCTGGGACCTGCTCGACACCCTCTCGCCCGACGTCGCCTTCTTCACAGAGACCTGGACCAACGCCACCTCCGGTCCTGACCTCACCACCGCCATCCCTGATGGCTACAAGATCCAGAGAAAGGACCGTCCACACCGCCCAGGAGGAGGACTCGCTACTACACACAAGACCCCCCTCCGCCGCTCCACATCCAGCAGGAGTGACCCCTACTCCAACACAGAACACCTCCACTTCCAGATCCAGACAAGCCCCAGGACCACACTACGCGGCACCCTCATCTACAGACCACCAGGACCTCGAACCCACCACGCAACTGCCATCGCCGAGCTCGCCGCACCCCACGCCATCACCTCCACGGACTACATACTACTCGGGAACCTGAACTTCCACCTTGACAATGGCAACGACCCAGACTCCACTACTCTCCTGGACAACCTCGACAACTTAGAGTTGAAGCAGCTCGTCAACACGCCCACCCAAAGAGCGGGTCACACCCTCGACCCCATCTTTGCGGCAGGAACAAACACCTGCTTCTGCCACACCACCAAGCCCCTCTGGACTGACCACCACGGCATCCATTTCACCTTCAACAACACCACCGCACCCAAACCTGCCCTACGCCCGCCATGATGAAACCGGAGCAAAATCACAGAGGAACGCCTAAACACCACCCTCCATCAATACCCCCCCATTGTCACGACCGACACCAACACCGCAGCCAGAGAATTTCACTGCTGGGTCTCCTGATGCGCAGACAAGCTCGCACCCCTCTGCTCCTACTTCCATCTGAAGAGCAAGGCCCTCTACAACAACTTTAGTGAACCAACGACGATCACCACCCCCTACCCACCGCCACCGATAAGCCGACCATCACGTTCTGGGACCCCGCTACCGTCGAACTCATCACAGCAACCATGAAGAAAACCCACTCAGGAGCCCCAACAGACTCCTGCCCACCGCACATCTTCAACAGGGCTACCGCCGTCATCGCACCCGAACTAGGACGCACCATCAATGCCTCCTTCAGATCAGTCATCTGCTCAGGTGACTGGAAACGGGCAGAGATTCAACCCCTCCTCAAGAAACCATTGGCCGACCCAACAGACCTGAAAAAATACCGGCCCATCTCTCTCCCCCCCTTTGACCGCCTTCATAGAAGTGAACGCCATCCTGGGCGCCTCCCAGTCAGTATTCCGCAGCAACCACAGCGCAGAGACCACCCTCCTCGCCGCCACTGATGACATCACCATGCTACTCCGCCAGGGACACACCACGGCCCTCATCCTTCTAGAACTTTCTGCAGCCTTCAGCATTGTTTCACATCGCACAATCGCAGCCAGACTGTACGACGCAGGACTACAAGGAGCCGCCCTCGACTGGATCCAATCCTTCCTCCCTGGCAGAACCCAGAGGATCACTCCCTTCCTCTCCAAACCCATGGAAATCAACTGTGGAGTACCCCAGGGATCATCACTCAGCCCCACAGTCTTCAACATCTACATGGCCCCCCTCGCCACCATCGTCAAACAGCATCGGCTCAGCATTGTATCCTACGCCGACGACACCCAGCTCATCCTCTCGCTCACGAAGGATCCCGAAGACACCAGACTTAGTTTCCAGGAAGGTATGAAGAATGTGGCAGCCTGGAAGAAAGACAGCTGCCTGAAGCTAAACCCAGAGAAGACCGAGGTCATTATCCTTGGGCCCTGCACCTCCGCCTGGGACAACACCTGGTGGCCCTCCGCCCTCTGGAGCCCACCCACCCCCACAGACCATGCTCGGAACCTCGGCATCATCCTTGACTAATCCCTCTTCATGAACCGCCAGATCAACGCCGTCGCCTCCACTAGTTTCAACTGCCTAAGACTTTCAAATGGACCCCCCCAACTGCAGAAGTACAGTCACCCATGCACTCATCACCAGCAGACTGGACTACGGCAACAACCTCTACACCGGAATCAACAAAACTCTTCTGCACGGACTCCAGACCATCCAGAACGCCACAGCCAGACTCGTCCTCGGGACACCGCGCCATGAGCACATGACTCAACACCTACGAGGCTTCCACCTGCTCCCCGCCAAGAAGAGGGTCACCTTCAAACTCCTCACCCACACCTACAAATCCCTCCACAACATCAGACCCAAATATCTCAATGTGAGAATATCCTTCCACGTACCCAAGAGGGAACTCCGCTCCGCTGACCTCGCCCTGGCAGAGGCCCCCCACATCACCAGAAACAGAACCAGCGAGAAAGCTTTCTACTACATTGCAGCCAAAACCGGGAACAAGCTCCCTGTGAATATCAGACGCTCCCCGACCCTGCACACGTTCAGGAAGGACCTCAAGACCTGGCTCTTCAAGTGATCCAAAGCCGCCCCCCCACCCCTCCCCAGCGCCTTGAGACCCTCACAGGTGCATAGCGCGCTATATAAGCCCCATGATTGATTGATTGATTGATTGATTGATCTGCATACACTAATTGTTTTGAAATCCGTGTATCGTAAAGCGTGATCTGCTTAATGCTGTTGAAGCTTTGCAGCTAGAGGTTCTAGTGCTAATTGATGGGCGAGAAGGGACAGCGCTTAGGTGTTCTGCATAAGATGAGAATGTGTGACAAGGAAACACTGTTAATCTGCACTCTGGCCACTGGGGAGGAGTACAGTATTCCAAACCAGTCTATGAAAGAATCAGGTAGACCAATGATGTAGTGTATTGGAAAGAGGTATTCCCACTATAAGGAATAGACAGCCTTAGAGGCGTCCAGAAAGACAGCGTCGGCAGCTAGGTCTGAGTTCAAGTCATACAGGAGTGCATACAGGGGGTTGGAAATTACCCTTTTTAGGGTGCTTTCCCCCAACATTTTGCTTTTGTCCCTCCTGATTTTCGGTCTTAGGGCTTTGAGCGGTTTTGACACTGCCATTCCATGCCAAAGAGCCGTGCTTATCATATGGAATGGAATTGGATTTGTAAAGCGCGTGGCTACCCGTGGGCGTCCCAGCGCTGGGTGTGTGGAGCTTAGCTAAGGAACAGGGGTAACCTAGGGAAAAAGTAAGATTTTTAGGAGTTTACGGAATTTAAGAAAGTTGGCCTCTTTGCGTATGTTGAGGGGGAGGGAGTTCCAGAGCTTCGCGGCGTTGTAGGAGAAGAGACGTCCACCTGATCGTGCCTTCTTGATTCAGTGAGTGTTTACAAGGAAGAGATGATCCGATCTTAGCTCTCTGTTGGCTTTGTAAGGAGTGATCAAGTCTCTCAGTATTGGGGGGCCTTTGCCCTGGAGGATTTTGTGCGATATACATAGGGACTTAAATTTGATTCGCTCCCGAATTGGGAGCCAGTGGAGGGATCTCATGGCGGGTTTGGCTGAGAACCGCTTTTGTGTTCCTGTGAGCAGTCAGGCTGCCGAGTTCTGGATGAGTTGGAGTTTGTTTATGACATTCTCCGGGCCGCTTAAATAAAGGGAGTTACCGTAATCTAATCTGGACAAGATGAGACCCTGAATGAGGAGTTTTCTAGAATGGGGTGGTAGTAGAGGGAGGATTTTCCGTGTGGTGCAAAACAGGCCAAAGCAGACACCAGCGGTTTTCTTGTCTTGGGTTTGGAAAGTGAGGTCCTGGTCGAGCCAGATGCCAAGATTTTTTATTTCTCTTTTTGGAAGGGGGGCTGGTCCCATGCATGTCGGCCACATAGAATTGGGAATTAATGTAGCTTTGCTGCCCAGCACCAGAAGCTCCGTTTTATCTCCGTTGAGTTTGAGGAGGGATTTGTTCATCCAGCTGAAGATTTCCGAGAGGCAGGACCGTATGTTTCCAGGCAAGTGGTCCGGCTGGTTTAATGAGACGACCAGTTGGATGTCGTCGGCGTACGTGATCAGTTTGATACCGAAAGGGGCGACGATATCCTCCAGTGGGGACATGTACGCATTAAAAAGTGTAGGGCTCAAGGACGAGCCCTGCGGCACCCCGCATTGGAGAGGGATTGCCCTGGAACGGACGTAGCCCTCGGAGACCTGATAGGTTCTGTTTTCTATGAATGATTTGAGCCATGCTAGAGCTGACCCTGTGACTCCCAGGCTGCTGAGACAGTGAATGAGGATACGGTGGTCAACCGTATCGAAGGCTGCTCCTAAATCCCGGAGGATCACAGCTGCTGAGCCTCCTGAGTCCAAGATCTGCCTTGCCTCTTCTATGACTGCCACCAGGGCGGTGTCCCTGCCTTGGCCGGGGCGAAAGCCTGTCTGAGAGCAGAGTAGAAGTTCACCTGCCTTCAGGAAAGAGGACAGTTGTTGGTTGACAACTTTTTCCGCAACCTTGCTAATTCCTGGTAGTAAAGAGATGGGCCAGTAGTTCGCCATCTCCAGGGGGTCTAGATGTTTTTTTTTTTAATAGGGCTCTTACTGTAGCTCTTTTCCAATTCAGCGGGACAGTGCCGTGAGATAGTGAAGCATTAATTAGGTTAGTGACAGATGGGGCAATAGTGGGTGTCACTAGCTTCAGAATATTAAGGGGTGTGGGGTCTAAAGGAGAGACACTTTTTATTGACTCTAGGGGGAGCATCTCCACAGTGAGGGTGGAAAATGAGTCTAGGTGAGGCGTGACGTTTGAGGGGACAGGGGAAATAAGTTCTGGTAGCTGATCGATGGTTGGGAGGGTTTTTAGGATATTTTGAATTTTAGTTGAAAAGAATTCTGCAAGTTTGTTACATCTATGGCCTGAGGTGTCGGGGGCAGGGGGAGGGTCTGGTATTTTGAGGAGTTCTTTAACAATGCGGAATGTCTCCATGGATGAGTTTGCGGAGGCTTGAATTTTCTCATCGAAGAAGGCTGCCTGGGTAGTTTTAAGGGACGCTTTATAGGACCTGATGGCTGCTCTGTATTCTGTTTTTTTAATAGTGGACCAGTTTTTCCTCCAGGAACGCTCTAACTTTTTGCATTGTTTTTGCAGGTCGCGGAGTTCTGGGGTGAACCAAGGAGATTTGAAGGGTCTACTTTTTTTTGGTAGGATTTTTCTAGGCAGAACTTGGTCGAGTGAATTTTCTATCCAGGTTGTGAATTTCTTGTCTGCTACCAGGGGATCTGAGTCGTGTGTGGGGGCAGTGAGTTCTAATTCACGTCTCCATTCATCCAGGGGGAGTTTGGACCAGAGTCGTTCTGGATTGCGTGTAGCCGGTGCCTGGGGGGTCTCACTGATGGTTTGCCATGTGAATTGAATTAGGAAGTGATCTGACCATGGGATGGGTAAGGGCTCCCTGATTTCTAGTGCAGTGATGTTTGCGAAGATCGGATCTAAAAGATGCCCTTTTACATGGGTGGCTTGCGGGCTTTTGAGATGAAGATCGTAAGCGATTAGGTCGAGTGTTAATTTGCTTGCAACTTTGTCTGAGGGGTCGTCGAAGTGAAGGTTTAGATCGCCCATCAGAGTGAAGTTGGAGTAAGTGCTGGCTCGAGAGATGACGGTCTCTGACAGGGAACTGCAAAATTGCTCCAGTGCTCCCGGGGGGCGATATAGGAGGAGGCCTGAGAGTGTTTTTGTAGGGGAGAGCTGGATAGTAAAGTGAGCATTCTCACAGTCTAGGATGGGAGTGTCTACCAAACGGCAGGAAAGTTTTTTTTATATATAATCACAATCCCCCCACCCTTGCCGCTTGATCTGTCGAGGCTTTGAATTAGGTATCCTGGGGGAAGAGCCGGGACAATATCAGGGTCGGAGTTAGTGGACAACCAAGTTTCTGTTAGAAAAAATAGATCTCATTTTGTGTCATGGAGGAGTAAGGAGATTTCCAGGGAGTGTTTGGGCAGGGATCTGCAGTCCAACAGGGCCATGCTAACTAGGGTTTTGGTGTGGGGTGGGGTCTTCTTTGGCGACAGAGAGTATCGGCAGTAGGCACAGGGACTTTGGGGTCCTTCTGGGGAAAGTGAGTGGAGGCATATAGGGTTTGTGGCCTGTCTCCATTGAAGTAGTGCATTCCGTGTATAGGTAATAGGGGCAGGTGGAGAGGGGACAGAGGTTCTTGGGCCCGGTCTGGCACGGACGGGCGCAGACGGGCTTGACTTTGGCACGCCTTCGGCGTTGCTCGCGTCTGCTGCCCGTTGCGGTGGCCATGGGGTTTTAAGCTCTAACGCTGAAGACTAGCGCGCTAACCTCGCTGCACACGGGCACTTCCGGTCTGCGTAGCCTTCCCTCCACTCAACCGGAACACTCCGTGGTGGACCGAGGATACGCAGCCTGGTGTCCGTGTGGTTGGAGCATGGGTTGAGTAAATTTAAAAACAAGTTGAAGTGCATGCGGCGATTTTTAAAAGTACAGTTTGTTTCCTTAAAGTTTCCTTGTAGTGATAATGGTGCCCTGGGAGTGTGGGTGTGTGGAGGCAGTTCAGCACGATGGTAGAGAAGCAGTAAAGTTCAGAGAGCCTTATGCCCGGTGCTCCTACCTTGCACTAATTTCCCAGTTACTGTCCTTTCGCTAGTCCGCTAGTACATACTGGTGACTGATGTATACATGTTTGGCTGGTATGAGTTAGCTGTAAGTTCCTTGTCGGGGTAAGACATATACCTAGGTCATGTAACTCACGTGCTCCTCCGTACGCCTGCAGCACTTGTTGTGCCACCCACGGAGATAGCTCTTCAAATGTGCCACAGGTTTGACCTGCCGGGGCCTGTGTGTGTAGGTTAATGTTACTTGGCTTGGCATTTAAAAAGCTACTTGCCAAGGTTCTGCATGTCTCTCACTACATTGGAGAACTCTCTGGGGGCAGGGGGAAGCGTTGGGAAGAGGCAGGCAATGGGCGCGGATGCGCTACGTGCACTGGTAGTGAATGGCACCAGACAATCCGTCCGATATAGTGGGGCCTGCTTCTCACATTGATTAACATGTGGGACCTGTGGAAAGGCTATTATATAGTATTTCCCATGTGCAGAAGAGTAGCCGTATAGTGTTTGATATTGATGAATTAGTATTGGCAACTCCTCCCCGGCTGTGCCAGTGGATTTAACCTTACTAATGTGGAAATGCCACTTTGGGAAAGTGGCATTTCTCTGCTCGTGGCTCTGTGGGCTTATTCGCTGGTCTCCAATCCACATCTGGGTGCTGGGGGAACAGCTACATCTGTGCATTCCATAAACTAGGGGCTCAAGGGAAACTGCAGACCTCTGACTCTGAATGGCCTTTCTGGGACGGATATGAGGGGTGAAATTGGCACCTGCATTCCAAGGTGCAGGGTCTTGGCCTCACTAAAGATATTGATCAAGCCTCCCAGGGTAGGATGATAGGCGGGACAAAATTTAGAGAGGGCCTGTGCATTTTGAAGGTGGCCTTTTGAAAGACCATTGCGGGTATCACTACTGGGAGTCTGCCCTCAGGAGTTAGAGACGCATTTGGAATTGGGACCATACTTCACTGGTTTGACGCTGGGACAACGATAAGAGGAACCATTGGGGCGGGGGGACTGCAACTGGATTAGCCCGAGACTTGTGATGACCGGTGGCTTGCATGCTCCAGGAAGGGGCCTATCACTTGGTAGATTTTGCCTGGATATTGCTAACCTGCTGCTAATTATCAACTGGCATGGCCCGGGTCCCTAAGCTCTCTCCATGGGCCGGTTGGCTGGCCTCCTGTCCATGCAAGCCCAGGGACAGAAAGTATCTCCCTGTTTCCACAAGATCGTAAGGACCATGCAGGGTGCAGCAGAAACAGGTGGAAGTGATCATTGATTGGGACAAGGACTGTCCTCATGTACACTGTAATCACACAGAGGAGTGTGCTCGTAAGGAGCAGCAGCCCACCTGGGGTGTCAGAACGTGGGGAGTTTGAGGAGTGCTGGGGAAGTGTGCCGAGTGCGAGGGACTCGTGCTTGCAACTGGAAACCTGTGGTAACTCACACACCGTAGTGTATGGTGTCCGAAGGGTGATGGAGGACGCTAGCCAAGTCTGCAGGACCCAAGCTGGAAGTCTAGACTGTCTCTGACCTCCAGATGGAGAGAGTGACAGTGCATCCATAGCATCTGCCATCCTTGGTTGCCAGATCCCTCTCCCCGGACCCACGCCACATCTGTTGTTGAGAATATCGTGACTGGACCCAAGGGGTCTTGTTGTGCCTTGTGTGCATCCACAGATGGCTGCCTAGAGCACCTGTAGCTCAAACCTCTGCTGGAGGGGAGACATTTCTCCAAATTGGAAGTGTCCCAGCTTCTGGTGTTACAGTCTTTTGCCTACATGTGTGGGGGGGGAGGGTCGGGGGGAGTGATCCCACCCTTGTGAAGGTGCCACTGGGTGCCTCAAGGCCCAATCTGGAGGGACGAAACCAAATAACTATTTCCTTTAACTTTGGGTGGCACCGATAATCTAATCAAAGGGTCGCCAGCGGGTGCAACGTTTATCATTGGCTGGTTTAGTTTCAGTGGCTGAGGGGTTGGGTCACGAGGCTTAGTCAAAACCTGTTATTACTTGACCATTACAACTGTATGAGGTATGTATAGGAGAGTAGGGTCAGCTGTCCTATGGTCACCCCAATTTTTGCTTTTTGCTTCTGTAGGAGGATGGATACCTGACTATGGTTACCCCAGATTTTTTGCCTAGTGTTTAGCTTGTTTTCGACTTAGTTGGCCTGGGATCCTGCTAATCAGGGTCCCAGGCCATCTGATCTCTCTTTTAATGAACTCCATGTACCCTAGGTACATCACCAATTTGGTACTGGACACCTTGTCAGCCCCTGTACAGTGCACTATAGGTGCCCAGGGCATAGGTGCATCCAAGGCCTACCAGGGGCTGCAGCATATCTTTTGCCACCCCTGGCTGTTACTTAAATTGACACAACTGGCTGATCACTCAGCTGGGGCAAGGTGGTGTAATCACCCCTTGCTTAGATATAGTATACCTATATCTAAACCTATATTTGGACACATATATACCTATCAGTCACTCCTATGGCAGGCCTTAACAATCCTGGAGGCAGAGTGCTTGGTTTTATGTGAGATGGTGCTCTAGCATGAGCTGAGCCTGTCTGCAGCTTTCGGAGCCATTTCCTTATAGCTGTTCTAGTGATACTGCCATACCATATACTCTTAAGTGCATTATAATCCTAGCGGTTATTGCAACTCTGGTTTGGCTTTATCAAAACATATTGTGTTTGGTGTCATACAACTTGGGATACTACCCCCTCGCCAGTTCTGACGACCGGGGCAGCATCCAACCCTTCTAGAGGGAGAAGACCTGTTACTTTACTGAAAACGCGGTTAATTCTAACCAGAGCCCCAGCATCACAAAATGGATGCTGCTACCACAGACACGAGTCTGGCCTCCTGCTGCTGACCGAAACTTGGCAGAGGACGCCTGGACAAAGGGTTTCCTGTCACAGGGAGGTGTCACACCACCCCAGACAGGAGATAGTGGATTGTAGCAGGGAGGGATGAAAGAAACTAGACACTGCCTGGGGCGCACAAGGTGTCCCTGGGCAGATTCCAGTCAAACCGGTTCTGGGGCCATCCTGCCCCAGTCCTGGCACGAAACTGGACAAAGGAAAAGGGGTGTAACCACCCCCTTCCTGGGTCCCACCCATAGGAGGGACCTAGCAGGTAATCCAGCCCCTTGATTTGGAATAAAGGTAGGAGCTGTGCAGATGCACATCAGATTATCCTGACTGAAACTTATGAAACGAAACTCTGGACCCTTCAACATCCCACTCGACGTGGAAGACTGAAGAATCTCCCTTGTGGTCAAGGAGTGACCACCCTGTGCAAACAGGCACCATCCAGCACCTCGACGTTTGCTTTGTTGCAGTTCCCGCCGGAACTCGAGCGACAGAGATCGACAAGAGCCAGCGTTCCTGCCTTCCAACAGCCCGATCCACAGTCTATGCAGAGCTGAGACCCGTGGAGGCAACCTGAAGCGTGGGGCCGGCCATCTTGGAAAAACTACGAAGCGCTGACCGTGCAGCATCCGAGGCTCCCTCGAAGCTGTGCATTGGAGTTTGAGAAGCTCCAGCCCGGAGCAGCTTTTGCACTGAAGCTCACCCCTCCACACTCCTCGAGTGCTGCGTGGGGCCCTTTTGCATTTTTCTGCTCGACGCGTTGGTCCGGTCGCTTGCCAGTTGGCTAGCGGCCCCAGTACCGACGACCCTTTGAATTTGCTTTGCTAGTCTGGTTGCTCCAGACTGGCCCTCGCTCCCCTGAAAAGGAGCAACCGATCTGACCTTCCTGGTCCGGTCAAGAAGCGATCTTCGAATCCTGCGTGGGTTGCCTTTGCCAAGGCTTGTTAAATCCGATCCGGAAGCCGACACCGCCGACAGCGAGAGCCTTCGTGGGACAGCTCGTCATCCACTCCTGGACATCCTCGGTGCCCCAGAGTCCACGTGGCAGCGGAGACAAGCTTCATGACATCGACCTGATTGCGCCCGACATTGCCTGGTTCCTTCCTGGTTCCTTCCTGGTCACTGGCTAGTGACCCAGACTCTGTCCCCTCTGCTTTCAGGTACTCTACAACTTCGTTCCACCCTTTGATCGCACCGGACACTTCTCTTCTGGACGCCTGCAGCATCTTCATCTCCAGGCACCCTAGATCTTTGTGACGAAACCCGACACATCTTTGCACCTGTGCACCCGCTTCCTGTGGGTGAGGTAACTCTTGAACGCCGGTGCTCCTGTAGTGGTTTACACCTCTAGTGTCTAAGTTTAAGTTTTGTCCTTCTAGTCCAGTCGGAAGACTCTTAAAACTATAACTCAATAACTTTTACGCACCATTGACTTTGCATTGGTGCATGCTTGTGCTTTAGGCACTGCACCCGAATCCCTCGGGCTACTCCCGTCCTAACTATTGTTAGACCCTCGTAGTCCAAGCGATTCCCAAGGCCCTAGGCCTTACCACTGATCGAATAGTGATTGTTATACCACTTTTTTGATATATGGTTTGAGTGGCCACCGGCCTCATCCATAATTGTGCAACTTTCATATGTTATATTGTGCTTTTGTTTAAACGCTTGTGCTTCATTGCTCATAAAGAGTAGTGGGGATTATTCTAAGAATAAATACACATATTTTTATAATATATAACTTGTGTGGTGTCCTTTCATTTGGTATTTCAGGATTGCATATGGTAAAACAGCTGGCTTCACATGCCCTCTTGAGTTAAGCGTTTAAGGCTGCTTAGTCCATGCTACCCCTAGGATAGCTTGTCTATAAGGTTGACTTACAACCATCACCATAAGGGATTGTTTGGACTGATCCAAGGTACCCACAGAACTGTGGACATCATATACCAGGCCAACTTCTCACATTGGTGGCAGCGGTGGGATTTGAGCTTGCTGTTGTTTTACCATTGCAATCTTTTTATCAAATTGAAAGATCACATTAAGTACCTTAGGTACATATAAACAAAGCTTAGCATATTTAAGTTCTACTGAACTTAGTAGTTGTAGATAAAAGGGCTTAGCACACCCTGACTACAACTCACTAGCAAGGTACAGTAGGAAAACACTTAGTGTAGGTAAGTGCATCACTTACACCTCACTAGAGTCATGTCTGGCACAGGTGAAGCTATAAGCTCTCTACCTGTGGTGGTTGACCCTCCACAGGCAACCTCCAGCTATGACAAATTCAGCCATAGAGACTTGCGTGCCTTGTGCACTGCAAGGAAGCTGAAAAAGGGTCACAACCTTACCATTCCCATCCTGATAGCCATCCTGGAGAAGGATGATCTTGAGAAAGCTAGAATAGTTCCCTCAGGGTCAGGAGAAGGAGTGAATCCCCTAGACACTGAGAACACCACCCCAGAAGTAGAAGATGAGGAGGTGGAACCTGAATCAGAAGAGGAAGAGTCAGATCAGGAACAGAGGGATACCCAGGTACCAGTTGTAAGGCTTAGCCAAGCCAACTTGGTCCTACATGGGAATGGAGAAGGACACTTCTCCAGACCCAAGAGCAGAATTCTCCCAGGCAACAGGAGAGAGAGATCTCTTTCCAGAGATTTTCACATTTCTAGTGCCTCAAGAGAATCTCAAAGGGGAATGACTCCTTCCCAGAAAAAATGAGTATAGGGCTAGAATGAAGGCTGTCAAACTCCAGATAGACAGGGAGATGGTAGCCCTGGCCCAAGCTAAACTTGCTTTAGCAAGAGAGCAAAAATTGTGTGGGTTAGAACCCACTGGTGGCAGCATTATCCCTAAGGATAAAGACAGGTCCTATGAACATAGAAACCTGAGTAAGATCGTGCCCCCCTACAGAGATGGGGATGACATCCACAAATGGATAACTGCTCTGGAGAGGGCCTGCATGGTACAGCAGGTCCCTCAAGATCAGTGGGCAGCAATCTTGTGGCTCTCCTTTTCTGAGAAAGGGAGAGATAAGTTCCTCCCTGTTAGAACTAAGGATGCTAGAAATTACACTGTCCTGAAGAGTGCTCTTATTGATGGGTTTGGCTTAACCACTGAACAATACAGGTTGTTGTTCAGAGACACCCAAAAAGCTCTGACTCAGGACTGGACTGATTTTGTAGATTGTGCTACTAAGGCTCTGGAAGGTTGGCTACATGGCAGCAAAGTACATGACTATACAGGATTGTATAATTTGATTATGAGGGAGCAGATCCTAAGTAATTGTCAGAACCAGCTTTTACACCAGCACCTGGTGGACTCAGATCTGACCTCTCCACAAGAATTTGGTAAGAGGGCAGACAAATGGGTCAGAACCAGGATTAGGCCTAAAAAGCAGGGTAATGACCAAAAGAAGGATACTTCCAAGGCTCAAGAGAAGGGTGGGGATAAATCTAAAGACAAGTCTCCCACAGGGCCCCAAAACTCCAAGGACGGGGGTGGGTCCCAAAACAACTCCTCTACCCAGAAGAAACCTTACTGCCATGACTGTAAACAGCCTGGCCACGGGAAAACAGACAGCTGTTGTCCAAAGAATAGCAATAAAGAAAATATACCTCCCAGTAAAGCTCCAACACCTCCTGTTACTGTCAGCAGTAATCCCCCAGGTGGTGGGAGCACCCCCAGGAATTTGGATGGGTTTACTTTTGGAACTCAGGTGGACTCTGGCCTAACCAGGTCCCCTAATTCAGTCAGTCAGTCAGTCAATTATCTTTATTCGATTATTAAAAATCATAAAAGAGCGAGCAATAATACATGACAACATTTCATCAAGACACATAATAATATGGATCAATATTTTGTTAAAAAACCCTAAAATCACAATATACAGAATAAATTATACATTAGTGTTAAAAAGATTAAAATCGATAAAATATAAAAGGTAAACATTAATCTGGGACAAGGTGCCTAATTCTAGACCGGTGCTTATTTGTACGTACGCCTGCAACCAAAAAACTAGCAACATGAAATGCTACTTTTAAATTAGGAAGGAGTTGCAGGAACATCATAGCTGGTTTTACCTGCGTAAAACCCAGATTGCACAGTATAGGCAGCAAATATTTTTTCCTAATCTCTTTATAGTGGCCGCAGAACAAGATAAAATGGGTCGTGTCCTGGATGGAAAAGTAATCGCAATCGCATGGTTCAGAATTTTCAGGTCTAATCCACTTTTTAAAATTACCCAGAATGAAGAGAATCAAGTCAAGACGAAATCTCGTTAGAAGGAAACGGTGGTATGGTTTATTTACCAAGAAAAGATATGGTTCCATACCTGAGACAGATGTTAGCGTACAATGTTTCCTAACCGTAGATTTATTTAACTCTGTGGCTTCCCTCTCCAAAACATAATAATTTGTCAGGAGATTTTTAACTGTTTTTATGTCCTCCTGATTTATCAAATGTGGGGAAGAAAAAAGTTCGGGTCCGCCAGCTAAAGTTAACTGCGTCTGAACGTATTTTAACCACGGAATATTGTGTGCTCTATCCAGGGCTAAACAATCTTTAAGGATGTTATGATTTAAAGTAAGCTCCTGGTTGAGCCAAATTTTCAACCATCCAATAACTGGGGCTAGTTTTAAAATGTCGGTGATATAGCCCAGTCCAAGCTCTGTATGTATTATATATGTAGAAGTCGATTGAGGGACGGAAAGCAGAGTTCTCAAAAATGTATTTTCTACTTTCTGGATTTTATCATATTCATGATTAGTGTACCCCCAAATAACAGAGCCGTATTGAGCAACCGACAAACATTTAGCTTTGTAGACCTTTATAATGCTTTCCATGGGACGGGCTCCAAGTTTTTTTGCAAAACCAAGCAACCCAGCAGCCGCTCTTGCTACTGCGTTGCTTTTAACGGAGTGCTGGGGGCCCCAAGTGCCCTTTTCATCAAAAGTCACTCCTAAGTAAGGAAAGGATGGAACTCTCCTAACCTCTTTCCCTGCACAGAAAAATGTTTTAGACTTTCTTTTCCTGCCTGCGGCTCCTGCAATCATTACGTGGGATTTTTCTACATTGGTTTTCATGTCCAATGAGGACATGAAGTCCCCAAAAGATAAAAGGAGTTTGTTTAATGCCACTCCAGAGCGTGCCAAGAGGACAGCATCATCCGCGTACAGGAGGACAGGTATCTTTATCTCACCTGCACGCGGGATGTCGGTGTGGGAATCTGCCAGGACTGCCTCGAGGTCATTTATATATACAGTGAAGAGGAGGGGGGCAAGGATACATCCTTGTCTAACCCTCCTCTCTGACTTAAAGTGGCAAGTACATCTTCCTTCCCTAGTCACTCTGACCGAGGTCTTAAGATCTCTATGTAACTCGGCCAGATACCCCACCAAGGGAGCATCAATGCCCATCGACAAAAGGACCCCCCACAGCTTAGCCCTGTTAACCAGGTCAAAAGCTGAGGAGAGGTCCATAAAGGCCATGTACAGAGAGCCCCCCTTGGCAATTACATATTTGTTTATGATCAGTTCTAAATTTAAACACTGATCTAAAGTTCCTCTTTTGGCTCTAAAACCATATTGTGCATTTGATAGGGCACCCTTCCCTTCTAAAAGCTGAGTCAGTCTTCCTAAAAGGACTCTCCCCAGGATTTTAACACTAGAATCAATGAGGGAGATTGGCCTATAGCAGGCCGGATCTGTTCTCTGTCCTTTTTTAAAAATCGGTATTATGGTAGACTTAGACCAGCTAATAGGAAAAATAAAATCTCTTGTAGCGTTAAAACTATTAGTGAGAATTTTGGCACTTAATTCAGGGGCACTCTTGAAGAAATCTGCGGGAACCCCATCGGGGCCCGGTGCCTTTTTAGAGTGTGTGTCACTAATCGCTTTTTTCACCTCCTCTATACTAAAAGGGGGGATGATAGCTACTACTTGTGTGAATTGTATTCCACAACCTGGAGTGTTATCAGGGCAGCTATAGATGTTACTGAAATGTGTGACCCACTGTTCATCAGGTATGGTGCAATCTGCTCTCTGCTTCTCTAAACCCACAAAATATGGATGGTTTATTATCGCCCAAAATCTAGAACTATCTCTCTGTATATCAGGCGACAATAAATCGTTCCAGGCCTCCTTTTTAATCTCGGATTTCCTCGTCCTGATAGCATAGCTGTATTTTTTTCTCAATTATGCTATCTGTTCTTTGTCTCTTGGTTTGTTTTTTAAAGCCTTCAAGAGGATTGAGTGAGCCTTGGAACAATTTGAATCAAACCATTTAGGGCCCCTATGTGTATGGGGCTTTTTCTTTACAGTCAGGTCTAAATTGACCTGGCGGCAAATAACGTTAAAAGCTTCCATCAAAGTGGTTACAGAGTTATTATTATCCAAGCAGATTGCAACCTCCCCCTCAACTTTAGCCTGGGTATCCTGTATAAAGGTAATTGGGGTTACTTGGTCCCATTTCAGTCTGCGGTTCTGGTCTCCCAGGACTAAATCAGTCACACATAAAGCTTCAATCACTCTCTTTCCCAAAACTCCCTGAGATACAATCTCTAAAATTACAGGGTTATGGTCACTAAAAACTGAAGTTTCTACCTTGCAATTAAACACTTCAGACAAAATACTGGACGATAAAAAAATATAATCCACGATTGTACCGGTGTTGTTACCCACGTATGTTGGTAACCTCAGGCATATGTTACTGCTATAAAATTCATAAAGATTAAAAATTGCTAAGAGTGATTCCAAAGCCTCTCCACGTAGTGAGTGTTCAAAACGCGGAGTGGAGAGGTAGGGGGGAAAATCCTCACATTCCACCCGGCAATCCATGTTACATGGGTGAATGTTATAGTCTCCCATGAGAATCACGTCGAAACCATGAGCACTATTCTCACTGTGGGAGGACAGGAAATCCTCTAGAGTTACCAAATGCTCGTTCAAGATTTGACTGACAGGAGAATTATAAAAATTAACAAATAATATAGGCTGTGAGTTTGGTGTGGTTAGTTCAACCGCTAAGATATTTGTCGAGTTAGTTTTAATCTGTCTTGGCTTTCCTTGAATATCTAGGGAAATATATATAGCCAAGCCCCCCTTTGCCCTTCCAGAATTACTAGGTACTGCAGGTACAAAGAAATGGGAAAAGCCGTCTAGAACAAGTCTGTCTGACGTTTCCCAAGTTTCTTGGAAGGCAAGAATGTCATTGGATCTGATTATCTCCAACCAGTTCTTATTGTTGAATTTAGATCTGATGCCAGCAACATTCCAGCTCATAATTCTGCAGACCCTGTTACCTGTAAGATTTGGATCTAAAGGCCCGAAAACAGGCGAGGGACCCTCATCGTTAGTATCTTTTCTAGGAGAGAGTCAATCATTTTGATCCATGAAGGATAATGGGGCATAGCGATTAAACAATTGAAGAGGTTCTACGAAAGAATTGTGCTGTGGTGGAAGGGAATGATGGGCCACTGCATTATGCCTTATATCCTGCCCCCATCTAAGATTAGAGTCCCAGATTCTATCCCACCCTGGCGCAGGAGTCCTTGGATGAGTGACGTTCTGTTGCTCCCCATAAAAAAACTTCAGGGTTAGAGGAACAACAGTACCCTGTCTGCGTTGGGGAGGGAGTAAGTTAGCAAGTATGTTAGGGAGGACGTCTTGATTTGAGAGGCTCACTGCCACACAGTCCCCTTTAAACTTTTTCGGCCGGTTTCCTAGCCAGGGGACCCTGGTTGCTGACTTGATTACATTTGCCAGATGGTACTTTCCCCCTGGAGCTAACCGCATATTACTGGTTAGCCAGTGCAGAGCCTTGCTTGTGAGGGAGGTAGGGCTTTCCACTGTTCCCCCTTCCAAAGGAGGGACATTCGCTAACACAAGAACCACTGGTGTGGCCTCGACTAAAAATTGTAGGGGGTCCGTAGAGTGAGCAATTACTGGGGGGAAGCTAACAGAGGGATTATTATCTGTTGGGATGTTAACTAAAAGAGGGCCCTCAGTAGTAGTGGTCAATGATGATAATGGTTGGGGCGGTAAATTCTCAACAGACGGCTGTATCCCTGCACCATCACTTACAGCCTCGCTAACCACATTTCCCCCTGTATTATTGCTCAAATTTGTAACTATTGTGGTAATGTTTTCTACCCCACCTGCAACCGTGGTGTGGAGACCACCCAATCTTTTAATCTCCGCTTGCAATTTATCAATTTTTGATATTAAAGGTTTTACAATGGCATTAAATTTTAACTCAAAAAAGTCAGCAATCCTTTCAAAAAAAGTGTCCTCAAAAGTGTGATTTTGTTTGTCCTCCAGAATGTTTACTTGCTTTGTCTTTGGGGTAATAGCCCTCTTCCTTCTCGCCCCCGGGCGTGGTCCGCCCTGCTTAGGTGGATTTTTTGTACATAATCGTCTTGGCCTTGTTGCGCGCCCTTTAGGTGTCTGCTCATCAGATGAAACTCGTGCCTGTTTCTCCTGGTCAGAGTCAATGTCAATGTCACTTTCAGCCTCTATGTTGGAAACCTCAGAGGCCGGGACTACATTGCCAGGTGCGCTGCTTAATCCTTGGAAAATAGGGCCACTAATTATGCTCTCCTGATTGGCTTCCTGCAGAATAGTGTCATCAATCAAAATAGATGCAGTCGGGGACAGACAACGGAGGTCTGGGGATTGGCTTAACCCAGAGAGTTTCTCCTCTGCGTGTTTATTTTTTTCACGGTCTGGACAAGGTAATTGTCAAGAGTATTTTGTGGGGCTTCCTTAGATTTCGTAGACATGTTTATGATATACTCACAGCCTCACTTTTTAAACTAAAATGATAACTAATAAGAAACTCTTATGAGTATGAGTCTTACTTACAATGATGAATCCTGCAGCTTTTCTGGCCCTGCCCCTGCATCCTCGTGCCGATGAGGGCCGTAGAGGGCCCGCCCTTTGCCCGGGCTTCGCCCCGGGCATCCCGCTCGCGTCCCGCGACGCGGGGGTCTCAGGGATTTTATTGCGCCTCCTGGCGCGTTGTCCCCGCGTTCTGTGTCACTTCCTGCGCGCCGCCGCGTGGCCTGCCGGGTATTGTAGTCCCCGGAGCGGCGGCGCGGTAATTGCGGGCTTCGTGACTCTTGGCGGTGGCGGCTGGACCATGCGTCAGCTTCTGTGGACTCTCGGCGGTGGCGGCTGGACCCTGTGTCAGCTGCTGTGGACTCTCGGCGGTGGCGGCGGTAAGTAAGTGTGGCTCCCCCGCTCTGCCGGGGTCTCAGGGATTTTATTGCGCCTCCTGGCGCGTTGTCCCCGCGTTCTGTGTCACTTCCTGCGCGCCGCCGCGTGGCCTGCCGGGTATTGTAGTCCCCGGAGCGGCGGCGCGGTAATTGCGGGCTTCGTGACTCTTGGCGGTGGCGGCTGGACCATGCGTCAGCTTCTGTGGACTCTCGGCGGTGGCGGCTGGACCCTGTGTCAGCTGCTGTGGACTCTCGGCGGTGGCGGCGGTAAGTAAGTGTGGCTCCCCCGCTCTGCCGGGGTCTCAGGGATTTTATTGCGCCTCCTGGCGCGTTGTCCCCGCGTTCTGTGTCACTTCCTGCGCGCCGCCGCGTGGCCTGCCGGGTATTGTAGTCCCCGGAGCGGCGGCGCGGTAATTGCGGGCTTCGTGACTCTTGGCGGTGGTGGCTGGACCATGCGTCAGCTTCTGTGGACTCTCGGCGGTGGCGGCTGGACCCTGTGTCAGCTGCTGTGGACTCTCGGCGGTGGCGGCGGTAAGTAAGTGTGGCTCCCCTAATTCAGATACTCTTGTCTGTGAAAATGGCATGGGGTTTGCCAACTTCACTGATTGCCCAAATACTTTGAGCAAGTACAGGCAAGAGCCCCACATCAATGGTCAAAAAGTTGAGGCCTATAGAGACACGGGCTAGTATCACTATGGTGACTGAGAATCTAGTCCCCTCAAGGCAGCTTTTACCTGGTGCCACATACCAGGTGACAAACATTTTGGAGTGCAGAAAAATCATCCCATGGCAGTGGTAAATCTCAGCTGGGGAGGTGTCACTGGCCCAAAGAGAGTGGCAGTGTCCCGGAACTTGCCTGTAGATTGTCTACTTGGGAATGATTTAGAAATCTCAGCCTGGGCTGAGGTTGAACAAGAAACCCATTCTAAAATGGTAAATCTCCATGAAAAGGTTAGCAGAGCTGTTATGGTAACAGCCCGTACCCAAACTGAGTCCCCTCCTGAAAAGGTTGGTGGGGCTGTGATGGCCACAGCCCAAACTCAAACTGATTCATGTGCTGTGAAGACTGAAACTATGGATCACTCCACACACACAGAGAGCATTGCGGAGGAAGAGAAATCTCCCTCCCACCAGACATTAGGAAAGGATCAGCCTCCTCAGGGAACTGATCTTACCACTTGTGAAGAAACTGCCCCAGAGGTAGCCAGGCCTAGCCTGGCAGAGCCCCTGATGTCAGTGGACCCTTCCAAGGTGGGACCCAGTATGGAGCAGGTAACCTGCCCCTCTCTACCCTGCCTCAGTCAGCCCAGGGCTACAGAGGTCAAGGAGGTCAGTGAGCTCCAAAGGGCCCCCTGTCAAATTAAACACCCCATCAGCAGATTAGGGGCACCAAAGCTAGCAACCCTAGCAAGGTAAAAACTTTAAAAGTTCCTGAGGAATCCCCCTTACCACTAGTTAGGGACCTCTCCCAAATGGACACTGTTGGGCACAGCCAAACCTGGGACCCCAAGGCCCCAAACCTGACCTGTCCCTCCAGTAAGCCAACCAAAGGGACCCAGCCTCCAGCTGTAGGTAGCCAGAGGTTGACCCTGAGAGCACAGTGCAACTCAGTCAAGGAAAGAAAGGCACACATGGTGGAACATGATTGGAGGAAGCTGAGCCCTACATTAGTGGAGCCTCACTTCAGTACTCCATCTCAACACCAGCCTTTTACTTTGCCAAAACACACCACAGGTAGTAATTCCCCATGGTGGAGACCCTCTGATACCCCTAGGGTGAGAGATTACTTGGTGGACCATGACACAGGGGGAAACCATGCCAGTGCAGGTTCCTCCTTATATGGCCACTCAGGTAATATAGGCTTACCTGGTCAAGGACAGCCTTATCTCCTTTCGTTGGGGGGGGGGGGGGTTATGTAGGAGGGTGGATACCTGACTATGGTTACCTCAGATTTTTTGCCTAGTGTTTAGCTTGTTTTCGACTTAGTTGGCCTGGGATCCTGCTAATCAGGGTCCCAGGCCATCTGCTCTCTCTTTAAATGGACTCCATGTACCCTAGGTACATCACCAATTTGGTACTGGACACCTTGTCAGCCCCTGTACAGTGCACTATAGGTGCCCAGGGCATATGTGCATCCAAGGCCTACCAGGGGCTGCAGCATATCTTTTGCCACCCCTGGCTGGTACTTAAATTGACACAACTGGCTGATCACTCAGCTGGGGCAAGGTGGTGTAATCACCCCTTGCTTAGATATAGTATACCTATATCTAAACCTATATCTGGACACATATATACCTACCAGTCTCTCCTATGGAAGGCCTTAACAATCCTGGAGGCAGAGTGCTTGGTTTTATGTGAGATGGTGCTCTAGCATGGTCTGAGCCTGTCTGCAGCTTTCGGGAACCATTTCCTTATAGCTGTTCTAGTGATACTGCCATACCATATACTCTTAAGTGCATTATAATCCTCGCGGTTATTGCTAACTTTGGTTTGGCTTTATCAAAACATGTCGTGTTTGGTGTCATACACTTTGGAATACTACCCCCTTGCCAGTTCTGCGACGGGGGTAGCATTCCACCCTTCTAGAGGGAGAAGACATGTTACTTTACTTAAAACGCGGTTAATCCTAACCAGAGCCCCAGCATCACAAAATGGATGCTGCTGCCACAGACACGAGTTTGACCTCCTGCTGCTGACCGAAACTTGACTGGGGAGGCCAGGACAAAGGGTTTCCTGTCACAGGGAGGTGTCACACCACCCCAGACAGGAGATAGTGGATTGTAGCAGGGAGGGTTGTAAGAAACTAGACACTGCCTAGGGCTCACAAGGTGTCCCCAGGCAAAATCCAGTCAAACCGGTTCTGGGGCACTCCAGCCCCAGCTCTGGCGCGAAACTGGACAAAGGGAAAGGGGTGTAACCACCCCCTTCCTGGGTCCCACCCATAGGAGGGACCTAGCAGGTAATCCAGCCCCTTGATTTGGAATAAAGTTAGGAGCTGTGCAGATGCACATCAGATTATCCTGACTGAAACTTATGAAACGAAACTCTGGACCCTTCGACATCCCACTCGATGTGGAAGACTGAAGAATCTCCCTTGTGGTCAAGGAGTGACCACCCTGTGCAAACAGGCACCATCCTGCACCTCGACGTTTGCTTTGTTGCAGTTCCCGCCGGAACTCGAGCGACAGAGATCGACAAGAGCCAGCGTTCCTGCCTTCCAACAGCCCGATCCACAGTCTATGCAAAGCTGAGACCCGTGGAGGCGACCTGAAGCGTGGGGCCGGCCATCTTGGAAAAACTACGAAGCGCTGACCGTGCAGCTCCCGAGGCTCCCTCGAAGCTGTGCATTGGAGTCTGAGAAGCTCCAGCCCGAGCAGCTTTTGCACTAAAGCTCACCCCTCCACACTCACCGAGTGCTGCGTGGGGCCCTTTTGCATTTTCCTGCTCGACGCGTTGGTCCGGTTGCTTGCCCGTTGGCTAGCGGCCCCAGTACCGACGAACCTTTGAACTTGCTCTGCTAGTCTGGTTGCTCCAGACTGGCCCTCGCGATCTTTGAATCCTGCGTGGGTTGCGCTTGCCAAGGCTTGTTAACTCCAATCCGGAAGCCGACACCGCCGACAGCGAGAACCTTCGCGGGACAGCTCGTGATCCACTCCAGGACATCCTCGGTGCCCCAGAGTCCACGTGGCAGCGGAGACAAGCTTCACGACAAGCACCTGATTGCGCCCTACATCGCCTGGTTCCTTCCTGGTTCCTTCCTGGTTCCCTCCTGGTCAATGGCTAGTGACCCAGACTCTGTCCCCTCTGCTTTCAGGTAATCTACATCTTCGATCCACCCTTGGATCACACCGGACACTTCTCTTCTGGATGCCTGCAGCATCTTCATCTCCAGGCACCATAGAACTGCGTGACGAAACCCGACACATCTTTGCACCTGTGCACCCGCTTCCTGTGGGTGAGGTAACTCTTGAACGCCGGTGCTCCTGTAGTGGATTACACCTCTAGTGTCTAAGTCTAAAGTTTTGTCCTTCTAGTCCAGTCGGAAGACTCTTAAAACTGTAACTCGATAACTTTTACGCACCATTGACTTTGCATTGGTGCATGCGTGTGCTTTAGGCACTGCACCTGAATCCCGCGGGCTACTCCCGTCCTAACTGTTGTTAGTCCAGTGTAGTCCCAGCGATTCCCAAGGCCCTTGGCCTTACCACTGATCGATTAGTGATTGTTATACCACTTTTTTGATATATGGTTTGAGTGGCCACCGGCCTCATCCATAATTGTGCAACTTTCATATGATATATTGTGCTTTTGTTTAAACGCTTGTGCTTCATTGCTCATAAAGAGTAGTGGGGATTATTCTGAGAATAAATACATATATTTTTTATAATATATAACTTGTGTGGTGTCCTTTCGTTTGGTATTACAGGATTGCATATGGTAAAACAGCTGGCTTCACATGCCCTCTTGAGTTAAGCCTTTAAGGCTGCTTAGTCCATGCTACCCCTAGGATAGCTTGTCTATAAGGTTGACTTACAACCACCACCATAAGGGATTGTTTGGAGTGATACAAGGTGCCCACAGAACTGTGGACATCATATACCAGGCCAACTTCTCAAAGTATGCAATAATGGGAATGTTTTGTTTTATGCTAAAGTGTTAGTGTGACAGTGCAATACCTGAACATCCTGCATATAGGTTTCTGTCGCTTTCGATGTGGAAAGGATTGCTTGGACCGTGAACACCTAGGGAAGTATGCACATGGGTTTATGTTGCTTATGAGGCTGAGGGGAGAACTGGGCAAGCAAATAGCTATGATTAGTACACATTTAAGCATGCTGATCTACTGCTAATTGGAGAGTTTGACAAATGCATACAACTTTAAATCATCTATCCAATATGTATGTTGTTTTGATTTCAATGTGTGTGTAATACAAGGAACACTGTTTTATACATACGTTGTGGAGGCTTTTTGGAGTGTACTCAAAGTGCTGCGAGGGTGGTGATGTGCCAATACTTTATACTTTGACCCTGAGGATGAGATGAGACTGACTGCTCTATGCCAAGCTACCCAAGGGTGAGCACAGATTATCGGACAAGTGTATCACACTCATTCCATCTTGGACGGTGGATTGTCTGGCTTTGAAGCGTCCCAGCCAGCCAGAAACTGCTGGGTCTAACACAGAGGATGTAAATTATGAACCGTTGACAAGCTAGGAATGAAAACCCGACTGATCAGGTCGTCAAAGGTCTGGTATCAGGAGTGTTAAGCGATTAGTGACCGATTTCGTTTCCCTGGCTTCAACAGCGCTATAAGCACTACCTCAAATAAAGAAGGGCAAATTAAGTGTAGCCTTTGTGCTTCCTCATAGACAGATAATAGATGTGGGGGCCAAGATATCATCATGACGTTCATAAGCATTGACCAGCAGCCTGTCCAAGACTGGCGTTTTACCAGTTAGAAGGTCCTGGATAACTATTTTCACTTAATCTAAGGTGAAATGTGGTTTGAGAAATAGGAGTTGTGCATCGCTGAGCCAGCCTAGAGCAGTACCTTTCAGATAATCAAGTCAGTTGAGTTGGGGAACGTGAATCCACAGATGTGTAAAGATCTGCAAAGTATAACAAGAATACATTCAAAATCTGAGAGGTGCCCTGGCAGCATGGCCCAGATGAATCGTCTACTTCAAGCAGATAATTTGCTGCCATGGATGCTTCATCATAGCAGCCATGGATTTACTGGGACGCACTTCCTCTCCATATACCCGGACCCAAGGGGGATCAATAGGGGGGCTGGAGTACCATTGGTGAGCACTGACCATATTGGTGCACTTTAATGTCAGAGCAGCGGTAAGTGCTAGGCCACAGGACGGCAGATGTAGCAACATGTTCACAAACTAGTGCAGCCCATCATTTCCACAGAACATTGAAGGAATGCAAATTGATGTACACCATGAGAGCAAAGCAAGATAGTAAAGGTCTGCATAGGTTGAGTTCACGTTGCATACAGTTCAAGCAATTAGTTTGAGTCATTTTTATGTGGAGGCAAGTTGTTGGGTGTCATTAAAATTATGGTGTAGCTGACATTTAAGGGGCATGTTTTTTCAGGAAATAAGCAGCTTGATGTAGTGATTGAAAGATGTGCTGCTTCCCACTGTGGGTGGCCCTTAGGTGAGCTGGATACAACATTGCGTACATGATGTTTGCTTTAAGCGGTTGCGGTTCAACAGTGTCAAACTTCCTTCTGGCCTCCTGGTCTGCAATGGTAAAATCAGCAAATAGAGCGATACCACAGTAATAGCAAGTAATATTGTGCTTCTCCTGAGCAAGTCTGATAGACATCACAGAAGTTAAAGAGTTGTGCAATTATGGCAGTGCTGGGCTCCTGAGGGTGGCCTTGCAGCCACAGATCAGTGAGCCCTCTTCACCACTAGTGCCGCGAAAAGCATTTAAATGGCGGTATTGGTGGACTCAGATATGCCCAAAATGTGAATAGTATTTCAATGAGATCTTTATTTTTCATACTGAGGAAGTGGAGCATGTCCTCCATATTTTGGAGTGTTTCCCCCTTGGCAGCTTGGCTGACTTCAGTAGCTAAGATTCTCTGTTCCGCTTCTGCAAGGCTATTTTCATGCTTCTTTAGTTTTCAGGGAATGGGAGTCCATTCTAGTGCTGAGAGTGTTCATCTTGTTGTTTGTTGATACCAGGCATCCCTGCATGGCCCTGAGTAGTGTTCTCATATTGTTGTTGTGGTTGTCAGATTTCTGCGCTGAGTCTTCCGCATTGACCAAACTACTGTCTGCAGCTGCTGTCCTTGCCTGCTCCAGGATTCAAACTGTAGTTTCAGCTGCTAGTCAATTAGTTTTCCTATTTGCAGGAGACAATCGCAGGTGGCAGTCTTCCTGTGTTTGCAAGGTGGCAGCAGGATCCAATTTGCAATAGCTCATGAGGCCAAGATTCTGGTGCAGCTACAATGCAAGGTCAGGATTGGGTCCCACCTAACAGATATCAAAGTGTGAGGGGGCAACCGGCCATAGAGCAAGGGGAGCAGCCCATATGGATAGCGAAGCTCCAATTCCAGTCTATAGGCCAACCTGCGATTAATGTTGACTAGCTGGGGAAGCCAGTAATACAATTTCACATCGGCACAGCATAGGCCCGCTTTACACAGGGAAGATCTGCATTTCACGAAAGATATGCTAGGGAGAAGGATACCCAGGGGTCTAGTTGCCCACAAGAAACTAGAGATCTGGGCCTTGAGATCAACAGAGAAAGCTGGTGGCAATGGCTAAAGATAGTGTTGTAGCACATATAAAAACCTGGGAGGGCTACCATTTTAAGGAGAGCGCCCCTGCCCACGATTGAGAGGGGCAGTTTTGACCTTTCCCCCATGTCTCTCTGTGTTCTGTCAACCAGCGGGCGCTATCACATATTATAAATTGGCCGCTCAAAATACCTTACATTGGCTTTTATGATAAAGACTCTTTCCACACCCCATACAACCCACCCAAGTATTAACACTAGAAATATAATTTAAATAGTAAAAAGTTTTAAAAAGCACTGAACAACGGCCACAGAAATACATACAAAAAAGGTAATCAAGAGTGTTGTATGTCAGGGAAATAATTGGGAGAAATCACAGCTCAAAGGATAAAAAAAACAAATATGTTTTAATAAGGATGTGCCCTAGAGTTCTCGTACAGATATTTTGTCTATCAGGATCAGCAGTTCGAAAACGTCCGAAAATCGGGTTAATGAGGTAATGGCAAATTATTGTCACAAAATTGGCACAGTGTTTAATACTTTTAAATTCAGCTCTCTTCCCAATGTTTGGGAGGAGGCTCGAGCTTATAGATGCTTGCCAGAGCATTTGAACTAATTGATTAGAGAATTACAAACAAAATATATCAACATACAGATATTTTTGAAAAATGTCATTGCTATTTAAAGAACTTTCTCTAATATGATTTGGGTATGTTGTGAATTTGTTACTGGATAGGAGCATCACAAGAAATTGCATTTTTATACTGCTTTATTTGTATAAGGTAAGCATGCAAAATCATCCCACTGAACTACCTCTACCGGGATGAAATTCCTCTTTCATCTCCAGTTTCTCTTCACTAAAAAATGTAGCCATCTGAAGCAACAGACAATGAAAAGTAGTTTGCTTTTTAGGTCTCGCCTGTCGATGCGCATGCGCATCGAGCTTGCGAGCCTATTGCGGCTTAAACAACCTTTAACTAACAAGCAAGGAATCGTGGCGATTCCTTGCAGTGCCCGTGACTTTTAAGCTCAATGCGCATGTGCATTGAGCTTAAAAGCGCGTGCACATCAGTTCCCTCAGCCGCAATCGCCGCCTGTTCCCTCAGCCGCATTCCTCCGACACCTTTTGAAGTGAAGCTTAGCTTCACTTCAAAGGCCCCGGCTTCTTCACACCCACATGCCGCTCTCCCCGCTCCGCCTCCTCCCCTGCCCGCCGTGTGCATTTCTCCTCCACCCCCTCCCCACAGCAATGCCCTCCGTCTTGTTTGTTTTTTTTTTTTGCATTACCATTACCATTCTATGATTTAAACACATTTAATAATGTGAGGAACATAATTCAAATAAGGTGAATCACTGGCACATAGAGAGTTGGTAATCTATGATGCTCGGTCCACAGCCTATTTTTATGCAGGCATTTTCAAATGCGAGACGTTTATTAAAGCAGAATGTGGTGCGATAGCACCGTCGACTGAGAGCTGGCTTCTGAGGTCTGTGCACAATCTTTTCGTGTCACACAAATTTAAATCCTGGCAGGGTCGAGTCAGCATTTTATTCTTCTGAAAAGCTCAGTAATAAACCCTGGAGCCTCGTTCAGCTAGTGGTAAAAAAACACCCATCATCGTTGGGCTCTGTTTTATGCGCGAGCTCCTCATAGCCTATCAGCGAGTTTGTCTGTACGAGTTTTCTTCCATGTCTGTCATGCGGTTTCCGAGAACAAGCTCTCTCGTCTTCTTCTAGACAAGTCCCTGTATTTTAGCACATATTTAGTTCTTTACTTGAATTACATCACACCAGTTCCACTTGTTATGATGCTCCAGGGTGCGCGCGCCATTTTGAGTATGCAAATTCCGAATTTCCTTCTGCGAGGGGTTTGCTGAAATACGTAAAATCCCGTTGCAATGAAAAAGAACGAGCCGAGTGCCCGAGAACGTCTCATGGTTGCTACTTTTTCTGCACAGCTGGATACATCGGAGCCTAGCACGCAGAGGCGATTACATATTTTGTAGCGGGAAACACCTCCCCCGTGCCCCTTTCAACTGCAGCATCCTTACGCCTACATACAGCCGTGGGCTCCAATTGCAGAGCACTTCATTTATTTATAAGGAGAAGTGGAATCCATATTTTTACATATAAATGTACCTTTTAATACAAAACTCCAGATTCATTATATAATAAACTCTGCTTGTTGCCTTCTTGCATTTTTTATTTAGCAAACTCTTAAATGATATCATGCTTTACGTTTGCACCTACTGCTCTATAACAATGCACCTCAGTGTAAACCAGGGACCCAAATGCCTACTGTGAATGCATTTTTGTGAAACTCTTTTGTAACTACGATGAGCCAAAATATAATTTAGAAGGGTGCTTCACATCTCAACGCTGCAAGATCTTTGTATGCGTCTAGAATCATGCATTTTTAAATGTAAACCGGATGCTCTACAACGCGTGATTTGCTTCTATTGAAAGCCAACACACCTTGCATACACAAAATATTCACTTATTCCAAATTATTAAAACATTTAATATAGAAGATATACATGCACTAAATACCACCAACATTCTTCATCTCATTCTTTAAAATCGTATTTCCTTGGGTTTGTTGTACAACACTGAGTGACAATCAAACATTTCAAAGTCCAATAAAAATTACTATCAAATGCAAAAATGTCTTGAACATTTTTTGTAAATTGAGAAAAGACAAATAGACAAATTAGCTTTTCAAATACATAAAGACATTAACAACTTCCCCAAAGTATTTTTTGCTTAAACTACTGCAATTCAGCATTGTAAAGACAAGAGGGACTTATTTCACAGGGGGTCACACAATGACTAAGCGGATCCCTAGCTGACTTCTTCAACATTATGAACATTTGAACGGTATTTCCTTTCCGGTATTTCCTGCCTCTCGGAAGCCCGGCGAGGACCCACAGGCGGCCGTTGTACATTTGTACCCTAAAAACCATCGTGTGAGGGGCAGGGATCCACTTGTGTTTGCACTTCGGTTGCCTTTGAAAAGAAACGCTGTCACCCTCACTCACCCTCAACTCCTCACCCTCACTCACCCTCAACCCCTCACCCTCACTCACCCTCACCCACCCTCACCCTCACTCACCCTCAACCCCTCACCCTCACCCACCCTCACCCACCCCCACCCACCCTCACCCTCACTCACCCTCAACCCCTCACCCTCACCCTCACTCACCCTCAACCCCTCACCCACCCTCACCCACCCCCACCCACCCTCACCCTCACTCACCCTCAACCCCTCACCCTCACCCTCACCCTCACCCTCACTCACCCTCAACCCCTCACCCTCACTCACCCTCACTCACCCTCACTCACCCTCAACCCCTCACCCTCACTCACCCTCACTCACCCTCACACTCACCCTCACTCACCCTCACCCTCACCCTCACTCACCCTCAACGCCTCACCCTCACTCACCCTCAACCCCTCACCCTCACTCACCCTCAACCCCTCACCCTCACCCACCCTCAACCCTTCACCCTCAACCCCTCACCCTCAACCCCTCACTCACCCTCACTCTCACTCACCCTCACTCACCCTCAACCCCTCAGCCTCACCCTCACCCTCACCCTCACTCACCCTCAACCCCTCACCCTCACTCACCCTCACCCTCACTCACCCTCAACCCCTCACCCTCACTCACCCTCACTCACCCTCACCCTCACTCACCCTCACCCTCACTCACCCTCACTCACCCTCACCCACACTCACCCTCACCCTCACTCACCCTCAACCCCTCACACTCACTCACCCTCACCCTCACTCACCCTCAACCCCTCACCCTCACTCACCCTCAACACCTCACCCTCACTCACCCTCACCCACACTCACCCTCAACCCCTCACCCTCACTCACCCTCAACCCCTCACCCTCACCCACCCTCAACCCTTCACCATCAACCCCTCACTCACCCTCACTCTCACTCACCCTCACTCACCCTCAACCCCTCAGCCTCACCCTCACCCTCACTCACCCTCAACCCCTCACCCTCACTCACCCTCAACACCTCACCCTCACTCACCCTCAACACCTCACCCTCAACCCCTCACCCTCACTCACCCTCACAACACATATTGTGTTACAATAGGTGTCACATTTGCGAAAGATAAAACTATCTAGAGATGTAGCATAACGACCAGAGCTGCCATATAAGTCACGTAAATACAAAACATGTTGCATTCCAAATGCTATAGGTGTCACTCATCCATTTGCAAAACGAAAAATGTCAAACTCTTCTATTGCGAGACCTATTGCATTTTCAATGCTTGTTATTAAAGGCTTTTAAGAAAATTGTTTTGTTATATCTAATACTGACAGCTGACCTATATGTTGCAATCCAATCAATTAAATTGATTAATGATTATATTTTACAGAACTGTCACTGTCACATCCAACATGTCAGCTACCAGGTTTTGCAACATGTGGCATCGCTCACAATTGGCTGGTAGACATTCTCTCTGACAGTGACAAGGAATTGCCACATTTACCAAGGTAGCAGCTGAAAATGAACCATAATGATTTCTCTTAATAAAAGCACCTACATTTTACACTTAAAGTCATGCTTTCATGCTATAGGCGCAGCAGGTTTCCTGTTCTCTACCAAGGTGGACAGGACTATTTGTAGCAAAGTAGGTGAATCGCCAAGGAAGGAAACTCACGGGCTTTGGCAGAAAATCCACCAATACTCTTCACCATTTGTGAACTATCACTACATATTAGCAACAGAAAATCACCACAAATGTGAGGGTATATTGTCAGTGTCTATATATATATATATTTTCTGCCATGACGTTTGGGTAACAAGGGAAGGTCCTAGTGTAGTGTAGTTCCTATTATCCCAATAGGCTCTGCACATTGGAATAATATCTTCAATAGTATAGACCTAGGGCAGAGGTTAACTAGGTCTTCTACCGACGATATTAGACTTAAAGTTTTGTGTTTGCCAGCTAGCTCAGAGTTCACTAAAAACTTTCTCGAATAGGCAAGGAGGATTTTAACCTCCCTGGATAGACAAGAAGGGATTTAGTTTCTGACAACCATAGAACATGACAACTTTGCTCTCCCCTAATCAAGAGTGTATCTCTAGAGAGAGGAGGAGCTTGGCGGGCATCCGTGATGGCCGCGTGAGCACAGCGCTCTCCGGACCCCCGCCACTCCCGGCATGATATCCTGAACATATCCTGATTCTTCACGAGGATCTATGTAGAGGACGCTGGGCTGCTCTTCCTGGGATTTTTGGAATTTGATTTGGACCCGGGGCGCCGAAGATACGGCGATTTGAACTTTCGGGGCCCGCCCTTGCAGTGCGCCCGGGACTGGGTGAGGCTCTCTGGCCGTCTCGGAGTTGAACAACAGCGGCAGGGGGATTGGACTTGTGGGTCCCCCTCTTAAGTTTCGGTTTCGATTCTGCCTCAGACTGAGACATTTGGCAGGGGAGTCTGGCCTGGGCTGGGTCCGGCGCACTAGACGGCTGTCGGGCCTTTGGCTGGCTTATTCTCCTTTCAGGCTGGTCCTCTCCTAGTGGTACCCTTGCAGCTGCCTTTTGGTCCCGAAGACCTGCTTTCCTGTGGCCATTTCCATCGGGTCGAGTAAGTCTCCTGGTGACGTGGTTTCCGACATGGCGGGCAGAGGGAACCGAGAGACACGAAAGACCAAGACGCCCCTGCGTGGGGGCCCGGTCCAGTCTAACGTCATGGACCGCTACACCCATGCGAAGGGGTCCCCCGGAGCCGCCCTGCCTGGCCCAAGTGCGGTTGACCACATTGTGGACGCATCAATGGAACCGTCCTTGCAGGACATCATGGGCGCCATTTCTGGCATGAAGGAAACGATAGGCCAACAATATGAAGCCTTGGCCCACAAAATCGACACAGTGGCCATTGATGTGAACTTGATTCGGGCCGACCTATCTAAAACCAATGAGAAGGTGAAGTCATTGGATCTCAAATCATCCAGCCTCACGGCAGACGTCTCGGAGATACAGACGGAGATTGGCAACCTCCGTAGGGTGAACGATTTCATGACCCGACGCTTGGAGGACTTTGAGAACAGGGCACGTCGCTGTAATGTGCGTGTGGTTGGCGTTCCGGAGAATCCAGAACCGCGCTCGGTTGATCTCCTGGTCGAGGACCTGATCCAGAACTACCTTTCTCCGTCTGGGCTGAGTAAATTCTTCGCAGTGGAGCGTGCCCATCGTGTTCCGGGAGGCCAGGGTAAGCCAGGCGCCCCGCCGAGGCCTATTGTTGCGAAACTCTTCCACTATAGGGATCGGGACGCTATCCTGCAGGCATCACGTGTGAAGGGCCCGGTGGCCTTTGAGAACGCCACGGTGAACTTTTAGCCGGACTTTTCTCAACAGGTGCAGAAACAGCGTATGGGCTTCCGTGGAGTCAAGAAGCGTCTCCGGGACATGGGATTGCGCTACGCAATGCTTTTTCCGACCAGGCTGCGAGTTGAGTACAATGACCGAACCTTTTTCTTTGATCGGCCTGACTCTGTGAATGACTGGCTGGACTCTCTGCCGGACCGACCTCCTGCGGCTGAGTCCGCCGCCCACCCGGGTGGTGCTGAGGGTGGTGTAGAGAGCTGAACTATTTGTCTATGCCCGGGTCCTCGTGTAACGTAACCTCTTCTGGGATTCTAGGCCTAAGTGCCTCTACTATCTGTGTGTTTTCCTTGTTATTTATCTTGTTGGGGTGGCGGGTGGGCCAGAGCCTTTCCTCCTCCGGTGTCTTTTTGTAGAATGGGGGTTCTTGGGCGACAGGCACACTGCATGTTGGGGTGGCTTTTTAGCTTCTTGCAGGGGTGCAGGGTGGGGGGTGTTTCCTTTATTGTTGGGGGGTGGGTGGATGGGAAGTTTGATGTTTATGTGTTGTGTCCTCAAGGCGATTCTATCTTGCTAATGATGTTTTTGATGTCATGCTCATTGGAGGGGGGTTGCGGCGTGGCTGTGTGGGATGGGGGGTAGCGGGTTGAGGTTTATTTCGTGGAATGTTAATGGTCTGGGGGATCGTATTAAGCGGGGTGTGGTGTTGCGATGTCTACGACGTTTGTCTCCGGATATTGTTTTTCTACAGGAGACTCATTTAGTGGGCAATACATGTCGTGCACTGAATAGGTGGGGCTATCGCCTCGCCGCACATTCGGGGTTTACTACGGGTTCCAGGGGGTGGGTATCCTTGTTCGGGCTTCCCTCCCCCTGGCTATTGATGATGTGATCCTTGATGATCGGGGGCGTTATGCCGTCCTCGTGGGTCGCTATGAGGGTCGGACCCTTTCCTTGTTTGCCGTTTATGTGCCCCCCGGTCTACAGACCTCTACCTTTTCCGATTTGGGCCGTGTGTTGTTGAACCTCCCTGTTAGTACTCTCTTCATAGCGGGTGACTTTAATTCTGTGTTCTCCGGTCTACATGATCGTCACCCCCCTAGGGACACCCCTTTGGCCCAACAGTGGCTGGGTGGGTTTCTGGATACGTTCGGCTTGGTGGATTGCTGGAGGCTTATGCATCCTACTCAGCTTCAATACACTTTCCACTCTGGGGCCCATGGGAGTCTGTCTAGACTGGATTATTTCCTGATGCCTGCGGCGCAGTCGCCGGCGGTTCGTGAGATTAGACACCTCCCCCGGGGCATCTCTGATCATTCTCCGCTCTGGCTTTGTTTTGAGGTGGGGGTGGAGGCGGCGGGCCGGGTGGCTCCTATCAACCCATGGTACCTCACCTCCCCCGAGACCCGCAATCTCTTGATTAAATCTTTGGATAATTATTTTTTAGATAACGAGGGTTCCGTCTCCTCTGCGGTATCCCTGTGGGAGGCCTTTAAGACGGTGATTCGCGGGCAGGCCCTTTCCCTTATTACTGAATCCAAAAAGGCGAGGAATCGGGAGGTGGTGGACCTTGAGAGGGAGATTGCTGAGATAGAGGCTGACCTAGAATCGGATGTTACATCTGATAAACTCCACGCCCTGGGTCTGAAACAATTTGCCTATAAGTCTTTGGTCACAGATGCGGCTAAACTGATGTTTCGGGAGCAACAGGGTCGTTTGTATGATGTGGGGGACAAAGCGGGTAAACTATTGGCATGGTTGGATAAAAAGGAGAGGGCGAATCGTGTGGTACCTGTGATTCAGAGTTCGAACGGTGTGAGAGTGACAGACCCGGTTGGAATAGTTGAATGTTTTGCGGATTATTTTCGTGTGGTTTATACCCCTGTGTCTGAACGGGATGTTGATGACTCTCGCCTTTTGTTGCATGATATAGCTCTGCCCAGTGTTTCCGATTTAGACCGAGTCTCTTTGGAGTCCCCTTTTACTGTGGACGAGATAGCGACGGCCATTCGCTCACTCCGTTCGGGCAAAGCTTTGGGCCCGAATGGATTGCCAATTGAATTGTACACGCTAAGTCCTGACGGGGTGGCGCCCTATCTTCGTACCATGTTTTTGGAATCCCGCGAACGGGGTATTCTCCCATATGATCAGCGTCTGGCTACGATAGTTGTTATTCCCAAAGAAGGTAAACCTCGGGACCTTTGTTCGTCTTACAGGCCCATTTCCCTGTTGAATGTTGAACCTAAAGTCCTGGCTAAGCTCCTGGCTACCCGCCTCTTGACGGTCATTAGTGGCTTGGTTCATCCGGATCAATCCGGATTTATCCCGCATCGCAACACGGCTCTTAACCTACGTCGTCTCCACGGAGCTGTTGCGAGGGCGGGGCTTCTGATGGAGCCGGCCATTTTGGCTTCGCTTGACGCCTCGATGGCCTTTGACACGGTAGAATGGCCCTATCTTTGGGCAGCTCTTGAGAAATTTGGTTTTGGACCTGAGTTTATTGGTTGGGTGAAGTTGTTATACGCCGAACCCTTGGCACAGGTAGTGGTGAACGGTCGGGTTTCTATCCCCTTCTGTCTTGGTAGGGGGACCCGTCAGGGGTGCCCCTTGTCTCCGTTGCTTTTCGCGCTTGCTCTGGAACCGTTGGCTGCGTGGCTTCGATGGGAACCTTCACTCAAAGGGATCCGTTGGTCACCGGATTTTGAAGACCGCGTCTCGCTTTACGCGGATGACATTCTTCTGTATCTTACTTCCCCGCGTAAATCTTTAAATGTCTTATTTGACGTTCTTACTTCGTTTGGTGCTAACTCGGGTCTGGTTATTAATTGGGCTATGTCCTGTGTGTATGTTCTCTCGGGTGTTTTGCCCCCACTGCCGGACAGGTTCCCTGTCCAGGTTGTTCAATCTGGCTTCAAGTATTTGGGGATCTTTATTACGCTGGACTCCTCACTCCGGTTCGAGCGTAACCTCCTCCCCCCGCTTCTTAGACTGCGACTGGATGTGGCCCGTTGGCGTAAACTACCCCTGTCTCCTCTGGGCAGGGCTGCCCTTTTTAAAATGATGTCTTTGCCGCGATTCCTCTACGCGCTTCAAAATTCTTTTGACGACATTCCCGCTACCTATTTCCGAGAGATCGAGAGTCTTCAACGGCAACTGATCTGGGACGGGCGTCCACGTATCGCCCTTGCGAAACTTACTATCCCTTGGTATGATGGGGGCATGGCGCTCCCCGATATCAAGAGATATTATTGGGCTTCCCAGCTGTCTGCCATTAACCACGCAATGTATTCCCCGGGTCGAGATCCGGCCTTCGAGATGGATAGACTCCAGCTGCCGGGAGGGGATTTTAATAGAGCGCTTTATTCCAGATCGGCCGGGCGCCATCTTGTGGGCCCGTCCAGGACCGCAGTCAATGTGTGGCATGCCGCGAATGTGAGTTTGGGTTGGGAGACCCGACTGACAATGGCGACTCCGCTTTATGCTTCTGAACGTTTGGGGTGTCTCTGGTCTACTAAGGGCTTTGACCGCTGGGATATGATTGGTATATGTAAAGTGGGTGATGTCTGCGTGAACGGTAGAGTGAAGTCTTTCCAGGCCCTTAAGGCAGAATATGACTTGAGTGATAGAGAGTTTTTTCGGTATTTGCAGGTCCGGCATGCCCTGACCTCTGTTCTGGCTCCTGATGCGACCCTGCCCGAGTCCTCCCCCCTTGAGGATCGCATACTGGATGGACACCTGCCCGATAGCACTATCTCCCTTATTTACAAGAAACTGATTAATAATCGCGCTGATTTATTGATCCGACTTCGGGAGGTTTGGGTCGGTGACGGATTGGACTTGGATGACGAGGATTGGCAGTCGGCACTCTCTTCTCCGAAAGAGGTCGCCATCCCCGCCTGTCTCCGTTTGGTCCAACTTAAGATCCTCCACCGGGTATATGTAACTGGTCCGCGTCTGGTTGTGATGGGTTTTTCCCCAGATGGCTTATGCAAGCGTGGTTGTGGGATGAGTGCTACATTTCTGCATATTCTTTGGGAATGCCCGGTGGTAGCAGCCTATTGGATTGATGTGCTTGCGGTGATGTCTGTTGTGACTGGTATTACCCTGCGGCCTGAGGCCCGACGATGCCTGTTGAACGTGTGGGAACCCACCGACTATTCTGTGACCCAGACCAGATGGGCGACCTTGGGATACATGGTCGCGAAGCGGGACATTGCGCAACTCTGGGGCGCATCCAGACCGCCCGAAGTCTCGGTGTGGGAGGATAACATGGACTGGTCCATGTTCCGAGAGAAGACCGTCTATGTGGCTAGGGGCAGACCCAGGGCGTGGACGAAGATTTGGGGTCAGTGGAATGCATATCGTGGAGATATTTGTACCCCTCCCTTGGTTGACATTCCCGATGTTACCTTATCTCCCTAGGCTGACGTTCCCGAAAGATTTTTCATGTTATTTTAGGATTTTCCTGCCCTCCCCGCTGGCCCCCCCCCCCCCGGCCTTGCCGAGTTCCATTGATTTGCTTTTGTCTTCCTGATTAGTGTCTCTCCCCTCCGCCTTTTGGGTTGACTTGATTAATGTGCATTCGCCTTGTTTAGAGTTCGTTGTTTTTATGATTAATACAGAAAATTGTTATGTCCTGTCCTATGCTTTGAGCAATAATTGGTATATGTTTTGTGCCTGTCCACGAAAGTGATCGTTTGCTTTTTATGTTGTGCGTTGCTATTAGCGGCCAGCCCGTGAGGTTGTGGGCCCATCTCTGTAATTTTTATTTGATTGCTCAATAAAAGTCTTTAACCAAAAAAAAAAAAAGAGTGTATCTCTAGAGTCGTGTGAAAACAAAAGACAACTTATTTTACTCAGTCAGTTCAGTGCATTCTTAGTTTCACCAGATTGTAGAGAAAAGGAAGAGACGGGCGTGTTCAATAAAAGATATTATTTATTGATCAGTCTCCTTTCTCATACAAGAGAAATGAATCGCTATTATTGTAATACTTATAGTTAAGTAAAGTGCATACAGTAAAGACAGAATTATAAAATAATACTGTAAAAGCATTGATATGGTTTCTGAGCCATATGATACTTTAAAATGGATAAAATAGATACATACATATATACATTTGACTAATCATACTCAACTGGTGCTTCTAACCACGCCTACCCCAGTGTACCTGACCTAAGCCTAATACGTGGGCGGGAGTAGATAAGTAGCAGTTTAAGTTAAGTTTGTTTTGCCAAGGGACTGACTCGAGAATTCTCTGCAAAGGGTTATTCAGTTCTGTACCTGAGATCTAGAATGGTGGAGGGCTGGTATCTCTTATCCCAGGTCTTGATATTCCAGCTGCCTGCGAGGGCTGCTTGGAAGCGCCGGAGCTGGATTTCTCAGCAGGAGAAAGGCAGCGTCTCGTTCTCAGCGCGTCAGGAAGGCGGGGCAGCGCCTGTGGGCTTCGCTCTCTGCTGGGCTCCTCGGCACGTCTCGCTGCTCCAATCTCGTCACCACCGCATGTGTTTGCTTAAGGCAATGTCGGTAATATTTATACCTGAAAGGTGCCGAGATTGACGTAAGGATGGACATATATACGTCAATAAGGATGTCATATGAACGGGCTCGTTCGCACATTCTTTTGCTGAAGTTCTCGGTGAAATCAAAACAATGGCTATGGGAATTTCCCAGGTCGCTGTAGGTTTGATTTGTTTTGAGAACTCCGTATGCCTTATCAGGGGCTGGAGGAATATCGCTTGTCTAATTAGATGGCATGCGTTATGACCTAATCAGATAACGCGCTTCTGTGCCGTGGTGTAGCTTAATCAGATAACGGTTTTTGCACCGTTGGATGGCTGCTAGTTAATTATTAACCAAACCAGGGTCAGGAATAGGGGAATCGATACAGTACCTATAGGAATACATCACACCCACTCCACGTAGACTGTCCATATTTACAAATCTAGGCATAGTGAAACCAGTAGCGTTTGTGTATACCGTACCACCCCAAAATACATTCATATGTATTCTGAAAATTGGGATTATGAAATATACGAAACACAATCACATGTACTATCAAGTGCACTATATGCACAAGCAGTCTAATAATGCTAAACACATAACGCATATTTTTAAATTCAGCATGAATAAATGCGAAAACCACACATGAAATGGCTCTTAATACAGAAAAAAGTGCGAGACCATTTCATCACGATCATAAAGTTTTGTATGAGAGCGCTAGAGGATAGCTAATGTCTCGTGACTACCTAAAATAGAAATTCAGTTCTCTAAGAATAATGTCTACTTTAAGCAGAAGATAAGTGTCCCAAAAAATCGTAAATATTTTGGAATTGGGGAAAAAAGGTTCTTGCAGTCTGAACAAACTGATGAGAACATTTTTAATATCGCTTTTTTTTTTTTTAAAGTTGAAGGCCAAATTCAGGATGTAGGGAACTCCAAGTGCCAATTTGCTCAAAGTTATTCCTGCTGCTCTGGTGAAAACATCATATCATTTAGACTGTTGAAAAAACTGTCAACAGCTTCTTGCGTAAGTTCCACTAACTCGGAAAAAGTTGTTACCATGCATTCATGAGCCTGAGCATGATTGCCTCCATTGATGTTTTGATCAGCATAGCTGACTGAAGGTCGTACCTGATCGATGCTGCTTTCATCTTGTACTTCACTACCCCTCAATCGTAGTGGTGAAGTCTCCACGAATGCCGTCATCAGGATTGGTAGCCGCTGGGGACAGCACAATGCATGAGCCGTTACCGGACCCAACAAGGTATCTGCGTCCATTGGCACATCCGATTGTAGTGCCAGACAGGTGTCCAACACGCATTCTTCGCCGCATAGCAAGCACCTTAATACAGGCATAACACAACATTGCCACATTGGTCTAAATGAAAGAGACCAAGTCATGTTCAGGTCCCGAAGCCGTGCTAGTCCAAGGACTTTAGTTATGCGGTCCCGGTAGCCAATGGCTAGGATCATTTCTTCCCTTGTCGCAGGTGTTTTGTCTGTGACATGGTTTGCCATAGCGAAATAACAGGATCAAAAAGAGGAAGCCTGCCACTAGTCCCAAAAGGAGTGGAAGTCCGCCAAAAATTGAATGGACAAAGTCTGGAAAAATACCCAGGATGGCTTTGAATGGAGTTAAAGCACCCGAAAACACTGCTTTAAATACACTGGAGACACCAGTGGTATCAGAAATATTTAAGATTTCGTTCAGTATTTCTGCGAAATGTATGGGGGAATTAGTTGATAATAATGAATGAATCTCTTCTGTTGTCCTTGCAACTTGGAGATCATATGTTTCTTTTGATGACGTGAGCCTAGTCGGCGTCTGTAGGAGCACAGTCTTCATTCTGCTTAAAGTATCTATTCGAATAGAAGCAATTTTCAAATCGGGCCATAACCTTGCCTCCCTGTCTGGAGAATCGTTCGGGAACAATACTCGTTCACAGCACATGACCTTCCTAGTCACGGTTATGAGATAAGGTTTTCCGGGCAGCAAACTACAACATCTGCGATCTACTATTAGAATGTAACTCCCGTTCGAGAGTCTCCTAAAGAATGGTTCTATTTGTGTTGCAGGTGTGCCTAGCTGGTAACATGAAAGGTTATTTGAAGTCCCTTCACAGGCTCCATGCAAGCTAATTCCCTGACACAGAAGTGTACCGCTTAGTGATTTTGCACAATTATTGCCACTGAGAAACACTTTCTGGCCTTTATTACTGACACATTCGTGTGTATAGGGCAAGTTCCATATTGACTTAATGTATCCTTTACCCAACCTTTCATACTGGCCTGCCTGTATATATTTTTGGCAGAATTGAAACTGGAAAGTAGTTATCGGAATATTTATTATTCCATGTATTATCCATTCAATGACAGGTCGTTCTGACATTGTCAATGGTAATCTCTCAAGTCTTTCAATGCTCAGAATTGTATAGTCAGCACCCTTCTGTGCCAAACTGATTTGTTTATCAGTAAGGTTAAAGATATTAAATAATGACGTTGTGTTGATTAAACGCCAAGGCACATAGCCAGAACGCAGATTTTGTAACGTCCAGCCAAGCTGTACAATAGAACGCAATTGGGACTGACCGTGTTGTAACATCAGTAAGTCTTGCGATATTATATCGATTGCTGAAGACACAATGCTGTCCAGAGAATATATTCTGGAGGACAGAGTCATTAACCCATTGTCCACCACAGAAAGTGATTTTTCCAAATTAATACGGTCAATTTCCCGTATTTTTTCTGCTGTCTCAATTTGAGTTACTTTCCAAACTTCGTTATAAGCTGCATATATAGAGGCCGCTATGAAACGTTTTTGACGCTGTTTGCGTGGTCCCAATATGAAATCACGCAAGTCAGCACCTTCTGTAAGTAAAGTTAGGTGTTGCTTAATTTCAGCCAGTGTCGACGTTTGTAGCCATTGAAGGCCGAGCTTGCCCACGCTGTAGGTGGTTACTATCCCTGGATGTTGTCTTTGGGAATATCTAGGGTCTGGCCTGGTCAATTTGAACCCCTGTATTTTGTTCAGGAATCTGTCTTGACAGTTATTTGTGGCTGTGGGCCAGATCAACCATTGTTTCCATTCAGGATGTGTTCTGTTTTGGTTTAATATATGGTTTACGTCTATCTCATCATCTATAGAGCTATTACTGCTGACTGTTGGTTTTGGAATAGACGGTTTGTTCAAATCTTTGATTTTGGCTAAGCCAAGACAGGTAGTTTGTTGAATAGTGTCATTCAAAAATATAATTTGTTCTGGGATCATGCAGGCTCTGAACAATGATTCTATACCTTGTACTTGCCAATCTTTTGTACCCCAAACAGTTTTTGTTTCAATGTTACTGTTCCAGAAATCAAAACCAAATGTATTCATTTGCTCAAAAAATGAATCTGAATATATCAATTTT
This sequence comes from Lissotriton helveticus, assembly GCF_964261635.1. Classification (NCBI taxonomy): domain Eukaryota; kingdom Metazoa; phylum Chordata; class Amphibia; order Caudata; family Salamandridae; genus Lissotriton; species Lissotriton helveticus. The sequence goes on from NC_136067.1 coordinate 1,235,941,264, forward strand.
GTGTTGGTAAGCATGGTCTTCATACCTGTCTTATTTGATAATTTGAAATAAAATGTTTCTGCATTACTTGTGTTAAACCCTGAAAAGTATGAATATTTATCATAAAATGTTTTCGAGCTATCTTTTGGAGGAGTAGCACAATGTTCCCATTGGTTATAATTTAAAACATTTCTAGGTTGTGCAGATTTATGGAGATAATGGTTACCATAGTGGTTATAGCAGAACATTTGATCATAATTAGACGAACCCTGCAAATAATCATGTTCTGTAAATTTAGCAGACATCACAAGATCAGACATCATATCATTAATACTTTCAAAGTCCCAATCATCAGCAAATGTGCTTGGTTTTACAAAGTCACTCAATGAGATCTTGAATTGGTGTGGATACTTCAGGATTTCAACCGGACCATAGATTTCATAATCAGTTTTGTCCCATGCTACACCGCCTGGTATAGGATTGGCTGTGAAGTTCACTGAAGAAAGTTCTCTTTTCTCGATGTGTGAAGATGTGTGTGGTTTAAGGACCAAGTTGATTTTCTGGCTTGCTGTGTCCATTTTAGCATATTTTCCTTCAATGAAATGTCCCAAGCATAGTACCATGATGAGCCAAAGAATGAGGATAAATGCACCTAAGGCCACCCAGAATTCAATCCATGGAGTAATCAGATAGGTTTCTTTCAGCTGTTGAAGAAGTTCCTTAGCTTTATCTTTAAAAGTTTTTGTTGATGGCTGTTTCTTTGCTTCACTCAGGTCTTCAGATGAATCATCGAAGTTGATGAAGTAGCCGGATGCTGTTCTGTCAATTGTTCCAATTGCTTTTGGATTTTGCTTTGTTTCATTAGCAAAGTCTGCAGTTACATCATCATAGGTTGTTGTTTCTTGATGAAAAGCTTTGATTTGGGTTTTAAGAGGTTCAAGTTCCATTGCTTTGTTGCATAGTCCTTGTTGATTCACTGTAGATTTTCCAAATGTGATCAGTCTTCCAGTTTGAGCCTCTGTATTCGTAGCAAACATTGGTGTTCTGCTACTTCTTGGGAGTCCACTTGGCCTACTATTTGTTATCGGCCACATGATTGTGGTTTAACCAGGTCGATGGATATGACTCGGTTCTCCTTTTTACCAGCAAGGGGCGGTAGTACTACTGATCTTGTCCCGTTGATAGACAAGACAGGAACTGCTTTTCTGTAAGAAGGCCCAAATTCCTTCTTTACCGCGATCTTTTCGCTGACCAGATCCCCGACTTTTGGAATCCAGACAGGCCTTGCTGGGACAGGTGGTTTTTCTTCAGTGGTTGTTGGCTGTTGTTTCAACTTTATGTTGCTCAGGTCTTTTCTTGTTTCATTTAAGTCCTGCAAAATAGCCAAACGATCTTTGATATCAAAGCTTTTGTCTTTAACCACTGAAGTCTGACTATCAAGATCTTGGATCATCATTCTAGTCCCGAACAATAGTTTGTACGGACTGAACCCTTTCAGAGAATTCCTTGGCAGGTTATTTAGACTACGTTGGACACTTATTAAATGTTTGACCCACCCAGCTCCCGAACCTAATACCTTTTCCGTTATAGATTGCTTTATGTCTTTGGTTTTTTCTTTACACCATCCCGTATCCCTCTGGAAGGAAGTGAGAAGAGTCCCGCTATGCAATGCTCATTTGGCCATTCTTCCCTATAAGCTTGGGGGCTAAAGGGAACAAATTATTCAAAACGTAGCATGCTCCTAGCGTATATGCCATTATAGACTCGCAAATCTTTGTATAACAGTCTAGACGTCAGCCGAGCGCTGGGGTCTACATTATAAGTGAAAATTAGTCTTTTTATGTTAATATAACGATTTTTCGTGATGGGTACTTTCTTATTGTTGTTTTTCTGGAGCGAAGTGCCATGGCAATAGTCCTCCTTGCTCGCCACTGCGATCTCTATTGCAGTCTGGGCAGTTTTTTACAAAAATGTGATGATGCAGGCTCATGCCTGGCCACCAGTACACTGATTGTAATTCTTCCAGAGAATCTTTTAGCTTAAGGTGTCTGAGACCCTCACCCATATGTGCGTCTGCTATTAACAAGCCTCTCCTGTCCGTGTTTGGAATTACTCTATCCCCCACTCCAGGGATTCGAGCAAAAGGGACTGAGTTTGCATCGATTATGTATGTATAATTGAGTGGATAATTGATCGGTAGCGCTGAGCAGTCGCCTTTTGATGACGTTTTCACCGCCAGCACAGTTTCACCGTCAATGTGTTTTACTGCACGCTTTTTTGTAGCTACGGAAGCCGATTTACTTGCTACCGCTGTGGCTGTCTCAGCCAATGAATTCCCTGCAACGTGAACGCCATCACGCTGATGACTCAGTGAATGTATCACGTGAGTTTTTGGTAGTTCTTTCTGTAAAAGAACTACTTGTTCCCAGAGCACTTTTTGCTTTATTGTTGCACCTGTGTCATCTTTGTAACCGTTTTTAATCCATTTCTGTAAGTCGTTATTGTATGATTTGACGCAGTAATACGAATCGCACACTATAAGTGTCGGGAATTCGCGATCGGCATTATCTAGCGCCATTGTCAATGCTATTATTTCAGTTTGTTGTTCTGAATTATTTTCCACTGAGTGTGTTTTTGTAAGTAGAGGTCTTAATTTACCTCCACGCCACACTTCTTTTACAATTTCGCATGTGGCATTGTAAGCCAGCTCTCCCCAAACTGAGGGTTGAGCATATCCGTCTGTATATATTACACAGGCATACTGTCTTAAAGGCAGAATGTCGATTGGCAGAGGGTATTCTCTCTCATATTCTAGATATTTTAATTCTTTCATTTCCGGGTCAAAATAGTATTTTACTTTGTCTGTAGCAACAGAATTTACCCATTGTATCCATTCTGGATTTAGTGCAGTTGTCGGTAAATTACATGGTGTTGTTAATGCCTCAAAAGCTGATTCTGCTGTTCTGACTGTAACCTGTCTACCGTCTGCTTGGCATTTTTCTTTTGCTACAGCTGTTTGAACCGCATGAACAATGTTTTCCTTAATGCTGAACCGTTTTTCAGCTTCTGTGTATAAATGTGATTTGTATGCTATTGGTACCTTCTCTCCCTCATTAGAGGTCAGGTATGTGAATCCGCATCTTCCTGGGATGACTCGAATCACAAGGTTGCGTGTATTGTCACGTGTTTGTAATTTTGTTTTAATTAACATATCTGTTTGTAAAGATCTCAAAATTTCTGTGTGTTTTTGAGTCCAATTGATTCTTTTAAAATCTGGTTTTATAAGATCATAGAGAGGTTTAATTCTCTCTGTATAATTTATAATGTAAGCTCTTCCGAAATTTAGGAAGCCTAGAATTGATTGTAAGTTTTTCAGTGTTCTAGGTGCTTGGATTACAGCACATTTCTCTAGGAAATTGTCAGCCAGGCTTTTGCCTTCACTTGATAGTTCATATCCTAAAAACAGGACTGTTAGATGGGCAGTCCTTGACTTTTTAAAGTTGAATTTGTAACCCTCTGCTGCGAACCCAAGTATTATGGTGTTCACTCTTTTCAAGTGAGTATCCAAGTCATCATCTGTTAGATAGATGTCGTCGACATAAGATAATGCCTCGTCATCATATGTTAGTAGTAATTCTGTTACTCTCGCTGAGAATAATCCTGGGCTGTTCTTGAACCCCTGGGGCAAACGACAGAAATTTTTTTGCGTGCCATTTATTGAGAACGCCGTCAAATATCTGCTCTCTGGTGCTATATTTTGACAAAAGAATCCATTAGAAATGTCTAATGTGGTTTTGTATTTTTTGCGCACTATGTTATTCATTAGTGCAGCACTATGCGAGTTTTGTACTGCAAATGTTTTGCAACATGAGTTAAGGTGTCTGTAGTCCAAAACAAGACGATATGAATTGTCTGGCTTGGAGACAGGAAACAAAGGGTTGTTCATTTGTGAGGTGCAAGTTTCAATCACCCCCTGGTATTCAAGTTGATCTAGGATCTCTTTTACCTGTTTTTTAGCTTCTTGCTTAATCGGGTACTGCCTCTGTGCAGTAGGTTGTGATTTTAGCTGGATTTTGTGAGGAGGAGAGTCCTCATCCCATCCCACATGATTTTTATATAAGGCAGGGGCTTGAGCTACTGCCCACTTTCTTGCAAGTGTATATTTTTTATGAATTGGAATATGGTTTGAGAAGGCAGGCATAATTATTTCTTCGCCATGTGGGCACTCCCTGACAAACTCTGGAGGCCAGTCTCGTTCAGCTAGAAGGATGTCATAGCCCTTGGAGAGATTATCCCAAAATAGACCCCTTATTTTTCTAGTCTTATCCCCCTCTATACGCAATGTTATTTCATATATTTTATGAGGTTTGCTAACTCTGGTATCTGCAGTTTCCACCTGAATGTATTCATTCGTGTCCATTGTCTCCAGATGATTCATAAGGACTTTGCGAGCTATGCTCACTTCTGCTGCGCTGTCTAGCATTGTCTGAGCCCATTCTCCGTTTTTCAGCTGTGTCCTAAGTATTCTCGGCATTGTTAATTACTTTAATACTGGCTACCTTCCTTTTTGGAAATTGTAATTTTTTATTCAGATGAGCAGGTTCTTTGTCTTTGGACTTGACGTGCTCTTCCCTTTGTTCTGATCGTCCTCTTCTTTCCGATTTCTGCGAGGAAGTCTGAAAAGATTGAGAGGGACGTGTATCAATATCTTGATATCTATCAGGTTTTTTTATATTATCCCTATTTCTAAGGTTGTATTTTTTCACAGAGGGCTCCCTTTGGGGAGACTTGCGTCCTTGGTCAGGAGATCTTTCTCTCCGCCGAGGAGACCTTCCTCTGGACTGGAATCTTTTTTCTTTAGGATTGGATTGTTTATTTCCATCCCAGCTCTTTTTTTGAGTGTTTAAATTATTTTTAATAAATACCTTTTCAGGACTTTCAACTAGTTGGGGTTTCACTGGTATTCCACCCAAACTATCTCTTCCTAGTTCTTCATAGGATTTTTCTATGATTCTGGCAATTTCAGATGGTTGGTCTGCTATATTCGTCTCTTTCAACCTCTGGCGAATCGCCACATTTGCTGCTTCTCCCTTTATGTTGGCTAATAATATTGCAGAGACCTGCTTGAAGTCTTTCAGTAATTTCATACCGAGAGTTAAAGCGGGTTCTGGACCATATTCATCTTGAATCTGTTTTAGCACATCTGGTATTACTGACATGGATGGTACACCATGTGTTTTTGTGTAAATGGAAGCAAAGACTGTTCCCCAAGTGTCACAGTCCTCCACATGTGGTGCGATTCCCATTGGAAGACAGATAGTCAGAATCCTATTTTTCTCAACAGGGGTGGTATCTGGAAACACCGCCTCTATTTGAGTGATTTTTTGTGCTAGCCAGAAAGGAATTTGTTCCCGTTTTGTGGGTACTTTACCTAGACAGGACTGTATGTTCTGTGGTGTAATTTTATTTGTGTTCCCCTTATGAGTGATCAGCTGTGGAATTTTAATTGCTGGTTGGATTGTTGAAGTCCGCATTACATATTGGACTAATTGTCTATGTATTTTTATTAATTGTTTTAGCTGTGCTAAAAGCTCTGGTGCAGGCATTTCTTCAATGTCTGGATGTGGTGTGTATCCGGCTAGGACCGGCCACGTTGCTCCTGGTCTACCTAGTGGACCGAGCCTGGTGATGTGATTATTATGTTTTAGGGCGCCATGAAACAAGAGCAGGTGCTCTTGGAATTTGAGTGGTATTTCCACCTCCTCGAAAGGAATGTACTCATTAGGAGGTTCCTCTATTTTGTAATAGTGGAAGTCCTTTGTTACAGCGTTTGCTGCTGGAAAGTTTATCCATGAATAGAATACCTCTGTCTGCCGATATTCGTGTGCCTCGATTACGAATATGACTGTACCACCTCTCGGTGTCAGCCCATTTTCTATAAGCTTTAAAGTTATAGATTTTCTTATGTTGACCGGGATGAGTATTGCATCCGGGTCATTTTGCAGCAGAGTATTGTCTGCCACTAGGAGTTCAGCTGCTATTCTAACTGTCTCCCTTTCTTCTTCACTTTCTGTCATTTTACTGACAGGAAGGTTATTCTGTTTGTTTGCAGATCAGGTTTTTATGGAAACAAAGATTAGATGCACAATATTTTGGAACAGTGTATCCTTCAACGTTGAATAAACCAAGAACCATACATAGGAGTCTCCTCCTGCGAGGTTTGGCGGATATGACCTTTCACCCACTCCAGACGTCTTTGGAGTATTATGGGAAAAGGGGGTCTGTGTGAAAAAGCACGACTGAGTTACTCTAATGTCTTGCGTTAGTTTTATCGCCTATCCAAACGTTGGGCGCCATGTAGTGTAGTTCCTATTATCCCAATAGGCTCTGCGCATTGGAATAATATCTTCAATAGTATAGACCTAGGGCAGAGGTTAACTAGGTCTTCTACCGACGATATTAGACTTAAAGTTTTGTGTTTGCCAGCTAGCTCAGAGTTCACTAGAAACTTTCTCGAATAGGCAAGGAGGATTTTAACCTCCCTGGATAGACAAGAAGGGATTTAGTTTCTGACAACCATAGAACATGACAACTTTGCTCTCCCCTAATCAAGAGTGTATCTCTAGAGTCGTGTGAAAACAAAAGACAACTTATTTTACTCAGTCAGTTCAGTGCATTCTTAGTTTCACCAGATTGTAGAGAAAAGGAAGAGACGGGCGTGTTCAATAAGATATTATTTATTGATCAGTCTCCTTTCTCATACAAGAGAAATTAATCGCTATTATTGTAATACTTATAGTTAAGTAAAGTGCATACAGTAAAGACAGAATTATAAAATAATACTGTAAAAGCATTGATATGGTTTCTGAGCCATATGATACTTTAAAATGGATAAAATAGATACATACATATATACATTTGACTAATCATACTCAACTGGTGCTTCTAACCACGCCTACCCCAGTGTACCTGACCTAAGCCTAATACGTGGGCGGGAGTAGATAAGTAGCAGTTTAAGTTAAGTTTGTTTTGCCAAGGGACTGACTCGAGAATTCTCTGCAAAGGGTTATTCAGTTCTGTACCTGAGATCTAGAATGGTGGAGGGCTGGTATCTCTTATCCCAGGTCTTGATATTCCAGCTGCCTGCGAGGGCTGCTTGGAAGCGCCGGAGCTGGATTTCTCAGCAGGACAAAGGCAGCGTCTCGTTCTCAGCGCGTCAGGAAGGCGGGGCAGCGCCTGTGGGCTTCGCTCTCTGCTGGGCTCCTCGGCACGTCTCGCTGCTCCAATCTCGTCACCACCGCATGTGTTTGCTTAAGGCAATGTCGGTAATATTTATACCTGAAAGGTGCCGAGATTGACGTAAGGATGGACATATATACGTCAATAAGGATGTCATATGAACGGGCTCGTTCGCACATTCTTTTGCTGAAGTTCTCGGTGAAATCAAAACAATGGCTATGGGAATTTCCCAGGTCGCTGTAGGTTTGATTTGTTTTGAGAACTCCGTATGCCTTATCAGGGGCTGGAGGAATATCGCTTGTCTAATTAGATGGCATGCGTTATGACCTAATCAGATAACGCGCTTCTGTGCCGTGGTGTGGCTTAATCAGATAACGGTTTTTGCACCGTTGGATGGCTGCTAGTTAATTATTAACCAAACCAGGGTCAGGAATAGGGGAATCGATACAGTACCTATAGGAATACATCACACTAGCATGTTAAGAGACCATACCTACCTTTCCATGCGAGTTGGATAACAATTACATGGCTATATTTTATTGAGTTAACTTTGCCATACATGGTGACAGATTAGCCACTCCATCTAGAGTGGCTTATTCACCATAAAACATGGCAGAGGTGGCTAGTTTTAAACTAGCGGACTAGTTTAATTTGGCCATGCAAGAGGAATTACTGCTAGCCAAATGTAAATTGTGTATGGTATGGGAGGTTAGGGTGGGCTCATTATTGAAGAATTAGTTGGTAATGCTTATAAATGAGGCACAGCTAAATATTTACTAATAGCTCTTTTGAGACAACACTAATGCGCACTGCAATAATATGGAATATTATTCTACCAGAGATGCTTTGAACTTTAGACGATAGACCATTTTGAACATCTGCCTGTGGGATATCTATTTCTTACCTGCTTTGTATATTCTTTTTGCGAGGCAGAGCATATGGGTAGCTACTGGCTTCTTCAACTACAACGGTATTTAATTCTATATGTTGGAACATGTACATTACATGGGGTGTTACCGTTTACCCTTCTTCTATTTGGGTGGTAATTCAAGCAATGACCAATGTCATCTGTGTGCATAGACTTTGGGCTTATAATTACACTGATGGTAGTTTGAAATGATCAGCGTTGTTTGGAAATGAGGCAGGTTGACTACTTTGCAGTGTAAATGTCTCCATTAGGGAAGCATGACTGAAGTATCCGCAAGCTTATATGTTACAATGTTTATAAAAGTAACAAAAATCACTTTAAATGTTAACTTCTGAATTTGCCAGAGCCCTAAGAGTCTCCGTTCGGAGTACGATAGCCATATTGGATATAGTTACTATGGTGTTACACTGGCAATCTTTGTCATCAGTAGCCTCTAAATCAGGCCAGTACACCTTAGGTTAATTGGTTCCTTTTGTCTGCTGCTGTTTATTTAGACATCCCATCCCTCAAACCGGAGAATATCAAGTTCACATTGTACTGAGAAAGGCTTTACGAGGATACTTACTAATGAGACTTACCTCTGATTGCAGCAGGTTGTCTTCGTTGTTTAATAGCACACTGTTGCGCACATCAAAACGCGTTGGGGGCTCCAGATAAACCCCACATGAAGCACAAAAGTGAGCGTACGGGTGGTTGCTTGCACTGCATTTGGAGCAGGTGAGGTAGCTTATGGATGGACCAGGCTAAAAAGAATGACATTATTTAAGATTGTTAATAACCTTGCAACATAAGGATCATTCACCCATTTAAAAGAGGATGTGCTAAATATTGAAAAAAGTAGAGGCCAAGGAAAAGATCATTTTTGTCGCGTAATACTTTGAGGAAGCGTGCTCCTATAAACAAAAAACTACTACTACTGAGTGGGTAGGCCAGTAACAATCCATAGACCAGTAAAGAAGCAAGTCAGTTGTTGCTTTCGAAAATATTCTAAAAATGTTGTATTGAGCACATATAATGGCACAGAGATATTTGGTACATAATGCAATACAAATATGCATTGTAATTGTGTTGCTGTTCTTGCTTGCTACCTAGTTCTTCAGTTTGCCATTTGAGGACTCTTCTATAAGTGTAAATAAGTGTAAGTCAATTTCTGATGTAACAGGCTATTGTAAGCTATTAGGACCCTCTCATTGATGAAATACCTATCACCTAGCTAAAGGAACCCAAATTTGAAACAAATGCTAAGTGATTATTTAACCATAAAACTTGTTTTTAAATTGTTTCTTAGTTAGTGCAATATTGCTTAGCTAGTGCAATGTTCGTTTTGTTTGCAAAGCTATAACAATGAAGCTCTTGCCTGACCCACTTAATTCTCATACAGCCCTACATAATCATTAATAAAACTAAATTGTTTCTGCAGACCATGGCTTGCTTTGATATTTTTTATGTCATGATATCATGTATGTCTTGATGCATTGTGGATAATACAACAGCTAAAGTTGTTTTAGTTCATGTTTAAAAGCAACATATGGGGGCCGTGACCAGGCGGCAAGAAGTATGGCCATTTTCTTCTGAGCTCCATGTGGTCATAGAGCTAAGAATTCAAATGGCTCCTGCTTATAATTACTTCTTCAGTACCACTTATCACCCATTCATTTCTAAGGCTTACTGTTACCACTAGGTATGCTAAAATATAATTTTGCATAGGACTTTAAGGTTTTTTTGTGTGAAAATAGTCTCTAGCCGCCATTTTGTTGAAGTGCAAAGCGGCGTCTGGAGAAGTAATGCCTATACTTGTGATGATTCTTCAATTTCTTTCATCCTCCATTCACTCCTGAGAATTATTATTATTCGCTTGTGGTGAGCTGCATTGCAATTTCGATTAAAATAATTTCTCTGAAGATTATCTCTGTTGACCTGCATTATTACAGCCACCTTCTAAATATTTAAAGAACTACCAGCCTGATTCATCAAGCTAAATTGCACTTGCAAGGGCAAGATTCTCAGAATCTTGCCTTTTGCGAGTGCAATCTTTGCATTTGGGATTCATCATCCCAAAAGCAAAATTCGCTATTAAAGCATTCGCACATTTGCGAAGAATTGCATTTAAGGAATCTCTATTTGAGATTCCTTAAATGCAATTCATGAATCATTTTAAAATTGCGAAATTGCAATTTTGGGCCGCTATTTACCGAGAGGTCAGACCTCGTGGTAAATAGCAAAAACTTAGAAAAATGCATTTAAATGCATTTTTCTAAGTTGCATGTTACACACACACATGTCCTTTGGACATGTGTGTGCGCAACACCAATGTAGATTACATTTCAGGGGTGCTACAGGGTGTCCTTTGGACACCCCTGCACCCTTGAAATCGCATCCTTATTTGCGATTAGCTAATTGCTAATCGCAAATAAGGAATAACTCCCCATTCATTCCTATTGGCCTGTAGGCCCATAGGAATGCATGGGGAGTTATTCCTTATTTGCGATTAGCAATTTGCTAATCGCAAATAAGGAACATGTAGGAATCGCAATATTTTTTGCAATTCCTACATGAATCCCGATTTGCAAGTCCTTAATAGCGATTCCTTATGAATCGCTATTAGGGGCTCGCAAAACGGGAGAATGATGAATCAGGCTGTACATTATTTCACTGTAAATATTCTCATTTTCAAGTGAGAGATTCTTTTTGTTCTTTTCTTCACTTTTTCTCTTATTTTCCCTAAATGTGCAGAACTCAACTTTTTACAAGATTTGTGCAGTTGAAATCTGCCTTTGGCAAAACGACTTCAGAATCTCATTTGACCACGTAATCTGAAGTCTGCTCCCCTGACACCAAACAAAAAAGACTCAAAAATTATCCCCATCTCATATTGACTTTTCAAGTAATCCAGTTTTAAAATCAATCTTAGATATACTCAGGGCACTGCAGTCGTTTATTTATTTATTTTTAAGTTTTATATAGCGCTGGCAAGACCCGAGGGCATCACAGCGGTTTACAGCAGTATATGTTTACATCAAGATAACTAGTCTAATCAAATCAAGAAAGTTAGATCAAGTCCAAACAGTGGATGAGCATTGGGGAGGAGAAATTGTAGGGGTTTACATCTGTTACTAATACTAAATTGAAGAAAATTTAGCACAGATGGGTATTGATGAAAACAGACTGACTGAAATGGAATTACCAATTAACAAAATGCATGATATATTAATCAAGATTACCAATATAGAGAAAGGGATAATCCAACTTCAAAAACACTCTGAAGAGTTAGAAGCCCGCAACTGATGTAATACCCTTCACTTAAATGCTCTACCAGAGAAATTGGAAGGCAGACACGTTCTCTTTCTGGATGTCTTGTCTACCAGATCCGCTGGTTATTCTTAAATCTCCTCTTCTCATGCTTCAGGTAGGTCATTGTGTTAAAAAACCTACCTACAATAGGAAAATAAATCTAATCTATCAGCAACACATTTAAGAAAGGAAAGAAAACCCCTTCCTCCCACCGCTAAAAAGAAAGGAAAATGGTCCTGCACCGGTAATGAGTTAACAAGCATTTATGCCTTACACCTTAATCTTCTGTCAGGCTTCTTTTAAGATCTGAGCAACTACCTGAGAGTCACTGTTACATCCTTTACCTCAGGGATCAGGTGCAGTATTTGTAGGTATTTGGGGCATGTCATATCCCTAAATTCTTTTGACAGCAACTGGATGAAAGGGGCCCACAATTCTGCATAGGTCTCGTCTTTTTGGTCCTGAACCAAGGAGAGGTGCTCCATGGCGAGAGTCAGCCACAGTATGTAGCCAGACCGTGTGGTCTGAGACATTTGTGGTGCCCCATTGCACAAGGATTGTTTGTAGTGCCGCTAGCAGTGCCAGTGCCTCCTGCCTCCTTCAGTGAGCGTAAGGGAAATATCAGCGCGTTTGATAGCCCCAGAAGTGTATATGCCGGGAAGTGTGGGATCTCTGTATCAAACGCCTTGTCAATGTCATTCAACACCCCCTCCCAGAAGCAACCCAGCTTTGGGCAATACAGAAAGCCCGAGAGGCCACATCCCCTCCAACACTTCTCAGAATGATTTTTGTCCCAGCTGGGAATGCGGGCCGGTGTGAGGTACCAGTAGGATATGACTTTGTATGCCCATTCGGCCCCGCTGTGTTATGTGCCGTATGGCGCACTCTGAAATGGATGTTCTCCCATTCTTTGTCCGACATGGCCCTTCCCAACTCCTCCTCCCAACGCAATTGTCCCTTTGTTCGGCCCCCCATTATTCCCAGTGGCAAGCATGGTGTACAGCTCTGAAACCAGGTGCTGATCATCTTTTTTAGCATACTAGCCTTTTCTCGAAGGAAGTGAGCTGCTGAGAAGCCTTCGCTAGATAGGTCGGGGAAGTGACCCAGTGCCCAAGTTGTAAATAGTGGAAGTCATCAGGTTAAGGTAGGTCATAGTCTAGTCTAGTCTCAGTTATTCATGTGGGATTATGTCTTCTAGGTCAAACAACAAACTCACCCTCTTACACCCCGCTTCTCTCCATTTCTGAAAGACCTGTGATTTGCAGCCTGGTGGGAAGTCGGGGTTGTCCACTATCGGGGACATCGAGGAGGGAAATGTTGTGAGGCTCCGCCTTAGTGATACGGTGTCCCATACTTTCTGTGTTGCAGCCGTAACTGGGGAAGAGTAGAGACCCCAGGCCCTCAGTTTACGAGGGAGCCATACCTACCTCCAGATATTTGCTCCAGCTACTGTCTGATCCATTAAGGTCCAGTGCTTTTTGGAGAACGGTTGATTCCACTCCACAATATAGCGGAGGCGGGAGGCTTGCAAATACCTGTGCACCAACGGTAGGCCCATTCCTCCTTCCTGCTTGTAACTGCATCATTTGGGATATAGGTAATCGCGCCTTCTTCCCTCCCCAAACAAACGTATTTTTAGCTAGTTGTAGAGTGTGCATAGCTTTGGGAGGGGGGGACCAAATGTAGTGTCTAAAAGATATATAGAATCTGTGGCAGCACAATCATCTTTACAGCTGCTATATGCCCAAACCAGGCCAGATTTAGTCTTGACCACCCATCCAGGGTTTTCGTTGTTTGTTCCACTAGCGCCAAGTAATTCAGCACCAGCGTCCTAGACAGAGTCAGAGCCAGGAGGATACCCAGGTAAGTTATTGGTTGCTTTGCCCACTGCAGAGTGAATCTCTCCTTTAAGATCTCTTCATGCGCCTGGAGGGAAGATAGGTTAAGAACCTGTGATTTGCTCGGGTTTACTTTGAATCCAGAGTCTTTCCCGAAGGCCTCTAGCTTGTTCAGCAGGGCGGGCAGGGAAGTGAGTGTTACTGAGAGTGATAAAATTGCGTTGTCCACTTAGAGACTTATCTTGTGTATGTCACCCCCGAATCGTAGTCCCCCTATCTGCGGGTGGTCCCGAATCTGTTGGGCAAGGGGCTCCATGTATAGAGCGAAGAGGAGGGGGGAAAGTGGGAATCCCGAACTCGTGTCCCGTGCTACTGGGAATAGATCCCATTCACCCTGACAAATGCCCGAGGGGCCTGGTACATGCATCGGACCTATTTTATAAAGTGCTCACCGAAGCCAAAGCACTGGAGTGTGTCAAAAAGATAACTCCATCATACTCTGTTGAATGCTTTCACCGGGTATATTGACAGGAATAAGGTCTCTTTGTGGGATCTCTGTACAGTATCCATAAGGTATAGGCATCGCTTAGTGTTATTACCTCCCTGGCATGTGGGGATGAATCCCGCTTGGTCGGGGTCGGTCAGGCCCACCATCAACTGGTTCAATCGAGCCGCTAATATCCCGGCAAAGATCTTTGCGTCTAGATTAAGCAGTGATATTGGTATGAACGGCATGCGCTGGGGTCTTTATGAGGTTTGAGAATCACAGAGATGAACGCTTCTGCCATGGAGTCGGTGACTGCACGCTTTCCAAAAAGGAGTTGAATAGATGCGTCAGCAGAGGCGCCAACTCCCCACAGGAGGTTTTATAAAACAGAGCTGGATACCCGTCGGGACATGGGGCTTTATTCAATTTCAGCCCAGCGATGGCCAAAATGACTTCCTCAGGGCCTATTGGCTCGCCAGAGCCTCAGGGAGGCATGTGAACTTACTTACCTCCAGATATACGTAAGCTTCTTGCTGCTATTCTTTATCTTCGGCATATAAAGATTGGTAAAACTGTCTAAAGGTTTCTACTATCTGAGAGTCCGAGTTTACTTCCTTGCCCGAAGGTTTCTTGATCGACGGTATATCCGCCGCCAGCACCTTAGCTCTGAGCCTTTGAGCAAGCAATCTCCTGCATCTGTCACTGCTCAGGTAGAATTTGTGTCAAAAGGCGGAGTAGGATGTATTCCACCCTATCTAACTCTAGACGTTTTAGGAGGAGCCTCTTCTTTTCCAGTTCTCTCCATACCCTTGGTGCACCTGTGCACTTATGGTTAGTCTCTCGTTCTCTAACCTCTTGCTCTATGTTCTGTTGAGTTTCCCGGCATCTTCTATTGTCAGCGGATGATACAGCCATAAATTCACTCCTTGTTACCAATTTCAATGTCTCCCAAATCATAGCCAGGGATGTGTCCTCCCTATCATTGTGCTGTAAATATTCTACTATTTTTGTGTGTATCTCCTTCACCGTGTTTGGAGATTGCAGCAGGCCTTCTCTTAGGTGCCATCTCGTGAATTTATGTTGAGCATCATCTGGTTGATTAGTGACTGTGATTAGTGCATGATCCGACAGGGATCTTGGCTCAATAGTTGCCTCCCTCACCCTAGGCAGAAGCACTGTGGAGACCAGGAAGTGGTTAAGATGTGCGTAAGATTTGTGTGCAGCCGAGTAGTGTGTGTAGTCTCGTGTCTCTGGGTGTTGTTGGCACCAGACATCGTGCAACCCATTTTCTTCCAACCACTGTTTACCCTCCGGTGAGAGGGCCCCTATTTGTGCAGATCTCTGGCAAGAGCGATCCTTGGTATTGTCCATCACTAAATTAAAATCTCCTCCCACCAGGATTGCTGCGTCAGAAAGGCGCTAAACCCTATGAAAGGGTCCTAACAATATAGGGTTCCTGTTGCGAGTTTGGGGTATAGATGTTGATTAAAGTGAAGTGAGTGGAGCCCCACCGAATTATAAGTGCGAGTACCAGTCCCTCCACCTCATAGAGAGTTGAGATTACTTTGCCCTCAAATTTAGCTCCAAAAAGGATAGCTACTCCATTCTGTTTAGCAGCGCTAGAGGACCAATATTGGTGTGGGAATCAGCGTGTGCGCATGTGGGCTGTGTCTCTAGATAAGAGGTGGATCTCTTGCAGCACACAAATATCGCGTCCAGAATTCTCCAACAAGGAGAGAATGGCTAAGCATTTTACTGGGTGATTGGGGCCCCATACATTAAGGCTTATAATCTTGAGGTCTTTACCAATGGGACATATGTGGAGCTGTAGGGTATGTTCAGGATAGGATGAGTAGGGTGGGTCTGAAGGTGTGTATCAATGCCTACGAATATCTAACGACCCAGTGACAGGTGCAAGCTTAACAAAAAAGTATAATCCCACAACATATTAACAGTATAATATCTCCCATCAACCAGGATGGAACAAAAACTATAAACCCTTGAGACAAAAGTTCGTCTAAGTAGGACTGTTCGAAGGGGCGAGGGCCCAAGACAGTCCATCTAAGGAAAGTGAGGGTGGTCTCCGGCTCTGCCTCATATCTATGCCCATCATGTGCTCTTTGAGGTCAGCTGGGGGATAACTGGACTGGGCCAGTGGTCAGTGAGGAAATTACCACCTCCCGTTCTTTGACTATAGTTGCAGTGTCCAGTTTGTGGAAGAAGGAGGGGTTCCCCACTTTTTGCCAGCGGGGATGATTGTGTCTCGACCTTTCAAGTGACTTGCGTTGCACCTCCGGGGACATGGGTGTCGCAATCCCCAGGACCTCCCTAGCCTCCTGAAGTGAGTGTAGCTGTCGGGTCTTGCCCTAGTATCAGAAGATGATCTGAAAAGGGTGTCCTCATGAGTATGCTATTCCTTTCTTATTTGTAGCGTGACAGGGAAAAATACTCGTTGTTTGAACAGGGTGGTAGACGACAGATCTTGGAAAAATGTTATGTGAGTGACAGCGGAATTGTATCGGGTGTGCATCTTTCGCCTATTTGATGATCAGCTCCTTCTGCTGATAGTCGTCCACGCATATCAGAATGTCCGCTAGAGGGGACTTGCCACTTGGCAGCAAACCTACCTTTAGTGCCCGGTCAATTGGAATATAGGCCGCGGGGTCGTTGCCCAACACATGTCGAAAGAGGGCCAACACAAACGCCCGAATGTCCTCTCCCTCTGCGCCTGGTTACACTCCTCTGATGCGTACATTATTGCAGCTGGAGCGATTTTCCAGGTCCTCCGCATGGCCTTGTAGCTCAATATACTACTCCTATAGTCCGATAATTTCTTGTTGCATCATTTCCAGCTCCTCGTCCCTTCCTGTTTTGTGTTCTTCTAGAGTCCCTACACAATCGCCTATTTCTTCCACATCGAGTTTTAGTTCTTTTAGGTCGACTGAGTGTTGCTGTTTCAATTCTTGTAAATCTTCATGCAGGGATGTGAATAGCGCGGTCATGAAGGCTTTTGTGGCTGGGACATCGGCTACCTCCTGTCCTCCCTGCAGCACTCCTCATCTTGGATCATATTCCCGGTGGCTCCTGCGAAGACTGTTTCAGCAGCATCTCCTTGACAGAGCGCTCTTTCGTCAGCCGGGCACTCGCCATTTGTCCCGCTTCAGTTCTGTCTATGCGTTGTGGTTCCTAGATCGCCGTGTCACATGCGCCGTTGACTCCCTATCCCACATCCGGACTGTGCTGGCCTAATGTGGGGGGTATCTCTGAGAGCGTGTTGGGACGTGGGCTCTTCGGGTCCTGTTACTCATGAAACGTTGTCACGGATCAGTTATGTCCCAGTGCTATTCTGCCTTCACTCATCAGCGCTTGGATCATGAAGTGCCTGGAGAAGGGCCCACTGTCTTTGTTGGGCCCAGTTCTCTTCTAGAGGGGAGCCGGGGCCGTTTCGCGAGGCTGGCCACGTGTCAGATCGCTCCCTGGGATCCCGCGTGCCAGTGCTGCATGAGGGGGCCTTTTAAGTGAGCCCAGTCATCCCTTAGTGGAGATGCCTCCTTTTAGTGGCAATGTACTCAGGACTGAGCCATGTCAAAGTGCCGCGGGCCCCAGTCACTCCTACGAGCAGTCGCTCCAAAGCCAGGTGCAGTACTCCTCTCCTGCCTCTTTAAGTGCATGTTAGTACCAGCAGGGCCTCTGTGCCAAGGGGACCAAGGACCCCGGGATCCCCGCGCACCGCACTCACCGTCTGCGTTATTGTTTCTTCCGTGAGGCTGGCACGGGGGGGGGGGGTTAGCTGCTAGTGCAGTCAAGCACGATCTAGAGACACGCAGCCCGCGGCCTCGATGTCGTCACCTTTGGGAGCAACATGCTCCTCCGCGCGGAAGGCCGGTGAGAGTGCACAACCGCCCACGTTCCTCTTTATATTCAGGGCAAATCTGTTACTTACGGGGAGCACTTTCACTCAGTCCTTGGTGTGCTGCGTGGCAGGTGCCGGGGGGGGGGGCCTTATCATGGTTGCACACAGCCCGGAGCCGCGCGGCTCACTGCTCCGGCGCCACCTGCCGCATTTGCTCCACTCAGGGCCAGCCTACACTTCTCCTGGCATGCTCCCTCTCTGCCGCTTCGGTCGGCTTCCGCGCTGCGGGGAGCAGATGCAGTGCAGGGGCGTCAAGAACCGCCGTCGCCGGCTGCCAAGACCCAGGCAGTTGTGTCGCAGGCCTCCTCCTACACAACTATTCGGGTAAGCCGTAACCAGCTCTTCTTTTCTGGGGTTCGCCACCCAGGCGCCCGGGCTCTCCGTTCTCCCAGAGGCTCCAACTGTGCTCCGGAGCCCAGTCCATGCCCTTCTGACCATTTGGTTACGCGGTAAAGCGGGCTATAGTAATGCAATTGTTCGGCGGGGCCAGAGAGACCGTGAAACAAGTCTTATCTGGCTGCCATTTTGGCCACGCCACTACAATTATTTTTAGTTCTAATGATTACATTAATTAATCATTGACACAGCTCGAATGTTTCGAGATCTTTACTGAGGCAACAGAACATACAATGTGACATTATTGGCAGGGCGGCAGGGAGGGGCGGGAGTTGTGGGAGGAGAGTTTGGGGACACAAAGTTGTTTTTGTTTACAAGTCACAGAGTATATAGAGTCATATCTGATTTCGGCCATAGTTATTTGCCTTAATGGGAAGACAGTTACAGCACTTGTTGTAGTCTATGTGCAAAACTGTGTTGGCAAATGCGGGCCTGAGAGACCAATATGGCGAGAATCGTGCCCTGGGGGGACGTTGAGTTCCCCTATTCTTTCCCACCACATGTATGGCAGAAGCTAGTATAGAAATGTCACTCTCTGTGCATACTTGGAATGTGAATGGGATGGAGGACAAAATTAAAAGGGATATAGTGTAGCAGTATTTAAAAAGACAGGCCCCTGATTTGGCGATGTTGCAAGAGATGCATATGGTGGGTAACAAATGCAAAGCCCTCACACGGTGGGGATATAAGCTACTGATACCCGCTAAATACACTTCAGGATCCTGTGGGACATGCATCCTGGTTAAAAAAAGTCTAGCACTCAGACTGACGCGCACCTGGGCAGACCCAAGGGGTAGATTTGCAGTCCTAGAGGCGCAATGGGAGGGGAGGGCACTCAATGTGATCTCGGTATACCTCCCGCCGGTGCTTGTTAAGGAGGCATTGGTAGACCTGGGGAAGATATAAGCAGACCTCCCCATGGGCAGCTTGATCTTGGGCGGGATGACCGGAGGGATAGGCATCCACCACGACCATCGACACGACCCCATACACGTATGGAGGAGTTCACTACAGCTATGGGACTAACTGATGAGTGGCGCTCATTACAGCCAGAGGGAACCCATTACACATCCTATTCGAATGCACACAAGAGCACATCCCACATTGACTATTTTTTAACATATTCTTCATCAATCGGCCATTTCCGGAACCCCCACGTGCTACCGAGGGGTATCTCAGACCACTTCCCGGTGTAGGTTGTACTCGCGTATTTTAGCCGCCGACCACGGGCCACCATAGTCCTCAGTCCATGGCTGCTTAAAATCCCTGACATCAAAGAGGGGCTACTCACAAAGACCGTTAATTATTTCAAAGAAAAAGTAGGGACAGTGGATTTGGCACAGACCATATGGGAGGCTTTCAAGGCGGTGTTAAAGGGACAAGCCCTGGCACTAAAAGTGGGGTATACAAAAAAAAGACAGCAGCAGATCACACAACTAGAATGTGAACTCCGGCAGATGGAGGAAGAAAGTATCGCTACTCCCTCGTAGGCGATTACACATCGCCTGATGCTCAAACAATCGGAATATAGGATCTTCGTGAGGGAACATATGAGGGCCAAGCTCCTCCATACTCAACATAGGCTGTATGAACTGGGGGATAGGGCGGGTAAGCTACTGGCATGGTTGGCAGGAACATGGAGAGAGATGGGTGCCCAGGCTGACTCTCGATGACAGGACACAGGTCACAAACCCAAAAGACATAGCAGGTGAATTTGCTGATCACCTGAAACAAATTTACAACCCCTCAACCACATACACGGCAGAAGACTCCCGCCAGCTCTTATCGGATAGTAATCTGCCTATACTCTCTGATACTGACAGAGAAGCTCTGGACGAAGAATTGACGGACGATGAGCTCCAAAAGGCCATAGGCAAAATCAATTCGGGGAAAGCGATGCAGCCCGATGGGATACCCATAGAATTTCTGAAACCGGTTGCCTCCCAAGCTGCGACTAATTTGCGGGCTAGGTATGATGAAAGCTACGAGAAAGGAATTCTGCCGGACGACCAGCCACTAGCATTGATAGTAGTTATTCGTAAGCCGGGGAAACCCGCTTAGGAATGCGCCCAACTCATTCGAACTGCTAAAATGACCTCCTTCAAGGAACGCATCAACAACAACGCGCACAACAGCAAAGAGCTCTTCAACATCGTGAAGGAACTCGCCAATCCCAGCTACAGCTCTAACGACATCCCACCGTCGCAAGACTGCTGCTACTTCCTAGCCACTTTCTTTCACCGCAAAATAGCAAACATCTACGACAGCTTCAACAACCAGACCCCCCGACAGCCGCCGACACCCCAGACTCACCGCCCCCCAGCCACACCGGCCTCCTGCTCTCCTGGAACCAAGTCAACGACAACAAAACCATGAACACTATCCGCTGTGGCACAACATCCGACCCCTGCCCTCACTACATCTTCAACAAAGCGAGCTCCATCATCGCACCCCAACCCCGGAAGCTCCTCAACAGCTCCTTCGAGACCGCCACCTTTCCGGAGAGCTGGAAACATGCAGAGATCAATGCCCTTCACAAGAATCCCAGGGCGGACCCAAAGGACCGCAAGAACTTCCGGCCCATCTCCCTGCTCCCGTTCCCAGCGAAAGTCATCAGGAAGATTTTCAACAGGCAACTGACCCGCTTCCTCGAGGAGAACAACACCCTGGACTCATCCCAATCCAGATTCTGCATCAACAACAGCACTGAAATCGCCCTCATCGCAGCCACCGACGACATCAGGACCCTGCTGGACAACGGCAAAACCGCAGCCCTCAACCTCCTGGACCTCGCGGCCGCCTTCGACACCGCCTGCCACCACACCTTACTCGCAAGCCTCCACAACGCAGGGATCCGTGACAAAGCCCTGGACTGGATCACCTCCTTTCTCACCGGCAGAACCAGGAGAGTCCGCCTCCCTCCATTCCAATCCGAAGCCACCAAGATCACCTGCAGCGTACCTCAAGGACCATCCCTCAGCCTGACCCTTTTTAACATCTACATGGCACCGCTCGCCAACATCGTCCGATCGCATAACCTCAACATCATCTCATACGCCGACGACACCCAGCTGATCCTCACCCTCACCAAGGACCCCACCACTGCCAAAACCAACCTCCATGAAGGAATGAAGGCCGTCGCCGATTGGATGAAGAACAGTTGCCTGAAACTGAACTCAGCCAAAACGGAGGTCC
Source organism: Lissotriton helveticus (assembly GCF_964261635.1). Lineage (NCBI taxonomy): Eukaryota > Metazoa > Chordata > Amphibia > Caudata > Salamandridae > Lissotriton > Lissotriton helveticus. The sequence continues at coordinate 1,235,962,530 of NC_136067.1, forward strand.
TCATCCTTTGCTCCACCACCTGGGAGGACTCCTGGGGGCCGGCCATGCTGGGAGCCGCACCGACACCCACCAACCACGAACGCAACCTGGGGTTCATCCTGGACTCATCACTATCAATGACCCAGCAAGTCGAGGCCGTCTCCTCCTCCTGCTGCTTCAACACCCTCTGCATGCTTCGCAAGATCTACAGATGGATTACCACAGGAACCAGAAGGACGGTCACCCAGGCCCTCGTGAACAGCAGGCTGGACTACGGCAACGCCCTCTAAGTGGGAACCACGGCCAAACTCCAGAAAAGAACACCTCTGCACACCACATCCTCGACATCCCCGACCACAGCCACATCACTGCCGACCTGAGAGACCTGCACTGGCTCCCCGTCAACAAGAGGATCACCTTAAAGCTCCTCAACCACGCTCACAAAGCACTCCACAACGCCGGACCAGCATACCTCAAAAACCAACTCACCTTCTACACCCCAAACCGCCAGCTTCGCGCCTCTGACTTCGCCCTAGCCAACGTTCCACGCATCCACCGAACGACCACTAGTGGCAGATCATTTTCCCACCTCGCCACCGAGACATGGAACACCCTCTCTATTCACTTGCGACCTACCCAGGACCTGCTGACCTTCAGGAAACTTCTCAAGACCTAGCTGTTCAAGCAGTAGCAGCACCATCCCCCCCCCCCCCAGCACCGTGAGACCCTCATGGGTGAGTAGTGTGCTGTACAAATGCTGTGATTGATTACAGGCCAATTTCTTTAATCAATGCGGAAGCGAAAATCCTAGCGAAATTGCTGGCCTTACGCTTGGTCGCGGTCATTCCCTCACTGGTCCACGCGGACTAATCCCATTCTTGTGTCATTCTGGGGATTACGTTGAGGAATTTGTATATAGTGTCTGATATATCAGTGAATGTTTGTGTGTGACTGAAAGAGAAGATTGTGTGTGCATGTTGAGAGGTTGATGTGGGGTTTTCTTATTGTGTATTTATTGATATATGTTTTATGAATTAATCAATTGATGTACCATGTTACTGAATAGTTTGGATAAAATGTGTGCAAACAAAATATGAGAAAAAGAAAATAAAGATTTTGTACATGTATATTTGAAATGTATACCACCCTGTGACCTTTCTGCTGCCCCGTTGGTGAGTTCCATGTTGTGTATTGAAAGTATTGGACTCCTTATGGGCCATCTCTTGATCCGCTTGGGTGGACTTTTTCCCTTGCAGTAGTGTTATTTTCCCCTGACGTCTGCCCTAATCTTTCACAGGGGGCCCCTTTTGTATTGGTTTAATCTGGCTTCATGTCAGGGAGAAATATGGAGCTAAACATCCGGCGTCTTCATAATGTGCTCACGCGCCAAGAGTTTATAGAGGAAGATGCAGTGGTACTGTTCCTCGACGCTTCAATGGCGCTCGATTCTATTGAATGCCCATACCTGAAGTCCTGAGACGCCTGGGCTTCGGCCCAAAATTTCTGGGCTGGGCGCAGCTACTGTATACGGGCCTGAGCGGCCAAGTGCGGGTAAATAACAATACGTCTTGAATATTCTCATTAAAAAGGGGCACTTGGCAGGGTTCTCCCCTGCCCCCCCTAATATTCTCCTTAATGTTGGAACCACTAGCCTCCTGGGTGAGAAGAGATGTCATGCTGCGATGGTTGAAATGGGAAGAAGGGCATGATGACCGAATATCGCTATATGCCGACGATATCCTGCTGTATCTTGCTTCCCCTTCCAAGTCCATACATTGTGTGTTGAACATATTCACGAACTTTGGGAAATACTCAGGGTATGCGATTAATTGGAATAAGTTGGTACTATTTGTCCTTCGGGGCCCAGTCCCCCGGCTCCCCTTAGGATACAGAGTAGAGATTGCCCTCGAGAGCTTTTGGTACCTGGGAGTCTCCATAACTCTGGACCCCCAACACTTCTACGATCGCAATCTAGCCGCTCCCTTAGCCAGGCTGCGCAATGATGTGAAGCATTGGAGGTCCCTGCCCCTCTCTCTAGTGGGCCGAGCCGCTCTATTTAAGATGTTGGCCCTCCCGCGTTTCCTTTATATCCTTCGGAACTGTCCCCATAGAATCCCAGATGCATATTTCTCAGAAATGAAAAGTGAGGTCAGGCCGCTACTATGGGACGGTGGATCCCCTCGCATAGCCATGAGCAAGCTAACCAAGGGGTGGTATGATGGGGGAATTGCCCTCCCTGACGTAAGACTCTATGATTGGGCATCGCAGCTAACAGGTGTGAACCATTGGGTGTATCGCTCCCCTAGTGATCCGGCCTACCTGCTGGACAGATATCAAATGGGTAGTGAGGGATACATGGGAGCATTGTACTCGAAGGCCCGTAAAGGAAAGCATCTCGGCCCCACAGCCCACACAGTTGCAATTTGGCACCAGGCTAACTCCTGTTTAGGTTGGTCGACTGTATTGACTAAGGCCACGCCATTGTGTTCACCCAACGACTTGGACTATTATGTCATCAGCCGGGGATTGATAAGTGGGACATCATCGAATATCCACTATCAGGGACCTGGTGAAGAGGGGCACAATCCTTAAGTTTGAGGAATTGAGAGAGAAATATGATATGGCGCCAGGGGAGGAATTTAGATACCTGCAGATTCGACATGCCCTTAACACAGCTCTTCCTGACATGAGCAAAATACCAGAGTCGTCCCCCTTGGAGGATCGGCTACTAGACAGGCCATTGTTTAAGAAAGCCAAAGCACTAACTTACAGAAAACTGTGCAACAACCTACCAGACATGTTCCACAAACTCAGTGAGAAATGGCAGGTAGATCTCGAGCCCATTGACGATGAAGGCTGGCAGGCGGTGTTGATGTCCCCGAGGGAGGCAGCCATCACCCTTCGTGGCTGCCAGCAGGATGCAACTTTTTACCATATGATTTGGGACTGTCCAGTTGTATGACCCATATGGGAGGGAGCCACAAGATATATCCGAGACGCACTGGGGAAGAGGCTCACCCTTACAGCACGACTGGGCCTTCTCAATATGACAGTCCTCACGGAAGTGGACTAGCAACTAACCACACTCGGCTACACTTTAGTTAAGCGTGAGATTGCGCGGCAGTGGGGGGTTGCGGATAGGCTTTCTCATCGAGGTTGGGTAAAGGAGTTTGATAAATGTATTATCGCGGAAAAAGAGGTATTCAAGTTGAGAGGGTTTCTGAAGAAATGGGACAGAAATTGGGGCAAATGGAATGTATATAGAGGTGACCTGTGTGTTTCCCCTTCGGTGAAAGTGGAACTACAACGCAATGGAGAGCGGTCTTGGGAAGTACCATGACTGCATTTGGTTTATTTTCCTTAATGGTTTCATATACTGTATAACCTGCCGAAATTTTGATCAAATGATGCATGTGACTTTTAACGCTGTGAAATTAATAAAAAAAGATTTTTTTTTTAAATAATGTTTCTGCTACCTACATTACTAATAATTGGGATGCTTATAAATCCACTGTGTATGACTTTGTTATACCTTTTGAAGCCCTAAGAAATTGAAGCCCTAAGAAAAAAAAAACAAAGCTGAATATGTCCCTTCATCCTAAAATCAAAACTCTAGAACATCAGTATTATTCTGATAAAACAAAATCTGTTTTCATTTAATTAGTAAAGGCTAAAAATAAGTTTGAATGAACACTTGTAGCTAGCTCCTAATGCACTCAAAATCTAAAAATCATGGCCGTAAACCGGCACCAATTACATAAAATTGGCTAGTGGACGCGGCAAACTGCCAGTCACACCTGAGCGAGTACTGGAAATTAATGCCCATAGCAAGCAGGCCAGATGACATCTGGGCCCCCCAGGTGGCCCATCTCCGACAGATAGACGAGGCTGACATATCTCCTGACCAACCCCAGACCCTGAAGCAGGGAGCGAATAGATTATTGACGACAGCTGTTGACACAGTCTTTATGTTGATGCTATGTCGTGAATAATGGATATGCCAATCTTGTGTTTCTTCTGCGCCCAGTTTATGGTTGAGCTACCTTACACTCTGCATGCCATGATATTGTTCAAATGGCTTATAAATGCACCCCTACTTAGACAATGTAACTGAATGCATAATATGTAATGTGCTTTATTCTCAATAAAGTTTATCAATTAAAAAAATAAAGAAAATCTACAAAATCATGATAGAAAACACAAAGCTGGTATAATGCTGGATAATTATTTAAAAATGTAAACTGAGCCTGAATAGCTAGCAACTGTTAATGAAAATTCAATGTCCCTCCCCAATGCTGACAATTTTACTTCCTTTTAAAAATGTTATCAATTGTTGTACACAGAAGGAATTAATCTTTTAAAATCAGATCCTTAATGAGATTTTATCTATCGTCATTAAACCTAAATTACAGGGTTCCGTTTATAATATTTTGGGGAAAGATATGAAGACTCATGAAATTCTGCAAGCCATTAAAGCCTTAAAATGAGCTAAAGCTCCAGGTCCCGATGGATTGTCAATTGAATTAATTGCTACAATTTCTGATTTGTTTAATCCTATATTGGCAGAGTAGTATATCTCTCTTTTACATGAAATTAATTCACAAACCTCATTTTTTCAAGCATTAACCCAATAAAGATTCTGTGTATTGTAAAAATGATCTCTCTATCACTTTGATAAATTATAATTGTAAAATATATATAAAACCATTAGCCATGCTATCTAGTCAAAACTGACCCAACTGCTTTTTATCAAGAACAAACTTGCATCAGATAATGCTTGGGTGTTTTCAACCGTGATTTAATTGGTGTCCACACTCACAGTTCCAATTGCTGCCCTTTTGTTGGATGCTGAAAATGCTTTGGCCGTATCAACTGGCAATTTATGTTTAGACTGTTTAGATCACTTCACTTTAATGGTATGGCTTGATCCACATTTTCTATTTGATTATTATATTCCTTCATGGAGCTAGTGTTTTTGTTAACTAGTATTTGGGGTCTTTTCAAATCTAAAGCTATTACTATCTGGTTTTACTTGAAATACTATGCTATCACATGACGTATTTATATTTATATATATATAAATATCTAAACCCTCCTGCTCTATGAATCATTTTTTAGAATAATTTAATACATATGCCAACATGTTCAGGCTACAAAATAAATGTAAACAAAACTGAAGTATTATCATTAAATATTTTTGTACAAGTGATGTTTCAAAATACTAATTCTTTGAAAAATCCTTCTACAATTAAATATCTTGGCACTTTGTTTGCTGCTAACCCTAAACAGATTATAGAACATAATAGTTATTCCCTCAAACTCAAGACTAACTCATTATTTACATCCTGGTCTCCTTTGTATCTAGCTTGGTGGGGCCGCCTAGGTACTATAAAAAATGAAGGTAGTACCTCATATTTTGTTTTTGTTATCTATGATGCCGTTTAAGATTCCTATATCCATTTTTCAAAAATTAGATACCATATGCTCAAAGTTTCTCTGTAAAAATAAAACTCCATGTACAGCTTTATCTAACCTTAAACATTCTAAAATTGAAGGTGGTGTGTGATTCAATGATTTCAAATTAAATCACACCTCATTCATTGTTAGACAGGCATTTGTTTAAAGATCCAATACCCCGTCTCTTCCACTCCATTATGGGCTTGGATACAAAAATCTTCTGGGATAACTTTTCTGTTTATGAATCTCTTCATATGTTGAATGTTAATATCCTCAATATTTGCTTGATATTTAAATTCACTCATAAAATTGTTACTAAGTTACGTTTTCTGATTATACTTAACATCAATGTTTTTCCTCATTATTATGGCACAGTATGTATTAAAAAAGTAAGAATAGGTCCTTCTCTTGGAAACACTGAAAAGATAAAATGATAATTTGTATTAATCACAATTGGGATGTAGTTTCTGTATTACTTTTTTGGCACTTCAAACCAAATACAATGTACCAAATTAATTTGTTATGAATTATAAGTTGTTGTGTAAAGCTTTCTCCTCTGATAGTTCCAACACTACAGTCCATTTTCACACTCTAATTATGCCACCACTGGGGGCGTGGCCCAGCAGAGAACGATGATGGCCGTCTAATCGCTCGGCTCTGCCGACCGAGCCACAAATCCGACTAAATCTCCGCACATTTGTCCCCAAATCACACCTTCACTACAGCGATCTATCTCCGGAAGGGCCAGCCGTCGTTTTGATGCCCGGAGTGACCTCAGAGGAGCAGCGTAGATACTGCCACGCGACTGGCGCCATCAAGCCGGACAGAGCCCTGAGAGCTGCCGTGCGGCCTCCCGGCTGGGAGTGCAATCGGGTATGGAAGTTATCTGAGCGACTGGAGGGCCTGTGACACAGCGCACAGCACCCCGCCGCTACTTGCAGGACGGTCTGGACTGTGGCCGTTGCCAGCCGGGATCTTCGCAGGGCGGTGCCTGGAGCCATAGTGGACCGGGAGCGGCGGTGGACTGTGGATCGGAGGGGACCGGTAAGTGCGTCCCTGCTGCATTTACGACGCAGCCGGCCCTATTACTGCGGGATACGCCGGGTAGCGAGTGGGAGAGGTGACGTCTGCCCCCACGTTGGCTGTTGTGGGCTGAAGCAGTGCCCGGCGCTTCCGGGAGGCCTCATCTGCCTGGGAGTCTGGGGCGGTGATCAGCTGCCTGCATTCGTTTCTGTTCTCCAGGCCCTTCCAACTTGACTGCTGCTGGGGTTTAACTGCCATCTTTGGCCTGTGTTGCGGAGTGTGCACGGGCCTGAGTGTTGGGGCTGAGGTGCCCCCTGAGTTTGCTTGTGACCTTGTACTGTGGCCTTGTGCAGCTGACCCCCATTGACCATCGCTGATCGGCCCCCCTGTTATAAGGGCCTGTTCTACGGACCTTTCTCTTCCCCCTCCGCCACCATTGGTGCATGGCAGCGGTGCGCACCCCGTGCGGCCTGAAGCATGAGCCGGTGACAGGAAGATCGCTCTAGCGCATACCAGTGATAGTGCCCCGGTCCTCCGCGGACTTTCTGGATCTTAGTGCAGCTAAAAGTGCTTTTACTCCGGTTATTACAACCTGGTCCCTACATTCTGCACTGAGGAGCTCTGCAAGGGAGTTCTACATCCACCATGGTGGGGGATCGAGGCTCAAAGGCAGCCCTCCAGGCAAAACTAACAAAATTTGCCTGGGACAGGGGTTCCGGTTCGAGCCCTAAAGGCGGATCCACCGCTCCTGACAAAGCTGACTCCGGTGGGAAGAAGACAGACCCGACGTTGCAGGACATTCTGGACGCCATTACCACCGTCCACACGTCTCTGGAATCATGGATAGATACGGTCTCCACAGAGGTGTCTCTCATCAGGGAAGATATGCGCACCATGAACTCCCGCCTCAAGATTGTTAAAGTAAAGGCATCCTCCCTGGTAGAGGATACGTCCAAGCTGCAGAGGAAGGTGGAAGACCTACAATCACACGCCGCTAAGCTGGAGGCGTAGTTGGACGATTATGAATGGCGCTCCAGGCGAAACAATGTCCGTCTAATTGGTGTGCCGGAACGCGCGGAGGGGCCGTCCGCAGGCATCTTCATGGAAGATTTGATCACCAACTACGTCAAACCACGTGGGCTTTCTGACATCTTCTCGGTGGAGCGGGCGCACCGGGTGCCTGGTGGCCGACCACGGCCTGGGGCCCCTCCACGAGAACTCCTCGCACATATCTTTAACTTCAGCGACCAAGATGTCATCCTGCAGTGTGCCCGCTCCGCCCCGCCAGTGGAATTTCAAAACAGTCGCATAACCTTTTTTCCAGACTTCACCCTCAAGGTGCAACAACAACAACGAAGTTTCCTGGAGGTTAAGAAGGCGCTTCGCGACAATGGTGTGAAGTATGCGATGATGTTCCCAGCCAAGTTGAGAGTGCAATCAGAGGGGAAATCCTGGTTTTTCACCACTCCAGAGGAGGCCTGGGACTGGCTGGAGGGATGGCGATCGGCAGGCCGACGTAACCACCATGCCTGGGGTGCGAGGATGGACAATGACACCCCAGCTTCCAGTGGAGGCTCGCCGCATATTGACTTGTCTGAGGCAGCGGGTGGTTCCGACTAACTGGTCTGTATATTTTTCTTTGGGTGGCGGGTGTTGCACTCTGGTTGGACAGTGAACATCGGGGTTTGATCTAAATGCTCATGTTGCATCAGATACGCGTCCTCAAAAGGTAGACTGTTCTAGCTGTTCTTATGGACCGGAACTTCGGCCTGCTCCCCGGTACACCATGTGTGAGGATGTGGAGCATGCGCTCGGCCGTTGACAGTGTTTTTGGGTGCAAATACGTTTGGCTGCTTTGGTTCAATATTGAGACATATTCTGTTTTTCCTGGGGTTGTGTGCTTGGTTTGGCCCTACGGTCCTGCAAGTTCTTGCAAGGGTGGGCGATAGGCCCTCTGCTAGTTGGGGGGGCGGGAGGTTGTGTTACCACCAAGCAGGGAGGCAGGGTGGGGGGTTCGGGCACTGCAAGTTGGGATTGGGGAGGGTGGGGGGGATTGGTTTGGGGTGTTCTCTTTGGCATTGTTTTTGTTTAGGCATGTTTTCTCCATAGGGCCTCGACAACAGATGATGACAGACCGGCCGTTAGCTTTATCCCTTTTGGTCACAGTATTTTTGGGATTGTTGGAATCTCATGTATGCCATTTGTCTTTGTTTGTGTTTTGTTTCACACCGGTACAAGATGTAGTCCACCTCTTCATTGCTCCCATCCATTCACTGGCCATTGGCGTTTGAGGCACCCGCCCCAGTTACACACACCCATGCTTAATTATCCACCACTACTTCCCTCCGACTAGTTGGACGTGATGGCACGTGGTCTAACACTGAATTGGTCCACTTGGAATGTTAACGGTTTGGGTGATAAAATCAAAAGGGGAATTGTGTTACAATACACTAAGCGCAACAAGCGTGACCTGGTGTTGTTGCAGGATACACACTTGATTGGCAACTCCTGTGGCGCCCTGAACAGGAAAGGATACAAAATGGTGGTCCACTCTGGTTTTACCTCGGGCTCCAGGGGAGTGGGGATTTTGCTTCAGAAGGGCAGCCCCTACATCCTTCATAACTCCTGGACTGACCCCCGGGCACATGGGAAGGGCGTGTTATTAACGATGTTTCTGCCTAGGCCCCCCCTGGACTACAGCGCTTGACGCTACGTGATTTAGGGACCCTGTTGCTGGACTTGCCGCTCGGAGTGTTGGTCTTGGGTGGGGACTTCAATCGCACCATGGATGGTTCTTTGGACCGTCTTCCACCCCGGGAAGATCCATTGAGGGGTTCACAATTGTCCGAGTTCATGAAAGCTCTGGGGGTGGTGGATATTTGGCGGTGGTTTAACCCATCCTAAACCTGCTTTATGTTCCAATCTGGGGTGCATGGAAGTCAGTCGAGGATAGACTATTTATTCAATCATGCCCATGATGTTCAACTTTTCACTAGGTCCAGTTGCCTGGCCCGTGGTATCTCGGACCACTCCCCCATTCTGGGACCCTGGGCTCTCGCACTGGGGGACCCCCCTGCTCCATTTCTGTACATCCGTGGGCGCTGAAAATTCCGCACCTCAGAGATGTTCTCCACAGAGACACTGTATATTATTTTGCGAAAAAAGTTGGCTCTGTTGATTCTGCGGTAACGTAATGGGGGGCCTTCGGGCGGTCATTAAAGGTAGGGTTTTATCACTCATGGTGGGACTTAAAGGTGAGCGGACCAGGAGAATATCGGATTTGGAGGCCGAGGTCTCGAGTTTGGAGGAGTCGGCCACCCGAGACCCTGACCCTGCTATACATCACGGTCTGGCACTCAAGAGACAGGATTACTGACAGGTTCTCTTTGAAAATGGGGTGGCGTGCTTGAGGACCTCTTGACATAGGATTTATGAGGAGAGGGAGCGGACGGGCAAACTCTTGGCGTGGCTCATACGGCAGGAACAGGCGTCTAGATGGGTCCGCGCGATAGCAAACTCGGAGGGTATCCTGATTACTGACCCCCAACTCATAGCTGACGTATTCGCTAAGCATTACGAGGAGGTATATACTAGCTTACCCACTTCTCAGGCCTCCCTGTATCCAGACCTTCTGGTTACGCTCGATATGCCTACTGTTTCGTTGCAAGACAGGGAGACCTTGGAGGCGGACATCACAGTAACGGAGGTTCAAAAGGCCATACAAGATGTCCGTTTCGGGAAGGCCATGGGCCTTAACGGGCTTCTCATTGAACTATTCAAGCCCGTGTCAACGCTATTGGCTCCCCATCTTCCTAATCTATGTACTGAATGCTTTGAGTTAGGTGTTCTACCCACAGAGCTCCGCACTGCTGCCATAGTGGTCATTCATAAGCCGAACAAACCTCTTGAGGAGTGCAAATCCTATAGCCCCATATCCTTTTTGACAGTTGAGACTAAGATCCTGGCCAAACTTCTCGCGAATCGTCTTCTCCACTTTATCGCTGATTTGGTCCATCCAGATCAATCTAGGTTTATGCCGGGGAGAAACACCGCCCAGAACTTGCGGCAAGTGCATGGAGTCCTTGGCAGACTGCATACCATCGAAGAAGACGCAATTCTTTTGTCTTTGGATGCCTCAATGGGTTTCGATACTATTGAGTGGGATTTCCTCTTCGCCGTTCTGGCCCGACTGAGGTTCGGACCCAAATTCATCCGTTGGATTCGGCTATTGTATACCCACCCCACGGCACATGTTGTTAACAACCACCGTTCCACCACTTTCTCACTTCATCGGGGCACAAGACAAGGCTGCCCCCTGTCACCGCTGCTTTTCGCCCTTGTCTTGGAGACTCTCGTGGTGTGGGTCCCGGGCGATACGGGAAAAATGGGGATTAAGTGGACGGCATCTCACGAGGACTGTATCGCCTTATGTGCCGACGATATCATTTTATATTTGGCTTCCCCTGTGCGGTCGCTGTGACGGATGCTCCACATTTTGCATATTTTCGGCGCCCACTCTGGATATCAGATCAATTGGTCTAAGTCCCAGATGTTTGCGTTATGGGGCTCCCCCCGGCGAGCCCTCGGGGTTTTGATATCCCAGTGGCACCTAAGGGTTTTCGTTACCTGGGCATTTTTGTCACTCCTGACACTGATCTCTTCTTCGAGCACAACTTGCTTGGACCCCTTCAGCGTTTCAAATCTGACACCAAGCATTGGCTCACTCTACTCGGACGTGCGTCCCTTTTCAAAATGTGACCACTACCGCGCTTTCTCTATGTTTTACACAATACACCTATCCGGATCCCGGATTCTTATTTTTCCCAGATTGATGAAATATTGCGGGGACTGCTATGGGAGGGCTGCACGCCACGCATCGCAATGAACAAGCTTACCATGGGCTGGTATGATAGGGGTATTGCTTTACCAGATCTCCAACTCTATTACCAGGCATCACAACTGATGGTGGTCAATCACTGGGTGTTTGAGCCGCCGGCGAGCCTAATTTCCGCACGGATCACTGGATCCCCGCAAACTTAACTTAACAGGCCCCACGGCGCGCATGGTCGAGATTTGGCATGAAGTTATCAGAAAATTAGGATGGCAGGGACGCCTGACGAAGGCCACTTCCCTGTGGGAGCCCGATATTCTAGGTCATCTTAGTGGCTGTCCAGGGTTCGACAAGAGGGATATGATTGGAATCTCCACGGTCAGAGATATCTGGGTTAAGTGGAGGCTGGCATCATTCCCGGAGCTCCAAGCTAAGTATCAGTTGGCTCCGACAGAAATGTTCAGGTACTTACAGATCACTCATGCGGTGTCCTCCGCCCTACCTAGGGATAGTCCTCTTCCCTATTCTTCCCCCCTGGAGGACCGCTTGTTGTTGGATCCCACGGACCGAAAGGCCATTTCGCTCACCTACAAGAAGTTGGTCAATAATCGCTCCGACTCGATGTTGAAACTCAGAGAGGGGTGGGAGAGAGATTTGGGAGAAATGGAGGAAGACAAGTGGTGGGACACTCTAGCTTCAAGCCGAGAAATAGCTATCCAGATGCGCCTGCGTCTGCTCCAACTAAAGATCCTCCACCAAGCATATTTCGATGCCAAACTCCTATTCTGGCTCGGTAGACGCCCTGATCCACTTTGCCTTCGACATTGCAACCAGATGGACACCTTTTTTTCATATTATATGGGATTGCCCACATATTCATGACTATTGGGCGAGAATCGCCCGTCAACTGGAGAGGGCGGGAGGTAAATCTCTTGAGTTGTCTCCCCAACTATGCTTACTAAACATTTGGGGGGCGTCCAATCTCACGCAGGCCGAGCAGTCATGGGCCTCCAAGGGCTTCATCATAGTGAAACATAACATTGCACAACACTGGGGGGTAGCTACGGTCCAAGCCTGGTTGACTGGGAAAATGACATGGATAGCGCCATAGTGGCTTAAAAGTTAGTATTTAAGGGTCGAGGTTGCCACAAAAAGTGGGACCAGAAGTGGGGGAAATGGAATAGGTACAGAGGTGGCATCTGCATTTCTCCAACGGTGGAACTCCAGAGAGACAGACGGGCGCTGATGGCCCAGTTGACGGCGGAGGTGCTGGCTTCTCCCCCGTAGGGAGGACGTTCTAATTCTCTCCATCCCCCGCCCCCGGATGCCGTCTGTTTGCAGCTGATGTATAATCAGGTCTTTCATTACTACTAGGAAATGTATAACGAATGCCGCTTTGCATGTACCCCCATTCCGCCTTGGGGTGAATGGCACTATGTAGAACACATGAATGTACTGGAGAGGGTATTTCGTACAGTGACTCTATTTTGTATGTACCAGTCTTTGGTTGGTGTGCTTTCATTAACCCCTTCGACGCTGATGACGAGCTGGGCTCGTCATGAGGTAGCCTCCTGCTACGCTGATGACGAGCCCAGCTCGTCACGTAACATGCGAATTAGTAAATCTCAGCGTGCGAGCGGAATTCCGCCCGCACGCATGCGGTTAAAATAAAAATTATTTTAAAAAATAAAAATTATACCACCACTAGATTGTTTTCACAAACTAATTTATATTCATAATATTCCTAAAGCTGCAACTATTTATAAAATATCACATGAGCCTAATTTTAATGGATCTATGTCTACTGAAGCACTTTAGTGGGGAAACTGATTCATAGCTAAGTTTTGACAAAGATACATAGACAATAATTTGGAAAAAAATATTTCCATGCTTCTTAGGACTGCAGCCATTACACAGTCGCCATTTTTTACTTTTTAACAGGCTGTTGATTACTCCTTCTCAAATTTCAATTTTTGATTCCAATGCTTCTGATTTATGTTGGTTTTGTGCAAAATAACCTAGGGCCAGATGTAGGTAGGATTGATTTACCGATTCTTAATTACCGAATTTTACCGATTCGGTAATTAAGAATCGGTAAATCTGAGGGGTGGGTATGTAGGTATTCCAGATGTGCTGGAATACCGAATCGGAGAAAAATCGGTATTTACCGATTCGGTAAATACCGATCGGTAATGCCCATTCATTCCTATGGGCTTTGAAGACCATAGGAATGAATGGGCATTACCGATTCGGTATTTACCGAATCGGTAAATACCGAATTTCACAAGGGTGCAGGGGGTGTCACTTTGACACCCTCTGGCCCCCCCAAAACAGGCTCGGGTGCCATGTGGCAGGCATACATGCCCCAAGGGCAGGTCTGCCTGTCATATGGCAGAGGTGTGCATGCACACATGTGCATGCACACTGGAATCGGTATTTTACCATCAAATTGGATTTGATGGTAAACTACCGATTCGGTAAGGCTTGTGGGACTCAGAAGAGTCCCACCTACATCTCAAATTTACCGAATCGGGAAAAAATACCGATTCGGTATTTTACAGAATCGGTAAATTTACCGATCGGTAAATTTACCGATTCTGTAAAAATAAGCCCCTACATGCCAATTCTTCAATACCGGTCGGTAACGGCCGAAAATACCGATTTTCGGCCGTTACCGACCGACCTACATCTGGCCCCTAGTACTTTATTTCACATGTTATTTCAATGTATTCATGTTTATCACTAATGGGCACTCATCTGGGCTGTTTACTAATATTTAAGGTATAATTACCTTTAACTTTAATAATGTTTTTCTTGGCTGTAGTGTTCTTACCAAGTCTAAACATTATACATGTGTGAGATTTTAATATATTTTTCCGGCTATACCTTTTAGATAAATTACAGCATCATGGAGCGATTCTTTGACTTTATTGCTTTCTTCTTGGTGGACTCATATCCGTGACAACCATAAAATAGATACAAATCCTGCTAAGGCTGTTCAAGCTATGACTGAATCAAATACACAAAAGGGTGATAGGGAGGAATGCTTGCAGTAAGTCTAACCACTGGCAATCACTCAGGGTAGGACCCCAACCCATCATTCTTTTGACCACCATGCCACCTCAGTTTGGACCCAGCCATTAGTGAATCACTATTGACCCTGCTCCAATAGGAACAATTCAGCCCTGACTGCTAGGTCAGAAGTCGGGTGTAACGTGCCACAGTCAGCACAGGATCCATGACTGGGCACACTCTTGGCCATTTAGGGGTTTATATCAAATACATAAAAGGTGAATCGAGGAATGCTTGCAACAAGTCTAACCAATTGCAAATGCTCCGGGTAGCATTGTTTTGGCCACCATGACATATCAGTATGGACCTCCCTGTACTGGACCAAAAGCAACCCAAGACCGGTTTGCCCTGATTGGGGCTATTCAGCCAGGTGTAGCTTTGCTTGAGTGGTACAGTGAGCACAGGACCCACGTCAGAGCATACCCTTTCCACTTACTGCGTTACATCAAGAACACAAAAGATGATGAGAGGAATGCTTACGATAAGTCTAACCACTGAAAATGGCTCGAGATTAGCATTCCAACACATAGGGGCCAATCACAATGGCGGAGAGACCGCCACCAACAGCCTGTCGGTGGAGGCCTCACTGCCATTGTAGACAAGTTTCCGGCCCTCCATATTACAATGGAAGGCAGTGTGATGGCAGTCGGAAACACCAACCGCCACGCATCCGAGAGGTGCCTTGAGCCCGCTGGTGTGGCGGAGGGCCTCGTAATCCGCTGAAGGGATTACAATGTCACTCTTCGCCAGCTGCTGCATGGCAGTTCACCCACCATGGAAAGGCTGGCGGAAAGGGACATTGGGGGCCCATAGCGGGCCGCCCTGGCCCTTGATTTTGAGAGTTGGGGTGCACCTATGCTGTCCCCCTACATATTCCTGCACCATGTGTCAGGCACCACATGATGCCTGCCCCGCAGTGCAGGGATATGTTTCCTGTCTATTTTTTGTACTGCAGTGTCTTCTGCAGCGTGCAGCACCCACCGCAATACAAGAGATAGACAGTATGACCGCCATGGAGGCTGTTGCACTGTAATCAGGTTGACACGCTCACCGACAGCAAGTTGGGTGGTCCCTTTGCCCGATAGGGTGGCGGGCTGAAATAAGTCCACCCGCCATCCTAATCAGCCCCATGGTTCTTTTGCCCACCGTGACACCTTAGATTGAACACACTCATATGCAAATCAGTCTTGACCCTGCTTCAATTAGTTGCATGTGGTTGGGTCTAGGTCTAAGGCAGGGCCAGAAGGCAGATGATGAAGCATGATACCTAATGTGTGTGAAGGCCCTGTGTTTTTAGGAATGATTAGACAATACAGTTATAACATCACTGCAATTCAAAGTCCCTGTGAGCCTTAGAATTCTTAGTGGACAGAGCAGGAACATAGTACTTTTCAATTTTGATACATGATTTCAGGAGGTCACACTTAAGGTTCTTTATATCCTCTCACTCCACCACTGAAGGGCTTAAGCAAAAGGGAATCACAGATTTAACTCTGGCACTAATGATTAAAGATACCATCGGTAAAACTGGGATTGGTGAGAATACATTCTGGGTTGTTCTCTGGCTTTATAGCATTATACATAAACTAAAAGTGGCAAGTGCAGAATTTGGAAGCTGCTGCACCAACATGCACATTTCAAGGAAATTGTGATTCAGGGAAAGTGCACCTTTTTACAAGACTGCATGTTAATTGCTCTTGGCAGGGGTGGCATACCAGGGAGTTGACTACTCTGATTTGACAACTGACAAAACAAATTCAAAAATATCTCATTTTTTCTCAGCCTCTGAAACAAATTCATGGTAATGTGATGGTTGTGGTCACAGGGAGCAATGTGCCTGAGACAAAATGAGTCTTAAAATGTCTAACCATTCAATTTGCATTGGTTTTCAGAATTTTCCCAAAAATATTCAAGATCATTTTTTTTTTTTTTAGAATTGTATTTAGCGTGTACTAGACCCGAGACATCGGTTAACAGAGCGCTTTACATGCGCACCAGTTTTGTTACAGAAGAACACATTCATTCTTGTTAGGCATGGGGAGTGTAAGTGATTTGCCCAGAATCACAGATGTTGAGCATCGTCGCCGAGAATTCGAAATTACATTCCAATTATAGGAGCAGTCTTCCCATACCAAAGACAAGGCCATGGAAAACGTCCTGCACTCAAAGTGTTAGGGGTAAGCAGGAAGTACTCAATTCCAAAGAGGATCATTTGCCACACTACTTATTATCTCACTGTAAGAGTAAGTGCCCACGGCCTAGTTTATTGAATCTCTAACCTCCTCTTCAGAGTCTCTCCACAGAGCTATTAGGTAACATTTCCATATTGCATAAATAGTTAGGAATATAAGTATGACCAAGTTCATGAAATGGAATTCCAAACAAAAAATAATAATTAGATTTCTCACCATTAAAAGCATATACAAAGGAATATTGGTCCGCAGGTGTTTCAACCCCCATGTTGAAATTAAGTACAAGAATGGGTGATCAGGGCGAGATGGAAATGATTGAAGAGAAGAATAACTGAAAAAGAACTACTATCAACATTGACAACAGCAATTGTTGGCCTCGAATTCAAAACTATGTGGTGATGATGATGATGATTCATAAAGCGCATGACTGTAAATCCTTGGTACCATTGTCAATACAGAATCACAAGACGTCAGGCATCCTGAAGGATTGTAAGGTTTTATTAGTCTTTTCGTTAGCAAAAAAGCTCTGAGTGCTCTTTAGGGAGCCTCACATTTTCAGTAGTCTCTACTGGAGACACAGCAGGAGCTGAACAAAAGAATAAGCATCATACTCTAACATTAAAGTATCATACTCCAACATTAAAGTATATTTGACTGGATCTGCTTTGGAATTACACAATGTACTATAATTGAATCATCAACAGATACATCTGCGGGGTTTAACCTGTCGAGAATCAAACAAGGAGACCTTGTAAGATAAGCTACTGCATTGAGATGCCAGAGCAAACTTTCTTGACCTTAGGTGTCTCACTCCAAAGAAATACCTCACTTCTTTCCAGGCGGACTTTTAAAGATTAGACTTAAATGTAGATATTTTCAAACTATGATGTGCCTACAAGAATTAGCAAATTAATTGTTTATGGCTCTATGGGTAAGTGAAGGCCCACGTGACCCACATTACCCATTCCGTTATTTAAATTTAGATACCTAAAGCACGGAAGGGGAAAGAGACAGTCAACTAACAATGCGGTCACCATGACTTGTGCTTGATGTATAAGGAACATTCAAAACATAACCTGGAAACCAGGCTCCAAAAGACTAGAGAACTGAAAAAATTAGGATGAGGTATGTGGGGTTCCCATGCATTTCATCACAGACTAAAAAGAGGAGGCTAAAGAAAGGCAACACCATAGGGCATGATACAAGGTTCCTGCTGAATGGGCTGTAAGGTCATGGGGTCATATGGTCTTCCCATTGGCGGATTGAGAAATCAGCAATTGTACACAATGTACGGGAACCATTAGAGAAGGAAGGTGACAGACTTGGCAATTAAGAGCAAAAGTTATCATTTAATCAAGCACCGTGCCACCTACATGCTTGAGGAACAGACACCACTCAAAGGAATGTACGTTTAACCTGGTACAATGTTGGCAGGTGTGAAAATGATGAATCCGTTCCATCTACAGGGGAAAAGGTGGCATTCCTTTGGTTGAAAAAGAGGAAGTGAGGATGAAGCTAACATTTAGGAAACATATTAGGGATGTGAACACTATTATTTAATGAAATCACCAATCACAAATAGTAATGGTATAGGTGCTAATTTATTTTAAACAGAAATTTCACTTGTTGATCTTCCTTGGTTGATGATCAATATGGTTATGTTCATGATCATTTTATCTGTTCACATGTGTATAACGTTTGACCAGTCCGTGAAATGACGTTTAGGATTCATAGTGTTTAAGGCATATACCAGGTTACATCCCTCACTTAGTTGTTCTGATGACTCGTGGTAGAGTAATCTCTGTAGATGGTCCTTATCAGATGTCACAAGATAACCAATTAGCAATCCATCACTGCAAGTTGGCATCTTTTGCATGACCAGCAAATCAGCACTCAATCTAGGTTATTTCTCTACGAATGTCAATACATTTACACTGACACCTAAAACACCTACCTTGGCTCCACACCAGTCACAAAAACGAGCATCAGAATGGTTGACACGGCCGCATTTAGAACATGACTGCATTTTTCCTAGCTGGTTAGGGACAGGTGGGGCAGATTCTCCACTGAATATAGGCTGGGAAAACAAATGCACATATAACACAGATCAGTAGATAATAAATACTTTATATAAAATGATATAGATTGAAATATAGACACTGATAATGCATCATAGTCTTAAGCAACATTTCCAAAGCTACAAAGAATGTGTTGATTTTTAATTACCCTTTCAAGCATAAATGAATTGAAAGAAGAATATGATCTCTTAGAACTTTATTTGAATGACTATTTCATAAAGGAAGAAAAGCGCCCACAGGGTGTGAATTCTCTTACATTAGGTGCAGACAACATATCGAAAATCTGCCTTTTGAAAGAATGAAGGTGAAATATCATTACAAATGCTTACAAAGTTTTAAAATGAGACATGAAGTTCAAAAGTAAATCCTCATTGACCATTATGCTCTAGGTCGAGAACTTTTGTTACCTGAAAACGCATAAACAGGCTAATAAAATGGCGTTATGACTTCCCTTAACATTAAACCATCAAATGAAATCCATAAACTGCATATTTAAAATATTTACATATATTGTGCTATGGGTTCACCAAATAAGTGAGTCTTTCGCTACTATACCAAAATTCATGTCCTCAGTTCTGCTTTCACATTAACCCTGTGTAATCTCCCAGGTGACGTAGAAAAAACAAAACCCCCTCAGGCCTTGAAAATCTGTGGCAGTTTTAAAAAATAATATTTTAGTAAGGTTTTCACACTGCAAACAGCAGGATCGTGCTGCAACTCTAGATTACTATATCCGATTAGCTACCAGAACGACATCAACATTCAATCACACAACCTTCCAACTTCTCCAGAGTATTCGACAAGGTCTGTGTCAGTTAGATACGATTTTGCCTGTGACGTGTTCCGCTCAGTCTGACCAATACAACCTTCGATGTTGTTATTCCAAGTGGCATTTCTGGGGGCCCAAATGCCCCCAGAAATGCCACTTGGAATAACAAGATAGTGGCTTGGAGCAGGTATATCGATGACCTGTTCCTAGTGTGGAATGGGTCTATAGAAGAGGCTAATGAGTACATATCAGTGCTAAATGACAATGAGTGCAACCTCAAATTCACAGGGGAAATTAACAAAGAAAAGGTTAGTTACCTGGATTTACAAGTGAGTGTGAGGAATGGTCAGATCAGCACCCAACTTTATCGTAAACCGACTGCTGGCAATAGCGTTTTACACGCTTCAAGCAGCCATTCCCGTAAACTTATCACCAATATTCCATACGGGGAATTTTTACGATTAAAACGTAATTGCACCCATAATGAAGACTTTGAACAAGCTGCCATGGACAGCATAGAGAGATTCCGCAACAGAGGATACAATTTAAACCTGCTTCAAGAAACTTTAAATAAAGTCAGAAAAATAGCGCGCAGCACTCTGTTTGAAAAGAAAAAGACCATCCCTTCTAAAGAGGTTCAATTCCGCATGATCACACCGTTTGCTGCGGATTCATTTAGATTAAGATCTATCTTGTCTAAACATTGGCACATCCTTAAATCCGACCCAATTGTGGGTCCTGATATTCCTGATGTGCCTTCTATTACCTATAGGAGGGCAAGATCGCTGCGAGATGAGATGGTCCACAGTTATCTACCACCCCAGGAGAAACAATTAGGAACTCTGAAAGATGCAAAAGGTTTCTTCCCCTGTGGGAAATGTAAAGCCTGTTCGGCAAGTAAAAGAACTTTAGCATATGATGTGACAGGTTGCAAAGGTGGCAAAAAAATAACTAAATTTATGTCTTGTCACACAGATCACGCAGTCTACTGTTTGGTTTGCCCTTGTCCGTTGAGGTATGTGGGTAGTACCATCAATCCTGTTAAACTCCGGATATTGGAACATATGCGGGCAATTGCCAATAAAGATTTCAGCTATCCAGTAGCACGGCATTTTGCCATCAAACATAAGAGTGACAGAAATCTTCTAAGATATTTCTGCCTAGACCAAGTTGCTGAAAACCCGAGAGGAGGTAACCGATTACAGGCCCTTAGAAGACTAGAATCTAGATTCATCATAGATCTTGAGACCAGGGCACCCAAGGGACTGAATATAGGGGAGGAACTTGCCTCTCACTTGGGCTAAGAAAATGTTGGGTTGTGATGTGACTTATGAGAAACTGTGTAAATTTGTTTGCGATAATTTTGATGAATTGACTGGGTGGAATTCTGAAGATGTATATAGTAAAAGATAGTTTCATTGTCAGGGTGGGATATGTAAATTTTGTTTTTTCACTGGCTTGAGAACATAGCAACCTGATATGGGGTTGCAATTGCCGATCCACGGCAAGATTTTGCTCAGTTGAGCCTTTTTCCTAATGCTGTGATCTTCACTCTAATTGTGCATTTTTTCAAATGCCATTTTTCTCAGGTACGTGTTTTTGGACCAAAACGTCCATTCAAACGTCTGCCGATACACGGCGAGATTGTTCATTGAGTAAGCGCATAATGCATTTGCGGATGTTTTAAATATGATTTGAAACATGGGAGAAGAATTTCTGTATCTCACGTTGACAATGTCTATAGAATGTACGCGTTCTAAGATGGCGCGCAGCATATACTTACATGCTTTAGTCCATTGTTTGTGTTAATATAATTCATGAACATAGATAAGGGTGTCATCTATGGCGCTCTGATGTTAACACTGACGAAGGGATTTCATTCCCGAAACGCGTCTGCTTTTTTGAATAAACCGTTCTGCTAAAAAATATCTATTGCTGCCTTTGAGAGTGCTGGTTTTTTCCTGTAAACCCGGCTGGGTATCTTTGGAAAATCGGAGCCTTCATATATATATATATATATATATATATATATATATATATATATATATATATATATATATATATATATATATATATATATATATACATATAAATATATATGCCCCACTATCACCTTCTCACAAGGAAACCCAAGGACACAGCGGGGTACTTGCTGGATCCGATGTTGCTCGCATGAGCGCCGCGATTTGCCTCGCAAAGGGGGGCCGAGTAGCGGCTGGTAGCCCCATAGTTCAAGTGTTTAGAGCTCCCTCGAGTCCCCAATGTCCAAAGCCTCAAGAAAAAGGAACAAAGCCTGGCTGTGAAGCAGGAGTGCATCAACCCGCCTCCCGGTAATGTTACAGGCTGCCATTTGACAGTGGCCACTTGCATTGGCCCATTCCTCAGGCGGTCCTGGAAACAATCAATACCTTGATGAGAGAATCAAATTGCCAGAAAAGTTTCAGGACGCTTGCTTGGACGGGTCCTTGTATTGCGCTCCTGGCAGGCGCGAAATATATGCCACACAATCATCTTTGTAGCGCTCTAGTGGTTCTGCACTAGCCCCATCCTTGGCCGGAAACACGTGCATGATTGTATCACCTTCTGGCCAGGCGTGGCCAGAAGGCTATAAATAAATGGGCCGGGGTCGCTCGGGACTTCCGGTCCAACTAGCCCACTACAGTGTCTGTGTGCCTTCATTTCACAATAGCCCCTCTTTGCCTTGCCGTGCCCTTAAACCCCCCCACTGGCGACGAGGGTGGGATCACGGTAAAAGAAACCCCCAGAGAAGCGAGACGGCGTTACCTGCGTCCCTGACGAGGTTCCGGGCAAACGAAGAGCCGAAGCGACGAGAAGCGCCCAGCATCGCGAGCACCCTGCAGACTGAGGCATTCGAAGACGTAATCGACTGCACCGGTGAGCAGCGTGTGGCAGGAGCTGCGTGAGGACACCGGCACGGTGAAAAACAGAGACGTGAAAGCCAGCGGTGAGCCTGCGTCATTGGAAGGCCCCAGTTGCCGGCTCTTACAGTTGCGCATGCGGAGACCCGGCGAGGCCCAGCAAAAGGAGGGTGTGGAAACCCTGACGGGAGGAGCAGATAGGGAAGCCCTGCACCAGCAAGACCAGTAAATGCACAAGCGGTTGAGAGCCCAGAGGTGCCCCCATAAGCAGAGTATAGTGGGTGTGTCAAGACACGAAATAAACAAGCACTGAAAAGGAGAAAACGGCAAGCACACAAAACAAACCTTGGCAAAACCAAGAACCATATCACACTAAAACAGTGACAAAAGGACCAGACACAGAGAAGGCATAGATAGACACATCACTATGTCGAACCAGCCGAATGCCGCAGCAGTGAACCAGCAACAAGCAGTAGCCCCAGCACAACAGGCGGTAGCCCCAGCACAACAGGCAGTAGCCCCAGCACAACCTGCAGGACTTCCGACTCCACTGTCAGCCCATTCCCAGATCCAAGCATTGCCACCTTTCAGCGAGCTCATCGACCCCGCAACAGCGGCTCCAAGATAGGCAGTATGGGTCGGGCAATGAAATAATTACTTCATAGCCACCCGGGAAATGGACAATGAAGTTAAAAGATCGCTGCTGTTGCTCTTTGGAGGTACTGAAATTTACAAGTTATTCTCCCACCTCCCAAACACTGGAGCTGCGAATGACTATGATTTTGCTGTGCGGGCACTCAATGCGCATTTTGACCGCCAACTCAACCCGCACTATGAGAGGTTTAAATTCCGCCAGTCGAGGCAAAGAGAAGGGGAAACAATGGATGCATTCCACGCCTGTCTGAGGGAACTGGCGAGTACATGTACCGAGGATGACCAGATAAAAGAAGTCACTGCGCAACTCATCCAAGGGTGCCGGAATAAAACGCTGAGAACGCTAATATTACGTCAACCACGCATCACATTAGATGAGATATTAATATTAGCACGCTCGCATGAACTATCTGATGCCAGATCCACGGCGATGGAAGCCGCCCTGAATCCACAAGCGGAGGCTGGGACCAATGTGAAAACTGAAACGGTAGACGCTGCCCGCAGCCCAGGCAGGGGTGGGCGAGGAAGATGGCCAACCAGAACACAACGGCGGCCGCCATGTGGTTACTGCGGGTGAGAAGAACACAATCAAGATGGCTGCCCTGCACGAGGAAAAACTTGCTCCAAGTGCGGAGTGCCAAATCATTTTGCAAGCGTATGCCGTGGAGGATTCCGTGGAAGAAACCCGTCTGGGAAAAGGACAATCGCAGGGGCGGTCAGACAGTTAGCCATAGACAACACTCAACAATCGCAGCCGATGGCGACGACCCAACACCACCGCCACACACGCCTAGATGACTCCTCCACCGAAGAGGACGACGAATGCTATTTCATGTCATTCACGAAAGACCTGAAGAGGAGGCGGAGACCCCAGCCAAAATGCCAAATTCAGATTGATGGTACGTCGGTCACTGGAGTAATAGACACCGGAGCCACTGTAAATGTGATGGGCATACAACACTACAAAAACCTCCACCCTAGGCCGAAGCCAACGCCTTCCAAAGTACGAATCTTAACATATGGTAGCCAAACACCACTTCCCCTGCGAGGAAAAATGTTGGTACAAGTCAAAGCGGAAGACAAGGAAGTTATGGTCGACAAGGAAGCTGACCTCCTAGTCGGGAGCCACACGGCAGAGGACCTCAACCTCATTGCGTTCGCCAACGCTGTCAAAGTACTGCAGACTGAAGATATGCTGCAGCTGTTTCCATCACTATTCCACGGGTTAGGAACAATCAAACGACAGCCCGTGAAATTACACATTGACAAAGCCATCCAGACCGTTGCTCTAAAGCACCGAAGAATTCCCTTTCGCCTGAGAACGGCTGTCGAACAGGAATTAGCGCAACTAGAAGAGCAAGGGGTCATTGAAAAAGTGACTGGCCCGACACCATGGGTGTCACCCATGGTGATAGCCGAAAAACCGAAAAACCCCGACAGCCAGGAAGGATAAGGATCTGCATAGACATGCGAATACCGAACAAAGCGATAAAGAGAGAGAGACACATCACACCCACGGTGGACGACATACTGACAGACTTAAATGGAGCCCAGTGGTTCTCGAAACTAGATCTTAATGCAGGATATCACCAACTAAGGCTTGCCGAGGAAAGCAGATACATAACAACATTCTCGACTCATCTAGGATTAAGGAGATACAAGAGGCTAAACTTCGGCATATGGTCGCCAGACAAAATATTTCAAAACACCATAAAAGAAATACTGTCCGGCCTACAAGGGGTGCTAAACGTCAGCCATGACATCTTAATACACTCCAAAACCAGTGAGGAACATCACCGAAGATTGAAAGCCACCCTCAAGAGGCTGGCAGAGCATGGGGTAACTCTACATAAGGACAAGTGTAAATTTTTCCAAAAATCAATAGAGTTCTTTGGGTACATTTTCAACTCCGACGGAGTTCAGGTGGACCCCAAGAAGTCTCAAGCTATCAAACAGGCCACTGCCCCGACGACGGCATCAGAAGTGAGAAGTTTTCTGGGCATGGCCCAATACTGTGCCCGGTTCATCCCGAACCATGCCACACTGGCTGAACCCCTAAGAAACCTCAGATGGAATTCTCAGATGGAAATTGACTCTTGAGGCGGAAGCCGAGAGTACTGCTAAATTTTAAAAAATACTATTGTGTGTTTTGCTTTTAAACCTGCACTTGTAACTCACCTCTGCCTGGAATTCACTCACTGCTTCGTGCAGCCGATTAAACGCTGCTACAAGATTGCCGCCATTACGAGGGAAGCCCTCGACCCAGGCCACGCCCACCACCGCTCGGCCACGCCCCCTTCCACTACAAAAAGCGCACCAGACCACCAGCGCCTCTCAGATGGAAATTGACTCTTGAGGCAGAAGCCGAGAGTACTGCTAAATTTTAAAAAAACTATTGTGTGTTTTGCTTTTAAACCTGCACTTGTAACCCACCTCTGCCTGGAATTCACTCCCTGCTTCGTGCAGCCGATTAAACGCTGCTACGAGATTGCCGCCATTACGAGGGAAGCCCTCGACCCAGGCCACGCACACCGGCGCTCGGCCACGCCCCCTTCCACTACAAAAAGCGCGCCAGACCCGCAGCACGTCTCAGATGGAAATTGACTCTTGAGGCGGAAGCCGAGAGTACTGCTAAATTTTAAAAATACTATTGTGTGTTTTGCTTTTAAACCTGCACTTGTCACCCACCTCTGCCTGGAATTCACTCACTGCTTCGTGCAGCCGATTAAACGCTGCTACGAGATTGCCGCCATTACAAGGGAAGCCCTCGACCGAGGCCACGTCCACCGCCGCTCGGCCAAGCCCCCTTCCACTACAAAAAGCGTGCCAGACCCCCAGCGCGTCTCAGATGGAAATTGACTATTGAGGCGGAAGCCGAGAGTACTGCTAAATTTTAAAAATACTATTGTGTGTTTTGCTTTTAAACCTGCACTTGTAACCCACCTCTGCCTGGAATTCACTCACTGCTTCGTGCAGCCGATTAAACGCTGCTACGAGATTGCCGCCATTACGAGGGAAGCCCTCAACCCAGGCCACGCCCACCGCCGCTCGGCCACGCCCCCTTCCACTACAAAAAGCGCGCCAGACCCCCAGCGCGTCTCAGATGGAAATTGACTCTTGAGGCGGAAGCCGAGAGTACTGCTAAATTTTAAAAAATACTATTGTGCGTTTTGCTTTTAAACCTGCACTTGTAACCCACCTCTGCCTGGAATTCACTCACTGCTTCGTGCAGCCGATTAAACGCTGCTACGAGATTGCCGCCATTACGAGGGAAGCCCTCGACCCAGGCCACGCCCCCTTCCACTACAAAAAGCGCGCCAGACCCCCAGCGCGTCTCAGATGGAAATTGACTCTTGAGGCGGAAGCCGAGAGTACTGCTAAACTTTAAAAATACTATTGTGTGTTTTGCTTTTAAACCTGCACTTGTAACCCACCTCTGCCTGGAATTCACTCACTGCTTCGTGCAGCCGATTAAACGCTGCTACGAGATTGCCGCCATTACGAGGGAAGCCCTCGACCCAGGCCACGCCCACCGCCGCTCGGCCACGCCCCCGTCCACTACAAAAAGCGCGCCAGACCCCCAGCGCGTCTCAGATGGAAATTGACTCTTGAGGCGGAAGCCGAGAGTACTGCTAAATTTTAAAAATACTATTGTGTGTTTTGCTTTTAAACATGCACTTGTAACCCACCTCTGCCTGGAATTCACTCACTGCTTCGTGCAGCCGATTAAACGCTGCTACGAGATTGCTGCCATTACGAGGGAAGCCCTCAACCCAGGCCACGCCCACCGCCGCTCGGCCACGCCCCCTTCCACTACAAAAAGTGCGCCAGACCCCCAGCGCGTCTCAGATGGAAATTGACTCTTGAGGCGGAAGCCGAGAGTACTGCTACATTTTAAAAAATACTATTGTGTGTTTTGCTTTTAAACCTGCACTTGTAACCCACCTCTGCCTGGAATTCACTCACTGCTTCGTGCAGCCGATTAAACGCTGCTACGAGATTGCCGCCATTACGAGGGAAGCCCTCGACCCAGGCCACGCCCACCGCCGCTCGGCCACGCCCCCTTCCACTACAAAAAGCGCGCCAGACCCCCAGCGCGTCTCAGATGGAAATTGACTCTTGAGGCGGAAGCCGAGAGTACTGCTAAATTTTAAAAATACTATTGTGTGTTTTGCTTTTAAACCTGCACTTGTAACCCACCTCTGCCTGGAATTCACTCATTGCTTCGTGCAGCCGATTAAACGCTGCTACGAGATTGCCGCCATTACGAGGGAAGCCCTCGACCCAGGCCATGCCCACCTCCGCTCGGCCACGCCCCCTTCCACTACAAATAGCGCGCCAGACCCCCAGCGCGTGTCAGATGGAAATTGACTCTTGAGGCGGAAGCCGAGAGTACTGCTAAATTTTAAAAATACTATTGTGTGTTTTGCTTTTAAACCTGCACTTGTAACCTACCTCTGCCTGGAATTCACTCACTGCTTCGTGCAGCCGATTAAACGCTGCTACGAGATTGCTGCCATTACGAGGGAAGCCCTCGACCCAGGCCACGCCCACCGCCGCTCGGCCACGCCCTCTTCCACTACAAAAAGCGCACCAGACCCCCAGCGCGTCTCAGATGGAAATTGACTCTTGAGGCGGAAGCCGAGAGTACTGCTAAATTTTAAAAATACTATTGTGTGTTTTGCTTTTAAACCTGCACTTGTAACCCACCTCTGCCTGGAATTCACTCACTGCTTCGTGCAGCCGATTAAACGCTGCTACGAGATTGCCGCCATTACGAGGGAAGCCCTCAACCCAGACCACGCCCACCGCTGCTCGGCCACGCCCCCTTCCACTACAAAAAGCGCGCCAGACCCCAAGCGCGTCTCAGATGGAAATTGACTCTTGAGGCGGAAGCCGAGAGTACTGCTAAATTTTAAAAATACTATTGTGTGTTTTGCTTTTAAACCTGCACTTATAACCCACCTCTGCCTGGAATTCACTCACTGCTTCATGCAGCCGATTAAACCCTGCTACGAGATTGCCGCCATTACGAGGAAAGCCCTCGACCCAGGCCACGCCCACCGCCGCTCGGCCATGCCCCTTTCCACTACAAAAAGCGCGCCAGACCCCCAGCGCATCTCAGATGGAAATTGACTCTTGAGGCGGAAGCCGAGAGTACTGCTAAATTTTAAAAATACTATTGTGTTTTGCTTTTAAACCTGCACTTGTAACCCACCTCTGCCTGGAATTCACTCACTGCTTCGTGTAGCCGATTAAACGCTGCTACGAGATTGCCGCCATTACGAGGGAAGCCCTCGACCCAGGCCACGCCCACCGCCGCTCGGCCACGCCCCCTTCCACTACAAAAAGCACGCCAGACCCCCAGCGCGTCTCAGATGGAAATTGACTCTTGAGGCGGAAGCCGAGAGTACTGCTAAATTTTAAAAATACTATTGCGTGTTTTGCTTTTAAACCTGCACTTGTAACCCACCTCTGCCTGGAATTCACTCACTGCTTCGTGCAGCCGATTAAACGCTGCTACGAGATTGCCGCCATTACGAGGGAAGCCCTCGACCCTTGCCATGCCCACCGCCGCTCGGCCACGCCCCACCTGTTCCCCCTTAAACGATGTGCTTTTCTCGGCCGCGCAGCGGGCGCGCCGCATGCTCGCCGAAGTCGCGCCAAAGGCAAGCCCGTCTGCGCCCGTCCGCGCCCGACCGGGGCAAGGGGCCACAACCTCTGGCCCTTCATCAAGGACATCTAGGAAGGCATACAGCTTAGGCTCCCTTTACAACCTAAGGCCCCCTCTAGAAAAAAGCTGCTGCCGCTCATATCACCCCCTTGACTTACCCACCCTCTGCTCACACTGCAAGACGAATCTCAACACTGTCCAGGAAAGAACTGATCTGCAGGATTTTGCAATGTATCTTTTAAACTGTAGATCTCTGCCAAAGCACAGTACGGAAATCTCACTATTATTAGAGGAACTCGCGCCAGACGCACTCTTTTTAACCGAAACTTGGTTAACGCCCGACTTCGATCCTGACCTGATACAAGCACCCCCCCCGGGCTATCAGATTATACGCAGAGACCGGGCACAGGGGAACGGCGGGGGACTTGCAATTATCTATAAAGATCTATACCAGTGCTATTGCACCCTGGCTTCTGTCCCCGACTGCGAAAGCCTGTCCTTCTCTCTAAAATTCACCCCTAATGAGAGCTTTACAGGAATCCTCCTGTATCGCCCCCCTGGTCCCCTGAACCAATTCCATACCACACTACCATCTATAGCAGCAGAACTTGTTACCGCCCCCTCCAACTTTTCGCTGCTGGGTGACTTTAACATCCACTTTGATGATAGCTCAGATAGTACAGCAAATGAGCTAACTGCGAGCCTGGCTGCAGTTCAGCTAGAGCAACTTGTCCAAACCCCCACGCACATCAAAGGGCACTTGCTCGACCCTGTATTCAGCAACTCCGATGAGCTCAAGGTAGCCCCCACTACTCGTCTTGCGTGGACCGACCACTTTTTAATTCCTCTCACCTGGTCCACCTACAAACCCGTTCAGTGTACTCCGTCTCTGCGAAAAATGAGGAATTGGTCCAAGCTCTCACTAGAACAATGGGCTACCTCCCTGGCAGACTCTAGACCCTCTTTCACTCAAGACCCCCCCCTCAGATAACATGATAACATGAATTTCGACAATTGGATTCAGAAATCTCTCGACTCCATACTCCCCATTCGGCAAATCAGCTTAAAAAGGCCACGGGCTACTGCCCCATGGTATTCAGAGGAGCTCAGAATAAAAAAGCAACATTGCAAGAGGCTTGAAAGTAAGTGGCGTCTGGAATATGCCATCACAGACAAAGCTATCTATAGGGAGGCCATCAAAGCCTATAAACTTGAAATAAAAAAGTCACAATCCATTTATTATAATGAACAATAATGAGGGCTAGGTCAAAAACGAGCGAGATTGACCAAATAGTCAAGCGCCTAACTAAGCTCCCCCACCCATAGTTTCCAACGACAACCCTACCGTGCGCTGCAACGACCTAGCTGAATTCTTTTATCAGAAAATAAATAAAATCTATGTCACATTCGTAAGCCCAATTCCAGACTCCCCCACTGTTGCTCCCCATCCCCTAAGGGTGGCAGAGGTCTCTCCTCGAAAAACCTTGAATCACTTCCCCCTGCTAGACCTAGAGGCTCTGGAAATCCTGTCACTTCAAGTAAAGTCAGGATCCCCCAATGACCCAGCCCCACCCCGTACTATGGTTGCTGCCAGCCAAATCATTCTCCCCACTCTCATGGAGTTACTCAATAACTCCCTAATAAAGAGTAACGTTCCACTCAGCTGGAAGAAAGCAATGGTGAGAGCATTGCTGAAAAAGCCCAACTTGGACCCTTATAACCTTAACAACTACCGCCCCATTTCCCTGCTGCCTTGGGAGAGTAAGATCTTGGAGAAGCATGTCAACCTCCACCTAACCAGATTTCTCGAGTCTAACCACCTACTTGATGTCTCGCAGACAGGGTTCCGTCCCAAACATGGGACGGAAACGGCCTTGCTAGCAGTAACAGAAGAAGCCAGGCGGATTCTGGATCGAGGAGGATCAGTGGCAGTGATCCTCCTCGATCTGAGTGCCGCTTTCGACACAGTATGTCATAAAACTCTGCTGTGTCGACTTTCCAACTTGGGAGTGTCCGGGGACGCTCTGGCCTGGTTGAGATCCTTTCTGAGTGGAAGGACCTTCCAGGCTTTTGAGGGAGATTCCTCCTCCACTAGCAGGCCTTTGGACTGTGGGGTACCACAGGGCTCGTCACTGAGCCCCTCGCTGTTCAATGTGTACATGGAACCGCTGGCTGAGATCGTCCGCCCATATGATATTAAGATCATCACATACGCGGACGATACTCAGTTAGTGGTATCCCTTGCACAGAAGAACAGCGAGCTAACACAGACCAATCTGACGGCATGCATGGAGGAGGTAAGGAAATGGATGACGATATCTTCCCTTAAGCTCAACGGGGAAAAAACCGAGCTAATGTTACTCGGCTCCCCAACGCTGCTGACCATTGACCACCTTTGGCCCACCAGCTTGGGCACACCACCTACCCCGAAAGACAATATCAAAAGTCTAGGGGTTTGGCTGGACAAATCTCTAACTCTCAACACCCAAGCAACCAAAACATCTGCAACCTGCTTTGGGCTTATCAGGATGCTCAAAAAAATCCTCCCAGTCCTTCCTTTTGAAGCCAAGCAGATCGTGATACAGGGCCTAATACAATCCCGACTCGACTTCAGCAACGCCTTGTATATGGGGGCACCAGAATATGTGTTGCAAAAACACCAGCGAGTCCAGAACTGCGCTGCACGCACGCTGCTTCAGATTCCACGCAGAGCATTAATAGAATCTGGACTGAGAACCCCACATTGGCTCCCTGTTAGGGAAAGAATAAAATTTAAAGCCCTGTGCGTGTCCCATCAAGCATTTTGGAGAACCGGTCCCAAGATTAACCATCCTCTCCTGTCCCCTCACTGCCCCAGCAGGCAACTCCGCTCTACTCATGCTTTTTTGGCGGTAGTCCCCCGGATCAAAAGGTCAAGAGCAGAAGGAAGATCCTTCACGTTCAACGCTGCTAAGCTGTGGAACTCACTCCCTATACACCTAAGATCAAACTCCAACCTGTCATTCTTCCGCAAACAGCTTAAAACCTTCCTCTTTACTAATTGAATCCTTCTCCAAGCTGTTGCTTCATGAGGCATTATACTTCTACTTAGCGCTTGGACGCCTTAGGGCAGCAGCCGCGCTCAACAAAACCCCTTTTCATTTCATTTCATTTCATTTCATTTCATTTAATTTAATTTCAAACCTAACAAAAAAGGAATCCCCATGGAGATGGACGGACACCGAAGAGGAAGCTTTTGCCAAAATCAAAGCTGCACTCCTGGACGGGACCACCATGGCCTACTTCGACACTGCGAGACAAACGGAAATTCTAGTAGACGCTAGCCCCGTTGGGTTAGGAGCCCTACTCACACAACAAACAGAACCCGGGGTGTGGGCTCCATACGCGTTTGCAAGCAAGGCACTAACTGCTACCGAAGCAAGATACTCGCAGATTGAAAGAGAAGCCCTAGCAGTAAAATGGGCTTGTAATCATTTCCACATTTACATCACCGGGCACCCATTCAGGATGGTGACAGATCACCAACCATTAATTCCTTTATTCAGAGGCACAGCTCCGCATCCACCCCCTAGAATCGAGCGGTGGACCACTCAGATCCAACAATATCAAATGGACCTTATATACAGACCCGGATCAAAAAATCCCTCGGACTTCTTATCTCGACACCCAGCAATCAACGTGTCCCCGGAAGAAGAACCAGACAAGCAAACAGAAGAATTCGTGAACATGATGTCGCAATGGGCCTTTCCTCAAGCCCTATCCACTGAAACAATCCTGTCACAGTATACTAATGATGTAGTTTTGAAAAGAGTCACAGAAGCGATCCAGAACGGGTCGTGGGAACACTTCTTAAAAGAAGTCCAAGGGTGGAGTGAAGCTGACCGCCTGCGCCTAGGTCAGTTCTGGAAAGTACACAACAAACTGAGTAAGGCAGAAAATGGTCTCATCTTAAGAGGATCGAGAGTAGTAATCCCTCTAACACTGCAAGAACGAGCAACGAACCTGGCCCATGAAGGACACCAAGGCACAAGAAGGATGAGAGCCAGAATGCGCGAAAAAGTATGGTTTCCCAACCTCGAGAACAACATAGACACAGTAGTGCAGAACTGCCGAGCATGCCAAATGACAAGTGGGGCGGAAGCCCCCGCACCCATCATCACCGAAGACCCGGCACCAACACCATGGGCGTGGGTCAGCTTGGACTTTGGTAGTTTCCCGGATGGGAGAGTTACAGTAGTACTAATGGACAGCTATACAAAGTATCCCATAGTGGAACTAGCGCAATCCACGAGCTTCACAAACGTACAACCGATCCTGAGCAAAGTTTTCGTGATGTTTGGAATTCCACACCGCCTCAAGACAGACAATGGCCCCCCGTTCCAAGGGAGCAAGTTCAAGGAGTTCTTGAAAGGACTAGGGGTGAAACATCATCGCATCACACCCCAATGGCCCCAGGCCAATGGCGAGGTCGAGCGTTTCATGAGGACCATCAACAAAATACTAAGGATAGCCACCGTGGAAGGAACAAACCCTGAAGAAGCACTCCAACACTTCCTCCGAGAGTACAGGAGCACTCCTCACAGCACAACTCAGAAGTCTCCCTGGTCGCTCATGCTGTCTGGACCAAGGCGAGACTTACTCCCCATGGCGGAAAACTGGGTGCCTGACCCATACATCCCGGGAGATGCGCAGATTCGGCGGAAACGGACCAATGACATAGCAAGCAAGAAGAGAAAGGCCCAAAACCAAACACTAGTCCCGGGAGACTCCGTACTCATTCGTGCGAGAAGACCAGGGGGAAAGTTCCGCACACCATATGAGGCCACGCCATGGACAGTCAGAACAACCAAGGGCACTGCCATAACAGCACAATGAGATGGAGAAGAAGTGACCAGAAATGTTTCATGGTTCAAGCGAATACCATCGACGCCTGTCAGTGCGGAACAACCAGATGAACCAGCAGCGGGGTGCAACATCGCAAGTGAACCAGAGGAAGCTCAACACTCCGCAGCAGCAGCAACCGCTCAGACTACAGCTCCTATGTCACCACAATCAACACCAAGAACCAACCTGGAGTGCGCGCCAACGAGAGGACGATGGCGGTACAACCTTAGACCGACCCCAAGGCCCAGCCAGAGACTAATAGACTTCACCTGTTAATTTGCTTTGTTTCAATTGTTTAAAGGACCAACTTCGGAAGGGATGTAGCGCTCTAGTGGTTCTGCACTAGCCCCATCCTTGGCCGGAAACACGTGCATGATTGTATCATCTTCTGGCCAGGCGTGGCCAGAAGGCTATAAATAAATGGGCCGGGGTCGCTCGGGACTTCCGGTCCAACTAGCCCACTACAGTGTCTGTGTGCCTTGATTTCACAATAGCCCCTCTTTGCCTTGCCGTGCCCTTAAACCCCCACAATCTTCTCACAAGGAAACCCAAGGACACAGCGGGGTACTTGTTGGAAGCCTTTAATCACCAATTCTTCACAGTGCCAGCTGCAGGCTTCTAAGCAACACTTTGGGCCACAGCCCTTCTTGTTTTACAAATTAAGCCCTGTTAAAGGCGCCCTGAAGAGTCCCTTCCACGTCTTTCCAAGTGAAGGCCCTTCACGGATGGAATATTCGGGGCTCTGCTCACCTCAAGTTAGAAGACAGGACTTCAGTGACGTGTTAGAAAATAACGGGCAGGCGTTCCACTCGTGGCTGAGAAAATACGTAAAATGAGATAAAGAGGTGTGCACTCTGCACACATCTCTGTCAGTCCTTCCCGTGTGTACTGTGAACCCGCTGCAAAGGTACGCTTTCAGGTAACACAAGTATTGTCATTTGGAAACCTGCTGTAAATGCCACCTTCATGTTATGTCGAATGTTTCTAGAATAAAGTCTGATCGCATGTTTATCTTGATATTCGCTTCACCTCACCTCCCTCGTTTGCGTCGCGATATAACTTATTTATGATATGGGCAGCCTTGTGTTCCACAAAACATCTGTCAAATTGGATTTAAGTGGGCCGATAATTGTGATTATGTGATGATTCACTACTCAGGGTGATTGCGTTTCTCTCTTTTTGAAATGAGCTAATGTCTGCCTTCACTTGAGTCTCTACATAGCGCCTATTGAGATAGTGCTCTTGCTTTTCAGCGCTTACACACAAGTGCAGTTCCTTGTTTCACAACAGAACTTTAGACTGCCCCATCCCGCTTTGGAATTCACATACGAATGGCAAAACACAGCTACCCGAATTACAAAAGCAATGTAAAATGTTTAGAAAGACAACCAGCCGTGCGCAACCAAAATGCAGAAGCCCATGCTAGGCACGTACAGCACCTGGTATGCGACGACTAAACCAACAGGGAACAAGCCCGCGAGTGGTGCACGTGCGCCACTGCGAGTAATGGGCTATTGGTGTCTATTACGCGCACCAAGCGCGTAATAGACACCAATAGGCCGTGGGAGGAGCAATGCGCCCGACTCTGGCCAATTGCATGAAGTCTTTTAGAATAAGACGCACGCAAAGGCCAATGGGGTAGCTGAAAAGGAAACGCACACGCACAAGCGTGTGCGATTTCTAGGTCAGTTTGATTTCCCCGTTTTTCACCTACAAAATGTCTTGTGCTGCGCGGTGCAACGCTAGGCTCAAGACCTAAAAAGGAACAAAGCCGGGCTGTGAAGCAGGAGTGCACCAACCCGCCTCCCGGTAAAGTTACAGGCTGCCGTTTGACAGTGGACACTTGCATTGGCCCGATCCTGAGGCGGTCCTGGAAACAATCAATACCTTGATGAGAGAACCAAATTGCCAGAAAAGTTCCAGGACGCTTGCTTGGACGGGTCCTTGTATCGCGCTCCTGGCAGGCGCGAAATATATGCCACACATATGCTAGGTGCGGTCAAGATAGGGCTGACTTCATACGCATAGTGTGGCGCTCCTCTGCCATTGCAGTGTACTAGGAAGAAGTGTTGTCCTACATTAAGTCTGCAATGGGTTGGGAGGTTTCTAATTCAATTTAACAATGCCTGGGCCCAATCCTAGTTAATGTCAAAAGAAATTGAGCAGGTGATTTGTGACTCCGGGCCTCCTGGTGGCCTAGAGGCGTATCGCAATATGATGACTGATTGAGTGGGCAGGTGCTGAGAAGACATACATACGGTGCACGAAGAGGGACAATAAGTTGTCAGACGACGCGCTCTCCGGGGGGATGATGATGCAGACACTGGCTGCCCTGCCAGAGGAGGATGTAATGGAATGAGGGTCTCCCTCTCTGGCTGGTGGTATAGTTGTAACACTAAGGGGGAATAGATGCCCAATGTGGCCCTCAATGCAGAGGTTCTATACCATATGAGATAGCTGGGGATGTACCCTTCCTACTGTGAGCTGAAGAACCAACCGACTTATGCTACTGATTGTACGCATTGTGCTGGCTATATATGTAGAAGCAACAGTGGGGGAGAGAGGGGGAGGGAGAGTTCTTTGAGGTATTATAGATCCATTGCAGAAGATACGTTACGCCTTTGCGGATCTAAAAATGGTGCACTGAAACAATACATCCAGTAATAATGTGAATAGATATTAAGCATGTAGATTGAATTTAGACCAATAGTGTGAAACCTACATGGATGTGTGCTGATTAACTTATGCGCTGTTTCCTTCTCTTTTTTTTTCACAACAAATTTTATTAGTAGATTGCACACATGGCGCAGCTCCCCGCAATCCGGAGAGAACTGCAATCAAGTACACAGCATCAGACGATTGGCAATCCATATAGCATTTGAAGGAATTAAAATCAACAACAGCCCACACTACATCCCCCCCTCCCCTTATCCCACCCCTGCCCCCAACTCCCCCCCTCCGGATCCCACCCTCCCTCACTGCACGATATCGTCTCACATTTTAAGAATATTCTGCAATGTGACACTGTACACAAAACATTTATCATAGCCCACTCACACCGTCGCCGTACAATCTTCCCGTTCCACTGGTGGATCCATCCACAGGCCCCTATAATCCACCCATCTCTTCCATATCTTATAGTGTTTCTTTGGGCAGCCCCGGGCCTCAAATATTGGACACTCCAGTCCCATACAGAAGTCCAGCCCCTTTTTCCACACCTGCACTGAAGGAGCCCGTGGGTCCTTCCATCCCTTAGCCATATCTCTCTTGGCAATAGTAAGGCCTAGTAACAGTAAATGCCTTTTATATATATTACCCCCCACCCCTTCCAGGACATGTAGAAGGCCTAGTTGTGGGGTACAGGGGAGTTCCCACCCCAGGACCTCGGATAAACAGCCCCACACTCCACCCCAGAACCTGACCAAGGCACTACAGCTCCACACCGTGTGAGTAACGTCCCCACCTCCTGGCCGCATCGAAGACAGTCTGGGGAAGCTATCAGGCCCGCCCGCCACTGTCTTTCCCTTGTGAAGTAGACTCTGTGAAGGTACTTGAATTGAATGAGTCTCAATCGCATCGCGATGGCAGCACCTCTAGGGGCCTCAAGCGCTTCTCTCCAGTCATCTTCCTCTAATGTCCCTACATCTCTTTCCCAGGATTCCCGCAGCTGTGCAGGGAGGAGGAGCAGTGTATTACTAGAGTCTGATAGATGCAGGATATCTTCTTATCCCCCAAGTCCCCCATAAACACCTTCGCCTCCAGTGGGCTAAATTCAGGGAGGGAGTCAAGGCCTTCTAAGCTCGGCGTAATGGCATGGCGGAACTGCAAATATTTAAAGAATTGGGAGAGGGGCATGTCATATTCCTTACTCATGTCCTGAAATGATTTAAGGGCCGTACCTGACATTACATTCCCCAGAGTTGAAACTCCGATCTCGTCCCAACCACGGAAACCCGGGAGGGACGCCAACGCAGGCAAGCAACCATTGTGCCACAGGGGAGTCTCCGCAGTCAATGTGCCCCACCATCCCATACGATGCAGGGCCTGCCTCCAGATCCGGAACACCACCTGGGTGGCCTGTGGTAGTCTCTTCCGCATCTGTGCTGAGTATAGGATGGTATGTAGGGTCTCGGTCCCCATAAGATACCTCTCCATAGCATATGCTGGGCCTCCTCTGTCCCCGTACCACCATTCACCAGGAGGTGGGATGCTTGATAGTACGACAGAATGTCGGGCGTTGCCAACCCACCACAGTACGTCGACAAGAAGCAGGTGTGCAACGCTACCCGCACAGCGCCTCCCGCCCAAAGGAATTGTCCAAGAGCCAAATCCACCTGTCTGAACCATTGGGGCGGAATCGGGTAGGGGTGGTTCTGTAGTTGGTAGAGCAGTCTCGGGAGTGCAACCATCTTGAAGATGGCCGACCGGCCATAAATTGTGAGGGGCGTACGTGACCACGTCTTCATTTCGGTTCGAACCCGGTCCCACACTGGCGCAAGATTACGCTCCCAAGAAATCGTAGGGGTCTCGGACAGGAACACTCCCAGGTATTTAATGCCGCCCACTGCCACCTGCAGTGCGGATGCCCACGTTCCAACCTCAGAGCGCTCTCCGAGTACCCATAGGGTTGATTTACGCGGGTTCAGATAGAGCCCAGAAACTTCACCAAATATCCGCATGATTTCTAAGATACGCGGTCCCGACCTATTAAGGTTCGTAATAAAAAACAGGACGTCGTCCGCGTATAATGCTATTCTATCCGAGGGGCCGGCCTCCCACTCAAAGCCACGCAGCGGCGCATCTATACGCATCCATGCCGCCAGTGGCTCCATGGCAAGAGCGAACAAATACGGCGAGAGGGGGCACCCCTGCCTCGTACCATGTCCAATGGAGAATTTAGCGGATATTGCCCCTGCCACCCTCACTGAGGCTGTTAAGTCCGTGTATAGCAGTTTTATATATGACAGAAAGTGCGGCCCTAAGTTAAGTCTGGACAGAAGAGCGAACAGGTAGACCCAACTTAATGAGTCAAAGGGGAGAGGTGTGGCGCCGCGACCAGGGCGACTGACACTGGAATCTGGGGATCAGGGTTCGATCCCCGGCTCCGGCGGCAGGTTAGCCCAGCACCATGTGACTCTGGGCAATAGCTTGCTTAATCTTCCCGACGGCCCCCAGCGCCTAGAGACCCTTACGGGTGATTGTGCGCTTTACAAATGTGGATTATTATTATTATTAAAGGCCCTATCTATATCGGCCAATAAAAGCGCCGCCTGCTCCCCGGTGCCCCTGATTGCTGCCACTGCAATATGTGCGCGCCTAATATTGTGTCTTGGTGCCCTATGGGGCATAAATCCGGCCTGATCCGGATGGACCAGTTCTGCTATGTGGGGGAGAAGGCGGTTTGCCAGCGCCTTGGCCAATATCTTAGCCTCCACGTTTAAGAGAGATATCGGTCGATAGGAAGCATGGTGCTCTGGGGGCCTGCCGGGTTTGTGGAACACCACCACCTCCGCATGTCTCCAATCTGCTGGAAGGCTACCTCGCTCCCTAGCCTCCTCCAGCGCCGCTCTATAGTGGGTACCTAATTGGAGGTGGTATTTCTTGACAAATTCGCACGGGAACCCATTGGGTCCGGGAGCCTTCCCTGTATTGAGCTCTCCCAGGGCCGTGCCTATCTCTTCCTCAGTCAGTGGACGTTCAAGGCGTTCTCGCACTTCGTCGGATACCGCGTGAGGCGGTAGGTCTGCGCTAAATGTATCTACCGCATCCGCTGGGAGATACTCCCGCTGGGCATACTGCTCGGCGTAATAGGCCGCAAAGCTGTCCGCCAATTCCCCTGGGCCCGTGATCGGGATTCCGACCTCATCCCTGATCCCCGGTAGCGTCTGTGGTTGGAATGTATTTTGGCAAAGCCGGTGGAGCATAGTACCTGATTTATCCCCCCATTGATAAACCCTGCTGCGCATCGCCAACCATACCTGTCGCACCTCATCCAGCAACAGAGAAGCATAAGACTGCTGCGCCAGCAGAAGCTGCCCTACCGCCGAAGTATCCCCTTCCCCACTACACTGTCTCTCCAGGGCCTCAACATCCGCTGCCAGTCTTACTATGTCTTCTGTATGCTTCCTTCGGCCTGCCGTGCACCACGCGATGTCCACTCCCCGCAGCGTGGGCTTCAGAGCCTCCCACACCATACCAGCTTCTGTAACCGAACCAATGTTGTTATTTAGTAAGTGTGCTATAGCCTTCCCCATGTGTGCTCTATAGTCTACCTGTTGAAGATGCCATGCCGAGAGGCGCCACCGGAAGGGCCACCGCCCCTTATCCAATCGGAGTTCTACAGCCACCGGGGAGTGATCTGACAGCCCACGCGGCAATATGGCCGCCGACTCTATTCTACCCACAACTGTGTGAGGGACAAAAATGTAATCCAATCTAGAGAAGGATTTGTGGACCGCTGACAAAAATGTATATTCCCTATACTGCGCGTTTAGATATCGCCATGTGTCCACCCAGCCCATCCCCTGGATCATATCTCCCAATTTGGTAGGCGTATCTACCACTGGGCCACCCCCCGGTCTGCGCCGATCCATCCGGCAGTCCACAACATCATTCCAGTCTCCTCCAATTACTGCTAGTGCCTCAGGGATTTCTGCCCATATTGTGAACAACTTCTCTACTAGCGACCACTGAAATGGAGGCGGGGCATACACACTCCCAAACACCATGGGTTCCTCACCAATCTTCCCTGTGATAAAAATGTATCGGCCTTGTGGTTCAACCCACTGCGTTGAGTGGACATATGACAATCTGCGGTGTACCAAAATGGCCACCCCTCTGGACCCTCTGACAAACCCAGCGCGATAAACCTGTTGGTAGCCATACCTCTGTAGACACAGTATTTTGTTACCCAATAAATGAGTTTCTTGCAATAGTAAGACATCTGCTCCGTCCCTTTTCGCCTGCCGCAGAACCGCCCCCCTCTTTACCTTATCAAGGACTCCCCACACGATCCAGCTGATGACCCATATGGAAGCCCTGGGGTTTACTGACTTAGTACCTTCAGCCGCCATCTGGGGGCAGGAATGATGTGGGCCCATGAGTCGGGCCATGTAAGTGTGTACACACTAACCATGGAGATCCCCTACCTATTGTGCAGCTCAACCTGTACCAACCCCCCCAACTCCCTGCCCACCCCTCGCCGTCCCCCCCAAACCCCACCCCCATACCTCAGAAACATTGAAGTACCTGTCGCAGTGTGGGCAATCCCCGGTACAAAACGTAGGACCCGAGGCCGTCCCCACCAATGGATCCCCTACAACCATCCCAATCCCCCTACTGCCCCCCCAAAAACAAGCCCTGAACTAGGGGAAGGAGTCCGCCCCTGATATTACCCCCCCTACCCTCCCGCCGCCCGACACAATTGCAAGCGCCATAATGTAAAAGCCTCTTTCAGCTGCCCCTTCAGGCCCAGAGCCCCACAACCAAGGTGCCCCCGGCCTACCAGTCACCATAGGGGTACATGCACATCAGAGTTCCGTTACAGGTAGTCCGATCAATCAAGGATCTGTCGTCGGGGGTTTTGGGGCGGGCGTCTTCTCCTCCGCTGCCCCCCTCGAGGTGGAACGCCTCCTAGATCTGGACCTCCAGTTCCCCTTGTTCCGCAGTCTCCGGGTGGCCTGCGTCTGAGCTCCACTGTTTCCTTCTCTTTTGATACTATTTGTATACAGTTATGGTTAAATTTTTTTAAAATGCAAATAAAGAAAAAAAAAAATATATATATATATATATATATATATATATATATATATATATATATATATATATATATATATATATATATATATATATATATATATATCCTTCATAGTGAACATGACTTGTTTATTTTTTTAAGACTTCCAGGTCCACCGCTATGTCTGAGGGACCAGGAAGTAGAACATGCAGGATTCTATGGGTCCCGCTGGAGTACTGAGATACCTGTGGGAGGTCAAAAAATTAAAATGAAAGCAGACCCCCTACTTAATGGAGTGGAATCTGCACCTCCCCTCCTCCCAGTGCCTTGAGACACTTACGGGTGAGTAATTGCGCTTCAACAAACCAAGGATTGACTGATTGATTGATTGGCTACTCAGGAGATACTACTCAAAAAAGCCCAAATCCTTTAGAAACAATCTCAAATGATTCTGCTTGGTATTTAATAGAGACAGTTTACAATTCAAATTATCCAAAGCCATCATTGCCCCCGACAGAACTGGAGACAAGCAAACACCAAGTGCATTGTCCTCCATGCCTATGCAAAGTTCACCAGCGGAAGATATTGACTTCTTTTTGCACCAAGAAAAGGAATCACTCATGAGCACGTTTTTTGACCTTGCAGCCTGTGAAAAATGAGTGCACAGGAGGTGACGTGAACCTTTGTTCTGAGAGAAGGCCCTGGACTGGACCACCTCCTTCCTCTCCGGCATAACCCAGAGTGTCCGCCTCCCCCCTTTCCGCTCCGAAGCCACCGAGATCATCTGCGGCGTACACCAGGGCTCATCCCTCAGCCCAACACTGTTTAACATCTACATGGCACCGCTCTCCCACGTCGCCCGACTGCATGACCTCAACATCATCTCCTAATCCGACGACACCCAGCTGATCCTCTCCCTCATCAAGGCCCCCAACAACGCCAAAACCAATATCCACAAAGGAATCAAAGCTGTCGCCGAGTGAATGAAGAACAGCCGACTGAAGCTAAACTCGGACAAGATGGAAGTCCTCATCCTCAGTTCCACCCCCTTGGCCTGGGACGACTCCTGGTGGCCGACCGCACTGGGAACAGCTCCAACACCCACCGACCACGCACGCAACTTAGGGTTCATCCTCAACTCCAC
The DNA here is from genome assembly GCF_964261635.1 of Lissotriton helveticus. Classification (NCBI taxonomy): domain Eukaryota; kingdom Metazoa; phylum Chordata; class Amphibia; order Caudata; family Salamandridae; genus Lissotriton; species Lissotriton helveticus. The sequence goes on from NC_136067.1 coordinate 1,236,004,901, forward strand.
CCTCTCCATGACAAAGCAGGTCAATGCCGTCTCATCCTCCTGCTTCAACACCATCCGCATGCTCCGCAAGATCTACAGGTGGATCCCCACCGAAACAAGAAGAACAGTCACCCAGGCCCTCGTCAGCAGCAGGCTGGACTACGGAAACACCCTCTACGCAGGCGCCTCGGCCAAACTCCTGAAATGACTTCAACGCATTCAGAACACCTCTGCACGCCTGATCCTTGACATCCCTTGCAGCCACATCACACCCCACTTAAGAGACCTGCACTGGCTCCCCGTCAACAAGAGGATCACCTTCAAGCTCCTCACCCGCGCACACAGGGCACTCTACCACACCGGACCAGCATACCTCAACAGACGACTCAGCTTCTACACCCCCAACCGCCAGCTTTGCTCTGCCGACCTCGCCTCGCCACAGTCCCCCGCATCCGAAGAGCGACCTCCGGCGGCAGATCGTTCTCCCACCTCGACGCCAAGACCTGGAACACCCTTCCCATCCCCCTACGGCAGACGCAAGACCTGCTGACCTTCAGAAGACTCCTCAAGACCTGGCTTATCGAGCAGTAGAAGCATTTCCCCCCAGCACCTTGAGACCCTCACGGGTAAGTAGTGCGCTTTACAAATGGTCTGATTGATTGGTTGATTGACTGAATGAATGTGCCCCATAGAGGGAAGACTGGCTAATATTCACTAGGAATCATTGGAACGGGAAAGCACCTGGGTGCTACACACCCAAACACTATAGTGCATGCAGAGGTGCAAAAGATGCAAGCGGATGGCAGACAACCAACTGCTTCGAAGAGTGTTGCTACATTATGACAACATGCAGCTTTTCAGAGTGTACTGCAGATACTGTCATAAAATTGTAGTCCGTGGTGAAGTAAACAGAAGAATATATTGATAGGTATGGAAGAGCAACTGCAAAAAGAGCACAAAGGCTTGTGTAAAAAATAAACTAAGTAATGAAACAAGTTTAAAAAAAATATATTAAATTTCTTTTCAAAACCAGTAGTTAAAAACTGTTTAAAAATGGAGAAAAAAATTAAATTCCATATATATAAAATAAATCAGTAGTTGAAAACTGCAAAAACTGTAAAAAAATAACAAAATTGTGGAAAAAACACAAACACAAAAAATAAACCCAATCGGTTGTACAGCTGCAGTTAGGTGCTCACATAGGGTTGGGCACAAGGAATGGCTGAAAGATGTGCACAGCTGAGGGTTGTTTGTGTGTTCCAGGGGAAATTAGGTGCAGGTCCTGCAGCCATCCCTACTGCCACACACGGCCTCGAGGGTTGCCCATCCATGAAGAAGGTTAGCTGCGGGGCCGAGCTACAGGCTTGGCGCTGCGGTCAACCCCAGGAGGTGTATGACCAAAACATGTGGTCAGTAGGAGTCTTGGATAAATATGATTTAAGAAAAAAAACTAACAATGAAAATAAACTAAGGTTAATATAATGTTGTAGCTAAGTAAGGTAACAAGATTTTCGGTTATGTTTAAAAAAAAAAACTAGAAATTCACTAAAAAAAGACAAAGGTTTAAGTGATGCTATAGTTATGTGTTGAAATGATATAAAACTAACCAAAAAACACTGAAATTCACCAGTTATAGTTTTCTGAGCTAACTATAATTTGAACCCCTGCCATTCCATGTTTATAACATTATATATTACATCACTCATGTGATGGAACCACACATTTCTCATCTCAATCTCAAAGGGCTTTATTTCCTTCCAAGCGAAAAGGTCCTGCGAGAGCTTGTGCTCTGATTGGCTGGCCACAACTTAAAGAAAAATGTTGCAGCCGCCATTGCCAGATTCAGAGACTCAGCCCTATGTTCAGAAAATGTTAAAAAATAAGTCAAAAGGTGGCACGATAGGGGTAGTCCAATGGCAATCAGTGTGCTTTCTGGGAAACATTTTTTTTAAAGATGGGATGGGTGTACATTGGGTTGGTTGGTTGAGCGCAGAGCCTTGCCACACACGGCCAGTCTCTTGCTAAACACTACTACACACAACCATCCCCCTGTATAGAGGTGTCTGTGGACAGGCCACATCCTCACCAAACTGCACCACACACAGTCCTCGCCCTGTACAGGGGTCTTCTTGGAGAAGCCAGCCCCTCACCATACCCTAATACGCACAGTGTTCGCTCTTTATAGAGGTCTTTGTTGAGAGGCTAGACCCTCACCATAGCCTACTATGCACAGCCTTCACCCTGCACAGAGGTCTTTTCGGAGTGGCTTGTCCCTTACCAAACCCTTCTACGCACAGCCTTTGTTATGTATAGAGGTTTACATGTAGAAGCCAGTCCCTCAACAAACCCTACTATGCACATCCTTTTTCCTGTAGAGAGGTCTTCACAGCGAGGTCAATCCCCCACCAAACCCTATTATGCACAGCCTACACACTGTACAGAGGTCTTTGGACAGCCCAACGCCCTGTGTAGACGTCTTTACTAAGAGGCCAGACCCTCACAATACAATACTATGTACAGTATTTGCTCGGTATAGAGGCCTTCGTGGCTAGGCCAGTCCCTCACCAAACCCTACCATGCACAGCTTTCACCATGCGCATAGGTCCTTAAGGAGAGACTAGTTCCTCACCAAACCCTACTACGTGCAGCCTTTGCTCTGTATATAGGTTTACTTGTAGAGGTCAGTCCCTCACCAAACCCTACCACAGACATCCTTCACGCTGTACAAAGGTCTATGCAAAGAGGTCAGCCCTTTACCATACCCTACTACGCACAGCCTTCATCCTGTAGAGGGGTCTTAATGGAGGAGCCAGTCATTCACCAAACCTTATTACGCACAGCTTTCACCATGTAGAGGGGTCTTCACAAAGAGTCCAATCCCTCACCAAAGCATACTACTTACAGACTTCTCCCTGTAGAGAGGTTTCAAGGAGAGGTCAGTCCCTCGCCACACAGAAGCCCCATTACATGTCAAGTTCCTGCTGTGCACACCTTTCGCCCTGTATAGAGATCTTCACGGAGAACCAGCCCCTCACCAAACTATACAATGCGCTGCCTTCACCCTGTACTGAGGACTTAGTAAAGAGGTCAGTCAGTCACCAAAATACTACTACGCAAAGCCTTCACCTTGTATTGAGGTCTTTGTTAAGAGGCCAGTCAGTCACCAAACTCTACTACGCACAGCCTTCCCCCTATACAGAGGTTTCATGGAGTGAGCAATCCTTCACCAAACCCTACTATGCAGAAACATCCCACTGTAAAGAGGTCTTCATCGAGAGGCCAAACCCAACTATGCAAAGTCTTCACCCTGTGCAGAGGCTCTTGTGGCGAGGCAATCCATCACAAAACTCAGCTATGCACAGCCCTCACGCTGTCAAGAGGTCAGTCCCTCACCAAACCATACTACGCACAGTCTGCGCTCTGTTTGCAGTGTGTGTACAGCCCACTCCCTCCATACACCTAATCTCTATTAGGTGGTGATGGAGCACGATTTTTGAAAATAAAATCTGCTCGATGTAATCCATTCTAATGCATGCTTTTATAATACGTGTGGAAATACTAACCTCAAAAATGATATTGTACAACGGATGAAATGTGCAAAAAGGCACGACAATATGAGTTTCTTAGTTAATAAAATGAGAATATGCTGAATAAATGTTATTCTGTCTTTCTAATTGCAAAAAATAAACGACAAAGGAAAATCCTTTATTTTTCATGAGAGTATAATGTAGGCTTTTAGAAAATATTCTCTCTTATTCTAAAATAATGTAGGCCTTAGAAATGTAAGGGGTTGTGCTTTTCCATGCTCCTGTCCTTCAAATGTTTCAAATGCTTCCTTAAGAGTGCAGATATTTAGCCTAATTATGAATAAACCTTTAGAATTCTTTCCTGTCTAGGCGAAGGGTGTAGATGATTTGAATGTAACGTTTTGAATACATTTGTAGCTAGGTTCTTACCTATTCCTCCCAAGGAAGTTATACAATATTTAGACAAAGAGTGTTTAGAAAATAGTAGTAAAGTTACTGTCAGTAGACTGTTACACCATTGTGATTAACCAATAGAGAGTCTTGAGGAGAAAAGAGAATGTAACATTTTAACTGAAACAAGAAAGTAGCATACTATAAATGTGTTTGTGAGAAAGTGTTCATCGGCTCGTTCACAAGATTGGTGACCTGTCCCTGAGTTCGTGGTATACTGAATGCCGTGCTGATTCCTGATTGTCTGGCTGGCGTATCCTGCAAATCCTAAAGACTTTTCTAGAGACTTTGCACATCATTGGCTGGTGATGCTGCTGTTGCTATTCCCTAACAGCCGTGGGGTTAGCTTTTCAGACATATTGCACGCTGTGCATTAGTATTTCCGTTACGTAAGAGAACTGTGTTTCGCTGATGTTTTCTTTTCCTCTCACTCGTCTATATCTGGTGATCTGATGTTTTCAGAAATGAGCTGTTATGTTTATTGTGAATCTAATCTGTATCACTGAGAACCAAAGTGGTGACATTCTAATTTGTATTTGTGTTTGGCCATTCATATTATGAAATAACAAGAAAAAGCTAAATAGAAAAGGATAGTGTTTGTCTTTTTTCCTGAGTTTCAAAGTTATTTGGACATGTTTATAATGACTAATGTTTAGCATATTACTTCATTGTAGGTCCTCATGGAGAAGTAGCATTCCTTCTTTCATTATTTAGCCCCTTTTAGCTCTACCAAAGATTAATCAGAGGACCTTTGATACTGCTAACTGAGAGATAATGACTTATGGGCCCATCATTAGAGTTACGTTTCTGCTTATTATATAGTGGTTGGTGTTGATAGTGAGATGACAAAAATCCCCCAACACTTCTGCTACATCAGTGGGAACGATCTACTACACACAGCCTGCACTGTCTGCGCTGCTCTTCACAGAAACCCAACTCCATCCACATATTTAAGCTTTCAAGGTCCATGCACTAAAGAAGTGGTAGAAAATCTTATTTTATATTTTTTAAAAACCTAGCAATTCAGTGAAAAACCAAAGGTTTAAGGGACGTTATAGTTAGGTGTGGCAAAAATGTCTTACTTGATGTTAAAAAACTTGAGATTTACTGAAAAACCAAAAGTTTAAGGTAACGTTATAGTTAGGTCTGGTAGATGTATTACTTTACATTTAAAAAACTTTCACACACAAAAAGATTAAAGTGATATTAAAGTTAGATGAAAATGTTAGTTAAAACATAACATTTTAACTTCAAAAGACACTGAAATTCACCAGTTATAGTTTACTGAGCTAACTATAACTTACACCTCTGCATTTACTGCTTATGACCTCACATAATACATCACTCATTATAATGTCACTGGCATCATCAATAATATCCTCTGGACCTGCGGTCAGGCTCTACGTCCATCCCACCATGCATACCCTTAGTATAGAGTTGGCTGCAGGCTCCAACTCCCCACAGGCAGTCCAACCCCCACCACTCACGGCTTTCAGCCATGTGCAGTGAGGGTCAGGCATCCCTCCACGGGTTACCACCCATCTTTGGCCCTGCATGGCTTATGTTAGTTCCAGGGCCACAGGGCCAACTACTTTTACGTGGCCAACCGATCACAGACACTCACACCCCACTTTTTTTATGCTAGCATGAGAAAATGACTGTATGAGCTGGGAGAAAGTCTTTACCACAACCCAGCTCTAGAAATGCCTGACTGCATCAAGGATTTTGCTGTGTAGTACAGTGAACAGGAAGGGTGCTCCCTGTCTGTTTTAATACATACCCATGGATATGCTACACACCAAGTGGCTTATTTTTCTGCCACTATTGTCACAGTAGTCGCAGTGTTGCCAGCTTGCCTAAAGGTGATGGCTGAAGTTGGGGGGTCAGCATTCAGCAATGTGAAAGGATTTTTATGGTGTACCCACTAAGTGTTATGGTTCCACATTCTGTTGACATCTTGTTCACCCACACACAAACTTAACATATGACCATTAGCACACTGAATCATTATGATCAGGCAATATTTGCAGTAGAGAACAATACTATTTGGAAATGATCCTGCCTCAACCCTGCCATACTGTTGCATTTCCTGTATCTGGTGAAAGTGATTATGGGGTTGACCATGACTTATGGACGTTAAAGTGTTTTGTACCAAGTCAAGACCCGACATTTGAGATGTCCCCCTGGAAGGGCCCAATTGTATGTTGTTTGTGGATGGCTTTTGTTTCAGAGATGGACATAAAGTTCTGAGAGCAACTTCTGCTGTTCGCACTTTAGAAAGTGTTGTGGAAGCATCCAAATTATGTAATGCAACCTCTGCACAAGTGGCTGAACTGATTGCTCTTATTAGAGCTTGCAGTGTCTCTAACAATCTGAAAGTTACCATATATACCAAAGCCAATACTGGTTGGGCGTGGTCCATTACTTTGGACAGTTGTGGTCTCAGAGGAGTTTAATTTATTCCTCTGGCTCTCCTTGCCAAAATGGGAATTATATTATGAACCTGTTGGCAGCTTTACAGTTGCCTACTGAAATTGCTGTGGTGAAATGTGCAGGGCACAAAAGTGAATGTGGTTTTGTGATGGCTGACAACCTCTATGCAGATGAGATGGCCAGATATTGCACTCTTGAGTTTTGCATATTGAATAGAGATCATTCAGATGAATCAGAAAATGATGTTAAGTGAACTGGTAAGCTGGGTCAGAGGAGGGTGCATGAAGAATCACAATGAGATTTGGGTTTCAAAAGATGAGAGATCTGTCTTAGCAGAAGCTATGTTGTCCCAAATGGTTTGACAATTCCATGGTCTGACCAAACAGAGGGAAAGATGCACTGACTTAATCCACATTTCTATGTCATTGCAGAGAATCTGTGCCATCAATGCATCACCTGCCGGCATTTAAATGCGGGTAGAAGGACAGTTGTTACAAAGAACCATACAGAAAGATTAGGAAGTCCTTTCAATGGTATGCAACTCAGCGTTGTTGAGATGCCTGTGCGCAATTGTCTCAGTTACATCCTAATGGTAGTGTGTACATTTCCTGTTGAGTGGAAGTGTACCCGACCACGGGAAACTGTGGACAAGCTGTTATTCAGGAGATGATCCCTCATTTCTGCTTACCGGTTTATCTGGAGTTAGATCAAGGAACAAACTTAAAAACCGAGATGATGAGAATGCTTTGTGTAGCCCTGCTGATGGATCGGAGATTCCACTGTAGTTACAGGCCTGAGGCATCTGTTATCGTTGAACATAATAACAGGATGCTTAAGTCTCGTCTAGCCAAAGTTTGTGTGCCCAACATCCTCAAGTGACCTGATGCCCTTTCCTTGGTACTGATGAGTCTCCAAATCAGATCAAATAGGAGGACAGGACTGTCTTTTATTCATTTAATTATTTTAAAGTTCTATATATCGCTGGCAAGACCCCAGGGTATCAGAGTTCTTTACAGCAGTATATGTTTACATCAAGATAACTAGTCTAATCAAATCAAGAAAGTTAGATCAAGTCCAAACAGTGGATGAGCATAGCAGAGGAGAAATTGTAGGGGGTCCAAGGAGAGCAGAAGATGGATAGGCTGTCTTGTTGGGCAAATGATGATCCACTAGTTGAGATGTCAGTTGAGGAGGATAACCTTTAACAGACTCTTGAAGCTTGAGATGGAGGGGTTGGTCCTGATGTGTACTGTTAAGTAATTCCACATTTTAGGGGCGTTGCTTGAGAAGGAGTGAGGCAAAGTTCTTTGTAAGTGGACTTTGGGCGGCATAAGGAGCATGGTGTTTGAGCTTCTGAGGTTTCTAGTCTGTCCTGCCCTTTTGAGCTTAGATGTGAGGTAGGTTGGTTTTTCAATATGCAGGGCTTTGTGGGTGTGAAAAGCTGTTCTGAAACTGCAGCGAGCATCACTCATAAACCATTTTGGTTTCTTTCAGAGCTTGGGAGTTGTGGTCATAGTTTTTGATTAATGTGACCATTCTGGTTGCTGCTTTGAGATGGGTTCTGATGGGCAAAAGGTGGGCGTTGGCAGTGCCTGTGAGGGTGGCATTCCCGTAGCCCAATCTAGACAGTGCCAGCACTTGTGTGGAAGATTTGAGATCTTCCTGCGGTAGGTAGGGTTTGATTTTGTTTAGGCGTTTTAGGTTGTAGATGTTACTCTTCACACTATTCTTTACATGATCTTTCATGGTCAGTTTGGAGTCCAGAGTAATACCTAGAGAATTGATGGAGTCGGCTAGTGGCAGAGTGCAGTTGACAGCGTCTATGGAGTTTATCCATTTTCGCATCAGAGGGGGGCTGCTCTGTCTGTGATATGATTAGAATTTCTGTCATCTGCATATAAATGGAAGGGAATTTTTGCTTGGTTGAGGATGACAGAGAGATATTCCATGTAGATATTCCTTGGGGGAACCCCTCTGTACCCCCGCATGAGATCATCACGGAGAGAGCCATCATACCTGCAGCTGCGCTTGTGACGGATGAGATGGCTCTTGACTACTGCAAAGGACTGGTTGATGTGGAGCAATCTGTCTCTCATCAGGTTGAGGTGGCAACCCCTCTTCCAAGCCAAGAACAATGTCATGACGTAAGTCCAAAAGATTGGGTCCTGGTGTAGAAATCCATCAAGAAGAGCTGCTTGGAGCCACGCTGGCATGGCCCCTTTCAACAGTGGCGTAGGAAGGGGGTGTGGTGGGTGCGGGCCACCCCGGGTGTCATCACTGAATGGGGTAACAAAAAAACGTTTCCTTCTTTTAATAATTTTAATGTAGGCGTGACAAGAACAGCACCAGGTACCACCTAACCTTGCTACACCACTGCCTTTGGATCCATTCTCGTGGAAAACAATGCTGAGAAGTTTGGTGACATCCCAACTGGGCACATATTTCTCATAGCCAAAGATTGAGATAGGTTTGTGAAGAAGTGGTGACAAAACCCACTGAGTTGCAGAGTCAGACTCCAGTACACCCCAAACGACCAGAGGGGGCAGAAGAGTGATCCCAAATGTCTCAATGTCAATCTGAGACAGGTGCTGAGCCTGTGGTGAATGAGCCAATAGTAACGACAGTGAACTAAGTTGAAGAAACAAATGCAAACAATAATTTTGAGCCTGATGACGAAGGGCCAGGCAGTTCGGTCAGAAGGGGGCTTAGAGAGAACGTTGGCCACGAAAAAAGGCAAAAGACAGAGTTGTTGTATCAGAAGAACACATCCCAGAAACAGCCAACAAAGAAAAAGAAGGTGAACAGTGCTGGTGAAACAGCCAGTGGCTGGAAGATCAGACAGAACACATGTGCCCTAGTCCAAGGTAATCTTGGCTCATTCACCATAAGCTCAGCACTTGTCACAGATTGACTTAGAGACACTTGAGAAAACTCCCCTGCATTGACCTACATTGCTGAGAGGGGCTCTGACTCGAGAACATATGAGATTGAGGTTCAATGGAAAATGCTTGAAAAACCTTAGTGAAAAGAGCTACCACAGTGAAGACTGGGGTTTTCATTATTAGAAGAAGCTGATGTAGAGTTAGGGAAAACGTCTGAAGATAATTGAACTTGTTTTGAACTAATTATAGCTTTGCTAATTTGCACATGTAGAAGACCACAAGTAGAATTTGCTTTTGCTGTTTGACTTTGTGTCCTTTCTAATCTGACCCCTGAGAAACTATGGTGTCAAATTCAACAAACAAATGTAGAGTGATATTAACCATAATGGCAGTTGTCTTAGTCATATTATGAGTGGTCGATTAGTGGGCTAGAATTCTGCTGAGCAGGCTTCCACCATTGCTAAACCTATATCTACTCATGTAGAACAACAGCATAGATTTATCAAAGATTTTACATCGAGATGATTCAGAGGGAAATCTTCCCAATCTCCTGCATAATTATTCATAGGTCATGCATGTGCACAAATTCTAAATCTGCACCCACCTACCAGCATTCACCACAGGAGGAGTCACATATCATAATTTGCCTCTCACCTACTCTTTGTACTCTAGTATCATTCATAGTCTCCTCTATCAGAAAGGTAGTCTTGAGCAATATTTTTCTAAGTTTGATCTGCTGCTCCAGTTTCCTTAAAGAAAGATTTATATGTAAGTTGACTATTTATTTTATTTTTATTGATAAAGATTTATATAGCGCGAACCAGATCCCAAAGGATATCAGAGTGCTTTACAAAAAGGATGGAAGGAGGGTAATACATTGTCAAGGGGTTGCTCAACTGCAGCAAGAAACCACACAGGAGCAGAATGCCGCTAAGTCCCAGTACCCCTCTCAGAACCCCTCTGCAGGTGAGTGATATACTCCTTGCAGGTAAGTACGAAGGGGGGAAAGGGAATTGGGATAGAGAAGAGACTGCTCCAAAACTCTGCCTGTTTTGCGTCTTCGTGCTACTTCTTCTTCTTCGGATTATTCAGGCTAAAGAACAAATGTTTATATAACCTTTTCTGCTTGCATAAAACTTACTTTCTTTTAACACATGAATAACTTATCTTACCAGAAAGTAGTTTTGGGCTTGCCTCTCTTCTTACTTCTCTTATAGATGCGTATTTTCACTAAGAGAAGCCTTCACTAAGTCTCTTGTTCTTTTTCCTTACAGGCCCTTCGACTTCCTTCTCTGTTCTATCTTCTATGAGAGAAAACAAGGTAAGTGTATGTTCTTCTTTAACTTCTTTCTGTAAATGTCTTGGGAATTCTCTCCTTAATGTCCTCACTTCAACAAGTAGACTTGTGGACTTTTATTGGGGGTCTGATATGATGAGGTGAGTCTTTAGTTTCTCTCCATAAAACCAAATCTCCTAGCCTAAGTTATTAGGTTCTTGTTAGGTAGGAAAAGAGCGCAGATTTAATACTCTCTTGAGGGGTTTTAATTCGAATGAGAGAGAGAGATAAGCTTCCTCATATTTATTAAATGAATAAACTATTGGCTACACGCAGCCGTAGGCTTTAGTTTATTCATGCAGCTTAACAGGAAATAAATACGAACACTGGAAACCTGTACCAGTCTATTTCTTTCATTAATTCGAAACACACAGTTCCAAGAGCTAATGAACTGCCAGTGACAAGGGAATTATTTATGGGTTTCCTTCACGAGCAAGCAGGAAATGCTCATGTTAACATTTAATCCTTTTAAAATGAAAGCCTAAACAGCACGGAGAAATAATGTGCTCAAATAAGACTTTTTTCTATATTAGTTTCTGCAACAAACACAGTTTATTCTTTCTGACACGGCGTGTAGAAAGGTCACGCCCTTGTCAGCTCAACTCGGAAATGTTTTACAAAGATTAATTCTAGGAGCAAGGCATTCTTTAATTTTTAAGATGAACATAACTCTAAAGTTCGACTTTTATTACCTCCTCTTAACGCTAAGGTTTTATCAACAAGGGAAAATATAAACCAGTCTTTGGACTACAGAAATACTTTTAATTCAGCACTAACCTTATTTTTAGAACCAGGACTTTTACCCACGAAGCTAAAACCAGGATCTTTCGAGCCTACCCTGACTAACTTCCACGACGCTCCATTTTCAGATGCTCTCCTAGTAGATTCTTTGGTGAAGTGCACAGTAGAATGTTGGAGCACACCTCACCAGGCTGTGATTGTTTAAAAGACTAGACTGCTAAATAGCAGTAAGCTGTTGCAGTGACAGAATGTTGGCAGCCATGTTGGAGTTTCTGCGGTGCCAACTAGAACTCCAACTTAAAGAATAAGGTACTCTTTGCGTTTGGAATGGGAGGGTAGAAACCACTGAGGAGGTATGAGGAGGAAACCTCCCGTGATTCCTGACATACATACAATATCGACATTAAGTAGAAATAAAAGCAAGAATAATCACATAATTATAAGACTCAAAGGATAGTAATACAATAAGGAGGTACATAGCGGACTAAATGGGGGCACACTATGAGATAAACAAGAGCAGCATCCAATGAGGTGAACCTAGCTCAATAAAGGTAGGAATTTGCTCATTAAGAATCGTTCGACTTCCAGTTTGAAACCAATCGTTGAGGAGATTCTGCTTTTTTCTGGTGGAAGAGCATTCCATATCTTTGGGGCGGCGCCGGAGAAGGCTCTCTGGCAAGTTCTCTTTCTCCTAAAGATTTGTGGTTTCAGGAGGAAAGTGTTAGCGCTTCTTGAGGCTCTACTCCCATAGGATAAGTTTTTTCGCTAGGTACCAGGGAGTTTTCAAGTGGAGGGCTTTGTGCGCCAGAACGGCAATCTTTAACTGGATTCGAGCTTCGTAGGACAACCATTTAAGAGATTTTAGCACTGGGGATATGTGCACATTTCGTTTGGTACTCTTTAACCAGTCTGGCCGCAGCATTCAGAGATGCCCTTAGTGCAGCCAAGGCGTATTTGGGAAGGCCACAGTGTGTAGCGCGGCCATAGTCAAATCTCGGTAAGACGAGCGATTGAACCACTTGCTTGAAATCAGTTTGTGGAAAGAATGGTTTGATATTTCTAAGTGTCCTCATCAAGTGATTTGTTCCTCTACACACGTTGCTCATAAGATTATTCATGCTCAGGTGCTTATCAGGGTGATTCCGAGAGATTTGGCTATAATGAGGTGCGTGCAGTTGAAAGCTGTGAGGTGATTCAACCACAGGTCTAGCTTGGGGATGTGGTTCGGAGGAGAGATGAGAAGGAATTCAGTTTTAGAGGTGTGGAGCAGGAGATGGTTCTCAGTTAACCAATTTTGAGTAGACAATAGGGTAGAGTTGAGATGATGCCATCCGGGGAGGAGATTTTCAAATAGAGTTGCGTATCGTCTGCATACATATGGAAGAAAATGTTCGTGGAGTTTATTGAGTTACCTAATGGTTCCAGGAAAAAGTTGAAGAGTATAGGAGATAGGCAGAACACTTGGGGTGCACTCATGAGAACTGAGGAGGGCTGGGAGAGAAAGTGGTTTGCCTTAACTCTTTGTGATCTGTGGTGGAGGAAGGACGAGAACCATTGTAATACCCGAGCAGAGAAACCCATGCTGTTCTTCAGAATGGATAGGAGGTTGTCATGATTGACCGTGTCGAATGTGGAGGAAAGGCAAGGAGGATTAAGGGGCAGGATTCATTTTGGTCAAGCATTTTTAAAATGTCATTCATAACGTGAGTGAGAGTTAATTCAGTACTGTGCCCCTTCCGAAAGCCAGATTGATGCTGGTCCAGGAGTTGGAAATTCTCAATGTGAGCACAAAATTGGGATTATACGCATTTTTCCAGGAGTTTGGCTATGGTGGGGATGTTGGAGATAGGGCGGAAGTTATTGAGGTCAGCTCTTTCTGCGTTAGTTTTCTTTTTTTGTATCGGTGATACCGGAGCTGCTTTTAGACAATCTGGGATCGTGCCTTGTGACAGTGAAGCGTTTACAATCCTTGTCCAGGTGGGGATGATGACTTTCTTGATTTCTATGAAAATGGCGGGGGCAGGGGATCGCTGAAATGGTTAGAAGCGTTGATATTCTGAAGAATCTTGTTGATGTCTTTTTTACTGAAAGGGGTAAAGGTGATCCATGATGCATTGTTCTTGGTGCTCAGGCTGATAGGTTTGCGGTTTCCTAAGAAGTCAAGGGGTGGTGTGGGCCCAGTGGATGGCAGAAGCGCCTTCTTGGAGGCGAGTTCAATGTGGATGAGTCTTGATTTCTCAGTGAAGAAAGCAGCCAGTTCGTCACATGAGGGTGGCTGCCTCCGGAAACCGAGTTGTTTGGAGCTACCACTGATTACTGTTTAACCAATTCAAAAAGCTTCTTGGGGCAGTTAGCAGCTTGATCAATTTGGTGTCTGAAGTAGTCTGCCTTAGCGCTCTTGAATTGTTTGTTGTAGAAGCTCCTAACATCTCTGAGGAGTTTTAGTTGGTCCGAGGAGGGTTTGGATCTCCAGGAACGTTCAGCTGCCCTAAGATTGCAAAATTCCGTGTTTAAATTGTCGTACCACGGTTTTGATATTTTTGTCGAGGTATTTTTTTGTTGGAGTGGTGCAATGTCATCCATGATGTTGGAGATGGTAGAGTTGTATGAGTCGGTGAGTAACTTAACCTCAACCAGGTCAGCTTGGGAGGAGAGGGCAGATTTACAGTGGGCTGCTAGTTCATCTGCATTTATTGATCTGAGGTCCCTTTTCCAGATCTTTGATTTCTTTCGTTGAACCTTCCTCCCAGACACCTCCCTGTTAATATGAAAGAGGATGCAGTGGTGGTCAGACCAATGGCAAGGGGTAATGGTGTCCAATGTGATGGTCTGTCCTTTCGAGATGATGAGGTCTAGAATTTCCCCTTTATTATGAGCTGGTTGGTCACAGTGCTGAATCAATTCTTGGTCATTTAAGAATGATTTGAGGCAAGTTAAAGAGTTGTCATTGGGTTAGACCAGTGAAGGTTGAAGTCACCCAGGAAGATTTGGGACACTGATGAGTTGACATCGCCAGAGATTTATTTCCATTAGTTGCTCGATGAAGGGGAGATTGTCTCCTGGGGGGTGATAAAAAGTGTGGAGTTTACACACTGGCAAGTTATTACTTGAGATACTGAGACCAAGGTATTCGCAGGAGGAAGGCGTAGAGGACTCCAAGATTGAGAGTGTGTTCCTATGAATACAGGCGTGTGTAGGAGGTCTAGGATAGAAGTGGAGGCGCGTTTCAGTTTCAGTGAGGATGATAATGTCTAAATCATTGTGTTGGATGAGGTTGAATATATCTGAGGCATGTTTACTGGCAGACCTGCAATTGAGTAGCGCACATTTAAGTTGTGTCGGATTAAGTAGGGAAGGGGTCTGGATGAGGTTCACTCTTGTGAGGTTGTCTTTATTGATGACTCTAAGATTGTGCGGGGTTTCTCTATTTGGGTTAGAGTAGATGGTTTGTGTTTGTCCCGGAGGTATCGTGTTGGTGTTGGGCCTAAGAGAGTAAGAGTTGTGAAGGTCATAGAAATCATTGGACGACAGGTAGGACTTAGATCTTCTGGGGCGTGAGGGGGCATTAGGAAGGGGTATGGTTTTCAAGACGGAGGGGGTGAAGTGTTGCCCCATGCGATCTCTATACCTGGGGAGGCTCTGGGCAATTTCCCAGAGGTGAGGATGGAGCGGATCCAGTGGAAAAGATCATTTGAAAGGGCTTTCTAGTATAGATTAGAAGTGAGAAGGATTTTATTAAAGAACTGGAAAACAAAAGGACAGGAATTAAGTAAAAGGCATAGAGAGAAGTTAAGGGTGAGTGCGAAAAGAAAGAAGTAAAACTGAAAGCTGCTGGGATACACTCAAAATTTAATTTAGATTGGCCAAATGGGGGAAAGGGTTAAAAATCATCAGATAGTGGGTTGGAGTAAATGTGTACAGAGATTTGAAGTTCTAGGTGATCAGGTATTTGCTGGAAAGGACCCTGTTGTTCCTGAAGTTTATGTGTGTGGGAAGAATGCTTTTTTCCAGCTTCCTGCAAATCAGATAGGCAACTGCTATCTAGCTTTAGTATTTCCTAAGGTGTATAATGTGGGCGAGCTAGGTCATAAAGGAGAAGTGCTGCATGGATGAAACAAACATAGTGCTTTGCAAGTATTTAGTGACATCGTTGGTGCTATGATTCCTTCTGTAGGAGTAATCTTGAATGGGCTGAAGATTAGAAAGTTGTCTACATTGGTGGATCGTCTTGTCACCAACACCACAGTATTGGTTATTGCTACAAACAGAGTTTGTGGCAATTAGAGTAATGGTTTCACAGAATAGACTTGCTTTAGATATCTTACTTACAAAAGAGGGCAGAGTCTGTCTCATGTTACGCATCCAACAGTGCTGCATGTATACAAGAGTAGTGAGATTAATACGTTTATTGCTAATATTTCTGATGTTTTTAAAGATTTGAAGAAGTTAGAAGCAACAGGTGGCTTGGAAGCAATATGGAACTGATTTGCTGCAGTTGGTAGATGGCTAATGTCTTTGGCAGTGAACTAGTATTGGCTGATTTGACCACACTAATCATTGCAATCTTTGCGATATGCTTGTCCTTTTTTTAAGAGAAATTAAATTGATGACTGCCAGCAGTGGATCAACTTGTAAGGGAGGAGTGACAAAGGGAAATGAGAGGAACGTAAAGAGAGAAGATGTGGAGCTTGAGGAGTTGCAAAGTCACATAATATGATTATTTAAGAGCTTCTCAGCTTGGCATATTAGAGAGATTCCATTCTTGGGAAGCTGAACCTATTCGATTTGCTTTATGAAAACTTTATGCAGTTTGTCTTTGAATTTGCTAATTTGCATTGATTGAATTATATTAAATGATATATATTCATGCATGACTACTGACGATTGACAATATATATTTTTTTAGTTTGTAGCTTTACTAATTTATTAATAAACCTTTTTGGTTTGCAGAGCTACTTCTATTGGCCATCACGGTAGGGCTTAATGTTCTTCACTGTAAACTGTTATACAGATGTGTTGATGTTACACTTCAGTCCAGGGCTAAAGATCCATCTTCTTGAGTGTAGCTCCATCTTCTTGAGTGTAGCTTGTACTTGAATGTGCACCAATGACCTGCACGGTGCAAATCAAGCTGAATTTACCTGAAGTCTCTTTTTCTGCTCTGTCCATGTAGCATTGAATGACAAGTTCTATAAATGAGCACTCCATCCTTGTGGGGATGCATCTGTGACCAGTCTCATCTCTTGCTGGGGAGGCTGGAACAATCCTCTAATCTGCAGAAGATCCTCCTGCTTCCACCACTGAAACTGCTTCAACACTTGAGTACTCATCACTATCAAGTTTTTCAGATTCACAGGATATTGATTTCATTGGTCTCATACAGTCCATCGAACATCCAAATCTGCAAACATGCCAGAGGAACCAAATGCAGACAGAAAGCTATTAGACATCCCTAACACTAAGATGGCAGATTGAGATGTATTGTCCTTGAACTTAAGAATTATCTTGTACGGCCAAAATCCTCTCTGGAGGAAGAAAAGACCTCACGAGGCGACTGTCCGGAACCATTCCTAAACACAGACTCAAATGGGCTGGAGTAAAGATAAATGTTTTCCTGTTGACTGAAATTCCCATATCTAACAAAATAGTGCTTGTACTCCATAGACATTCAGATAACTGAGAAAGGAAGCTGCCTTTTATTGGCCAGTCATCCAGATACAAATAGACATATACAGAATAATCCTCTCAGATACACGGCTACCACCACCAAGAACTTTATAAATATCCGTAGTGCCAGCAACAGGCCAAAATGAAGCAACTCAAAATAACACAGCGTGCACCCCATCAGTGAACCTCAAAAAGTGTCAGTGGGAGTAGATAGAGTATGAATGTATGCATTTTGTAGGTGTAGAAATAAAATGCAATACTGCTCCAGCAACTTTAAAAGTACCTGGTGCAAAGGCAACGTTTTGAACTTCTTTCTAAACTGAACCAAAGATCCACTATTGGTCTCTTTTTTCTGGATCAGAAAGTAACAGGAATAAAGGCCCTTTGCAATTTGAGATGGCCTACCAAGTTCTATAGCCAACTTCTCCTGTAAAGTAGCCCCCTCATCAATATGTTTGTGGGAGAGAGGGAGGGAAAGAATTATAGGCTACATGTAAAGATCTCATTGGAAAACGCAAGCTGTAACCTTGATGAATTAACTTCAAGACCCAACTGTCCAAAGAAATCTACCAACATTTCTGAAGAAAAGAATTCGCCTCAGCTTATAGAAACAAAGAATGAGCACAATCCAATGAGGTCTCAGATAGGTTTTCCTGCTGGAGGGGCTGAGGCTGCAAAGAAGATATGCAAGACTGACATATTGTTGTATTCCTGCTTCCTAGTTGGCCCTTAGGTTGGCCCTTAAAGAACTGAGAGCCTCCCGTTGTGCCTACCAAACTGGTGCATTACTTCTATGAAACTTTCAGGATGGTGAGGCGAGATTTAGAGCCTTTGCTGTTGCCTGACTCTGCTTAAAACTATCAAGGGACTCATGCACTTACTCAGCAAAGAAATGTTCTCCAACAAAAAGAAAAGCAGAAAAGTACTTGATGCATTTGACAGAAAACAATTGGTAAGCATCCATACAAGTCTCTGTACAACTGAGTGAGCTACTGCATCTAGTATGTCCAAATCAGTCTGCTTAGTTTCCCATGAAGCATTGTTTATATCATGCAAATGTTCTTTACAAGGACCCCTTATGTGTTCTATAAACGATGATGCAACGACAAGTGCCATTTATAATAAAGCATGGATGTAACAAGCCAAAGACAAGTGGCATTAGTCCAACGCCAAGCCAGACTCCCAGATGCCAATATCTTCTTCTCTTAAGAGTCCAGTCTCTCAAGGGGATTTACAAGAATGGTGTTCTACTTCAGTTTGCTTGCTGAGGCCTGCACAATAAGGCTCTCAGGAGTCAGATGTGAGGATCAATATGGCAGATCAGTTAATCTTTATATCTTTTTTTAAGTGGATCTTAGAACCAAAGGAGACGAAAATGGCTTAGACAAATGATGCATCACCTGATCTATTAGGGTCTAATTAATCAGAATTATTTTCAGCTGACTGGTTCCATGTAATTATGCCCGTGAAAGACAAGACCTGTGCTGTTGCTGGAACAGGCACACATTTAAAGTCTTAGCTGCATTTCTTACAACTTCTGCATAATGAGCTCGTTCCATGTTTGAAGGGCCATCAGGATGAGGAAGCTACATTTCTGGAGCTGTTTCCAGTCTACAGGCATTTCTAGATCAGCCAGCATTTTACAGTAGGAATCCATATGAAGACTCTAAAACCTCCTGCACAGGATTTGGAACTTCTAGTGTGTCAGAAACTGAGACAAAATATTCCTGCTTTCTGTGAAATGCAGTCTCAGATGTCTACTTATGAATCTTAGGGAATTCTTTTTTGTTAAATAACTTCTCAGTTCTCTTTCTAGCACAAGCCAAAATCTTCATGCCCAAGAAAGATTCCTCCTTTGTGTTGACAAGTGCTGAGGGTGACACTGCCAGCTCTGTAGTCAGTGAATTCATCAACTTTGAAGGCTGCTTCATCGTTGACTACATACTCAACACGACTTTGAAGGCAAAGACAGTGCAACAACTGGAATAATCAGTGAGAAAGCATCATCTGCAGACATCACAAAAATCTAAACCATCTCCTTGAGAGCAAGAAAGGCATCTCAGAGGGAGCAAAGGTACACATTGAAATGTTACTTTTTTAAACTCCGCAATCTGGTTAGTTGAAGCACCTTTAGTCGGAAAACTCACCTGAGAAACAGGTTCTAAGGCTGGAAAAGAATCTGACAAGAAATCACAAGAGTGAAGCTCTTTGACGTTTCTACTTCTTTGAATAATGTTTCGTATGTTTTGACCTTGACACAGATCTGGACCTAGACTTCAATTTTGAATGTGACCTATCTTGATATTTAATAATGGAAGCAAATGAGTTTGGAATTTCTTTCCCTAAAGGCTTTAGGATGCATCCTCTGGCAGAGCTCACAACCCAGAGGGTCGTGAGCCTGTCCAAAATACCACAGACATGAAGGGTGCAGACCAGTCACTGATATTTGTTTTTTATGTGCCTTAAAGGGTTTACATTTTGAAGACATCAGGAGAGACAACTGACATATACTGTGAAAAATATTGATAAAAATCAACTGCTCTGTATCTGTATCCATTGGCAGAGAAGCAAATGAATGATGTCACTGGCACTGTGGCACCCTATATGGCACATCAATTCCGTTGGGTCTGTGAGACATCCATGATGACACTATGCTTGATGATGTCTTGCAGGTGTTGAATGCTTTGGAAATAAATTCTGGATCTAGTCTGTCGCATAGGAGGGGGGTTCAAGTAGGTTATCTGCAGGGGTTCATTAAAAATAAATTTCCTGTGTAATTTTACAGACTTCCAATAACTTCACTTTTCTGTCTGGTCTCCCTTAATGTTAGTTAGACGTATACGGTGGTGGTGCAAAATCTACTCTGATATGCAGGAGAATATAGGTGTTTGTACGTCCTTGGGAAATAATCATTAATTTACGCCCCAAAATATTTTGCGGGCCCTATGTATTCTGCAGAACTCTGCTTCATTAGAGAACAACTAAGTTACCATATGGAAGATGAAAACCAATACATTGACTTATTTTGTCTGGTCTGAGGAATACAGGAGTCGATAGTGTACAATTATTGTTCCTATGTCTACAGAAAATACCAGCCTTCCTCTAGGTTATTGGGCACTAGACCTGGTAGGAAGACTATCTTCTCCAGCCTTTCCACCAAATCTCTAACATGCCCTCACCTGCCAGTTTAACAAAAATGCAACATGGTTTTTTTAGGGTTTGCCCTCCTTGAAGATCTTTACTAAAAGAAAAAGCTGCAAGGGGGTAAATCATTCCTGGTCTAGAGTACCCACCTTGTTGGGTTTCAGGAACTAACTGAACATGCACTGGCTAAGTTATTAGGGATCAACTCTAAAAGGCCAACGTTTTTTGTCATTTTTCAAAAACATATGCACATGGATGGCTGGCAATCCTGTAATTGGTTTTCTAATAAAGAAAGACTAGTCCACAGTGGATGTTGAGGCGTATGCATGGCGTATGCATGGTTTGTGACACACAGCTTGCACTGTAACATGTGAGTGTGCATCTCTTGTGATGGGGGGACGCAACAAAGCAAACACAAAGCGCTGAAAACTTTCAGACACTCACTCCCAGTCACTGATCTGGCTTGAATCCATCATCGTTCTTTAGCTCACTTCGCCACCCCAGTTCAGACCCAGCTATATGCAAATCAGGCTTGACCCTGTGCCTCATGGAAACACTCCAGCCCGAACTGCCAAGCCAGATCTTCCCTGGACCGGAATCAAGCATCCTGGGACCAATTTCGGGATACTACCCCTCATCAGCCAGGCTAGCTTGAATCCAGTGGCAAAGTGAGCAAGTGACCCACGTCTGGGCATACCCTGCCAATTAATGGCGAACAAAGCAAACATGGGGGGGCGGCCATGTTAAAGCAGTACATTCAAATATTATCAAAGCAGAAAAAAAACGTGCAAAGGGCAAATAAGCAATCGACTAGCCAAGCAGCACTTTGGAGCTACCTGGCCCGTGTAAATAAATAAATAAATTATGAGAAGAAGAGGAACAGTACTGAAGAAGACAAAAGGGAATTGAGAAGCATGATAGAACTTTGCTGTGGCCAAACCTAGTAAGAAAAAGAAAAGAAAATCTAGGGGATGTAGAACATTTGAGAGGGGGTATTGGCCAGAGCACGTGCAGTGGGGTGAAATGTAAAAGAAGGGTGAGAGCAAGTAAACACAGGCAGTCTCTTGGAGTGCTTAATGTAAAATTTACACACACAAAAAAAAGAGAACCCACAAGAAGACAAAAAAGGAAGTGGAAGGTCACAACTCATCCAAGGCTGAAATGCTCCTAGGTGGGCAAAAGACAAGAGTAAGGAGGAAAGCCATCGAAACAAGAATGGACAACTGAGATGGACAACAAAACCATCTAAACATTGGCAAGGGGCTAACTAAAAGAACATTCTAAAGATATATTATGAATTGGAAACAAGAAGTCTATCCACAGGAAAATAAAGTTGTCTGTTGCAAGCATTGGCAACTTTGGGACCATTAGCTTTGCCAATGGTTTTCAGCAATGCTGTACACCATCCCCTATGCTGCTCATCATGTCTAAAGAAGAATTTTAAAAAGCTTATGACAGCCACCCGCATCATTTTGTAGGCATGTGCACCATCCATGCATGCTCATATATGAAGTGAGCGCTTTTTTTCTTTTTATTTACTGAACCAATTTGGCTCAGTAAATAAAAAGAAAAACCATGTGAATGTTTTTTTTTTAAGTGGGTCGGGAGAAGCAACACGTGGAGCCCAGGGACCTGTATGCTTGGAAGCAACATGGGGCAGCATTAGTGGAAGGAAGTAACACGGAGGGTGGGTGGGGAAAGCAGTAAAGAAGGCGTGGGTGTAATAAAGTAAACAAATGAAAGAGAGAAGAAAGTGGAGTGTGGGGAGAGAGAAAAGCAAAGATGTGAGAGCGAGAGCAATGTGAAGCTAGCTGGAGAAGCACACACGTGGGAGAGTATCTCACGAGGGCGGGTGCACCATGGTGGAGGGTGTTGAAGAAGCATATGGGCGAGAGAGAGCAACAAGGGGCACAAAAGGGTGTAGAGAAGCACATTGTGGAGACAGCAGGAAAACACATGCACTCTTGTGGAGTCCTTAAGACAAAGGGGAGAAAAAGTAGCTCCTTAAAATTGAGAAGTGGAAGGACACAAATAAATTGTGATTGCTCCAGGGGAGAGAAAGACCGAAATGGACAAGGGCAGCAATCAAATAAGAAGCAGGCAATAACAGTTGCTGTAAAGCCAACCAATGGTAAGCAATAGGCATATTGCAATCCCTTCTATGTTCTTAGTAAGCCTAAATTAAATCCTTTGCACTCAGCTCTCTGGTAGGTTCGATCTAAAAATGACCCCTCCATTGCTGTCTGTCCATTTACTTGACGGCAACATATATGATGCAATAACTCTTCCGTGTCGTGGATGCACACATGGTGCAGCATTCAAAGTTACCTATCAGAAATCCGTGTTGCAATGGACCACTGAAGAGCAATTCACTTTTAAATTTCTTGCATATGTGCTACCACCGTAGAGAGCTAAGGCGCTACAAACACAGTCTTAAAATGGTTGCTACGCTTTCATCTGATACAAGTGTAAAGTGATTTGATATACTAATGCATGACACCCAGGGCAGGAAACTTACCGTTTGCGTTTCAGAAATCCGGCCTTCACAGGTCACACAATGCTTGAGGTTCACTGGATTACCAGTCCCGCAGTGCCTGCAGATTGCTTTGCCCTTGAAAATACAGAAAACAGGTTTAAGACAATATTTTTGTAGATGATAAATCATTGTTTGGAATGCAAAAAATAGAACAACAGACCCCTTACGAACAAGGGATAGGCCCACAAAGCGCAGCTGTGTACTGGATGGAGTGTCCTATATTGGTTACCAATTTATACCTTTAGCCACATATACTTGTGCTCATATAATCTGTATTCCACTAAAATAGATGATGCGCCAAACAAATGCTGCGGCTGATCAACTCGACTTCTAATCACTTAACTTGAGGATTCTTCATCCTTATGTTTGACTAGCAACAGGAACGTGGTCTAACCACCCCCTCACAGCCCCCCATCCGAACAGCAGTAGGTCTAAAATGCATAGGGGAGCTACTTAGATATGGGAAGCCGATGTGAAGAGATTGTAGAATACCAACAACATGATTACAAGTATATGTATAATTATGATAAGAAGTCAATAAAATAATATATGCTTATTTTAAAAGGAGTCCTGTGATTGAATATTACGTATGAATGGATAAACAATGTAGGAGACACCATCCAGGATTCATCTGTGCTCTATGGGATTATCCCTTGTTTTCAAGGATTTTGCTATTTCTTTCCAGGTTGCTATCTCAAACCATGGGAGCACGTTTAAGTTTGACGAGATCTGACTCTTAAACAAGGAATGGGCGCATGTTGGGGCCATAAGCAGAGCATGAACTCGAACAAGCATTTGCAATGCAATCGGCCTCGCATTTGCAATAGTTTGAGCTCTTGGCATTGTAAATGACAATGCCTTTTATTTATGTGTTGGTTTTTAAAACATAAATAAAAGGCATTATCATTTGCAAATGCTTGTTAACTGTTGCGGGGAGGGTGAGTGTGTAGAATCAGATGCAGAGGAATGCTCAATATTTTTTAGCAAAGATGGATTGTTAACATGTGTATGGACTGTGGTGTATTGACACTTTATTAAAAAGTGAACAGTTGAACTAACAGGCCAGTGGCAGTGAACCTAGCCTGTGAGGGAAGTTAAAAGGTTTTCCTAACGTACCTCAGATGTTTTTTTAAAAACGACAGTTAACTGTTTAGACTAAGGGGCCGATTATGATAGCGGTTTCCCCGCATCCTCCGGGCCGGCGAAAGCCACCGCCGGCCCGGGGTATGCGGGAAAACCGCTGCGGAGCCTCAAAAGACCCACCGCCATATTAGGATGGCGGTGGGTCTTGAAATCCGTCCGCAGCTTTTCCGCCGCGGTCGCCTTCCGACCGCGGCGGAAAAGCTCTAACATGGCTGGTGGTGTCTATCAGACACCGCCAGCCATATTAGGATGGAGGAAATCATATGCTTTTCGACGGCGGCTTTTCCGCCGTGGAAAAGCATACGGACATTTACTTCGGGGGCCCGTTGCGGGCCCCTTTGGTGAAGGGAGGGTGGGGGGTGCACATGGGGGGTACCTATGGTACCCCCCTGCATTTGCGTGTACGAAGCAGCCGGCACCGCGCGGTGCCTGCCGCTTTGTGCACGCAAATGCGATGAATGCATTTTTAACATTGCGGCGGGTGCAGCTTGAAGCTGCACCCACCGCAATGTTAAAGATAGAGGATGTGACCGCCACCCTGGCGGTCACATCCTAATCTGCACGGAGGGAACGGCGCAGCCCATGCGGACGTTCCCTCCTCCTCTGGGGTCGCGGACGAACTCAAGTCCGTCCGCGATCCTAATCGACCCCTAAGTCGGGTTTCAGTGTGTTTATATATCATTGAGTGGAGGCGACCTGACTTTGTACCCCCTGGTGCTCCTTTTGTGCTTCTGACAAATTTCCTAACACCCAACGTTCTCCTCTGTTTCCCGATAAAAATGATACCTCATGTTACCCAAAGCAGAGTCAGCCTAAAAATGCATAAAATGTGTTCATAAGGGCAATTATTTTAATAAGTTTTTAGGCTGACTCTGCTTTGGGCACTCACACAAGTGAGAAATCATTTCTATCAGTAGTTTGAGGAAAATGCTGGGTAGTGGGAAATGTGTGCTGGTGCGGTGATTCTTCAGCTTTTTAACACAGACGTGAGGAAAATTTGACTTTTCAGTAAATTTGAGGTTTGCAGTGGATTCTGGGTAGGAAAACGCTGGGGGATCCACACAAGCCACAATGCCAGCCAAGCAACAGTCTGCCCACACTTCCACCCAAGTGCCAGTCTACGCATACCGCCAGCACCCTGCCCAGACCATAATAATAATAGTCTTTCTGTCCCCCCTGGGGGGCAGATGGGGTTTATTAGCCCGCTAGAGATCATGGATTGTTTTTGTTTAAAAAAAAGGAGGAATGTGGACTGCCCAGAACCTTCCCCCAAAACAAATGGGAACAGTCTTTCTGCCCACCCTGGGACAGATGGTAGTTATTACACCCAATCTGCCCCCCTTGGGCGAGTGTTTAAAGTTAACAAAGGTCCTAGGCTTTAGGAAGATATAACATGTGGGAATGAGCATAGGCTTAAAATAAAGACTATGTATCTTTTACTCCAATGTCCAGCCGGACAAGGAGATATTTATTTTGAAAATGGTGCATATATACAGGAATTAGGAAGTGGAGCAAGCCACAATTTACTGGGCACAAGCCTGTACCAAGTCAGGGAAAGGAAAAGACAATACAGGGGGGGGAATAGAATAACAGGCAAACAAGTTGGAGAAAAACGGTGGCTTAAAGTACAATGAAGTTTTTCTTAAGCTCAGAACCGACAGTAACTGCAACACATATAACAAGTATTAAAAAGGAAGCAGTACTGCACAAACTGTCGATGTTACGTTTCGATCCCTGTCTCCAAAAAATTAAATTGGGATCATCTTCAGGACTACAATAAACATATTGCCCGAATGTATTTTTAAACAAGCCTGGGGCGCCGGACACTTATGTATGGGCAGCCTCCTGAGGCATCTTGGGTGAGAGAGATCCGAACCAGGCACTTGGTATGAGGGGCGGTCACCTGGCATGCTGTTGTGCCTAGTATTGAAGGAGTTCACACACACAATGGGGCGAGCTGGTGCTTGAAGTTCCGTAATGGACAAGACGTCGGGCGGCAGATGGGGCCCGTCGCGGGGTGAATGTTGGCTTGCTTGTGCCTGGCGTGGTTTTTGGCCGTGCACGGTGGGGCGAGCCGGTTCTTGGCGTTTCGTGATAGAGACGCTGTGGGGCGGCGAATGGGGCCCGTCTGGTATGCCGGATGGCGGATGTGTGCCCCTTGGGTGAGGGCATAAAGCTCACTAGGCACCAGGGATATGTTTATGGGCATGTAAGGGAGCAGCTCCACAGTCAAGGGTCACTCCCCTTTTTTTAGGCACACATTTTAGCCATTTCTGCCCCCTTGGGGGCAGATCAGCGTTATGTTTAGGTTCATCTGTCCACCTTGGAGGCAGAAAACCAATAGATACCAGGGAAAGTTTCTTTGTGTGTGTGCGTGCTGGAGTTTGGAGTGCATGTACTGGCATTTGGCTGGCTGTGTGTATACTGGCATTTTGCTGGTGGTGTGTGGACTTGCACTTGGCTGATGATGTGTATTGACTAGTGCTTGGTAAGCATGGGCCTTTAGATATGTGGAGAGATCTGGCAACCCCGGCTCCACACTGCCATCTGCATTAACTGTATTGAATTAAATTTTCTACAGTAAACAAGCATTTAGAGTTAACAATGTTGCTAATTTCAACTGATTTAATTTGACTAATTTATAAAATCCTATTAGTATTTCATAGCAAACTTGCAACTTACATTGTTTTGGTTCTTCTTGTCTTTCTAATATGTTTGTCACTGTGTTTATATTTCACTGGTGACTTTGAAGGCCCCATGCAATAAACTGTTCTGCTGAGCTATTAAGATAGAGCTGCTAAATCAGGTTTAAAATAGTGCACCGATACAGATACTTGAAATGCATGCATTTCCTTGGCTTTAATAGTTTGTGTGAGGGCAGTATTTCTTTTTACCAGCACCGTAATGAAAACGTCAGGTTCTGCATTATTGAGGCGAACAAGCAAATCTCCTTTGTTGAAGCATAACACTTGCACACCCCTCTTGCCAAGCCAACCACAAAGTTAACAATTCCATTTGTTGCACCACAGCCCATATCCTTATATTTCTAAAAGAAAAGGATTTGTCCCAAGTGGGAAAACAATCAGCTTCTTTCATAATGCTAAACAGAAAAAATAGAAACTGACTGTGTTCTCCTAATGTGTCTTTATACAGTCGTCTTCAAACATTTTTTATGTGGAATCCTACTGAGTAAACAAATGTTCCAATCCATGTGCTCTATAAAAAGGGTAGGATTAGGGATACGCTCTGAGGTCCTTCGGCCCCAACATTGTATGCTAATTGGAGTGTGAGGGCAGAAGTGCTGGATTCCTTGCCAATCCACAGAACACCGTAGTCACCCCAGAGCCTCTTGGCAAACAAAACAGCCCCTTTCTGGCTTTTTAGGTCTCGCCTAGGCAGTACATGCACAGTCTCTTGAGACATGCTCTATGAACTGTAAAGGCTTTCAGCACCCCCATCCGTTTTCATTAGGTCCTTGATTTGTCTTTTGAAATTCCTTTGTTTTAATTGATGAATAGTTTACACTACTGTATGGGCTTTCAGCACTCCTACCGGTTTTCATTAGTTACTTCATGTGCCTTTAGAAATGTCTTTGTTTTTGTTAGTGAATAGTTTACATTTGTCCCTCCTTTTGCTGTTTTGGTCAGGCCCTGGGGACTGACCCTGTTACATGGTTCATTTCACTATAGGCCATATTTGTTTGTTTCTGCTCACTACTTTTCCTTTTGTCTCGGCTTTTTTGGCTTTCCTAAAGTGTTCAGCCGAGGGCTGCAAATCATGTCCTTTTCTGGTTTTCAATGGTCTTTGGTTTCACAAGCGGTTTTTGAGCCACAGACATGTGTTTTTGTTTTTTTATCCTATAGCGTTTTGGTTTGATTAGCTCAAATGTCCAAATACTTAGTGGAAGTGTATTTTAAGAAGATGGCCGACAGAAGGATCAACCTATTCACATTGTGCTTTTGACAGCATGATTATTTGAATACAATTTAAGAGGTAAACATGCTGTTATTGCTCTGTTTTATGAAAATGGAGGCAGCTTTAACCCCTTGGGCACGGCTGGAATTTCGCCGCGGCTAAATTACACGCGTGCGCAGATCAGATGGCCCCCGGCCGTCCGACACACAGGCCCTCCCCGGCGTGGGGGGCATCCGATGCATGCAAGGGGTTGAGTTGCACGCTTTCATGCTTTGATGTTTTCTTTTAGGTTTCAATTGTTGGTGAAATAAAACCAATATCAAGGGATGCCTCCACGTGCTCTCCAAACGCGGCATGTAATGTGAGGTTACGTAACAATATATCCTGCGAGTAGACACCAGGGATTCAGCAGTCATATTTGCACGTAGCGAGATGTTTTATTTATTACAATAAACCTTCAAAAGTGATTGTATTGCAGACTCCAGCGCAGAACAATGTTTAAGTGTAGCTATTTCACAAAAAAGGCAACAGCCGATTGCATTTGTGCCTCTCCCGAGATGTGAACAGTCAGCAATAAAGCACACTTCAGGTAGTATTTTAAATCTCAGTGAATAGACATGCAGCGCTCTAAGAATTCAAAAGCTTTACACGCCCATTTACTAGTAAGTCATATTTCATCCATTAACAAAGTTATGGGAGATTCTTAAAGGCTGAAATGAAGCGGCAGATATTTCTAGAGGCAATCGCTCGCTTTAGACTTACCTGCTGTGCCCGGGGTTGAATTGCTTCTTGCAACTGAGTTTCTCTTACCATACCCATGTTTGTATATGCTGTCCCCATATGGGTGCCCCTCTTTCCATGTGAGCGTTTATCACCATATGAGTTTCTCAATCCCGCCGCTGCTTGTCTATGTATCTCCTTATATATAGGAATTTATATGCCGCTCGTGAGAGGAGTCACTTGCTTTACTCGTTTCCTGCTTCCCGGCGCTACAGGAGTAGCCTGCTTCTGTGCGTGGACACTTTGCCAGCGTGAGGAGGGTCAGGCGTGAGGCCGCAGAGGAGGTGAGAGGCGCGGCCCCGGGACTGCAAGGACCAGCCTTCAACACCCACAGCTGTGTCCTCTTCCCGGGTGAGCCGCGCCCCCTCCCAGTGCCCGCCCCCATCTGAGCGCTATTTACTCCTCGCGGCCCCCGCTCCGCGGGAGCCGCTCGTGAGAGGAGTCACTTGCTTTACTCGTTTCCTGCTTCCCGGCGCTACAGGAGTAGCCTGCTTCTGTGCGTGGACACTTTGCCAGCGTGAGGAGGGTCAGGCGTGAGGCCGCAGAGGAGGTGAGAGGCGCGGCCCCGGGACTGCGAGGACCAGCCTTCAACACCCACAGCTGTGTCCTCTTCCCGGGTGAGCCGCGCCCCCTCCCAGTGCCCGCCCCCATCTGAGCGCTATTTACTCCTCGCGGCCCCCGCTCCGCGGGTGCCGCTCGTGAGAGGAGTCACTTGCTTTACTCGTTTCCTGCTTCCCGGCGCTACAGGAGTAGCCTGCTTCTGTGCATGGACACTTTGCCAGCGTGAGGAGGGTCAGGCGTGAGGCCGCAGAGGAGGTGAGAGGCGCGGCCCCGGGACTGCGAGGACCAGCCTTCAACACCTACAGCTGTGTCCTCTTCCCGGGTGAGCCGCGCCCCCTCCCAGTGCCCGCCCCCATCTGAGCGCTATTTACTCCTCGCGGCCCCCGCTCCGCGGGTGCCGCTCGTGAGAGGAGTCACTTGCTTTACTCGTTTCCTGCTTCCCGGCGCTACAGGAGTAGCCTGCTTCTGTGCGTGGACACTTTGCCAGCGTGAGGAGGGTCAGGCGTGAGGCCGCAGAGCAGGTGAGAGGCGCGGCCCCGGGACTGCGAGGACCAGCCTTCAACACCCACAGCTGTGTCCTCTTCCCGGGTGAGCCGCGCCCCCTCCCAGTGCCCGCCCCCATCTGAGCGCTATTTACTCCTCGCGGCCCCCGCTCCGCGGGTGCCGCTCGTGAGAGGAGTCACTTGCTTTACTCGTTTCCTGCTTCCTGGCGCTACAGGAGTAGCCTGCTTCTGTGCGTGGACACTTTGCCAGCGTGAGGAGGGTCAGGCGTGAGGCCGCAGAGGAGGTGAGAGGCGCGGCCCCGGGACTGCGAGGACCAGCCTTCAACACCCACAGCTGTGTCCTCTTCCCGGGTGAGCCGCGCCCCCTCCCAGTGCCACGCCCCCTTAGAAGTCCTGCCTACATCAGCAAGGTCAGTGTCGCGGCCCGCGGGACGCGCGCGGGACGCAGCCCGGGGCTAAGCCCGGGCAAAGGGCGGGCCCTCTGTGGCCCTCCGGGGTCCGAGGGTGCCGGGCCGGGGCCATATCCCCTGACAAGTCTGTTCCCCACCAGCGCAAGTACTTCGCTATATGAGACGAAAACTGCCCTGGAAATATTAACCACGCATGTCCAGCTAAGTTCCTAATTATACCCCATAATGCCCTCTAAATTGGTAACCATGGACAATTTTTTAATTAAAAAGGTTGCCCAAATCAATAGTAATAGAAGGGCGTCTCTGGGGTTGGACCTCTCTTCTACGACTACTCTGGAGCAACCACTTATTCCCATAGAGACTCCAGTGTTAGAGGAACCCCCTGTCCCTGTACGCAAGACAATTACTGCAGTTGCCCTGATACATGCGGGCCATAATGATGAGGATTCCAGTGTCCCAGTCTTCCTAGGGACAGGTATAGCCTCTTCTGGATTACACGAGCTTGCAGTAAAGTTATCACCACGTAGATTTAAAAAAGCTCGGGTGAGGCGTAGGGGGAAGCAAGGGAAAAATAGTTCTAAGCATCCAGAAGGAGGGGGGGTTGAGTCTGTATCTTCATCAGTTTTTATAGGAAATAGATTAGGTGCATTCGGTGAGACAGGAGATACTACTGTGCCTAAACGACCTGGTGTTCCTTGTCTCCTGATTGATTTTTCAGACACATGGGTTGTTGCCAATGGCGAAAGCGTTGCCAATGAACCCAACATGATTAACAACCAGCCATTGTCCAGTACACCTACTAGTGTATCTGTACTGGACCTACTCACTGGGAATGATAGTATTAGGCTGTCAGGTTCACCGAAACTCCCCATTGAGTCATCTCCCATGTCCCCTACATCCCCCCTCATCAGGTCAAGTAATGAAAATAGGGAGGGGAAGTCATTGGGAAGTCAAGTATATAAAATAAGGGGAGAGGCTGAGAGTGTTTCCCAATCAGAAACTGGTGAAACCCCCGGTTGTGAGGAAGCTATGATGGCCAAAATTGTAGATCTTATCAGGGGAGTGATGCAACCTCTCCTTGACAGGATTTCTACGATGTGTGCACATCTAGACCTAATTGAAAAGAAGGTTGAACAGAATTCCCTCCTCCTATCAGATCTGGTAAAGGGGATAGGAAACTCTAAGGAAAATCCGCTACCAAAATCAAATCCACCTGTGAAACCTTTAGTAATAGGTCCTCCCTCACTGCAAGTAATAACGACACCAGCACAAATAATATCAAAGCCTAAGCAAAAACCAGTGAAAGAGGGAGTAAGCTCGGCTAGCCCGGCGATTACATTAATCACCCCGACCCCACCGATGGCAACACCACAACCGGTGGCTCCTGTAACTAAGGAGCAACCGTCTAAAACAGGGGGAGGTCAAATTAAAGATGCTAGTAAGGACATGGTAACGACTAAGTCGAATATAGCTAACAATAATCCCACTGTCCCTCAAAAAACTAAAACTAAAACTAACCATAATATAGACCTAACCCCTGACTCTGCCCCTTATGTTATTGTATTGGCAGGGGTACCGGAACTGCCTGCAGGTAAATGGGAAGATCAGGGAGCGCTACGGAACAAGGTGGTGTTCTGGCTCCGCGATAATAGACCGTTACCCGCCTCAATAAACGGTGAAATTCTAAGCCTAAGGCGTGCTAGCTGGGTAGGAGTGAGGCCTAAGGACAAAATTGGTGATGTTATAATCATCAATTTTAAGGATCATAGGGTCGTGAGGCATATCGGGGACTGGTTTGATGTTAGTAGTAGTGATTCAATTTCTACGCATCTCCTCTCTTACTTTTATCCCTATGCACCCCCGAAAAGCACCAACAACTGGGGCAGGGATAGTCAACTTATTAGGAAGCCTCCTCAACAACGTCGGAGGTTTGGAAATGCAAGATTATGGGACATGGCTGGGTTGGAGGGAGTACCGTCCCCGTTGGGTAATCATGGTTATGTAAATGGTCAAGGTTCCCCCCTTTACACCCAGAGACCGGAGGACTATTATCCCAGAAATGGGTATCCATCCTACCAATACCCCCCTCTCAGCGACCATTACCCATTACATCTGGAACCCAACCCTTACCAACGTAGATTAAGGAACCACAGAGAATTACTACCAAACATGTATAATTTACCAATCCAAAATCGATACCAGATTTTTTCTGGTTTGGATGGGGTAGATTGACAACAAGCCCAGTTCCCTATAGAATTCCTGGATGGGAATAGGCCGCTGTCTCCAGTTCCCGAAATGTGCACTAAGGATGGAGTTTCTTTCTCTAATATCATTCCTAATGGTATAGACGCCCCTAGTGAACTTTTACAAGAACCTTCTGTACTAAATAAGACTTGCGCCTCCGATAGGCTGACACCCTGTGACAGTGTTCGTCTGGATCAGGTGCATTGTAGGTGTTAATAATAATGGGAGTAGGGGAAAGATAGGCATTGGTTCAGGGCAGGCGAAGAGTACTTTCTGTGAATTGCTCTTTTGGAATGTAGCTGGGCTGAAGCAAAAAATTACTAACCCAGCCTGGGAGTCTGTAATAGGAGGCAAGGATATAGTGGCCCTACAAGAAACATGGACCCAGGACCCTATCCATATAAATGGCTATAGAACCTTTTTTACCCCCGCAGTTGGAGGCCATTTCGGTAGGGCAAAAGGCGGTTTGACTACCTATGTTTCTAACCACCTTAAAATAAAACAGGTCCATTGTCACTTAAACTCCAAATACTTCCAGTTAATAATTCTTAGAGACCTTAAAAGAGCAAAGGTGATTATTATTAATTTTTACAATAATGTCCCGAGGGATGAAATCGTGGTCGCGATTAAGCTACTTAAGGAGGAAGTTCAATTAGAGGTAGACAAAAATGATAGAGAACTAGTAATTTTATGGGGGGGGGATTTTAACTGTTCGCTTTGTACCAAAGGGAGTCAGGGCCTATGCGGTCTAATGACCGAGAGAGATGTGAATTTGACCCACTTCGATCACACTTTAATGGGGGATTTGTTGAATGAAATATTGTTTATGTTTGACTTAGGGTTTGCCAATGAATTAGCGTTAAAACCCACACCCTTTGTCCCGACCTTTGTTGGTAGAGGTTCATCCACCATTGACTTTATCATCGCCTCCAGTAACCTTGGCCATAGAGTCGCAACGGTTACTAACATTCCATTGCCCATAAGTGATCATTTTCCCCAATGCCTTAAGATTGTAGATCTCTTCCAGGACCCATCTACGGCCGCGCCACTTGTTGAGGCAGCGGTTGATGTGGCTCTTGGGAGACATAATGGCTATTCACTTAATTGGAGTAAAGTAATCCCCTCGACTTTTTTCAAGGAACTGTGGGAGGCGTGTTCTACTAGTTTTACGATCTGTCTGGGGCATAACTCTGGTGGTGATCAAATAATTGACCACTTTGGCATAATAGCTGCAAACATTTTTTAATTTCAAATCATATTTTATTTATTAATCATAACAGAGATGATAGCGGCAAGAAAACATCAAAAGAATTACAATCATGTTGCCAAAGTACCGCAACCAGACATGGGTTATTACACAAAACAATACGGATACAGTAAAGGAAAATAAAGTACCATCCTTACATTCACATTTTTGTACATAGTTCCGTAGAGCCCTCTGTCCAAGTCAAGTCATATCACACCATGTATGTTGCATCATTCCTGCTTCATGGTTCTAAGGTTGTCAAGCCCGTGAGCCCAAGATATAGCCGTTACAGTTCACGCAACACAGAGCCCATAATTCACTGAGAACGGACCTCATCGTATGGAGCTTCAAGGTGGGTCAAAGATGAAGGAGGCTCGGTCCAGTGAAGACCATAATTTTTTGTTGGTGACCTGCCATGGTGATGAGTGTAACGCGGGGTTGTCAGTGCCCCTAATGCAGGACAGCCATTCCCTCCAGGCATTGAAGGAGACCTCACCCGTTGATTTCCAATTGCACAGGATCACCTTACATGCTAAAGTTAGTAGGAGATCCAGGAGCTGGCGGTCATGGTCACCTTTTAGTGATGGATCTAATGCCCCTAGGAGAATGTAGATGAATTCCCTCGTAGGGTGTATGTGGAGCGTGTGTGTAATGTAGTCAAAGATTTTTGCCCAGAAGGCGTGGAGCATGGGGCAATCAAATAACATGTGCGAAAGGTCACCAATACCAGAGGAGCAGTTCCAGCAATCCGGTGTGTCCCGTAGGCCAGTCTTAAATAGCCTCTGTGGGGTCCAAAATGCTCTGTTGATAATCATATATTTGGTTTGTGATAGTATCGGCGATACCTTGTGCGTGAGTGCTGATGCATGTATCCTGACCCAGTCTATACTTATGCCAGTGTTGTTTGTTTCTGATTCCCATTTCAACTCATTGCGCTTCATTGATTTGCTGGCCGTTGGCGCGAGTAGTTTGTATATTTTAGAGACAAAATGTCCAGTGGATTGAAAGTGGGGTAGCATAGTTTTTAGCCAAGGCTTCACTAGTTTGAATGTTTTAGTGGACAGGGCCGATTTTAGTTTTAAAAAGGCATAAAAGTCTATCGGCAACAGGGAGTGTCTGGCCTGTAGAGTCGAGAATGGCAATGGCATATTATTTTCGTACAGATCAGAGATCACATTAAGACCTTTATCGGACCAGTGGTCCCATACAACAGGTGATCCACTGATTTTAATGGACGGGTTACGCCATAAGGACGCAGAGGAGGAATTGTGGAATCGTTGACCATTGGCATGAGCGCGATCTAACCGCAGGAGGGCTCTCTTGGTATTGAGCATGATGTATTTAGAGTTCGTGAGGTGTGAGAGGTCCATTGTTAGGACTGCAGATAGCGGGGTTTTGCCCATAATGGACTTTTCAATGTTGATCCATAAGGGCGTGTAGGCAGGATCCTCGATAAACCAGGAGGCTCCTTGCTTACAGAGAAAGGCGGTCTGGTAATTCCTGAAATTTGGCAACCCTAATCCCCCTTTAAGCTTTGGAAGTTGCAATTTTTTCATGGCAATTCTCGGCTTCTTCCCTTTCCACAGGAAGTCCGAGATCAGTTTTTCAATCCTATGTAAAAAGTCCTCCGTGAAGGTCATGGGGAGCATACATGCCATATAATTCACCAAGGGACTGATCATCATTTTTAGTGTTTCAGCCCTGCCCCACCACGAAAGGAATTTAGGGGACCACCCATCCAACAGTTTTTGTATTTTCTTGTAGAGTATCTCCTCATTAATTTTTAAGGTGGATATCAAGTCTTTTTCAAATTCCATGCCTAAATATTTAAAACTCTTCGACTGCCAGGTAAGCCCGGAGTCGCCCAGGATGGCTTTATCACATAGATTATTCAACGACTTCACCTCAGTTTTATCCTTGTTCAAGGAGTATCCAGAAACAGCTGAGAAGTCATCTATTGTGGACATTAGCGCAGGGATAGCCTTAGCAGCTTGTTCGCTCATGACTAACACGTCGTCTGCATAAGCCGTGAGTTTAATTGTACAGTCAGTGAATCGGATTCCAGCGATGTCAGAGTTTTCCCTTATGTAGTACAGAAAAGGCTCAATAGCCAGGAGGAATAAGGACGGGGACAAAGGACATCCCTGTCTAGTACCCTGCTCTAGACCAAATGGGGAGGAAAAAGCGCCGCCAGCTCGTACTCTAGCGGAGGGACAGGCATAGAGGGACATGACTAGTTTAGTGAATGTGGGACCCAGGTCAAATTTATGTAGTACAGCATTTAAGTAACCCCAGTCTACTTTATCGAACGCTTTTTCAGCGTCTAGTGTGATGGCGATGGTGGGTGTAGTTAAGAGTTTCGCCTTCTCAATGACATGAGCCAGGATTCTCGTATTGTCGCTCGAGAGCCTGTTCTTCAGAAAACCGGCTTGCGAGGGATGTATAAGAGACGGCAGAACTCTTTGAATGCGATTTGCCAGAATTGATGCTAGGAGCTTACAATCTAAATTTATCAGTGAGATAGGCCTGTAGTTTTTGGGGAGTTTGTGGTCCTTGCCTTCCTTGGGTATTACCGCAATCACAGCCTCTGCCATAGTCCCCTTAACTTTACCTGTATTGGTGATTTCATGAAAGACCTCTAGGAGAGGGGTGGAGAGAATATGGCCAAAGGACTTATAAAATTGTGCTGTGTAGCCGTCAGGCCCAGGGGCTTTCCCCTTTTTGAGAGACTTGATTGCGCCAATAACCTCCGATTCAGAGATTGGTTCATTCAAGGAGTCTCTTTCCGCAGCCGTTGGTGTTGGGAGCGTGCAGTTGGAGAGGTATTTCTCCATTTTTACGCTGTCTACATGCATGTTCTTAGCATAAAGTTTCTCGTAAAAGCCCTTGAAGATATTCGCAATCTTAGTGGGGTCAGAGTTAGGAGTCCCATTGTCATCGAGTAAGGATGCAATGGTATTCTTTTGGATTTTAAATTTAAGATAAGCGGCTAATCCCTTCCCGGCTTTGTTCGAGTCACAAATTTTGAAACGCTTCCTCCTGTCTAACCAAATTCCCGCCTTTTCACTAATAAGTTTGTTATAGGTGTATTTCTGGTTGGACAGTTCAGTAAGAACCTCAGGGTTTCTATTTCTCAAGTATGTGTGCTGGAGTTTTGCAATGTCCTCCTCTAATTTTAACAAGGCTGCAGTGCGGTTCTTATTAATTGCAGACGACATTTTTATAATAACCCCCCTTATGGTGGACTTCAACGCATCCCATCGAGTGGTGTCTGAAGTGTCCCCTCTCTTGTTTAATAACAAAAAGTCTTTTATGGCAGTGTCAAGGGTTTCTTTGTGCTTTGTGTCAGTGATAATGGTGTCATTGAAACGCCACATAGATTGACGGGTGGTCGGTTTAATATTAGACAATGTAAGGGAGACGCAGGAATGATCAGATACTAATCTGGGAGCAATGTCCGCGTCCTCAACTCTTGCCACCGCATTATTAGATATGAGTATATAGTCGATTCTTGAGAACGAGTCATGCGGTGGGGAATAGAATGAGTAATCTCTGCCATCAGGGTGCATCAAGCGCCACGTGTCCACCAAATGAAACCTATGGCACAGTTTCATGAATGCCTTATGGGCCTTCCCCGGGCGAAAGACGCATTTAGAGTCTCTATCTAGTATTGGGTCGTGTGGGAGGTTGAAGTCGCCCGCCAAAATATGGACTACTGTGTCGGGGATGGAGTTTATCTGCTTCGTTAAGCCTACCCAGAAGGACGGATCATGCGTATTTGGGGCATAGATAGTCGTGATAAAGAATTCAGTGTCATCCTTGAGTAGTCTCGCTGAGACCCATCTGCCTTTCGTATCTGATGCACTAGAGACTATTTCCACATTCGCATTTTTAGCCACTAGCATTACCACCCCATTCTTTTTTGAAATCGCCTCAGAGCCTATCACTTCAGTATAATACTTATTGCGTAGTGTGTGGAATTGCTTTGCTTCCAGTTTCGTTTCTTGCAATAAGGCTATATCTCCATGCTGTCTTCGTAAATAGTCAAGTATCTTTTGGCGTTTAACTGGCTGGTTGAGTCCTTTTACATTCAATGATAGTATTTTAAGGTTAGTTACAGTTGTCGTTCCTATCGGAGTGTCTATAACAGCAGCCATCAACTATGCAAGCAGTAATATCGTCTCATAACACATGTGTATACATAAGGACTAGGCCGTGGAAGCAGTCTCAAACCCCTTAAGGAGTCGACAGCATCTTTTGACACACATGATGTGGGGCTAGGACAGTATGCAGG
This sequence comes from Lissotriton helveticus, assembly GCF_964261635.1. Classification (NCBI taxonomy): domain Eukaryota; kingdom Metazoa; phylum Chordata; class Amphibia; order Caudata; family Salamandridae; genus Lissotriton; species Lissotriton helveticus. The sequence continues at coordinate 1,236,042,692 of NC_136067.1, forward strand.
ATACAGAGGTACAGAGTATAAGCTTCGGAACATAATGTGGTACATTGGATGTAAGCTAGTATGCAAGGCGGACAGAATTAAGCAAAACCATATACGAAATAACAAAACAACCCCTCCCTTCCTCCCTTCCAACCTCCCACCACCCTCCTCCCTCACCCACTTCCCACCCCTCCCTCCCCAATAGTAGATACAACAGAACATGGCGACTCAGGAATGACGACCAGTCGGCCGCCTCCAAGCAACTTACTCTTAATTACGATTCTACAGGCTGCAATCCTAATACTGAGGAATTAGCCCAAATGTGTTAGGCAACAACAAACAATAAACAGCGCTGGTGCCAGAACATTAAACACAGGTAAAGCACTGCTTTGGGTTCAGTGTCGGGACCAAATATATCAGTACTTGCAAAGAATTATCGTAAGCGTGGTCAACAACAGGTCAACAGTACAGCAGGGCATAGTGCCTCTTTAAGGCCCATAAGGGGCATGAACAGTATCATGGTATCATGGTATCATGGTAGCATGTTATCATATCATCATATCACATCATCATATCACATTAGCATAGGTATGGTGTCATGGTTGTGGTAGCAAGGATAGAACCATACTGAGGCAGCTTATAATGATATTTGTTTCAAGGTGAAGGTTCATCCGAACGTTCAAGGGATCGGTCTAATAGTTCTAATCTAGATATCTGATCTATCCAATCTAGATATTTCAGGTTAAGGGTTCACCAGATAGTTCAAGGGGTCGTTCCAATATAGGTCTGTAATCAGGTGAATAGCTGAGATAGGGCCCAAGGGTACAGAGTACATTACCGTGTCATTACCGTCCAAAGGCCACTTATACTCATCAACCAGGCATCAAGTCCAAGACAAGAGAGCCGCATATCAGGTCCAGTTCAGATAGGCACTTTTATAAGAGTTCCGGAGTATGAGGTTGGTAGAACAAAATTTCAAAATTTCAAAATCAGAGTTTATCCGAGGCCAGACGCAGAGGCTCCCTGTTGATCTGGGGGGGAGACTTCCATACTGCCATCACCACGGTCAAACAGGAGTTGTCGCAGTTTTCGCGGATCTAAGAACACATGGGATATGCCTTGTATCGTCACTCTAAACTTAGTTGGACCGATAAAGCCATACAGATGACCAAGTGACTTCAGTTGGGGTCTCATTGCAAGGAAGGCTTTTCTGATTTCCATAGTTTCCTTACTGAAGTCCTGTGAGATGAAGATTTTTTGGCCTTTCCATAGTACGTGGTTGTGTTTACGAGCGAAGGTGAGTATCTGTTCTGTGTGCTGGTACCTTAGTGGTTTGCACACAATCGCTCTTGGGCCCTTTTGGTCCTTTGAGATTCGCCCTGGCACCCTATGCGCCCTGTCAAACTCCAGTGGCTGAGTGAAAGTTAGATTTGTGGCCTGCGTGAACCACTCCTCGAGGAAGGGTATGCAGGAATCATGTTTCTCCTCCGATTTCTCCGGCATACCGAAAATTCTTAGATTCCCTCTTCTGTTTCTGTCCTCCAACTCTGCAACCTTCCTCACGAGATGGTCAGAGCACAAGGAAAGGTTCTTGACAGCTCCACACGTTTTATTTTCAAGGTCTTCCAATTTGCTTATCCTTGTCTCGGTGTCGGTTAATCTCGAGTTGATGTCCTTAATGTCTTGGCGGATAGCGACAACCTCTTCCTTGGTAGATTTGGCCAAGTCCCTGACTTCTTCTAGCCTGCTCAAGATTGTTTCGACGGCTTCCTCCATTTTTTTCCCTTTGTTCCCTTTGATCGGTGTCGGTGGGTTAGATTTCAGGCGTTTGGCAGCTGCACCATTCTCCTTTTCTCCCATACTGTGAATGCTTGGGCGAAGGGTTGTACAGGCGTCTTGGGGTTTCAGGCATGTAGCGATGAGACCACGTATGTTTGGATTGCGGAGTATACACCCCTCCCTTTTCAAAGATGAACTTTATAGCTGCTCCTTGTGAATATCAGCTCGTGAGGGTAATTACAGCAGTAGACCAACAGTAGACAGGCAGGTAGCCACAAGTAGGTAAGCACCTAATACGCTGCGGGGTCCACAACTTGAAGCAGCAAGCCCTTGCTCTTTATCCAGTGCCGCCCGTGGCTTCACTTTACTCAATTTCCTGCATACGAGAAGTTTATGCGTTTCGCGGCAGGGTGATGTACCATTCAGGCTGCCATCATGGAGATAAATGAGTTATAGAGTCTGTGGTTGTACGACCCGTAGTACACACAGACAATCAACGTGCCGCAGTGAGGGGGGGAGGACGTGTAAAAGTCATCAGATGCAGACGTGCACTGTGTTTTCCAAGAACGCCCGTGAACACTATGATGTTATGAGGGCAGTACACTACTTATGAGGGCGGTACACTACTTCGCTGAGCCCCACGAACAGCCGTCAATTTGTTGGAGCGCTTTGGGTTTTCAGATGCTGCGCTGTTGTGTGCCGGTGTTTTCGCGCTCTTTTCACGCCTTTTTCTAGCGTCTTAGGCTCCCGCTGCTGCCCCGGTGAGCGAATTTGGCGCCCTGGTTCAGTCGCGCTGTCGTTTTATACATTAACACATTTTTTAGCAGAGATTTTTGGCATCCATATTGACCTCACCGCTATCTCAGGCATCATTCCAATTTACGCCGTTTCAGCTCAGACCTTCAATCACCGTCATACACCACCTAGGCATTGTGGGCGCTGACAGACTTGAGACTAGTGAAAGTGTTCAGTTACTTAAAGCGCTAAATTCAATGTAGAGCGCATGGTGGGTGGAGTAATTGTGGAGTTCAGCTCCTCGTGGGTACAACCAGAGGCAACACTGCATTAGAGCCCTGGAAGGCTCGAGCGCGGTAGCAGACATGCTGGGAAGCCGCCATTTTAGCTAATTAGACCCTACGCTGCATTTTCACGAGCTACACTTTTGCCAGCAGCATGTTACCAACAGCGTACTCCTGTGAGGTTCTTCTACTCACGATTCCGTTGCTGTAGCTTGCATTTCAATGCGGGCGGGCGCTTCCAATCAGCGACTCATGATGAGACCGGGGCCCCGGGAGACCGCGTGGATGTGTCCGGAGGCGGGCTCCGGCGTGAAACGCACTTCCTCCGGTCAGGGGAAAAACGGTCCGTTTAATCCCGTTTCCCTCGACGGATCAAGCCCAAACTTCTCCCATTTGTAGTTCTGGCGTTCCGACGGCCAGGCACCCGTTTTGGTCCGGGTCGGAGTCGGATCGCAGCCCTTGTATGGCAATTGCTCACAGCCGCTTGGAGGAGGACAGGATTAAGCCGCCATTACTCCGGCGTCCAAGCCACGCCCCTAATAGCTGCAAACATAAAAAGCAGTTTAAGGGTGGAGTCAAAGCGTAGAGGTAAGGGCCCTAGGAGCTGGTTTGATAATGCATGCACCAGGGCTCTGAAAAATCTAAAACTTGCAGTGCATAAAAGCCCCAGGGATATTGGCGAAATTAGATCATGTAGGTTGGCATACAATCAGGCCCTTAAAGCAAGGAAGTCTGCATTAAATAAGGAGGCCATTGACTTACTCTGTGAGGCTTCGCAGTCAAAAAACCCTGCTGCATTTTGGAAAGTAATCAACACCCCTTTTCCCTACGAAACCCATAAGGCGCGATTGGAGATCGCTATTACTGAAGATAATTGGGTGGACCATTTCTCCAACCTTTACAATGAACAGGTCGACACTCATAGTAGCGATTCTCAGACCAGCTGGGACTCGGAACCAGGTCCAAATCTGGTTGTTTCACTTGACGAGGTACTGCTCGCTCTAAGAGCTACTAAAGGAGGAAAGGCAGCAGGACCCGACGGGATCCCCGCGGATATATTCAAAGAAAACCCTGAAATCTGGGGCCCATTGTTGGTACAACTTTTTAATGCGGCCTTATCAAGGGGCCTAAAGGAGTCTTGGTTCAGTTCAGTCATTGTTCCCATTTATAAGAAGGGCGATAGAAACAGCTGCGCCTGTTATAGGCCAATCTCCCTTCTTGATTCCTCAATCAAAATCTTGGGTCGAATAGTGTTGGCAAGACTCCAAAGCTGGGCGGAGGAAAATGAAATTATGAGCGACCTCCAATTTGGTTTCCAAAAAGGGATTGGCACAATCGAACAAGGCTTAAACTTGATGTTACTGCAACACAAATATATAAGGATTAAGTCGGAACGCTTGTATTTTACTTTTGTGGACCTCTCATCAGCGTTCGATTGTGTGTCGCACACCAAACTGTGGGCAGCTATGAAAACTTTGGGAGTGGATACGACCATTATCTCTTTCTTGAGGGAACTGTACAGTGGAGCCACAGCTTCTGTTCGCTACGGCAGGGGGGGTGAATGCTCCAGACAATTTAGTGTGGGTCGTGGAGTGCGCCAAGGATGCGTTTTAGCACCTTTCCTTTTCCTGCTTTACATTAACGGGCTTGAGCACCACCTGTTGCATGAGTGCGGGGATATGCCCAGAGTGGGGAGGAGGGCAATCCCTGCATTAATGTATGCGGATGATGCCGTGCTTATGGCACGCACTCCCCTGGCACAGCAAAAACTAGTAGTATGCTTCGAGAAATTTATGCTTAATCTAGACCTGCTAGTTAATTGTAGCAAAACTTTCACAATGAACTGTGGTCTCAAATCGGGTAAACCGATGAAACGGATGATTTTAAATAACGTTCCACTAGACAATACCCCAACTTTTTCGTATTTAGGCATTTTATTCCATGAGTCAGGTTCTTGGACAAGTGCCATCAAGGCGAGAACCCTTTTATTTATGAAAACTATCATGGCTTTAAAGAATTTTGTAAGAAAACTGGGCAGGAAACCGATAAAAGAAATGATTACCATTTACAAAGCAACATGTGTGTCGGTGGCTATGTATGGCTCAGGCTTGTGGGGGTACTCAAATGTTGATCCAATTCAGGTTGTGGAAAACAAATTTTTGAGGGAAGTCCTTGCTGTTCCACAGTGTGTTGCCACTTTTAATTGTCACGCTGAACTTGCCCTGTCACACATAACTGACATTATCAAAATTCAACCCATCCTGTTGTGGCACAGGGTATGGACTACAAACGAATGTGTTTTGAACCGGGCTCTACTACAGGACACCCTCAATTTGGATCACGTGGAGAGATCACAATGGTTGGGCTACGTTAAGAGCTTTTTGACTGAGATTGGGTGCTATTCTTATTATTCGGATCCATCTACAATGGATAGCATCTCAAGGCGTTCACTGAAGGCCCTCTGCTTGGTTCACCTTGAAGCTAAGAGGAGGAGAGTTGAATCTCTAAAACATTCAGTACAGTCACACCTCCTGACCTTATGTGAGATTAAGTCTGTACAGCCATATCTATCCCTGCCTATGACAAACTATGATCGTTTTCTTTTAACTCGATTCAGATTTTGTATATTTTTTAGATTGGTGTCACTTCCAAAAATGAACTCATGGATACGTACTTTGCCCTTCTGCCCGTGCGATGTCACCTCACAACAATCGGATATCCATATCCTCTTTTTTTGCAGACTCTATAGTGCCTTACGTAGAGAAATTATAATTCCCTTTTTAAAAGAAATGAATTTTACCAGATGTCGCCCAGCCTTTTTAGAGCTCCAGAAAATGGATACGGTTTTATCTGTAACTGTGGTTTTAAAATTTTTAAAGAGTGTTTTTAAACTACGGAAACATATGATAACAGAAATCTGATAAATGTCTAGTTCTTTTTCCGTTTTAAGAATCTGTCTTTTTGGTCCTCGGTATTGAACTTACTCTAAGAGCTGTAATTATTGTAATTTGTTTTTGATGTTTGTTACTTTCTTGGTTACTTGCTTTTAACCGAATAAAGATCATTGAATCTGAATCTATACAGTCAGCGAGCAATTATAATATTTATAAAAACATACAGGACAGTGCGTTTTTGGATATATCAATCCCGTCTTTCTTGGCACTGGACTGTTATAGCAAGCAGCAGAATAAGAAAGCAGAATTTAAATACGAAAGAATAGCCTGACACTGCAGTTCTATTAGGGTGCAAACAGAACTTCACATTTTAAGACAATACAATATTCTAAAGGTTCGTCTGTATGCCTCCTCCTGCCCTCTTCCCGCTGTCTTATGTTTTTGACCCTCTTGAGTTTGATGTCTTGCTTCATATTGCTGCCCTCCTGTCCTCTTACTGCTATTAATGTTAGCCTTCCCCATCCGCACACAGTCAGTGATAGACATGGCAGGGATAGGAGATCTGAAGCCCCCACAGGTTTGTCCCAGATGTCTGTCCCTCCTCCACACACGGCTGCTGCCCAGTTCCGACCAGTGGGCTAAGTAACTTAGGGGCATATGTATCAACATCTGTGTTTACAATTCTCAAATAGCGATTTTTTGGGAATCGCTATTTAAGAATTGCAAAACGGGATGTATTTGAAACATCGCAAATTTTAAGCGATTTCTTAGTATTCCTTAATTGCGATTAGCAAATTGCAAAATCGCAATTAAGGAATACCTTCCCATTCATTTCTATGGGCCAGGAGGACTATAGGAAAGTATGGGAAATCATTCTCAATTTGCGATTCGCAATTTGAGAATCGCAAATTGAGAATTATTTCAAGGGTGCAAGGGTGTCATAAGGACACCCTGATGCACCCCTGAAATGAGCATGTGTGCGCATATGGCGCACATACATGCCCTAAGGGCATGTATGTGTGCCACATGGCACTTTGAAACATGCCAAAAAGTGCATTATTGCCAGAAATCGTGAATTACCACCAACTTGAAGTTGGTAGTAATTTGCGATTTCTTAGGGAGAAATCGCACAACTTGGGTGCATGATACATAGCATTTAAGGAATCGCACTTTGCGATTCCTTAAATGCTTACGCAAAATTAAGGAATTCCTTAATTTTGCGATGAGAAAAGAGCTCATACATCGCGTTTAGCGATTTTTTATTCGCAAGCGCTGTATTTTTGCGAATCGCAGCGTTTGCGAATAAAAAATCGTTTGATACATATGCCCCTTCCAGTTTATAACCTCCCTCACAAATCAGCTTTCTGGGAGATGAACGGAACATGCGAGCTATTGGGCAGATTAACCTCTCTAGCCCAGCTCATTGTTCTGAATACATTACATGATAAGCATATCAATGTAACAAGATCCAAACCGTCCGAATTTGTATTTGTTTTCATAGGCTGTTCAGTACTCTTGCAGTCGCACACATTAAAAAGCCTTGTTTCCTATTGCAGCTCTTTCTCGTTCAGTGCGCTTCCTCCCCTGTAGGTATTCTGAGCTTCAAAGTTGAATTTACTGTACATTAATGATGGTGCTGATGTGTTTAAGCGGGTTTATATGTATGTTGATTTTGTTGTTTTGGCTTCCGGTGTGTTGCACTTTATCCTTTTAAGAGGATTTGAGATACTGTAAGATAACTGAATTTCAAAAAAAATAAATGTCATAGATTATATAATGGAAACAATGCAGTAAATCTCCTGAGAACTGTGCATCATGGCTGAGTGCACGTGTGGTGCTAAGCATCTGCGTGGGCTGGTGCTTTTCAAAGATTGATGGGCCAACCGGTCAATAGCCTATTACCTTCACTTTTGTGGCATCTATACTCAATACTCAGTCTCGGAAGCACAACTAGACCTCCTCCGAATACTTTGGCCAACAACCTACTTTCTTTTATGTACCTCAGTTTCAGTCAGCACCACCTCAGCACCAGTACAGTATCAGCGTAGCTCCACCTCAGCATCAGCACAGCACCATCTCAGTCAGCTTCAGCACAGCAGCACCACCTCCTCCTCCTCGGTGCTCACCACCAGCGCAGCATCAGCGCAGTACCATCTCAACATCAGCACAGCACCATCTCGGCATTAGCACAGCACCACCTCCGCATCAGTGCACCACTAGCAGTGCATTCCCACCTCAGCACCAGTAAAGCCTCACCTCAGCAGCAACGCAGCACCACTTCAGCAGCAGCGCAGCACCACCTTAGAATCAGTGCATCACCTCAACAGTACATAAGCAGTAGCTCAGAACCATCTAAGCACTAGCGCAGCACCACCACCTCAGCATCACTCAGCACCACCACAGCATCACTCAACACCACCTCAGCATTACTCAGTCCCGCTTCCGCACCAGCGCAGCACCACTTTAGCACGACCACAGCATCAGCTCTGCACCACCTTTGTACCAGTGCATCAGTGCAACACCACTGCAGCACCACCTCAGCAGCGGCGTAGCACCACAGCACCACTTCAGCACCAGTCTGCATCACTCAACACCTCTTCAGAAGCACCACTGCAGCACCAAGTGCAAATCACTCAGCAGCACATGAGCACCACCACAACACCAGCACAGCACCACCTCAGTTCCAGCACAGGACCACCTCAGCACTGGCGCAGCACCACCTCAGCACCCCCGCAGCATCAGAGCAACACCACCTCAGCACTACCACAACGCCAACTCAGCACCATGCAACACCAACTCAGCATCAGCACAGCACCATTCATTGTCAAACAGCACCACGTCTGCAGGACCACCTGAGCATCACTCGGCAGCACGTGAGCACCACAAAACCATCACAGCACCGCCTCATTATCACTCAGTCCTGGCACAGCACCGCACCAGCGTAGTACCACCTCAGCACCGGGACACCACCTCAGCATCACCTATGCACCAGTGCAGCACTACCAGCGCATCACCTCACTACCACAGCAGTACTACCTCAGCATCAATGCAGCACCAGAGCACCACCTCCGCATCAGTGCACCACCACCAGCGCCTCATTAACTCAGCACCAGTGCAGTCCCACCACAGCATCAGCACAGTACCACCTTACCACCAGTGCAGCACCACTTCAGCATTAGCGCAGCATCACCTCAGCACTAGTGCAGCATCACTTTGGCACCAGCGCAGCACCAACTCAGCACCAGCATAGCATCACCTGAGCACCATCAAAGAATCACTCAGAACCATCTCCACAAAAGCTAACCACCACCTCCTTAGCATCACTAAGCATCACCTGAGCACCAGTACAACACCACCTGAGCACCAGTACAGCACCACCTGAGCACCAGCACAGCACCACTTAAGCACCACCTCAACATCAGCACAGCACCACCGGAGCACCACAGCATCAGCACCAGTGCAGCACCACCTCAGCACCAGTCAGGGTCACTCAGCAACACCTCATTGGGCACCACCACCAGTGCAGCAGCAACTCAGCATCAGCACAGCCCCACTTCAGCACCTCCTCACAGTGGTACCTCAGTAACAGTGCAGCACCACATCACCATCAGCACAGCACCACCTCCACATCAATTCACCACCACAGCCCCACTTCAGCACCAGTGCAGCACTCAGCAGCAAGTCTGCACCAACACAGCCCCACTTCAGCATCCGTGCAGCACCACCGCAGCATCAGAACAGCATCACCTCAGCACAGCACTAACTCAGCATCACTCAGCACCACCTGAGCACCAGCCCAGCACCACCACCTTAGCATCACAACATCACTCAGCACCACCTCATCATCACTGGGTACCAGTACAGCACCAACTGAGCACCACTGCAACACCACCACTCTACCAGAGCACCACTACCTCAGCATCAGTCCAGCACTACCACCTCAGCACAGCACAAGCACAGCATCACCCAGCACCACCACACCACCAGCACAGCACCACCTGAGCACCAAGGCAGCATCAGCGCAGTATCACCACAGCACCAGTGCAGCACCACCTCAGCAACAGTCACTGTCACTAAGTACCACTTCAGCAGCACCATCGCAGCACCACATGAACATCACCTCCAACGCAACATCACTTCAGCATTAGTGGAGCACCGCCTTGGCACCAGTGCATCACCTCAGCACCAGCACAGCATCACCTCAGCACTCAGCACCACCTGAGCAGTACCACTCTCTGCTTCAGAGCATTATCACCAGCGCAGTCCCACCTCAGCACCAGCACAGCCCCACCTCAGCACCAGCACAACCCCCACCTCAGCACCAGCACAACCCTCACCTCAGCAGTAATTTTGCACCAATGCAGCACAACTTCAGCATCAGCGCAGCATCACATATGCACAATACCAACTCAGCATCACCTGAGCACCAGCTCAGCACCACCTGAGCACCAGTGCCGCACCACCACCTCAGCATCAGCACCACCTCAGCATGACGCAGCACCACCTCAGCACAACACACTACCACTTCAGCACGACGCACCACCACCTCAGCACCAGCACAGCACCACCTCAACATCAGCACAGCACCACCCCATCAGTGCAGCAAGCAGGAAGAAGTTGCCAGCATTGCAAAGACAAAAACCTAGAAGACGTTTTCTACATTCCTTCTTTTTTTAATAGGGTTGTTACATAATGTCTTCTTGGTTATATATAAGATAACAAAAATGCTTATAAGACTTTTTCATTATAACTTTTCAACATGTTGCATAGCAAACAGTCTGCTCTATGACATAGCTTAAAGACATTGGCAAAGCCAATAGCTCTGGCTAAACATGTTTAAGGTCCCAAAGACGAGACCTATTGGCTATGCCAATGCTGGTTTCTATTAACCTCTGGAAATCCATCAGTCTGCAGTCAATGATACTGACTCAGCTGTTGGGTAAGGGCTCAAGACCAAGCCAAAAGGGAATAAGCAATGCTACCTAGTTGAAGCAATTTTATCGATCATACCTTTATCTCTCTTCCTTTATTAATGTGCCGTGTTTTATAGAGGTCATTACCTTCAAAGTGATACTGGCTTGTGGTTGCATCTGCTGAAACAGTGGTGCCTCACATACAATACAAGTTGGTGTGTTCATTGGAACCATGGTCTTGCATTCCACACAAAGACCCATCTATAAAAACAAACAGAATACAAAGTATTATGCAGCTGTCAAAGTTCATAATAAATTACAGGAACTAGTCATGAGTACAATGAGGCAGGGGTTAGAGACAAGGTTAAAAAGAACAAAATATTATCTATTTGGTTGCCGTTCGCCTAAGTATAGTGCACACCATAAATGAAAAGTAAATGCATGCTAAACTAATAGGTGGGAAATGAATTGCTCCGGGAGCGATCAAATCATATGTCTGTGTGTCTAACCGGAGGGTCACTGATAATTTAATTCTGAACGGTGTGCATGGGGAATAGTGTGACATGTCTGTTTTTGGTGCTAAGTAAGTATGTAAACGTTTAATTGTTTTTTCATTAATTAAAACCATTACAAAATTGCACATTATTAATAAAAGATCTTGTATGTTAAAAAATTAAAAGTACATTTATAAAAGTGGATGAGTCTCCCGTGTAAGAGTGGTCATATTGCTTGCTGTATGCTTAGAACAAACCCGGGTCTATCACAGTTTTAAAGTTCAAAAGGCTAAGCCTTGTTTAGTTTTTGTGCTTGCCCTGGATGCCGCTGATCCTTGCTTTGTTACTGCTAGTGACTTCACTAACTTTCCGTTTAGTTGCAGGTTCTTTGGGTCGAAGCAAGTAAGTGCCGCCTGTCTCCGGTATCGTATCCCTCGGTCATTGAAGTAGGGTTTTAGTAGGCCCACCCTTTCCTCTTTTCACTTAATACAGGAGGAAATAAGATGTTCTATGTCCTCAGTCCCGTCCCCACATAACCTGCACAAGGTCCCAAGGTTCTCTCTCTGCCAGAATGGAAGATGTGGTATTGCTGGGAAGATACCTCACCTGTGTTTTAAAAAGGTTTCTTTGGTTTTCCTTGAATACCCTAGTGTAAAATATGCCTGTGGCCCAAAGGATTTATAACCGCTCAGTGTCATCCATGCATGGCTCCTACGTGCAAAGGCTGCTTTGTCTTCTATAAGAGGCAACTTCTAGATGACCTTATTTGCTACGTGCTTGAAGTGCAAGTGGGTTGTTGGAGTTTCCCACAGGTCAGCTAATCCGATAATACCCAAGGATTCCTCCAAGCATTTTTTGGGCGGTGAGGTGGGTGTACTGCACAGTTCTTGCCAGAGCTGGTGGTTCAATGTGTTCCTGGGTGAGTTCTTAATTTTGTGCCAGCACTTTATGTAAGAACCTTGCCTTGCAAGGAGTTGTTTGGTTAGGCCAAAGTCGAGTCGCATCTGTGCAGGCGAGATATAAGACGGGAGGTTTAGCATGAGTCTGTATGCTTTTGTCAGGGTAGTATCCAGCAGCATTGCACCCCTACCCTTCTGGACTTCGCTGCCGTAGGTAATCGAAGGAGAAATTTTTGCTTGCGCTACCTGAAGCAGAGGCGAAAAAATTGGTCCTGTCAATTTTGTTTTCAGAAGCCTTAGTGTTAACGCTATCGCCATCCCTTTCCTGTTGATAGCCTCGAGTTGTTTAAAGAAATGGCCACCCTTGTCATTTATTACCCCCAGATATTTGTACTAGAAAGAGTGTGCAATTGAAGTTTTTCCCAAAAACCAGGAATGCGACAGTTGTTTCCCATTAATTGTCAGGGTTTTTGTTTTATTGACATTAACCTCAAGATGGTTTTCGGCTGCGTTTTCGTGCAACTTGTTGAGTAGCCGTTGTAGACCGACTTGAGTATGGCTTGCTAGAACAACGTCATCCACGTACGACATACTGGAAATGGCTTTGCCACCTAAACGAGGAGCGTGCACGTTGCAGGCACTGAGGGCTGGTGTCATGTCTGCTGTATAACGGTTAAAAAGAGTTGGTGCAAGTACACAGCCCTGTTTCAGGCCTTTAGTTGTTGGAATGCACCTTGAGAGATGGGAGCCACTGCAGAGCTTTACCTGTATCCAAGTATTGGAGTGTAATTGTATCAGGAGTGTCAGTAGTGATGGCGTTATCCCCCAGAGTGCCAATTTCCTCCACAGTATTGCTCGGTGGACAGTATCGAACGCCGACTTAAAATCTACCAAGCAAAAATGGAGAGTTGCTTTGGATAGTTTTACCTTGTCGATAAGCAGTGACATTGCTAGTAAGTTCGTTGTTGTACCAGTTTCTCTGCAGAACCCTGTTTGGTAAGGAGGGATTATGTCATTCTCTTTTGCCCAGTCCTGTATCGCTACGAGTAGATTGCCTGCAAAATATTTGGCCTCAAAGTCTAATAATGCAATCAGGCGGTGATTTTTTAGTAAAGTTTTGTCGCCTGCCTTATAGATTGGTAAAATGATGGAGCCCTTCCATGATGCAGGTAGGGTCTCGCACTGCCTAACAGAACGGAAGAGAGGGGCCAGTATTTCTGACCAGTATTCCGGGTCTTCTTTAAAAAGTGCTGGTGGAATACCATTAGGCCCTGGGGCTCCTTCCTTCCTCCCTTTAAAAATGTGTTTCCTGACCATGACGTCATCGATTTCATTAGGCTCTTCCTCTGTATTCATCATGATTTGGGTTAGAGGAACTGATTGGCTGTCCGGAAATACTTGTGAATCAGGTATCTGTTGTTTGAAATGAGTGTCTAGGAAGGATATCAATGCCTTTTCTGTTTATGTGTGATGCTAAACCTCTGTGAGCCGGATGTAAGATTTTGTTTATGGTTGACCAAAAGCGTGCGCTATTGATTCCATTAGATTCATGAAGTTTTGCTCAGAATTCGTTTTCATTGGATCTGTTAATGTCCCACTTAAGCTTTTTAAGTTTAGCCTTTGTGTTGCCAATTTGGTGATTTAAGTTCTTGTCACCAGGGCAGAGCCTCAACGATCTCACAAGTTTGCTTACAGATTTTTTGAGAAGTTTCAAATGTGTCCACTGTGCGCACGTGACCGTCCCTGCCGCTGTTGGATCATTAGGAGTGGTGTATCTGACTATGGTTGAATAAGATTTGGAAAACAAAGACATGAAAGTTTCCCATGTGCTGGATGGGTTTCCGGTGGGATAATTAAGTTCTGTTAACTTCAGTTTTGCTGCCAAGAGCACCTCCCTGGTGTTAGCTATGGATGACTTGATTCTTTTTAAGTTTATAGTGTGACAGGCTTGCCTACCAACTGGGTTAAGTATCAGTTTTTGTGGGGGAGCTTCAATTAAGACTTCCTGCGGCCGATGGTCACTGTCCCCTCGATCTCCAAAGCAGAAGCCTATTACATATTGAAAAAAGGAAAGAGAAGCTAAAGTATAGTCTATTGTAGAATTTGCAAATTCCGTGTGAAATGAGATGGCCGGGTGAGAATTGTCAGCAAATATTCCATTAAGTACCCTTAGGCCAATATGCTCCAGGTCTTCTAACAGCTCTAGATTGCTCTTAGGGGATTTTCCCTGGCGGCTTTTGATTTGAGTTGGTATGTTCCAATAGAAGGAATGGGCCTGTAAGTCTTCAATTGATGTTGTGCCTAGGACTTGTTGATTTAGATCGCCAGACAAGACGAGGTTAGGTGTATTATGCAAACTCATTATTTGAAGCAGATGTTCTAATAACATTTTTGACTCGTTTTTTCCATTTCGGGTTTAAGTATGTATTAATTAGTAGCACCTACTCATTTTTGCCGCTAAGGTTTAGGTGAATCTTAATAGTGTTTACAGGTGGTAAGGAGGAAGGAGATTCCTGCGCGCTGTTGATTTTTGTTATATTAATGTAGGTGGCCATATTTCGATTTCCTTAGAAATGGGGTATGGAAGCAAGTGTACCCCTCTAGATGCAGGGGGTCCTCTAACCAGGTTTCCTGCAAGAGGACAAAATCAAAGGTTTTGAGGTAATTTAGAAATTCAGCGTCTACTGCCTTACTGCTGAGCCCATTTATGTTCCATGAGAATAGCCACAGGGTAGTTTTGTCGTGTTTTCCCCGATTGTTATGTTGGAAAATTTGTCATTGGGTCGGTCTGGCTATATTAATTGTTCTAATGATTGGAGTGTGTTCAGAATTAGGGGGATGATGGTAATTGGAGCCTGTTTGTGTGTCCATCACCTGTTCCTTGTAGTGTGACCGTCCTCAGGCACCCTTAAGTACCAAGGATATTTTTTCTCTGTTACTGGTCGTTCCTTCGCGTAACCTGGCAAGTATTGGGAGCGGATATCCAGTATTGTAATGCACGAGAATTCATATGCCCCAAGCTTTTAAGGTTTCCCCTTCTTCCAGGACCTTGTTTGCAATTTGAGTTGAAACCCAGATTGCCTTGGTGGATTCCCTGCCTTGTGCTATGTCCGGTTTGATAAATTCAATTGATAAAAGGTTGGTTGTGTAGATGCCTTTTAATGAGGATATTTCCCCTAGTAGTTGGAGAATATTCCCTCTATTCAAGGTATCAAAAGGTCCCTTCGAATTATACTTTGGTGTGAACATTACGATGGTAGAATTTGTTGATTGATTTGCTTGGCAGGCTCTTAATGAATTTTCTCCCTGGTCATTTTCTCCAGAGGTGAAGATGGGCTGCCGGGTTAGCCCGCTTGATCCACTGGAAATTGGGGATGCTCGACACCTAGGACCAGAGAAGGCTTCTGAGCTGCGGTCTTTATTATTATTTTGGTTTTGTCTTACAGAAGGTCTCTGGAACCCGGATGATGTTGTTATTGACCCCTGCTGTGCTCCCTGCTCCTCCATATGGCTTTGCTAGTGTTAACGTGTTTTTGTTTCACTACTGCTGGCGCTGGTGATGGAACGTAGGTAATGCTGTAGGCTGGACGCTCATTAGTCAAAGTGGTAGTATTGTGTTTATGACCCTACGATTGAATATGAGGTGAATCTGAGGTTTGTTCCAGCACCTGATTCGATCCGTTTGTGGTGGGGGACCCCCTTTCCTCTGTTGATAGTGAGAGTCAGCAGCTTTTGATGTCTTCTTGAGTCTGTTCGACTTTAGTTGTTCTGATACGTAGAGTACCAGTTTGGCTGCTCGATAAAGCCGAAGCTGCCCTAAATGGCGCCACTGACACTCGTACCGCGGTCTTAATCGCTGTAGGAGAGTAGGGTCTGCTTTCCTATGGTCACCCCAATTTTTGCTTTTTGCTTCACTGGTTTTCGACTTAATGTGGCTGTGGGCCTGCTAATCAGACCCACAGCCTGCTGTTCTCTCTCTAAATCATTATCCATGTACTATAGGTACATCACCAATTTGGTATTGGACACCTTATCAGCCCCTGTACAGTGCACTATAGGTGCCCAGGGCATAGGTGCATCCAAGGCCTACCAGGGGCTGCAGCATATCTTTTGCCACCCCTGGCTGGCCATTCAAATCGACACAACTGGCTGATCACTCAGCTGGGGCAAGGTGGTGTAATCACCCCTTGCTTAGATATAGTATACCTATGTCTAAACGTATATCTGGACACATATGCACCTATAAGTCACTCCTATGGCAGGCCTTTACAATCCTGGAGGCAGAGTGCTTGGTTTTATGTGAGATGGTGCTCCAGCATGAGCTGAGCCTGTCTGCAGTGTTCGGAACCATTTCCTTACTGCTGTTCCAGGATATTGCCATACCATATACTCTTAAGTGCATTATAATCCTCGCGGTTATTGCTAACTTTGGTTTGGCTTTATCAATACATGTCGTGTAAGGTGTCCTACACTTTGGAATACTACCCCCTCGCCAGTTCTGGCGACGAGGCTAGCATTCCACCCTTCTAGAGGGAGAAGACATGTTACTTTACTTAAACGCGGTTAAATCTAACCAGAGCCTCAGCATCACAAAATGGATGCTGCTGCCCCGACACAAGTCTGGCCTCCTGCTGCTGACCGAAACCTGGCAGGGGTGGCTTGGACAAAGAGTTTCCTGTCACAGGGAGGTGCTACACCACCCCAGACAGGAGATAGTGGATTGGAGCAGGGAGGGTTGAAAGAAACTAGACACTGCCTGGGGCACACAAGGTGTCCCATGCAAAATCCAGTCAAACCGGTTCTGGGGCACTCCAGCCCCAGCTCTGGCGCAAAACTGGACAAAGGGAAAGGGGTGTAAACACCCCCTTCCTGGGTCCCACCCATAGGAGGGACCTAGCAGGTAATCCAGCCCCATGATTTGAATAAAGGTAGGAGCTGTGCCAATGCACATCAGATTATCCTGACTGAAACTTATGAAACAAAACTCTGGACCCTTCGACATCCTACTCAACGTAGAAGACTGAAGAATCTCCCTTGTGGTCAAGGAGTGACCACCCTGTGCAAACAGGCACCATCCAGCGCCCAACTGTTTGCTTTGTTGCAGTTTCCGCCGGAACTTGAGCGACAGAGATCGACAAGACCCAGCTTCCCTGACTTCCAGCAGCCCGATCCACAGTCCCAGCGAATCTGAGACCCGTGGAGGCGACGTGAAGCGTGGAGGCGGCCATCTTGGAAAAACTACGAAGTGCTGACCGTGCAGCTCCCGAGGCTCCCTCGAAACTGTGCTTTGGGGTTTGAGAAGCCCCAGCCCCGAGCAGCTTTTGCACCGAAGATCTCCCCTCCAAACTCAGCGAGTGCTGCGTGGGGCCCTTTTGCATTTTTGTGCTCGACGCGTTGGTCCGGTCACTTGCCCGTTGCCGAGTGGCCCCAATACCCACGAAACCTTGAATTTACGCTGCTAGTCTGGTAGCTCCAGACTGGCCCTTGCTCCCCTAAAAAGGAGTAATCTATCTGACCTTGCTGGTCCGAATGAGAAACGATCTTCCAATCCTGCGTGGGTTGCAGTGAGAAGTTGGCCTGATGTATGATGTCTCCAATTCTGGGGGCACCTTATATCAGCCCAAACAATCCCTTATGGTGGTGGTTGTAAGACAACCTTATAGACTAGCTATCCTAGGGGTAGCATGGACTAAGCAGCCTAAAGGCTTTAACTTCAGAGGGCGAGTGAAGCCATCTGTTTTACCATATGCAATCCTGTAATACCAAATGAAAGGACACCACACAAGTTATATATTATCAAGATATATGTATTTATTCTTAGAATAATCCCCACTACTCTTTATGAGCAATGAAGCACAAGCATTTAAATAAAAGCACATTATAACATACACAAGTTGCACAATTATGGATGAGGCCGATGGCCACTCAAACCATATATCAAAAAAGTGGTATAACAATCACTAATCGATCAGGGGTAAGGCCTAGGGCCTTGGGAATCGCTGGGACTACACTGGACTAACAGCAGTTAGGACGGGAGTAGCCCGCGGGATTCGGGTGCAGTGCAGAAAGCACAAGCATGCACCAATGCAAAGTCAATGGTGCGTAAAAGTTATCGAGTTACAGTTTTAAGAGTCTTCCGACTGGACTAGAAGGACAAAACTTTAGACTTAGACACTAGAGGTGTAAACCACTACAGGAGCACCGGCGTTCAAGAGTTACCTCACCCACAGGAAGCGGGTGCACAGGTGCAAAGATGTGTCGGGTTTCGTCACGAAGATCTAGGGTGCCTGGAGATGAAGATGCTGCAGGCGTCCAGAAGAGAAGTGTCCGGTGCGATCCAAGGGTGGATCGAAGTTGTAGAGTATCTGAAAGCAGAGGGGACAGAGTCTGGGTCACTAGCCAGTGACCAGGAAGGAACCAGGAAGGAACCAGGCAATGTCGGGCGCAATAAGGTCGATGTCGTGAAGCTTGTCTCCGCTGCCACGTGGACTCTGGGGCACCGAGGATGTCCAGGAGTGGATCACGAGCTGTCCCACGAAGGCTCTCGCTGTCGGCGGTGTCGGCTTCCGGGTCGGAGTCAACAAGCCTTGGCAAAGGCAACCCACGCAGAATTCGAAGATCGCTTCTTGACCGGACGAGGAAGGTCAGATCGGGTTCTCCTTTTCAGGGGAGCGAGGGCCAGTCTGGAGCAACCAGACTAGCAGAGCAAATTCAAAGGTTCGTCGGTTCTGGGGCCACTAGCCAACGGGCAAGCGACCGGACCAACGCGTCGAGCAGGAAAATGCAAAAGGGCTCCACGCAGCACTCGTCGAGTGTGGAGGGGTGAGCTTTGGGGCAAAAGCTGCTCGGGCTGGAGCGTCTCAAACTCCAATGCACAGCTTCGAGGGAGCCTCGGATGCTGCACGGTCAGCGCTTCGTGGTTTTTCCAAGATGGCAGCTCCCACGCTTCAGGTCGCCTCCACGGGTCTCAGCTCTGCACAGACTGTGGATCGGGCTGTTAGAAGGCAGGCACGCTGGGTCTTGTCGATCTCTGTCGCTCGAGTTCCGGCGGGAACTGCAACAAAGCAAACGTTGAGGTGCTGGATGGTGCCTGTTTGCACAGGGTGGTCACTCCTTGACCACAAGGGAGATTCTTCAGTCTTCCACGTCGAGTGGGATGTGGAAGGGTCCAGAGTTTCGTTTCATAAGTTTCAGTCAGGATAATCTGATTTGCATCTGCACAGCTTCTACCTTTATTCCAAATCAAGGGGCTGGATTACCTGCTAGGTCCCTCCTATGGGTGGGACCCAGGAAGGGGGTGGTTACACCCCTTTCCCTTTGTCCAGTTTCGCACCAGGACTGGGGCTGGATGGCCCCAGAACCGGTTTGACTGGAATCTGCCCAGGGACACCTTGTGCGCCCCAGGCAGTGTCTAGTTTCTTTCAACCCTCCCTGCTACAATCCACTATCTCCTGTCTGGGGTGGTGTGACACCTCCCTGTGACAGGAAACCCTTTGTCCAGGCGTCCTCTGCCAAGTTTCGGTCAGCAGCAGGAGGCCAGACATGTGTCTGTGGCAGCAGCATCCATTTTGTGATTCTGGGGCTCTGGTTAGGATTAACCGCGTTTTCAGTAAAGTAACATGTCTTCTCCCTCTAGAAGGGGGGAATGCTATCCCCATCACCAGGACTGGCGAGGGGGTAGTATCCCAAAGTGTATGACACCAAACACGACATGTTTTCATAAAGCCAAACCAGAGTTGCAATAACCACGAGGATTATAATGCACTTAAGAGTATATGGTATGGCAGTATCACTGGAACAGCAGTAAGGAAATGGTTCCGAACACTGCAGACAGGCTCAGCTCATGCTAGAGCCCCTGATTTTGAAGCACAGTGAGACGTAGGAGAGTACGATTTTCGAGCGCTGGTAAAACCAACGATTGCACACGATTTTAAAGTGTTTGTAACGTGTTTTTAAACTTGTAATGCACTCACCTACTTATATGTAAAGCACACTTGATCCCCGGTCCACCGCCAAAAGTTTGGTTTGAGTGGAGGGACGGCGCCACGCCCACCACGGAGGAAGTGATTGCAACTTCCAGGGCACAACCAATCAGCGATCTGCAGCTGGCTCCCCATAGGCTCTTAAGCCACGCCTGCCTTTCACTCTGTTGATTTTGAAGCACAGTGAGACGTAGGAGAGTACGATTTTCGAGCGCTGGTAAAACCAACGATTGCACACGATTTTAAAGTGTTTGTAATATGTTTTTAAACTTGTAATGCACTCACCTACTTATATGTAAAGCGCACTTGATCCCCGGTCCACCGCCAAAAGTTTGGTTTGAGTGGAGGGACGGCGCCACGCCCACCACGGAGGAAGTGATTGCAACTTCCAGGGCACAACCAATCAGCGACCTGCAGCTGGCTCCCCACAGGCTCTTAAGCCGCGCCTGCCTTTCACTCTGTTGATTTTGAAGCACAGTGAGACGTAGGAGAGTACGATTTTCGAGCGCTGGTAAAACCAACGATGGCACACGATTTTAAAGTGTTTGTAATGTGTTTTTAAACTTGTAATGCACTCACCTACTTATATGTAAAGCGCACTTGATCCCGGGTCCACCGCCAAAAGTTTGGTTTGAGTGGAGGGACGGCGCCACGCCCACCACGGAGGAAGTGATTGCAACTTCCAGGGCACAACCAATCAGCGACCTGCAGCTGGCTCCCCACAGGCTCTTAAGCCGCGCCTGCCTTTCACTCTGTTGATTTTGAAGCACAGTGAGACGTAGGAGAGTACAATTTTCGAGCGCTGGTAAAACCAACGATTGCACACGGTTTTAAAGTGTTTGTAATGTGTTTTTAAACTTGTAATGCACTCACCTACTTATATGTAAAGCGCACTTGATCCCCGGTCCACCGCCAAAAGTTTGGTTTGAGTGGAGGGACGGCGCCACGCCCACCACGGAGGAAGTGATTGCAACTTCCAGGGCACAACCAATCAGCGACCTGCAGCTGGCTCCGCCCCTGCCCATATAATCCATGTGTCCTCGGCCGCGCAGCGGACGCGCGCAGCGGGCGCGCCGATGTCGCGCCGAAGTCAAGCCAAAGTCCTGCCCGTCTGCGCCCGTCCGCGACCAGACGCGGCCAGCGGCCATGACCCTTGGCTCTGTCAGTCACTCCCATATTACCTACTCGAAAGAGGATCTTCTGGCATGCATTCCTCCTACATGCTCCAAAGGCAAACTTATAAACTGTACACATACCCCTTTTTCATGTTCTGAATGTAACCTTCGTCTCCTTTCCATACCCTCTGAAATTGACTTGGAAACTGCCGATTTTCCACCAATACGGCATATACCAATTTCCACTCAACCTTTAGTCAACCACTCTTTTATCAGTCTAAATTGTAGATCATTACCTAAACATAAAAGGGATATTTATGATCTACTTACAGAATCACAACCAACTGCACTTTTCCTCACTGAGACCTGGCTGACTAATAGCTCAGGTCCAGATGTAGCAGCTGCGCTACCCATTAACTACAGCTATATTAGCAAAAACAGAACACATAAAGAGGGGGGTGGTATCGCCATTATTTTTCAAAACTCCTATACATGTCAATGGATAGATCTTGACATCCCTAATTGTGAAGCTGGATCCTTTAAGCTTAAGTTATCTCCAAATTTCACATTATCCGGTGCTTTAATATATTGAGCCCCTGGCACAGCCAGCACGTGGGCAGCCTCTTTTCCCGAGCTCATTGCACCATTTTTACTAGAGGCAACTAACTTTCTGATAGTCGGTGACTTAAATATCCATCTAAATGACATCTCTAGTCACACCAGCACCAATTTTATAGCAGATCTATTGGCCTTAAATCTCACCCTTCACAATGAAGGTCCAACCCACAAGGCAGGAAATCTCCTTGATCCAATCTTTTTCAACCAAGACAACATTACTTGCAAACCATCGAAACCTATCCCTTGGTCTGACCACTATTTACTGGAATTTACAATAGCAATGCCACAACTGACCATTTCTTGTAAAGCCCCATCTGGTCCCAGGGTTTTAAGGAACTGGAAAAAGTTGGATTCTACCAAGTTCAATACTTGTCTTAGGGACACTAGGCCCTTCACTAATATTACAAATATAGGAGAAGCTACAGTTATTCAAAACTGGCTTAGTTCTGCCATCAACACATGCCTTCCACAGAAAAATAAAAAAACAAATTCCACTTCATCCTCCTGCTCCTTGGTTTACAGATGCCCTTAGACTGGAAAAAACGGCCTGTAAAAATTTAGAGCGCAGATGGCGCGCCCACTATGATCCCGCACAAAAATCATTATATAAAGCAGCCCTTCTGAACTATCATGCAAACTGTGCATTAGCTAGAGCTGAATTTGCTAAAACAACTATTGAAAATGCTCAAAATCGGCCTAAAGCACTTTTCAAAATAGTCCAGGAACTCTCTGGTTCATCCTGTCAACCAAAAGCACCCTCCCTGGACTCTGCACAGTGCAATGTTCTGGCTGAATTCTTTAGGAATAAAATTGATAAAATCTATGAGGAGTTCAAAGATCCAACTATTTTTCCATCAGCTTCGAACTCCCCGGTAAGCCTGTCCAAATCTGGAAAAGTTATTACACACCCCGTCTTAGGTACCCATCCCCAGCTTCTAACCAACTGGGTCCCCCTCAACCTGCTTTCATTACACGAAACTATAACTATCAAATCTGGCTCTCCCCTCGACCCCTTTCCCCCCCAAATCCTCCCTTCACTCGACACTCCCTCACTAACGCTCATCTTAGAGCTTCTGAATACTTCTTTAAGAGAGGCTGAAGTCCCCAAAGCATGGAAACATGCCATGGTCTCACCTCTTCTAAAGAAATCCACTGCAGATCCACCCGACCCCTCTAACTTCCGTCCAATTTCACTGCTACCCCTATTCTCCAAAATTTTGGAGAAACATATTGTCTCCCAACTCACTCACTTCACAGAATCCAACCACCTCCTTCACACATCCCAATCCGGTTTTAGGACAGGATTTTCAACGGAATCCACCCTACTTGGGGTTTCTGAAACCATACGCCGGCAAGTTGATGATGGGGAGACCGTGGCACTTATATTACTCAACCTAAGTGCCGCATTTGACACGGTCTCCCACACCATCCTCCTTAACACCTTGCAAGCCTGTGGCATCACAGGACCGGCACTGGCATGGCTTAAAAGTTTTCTCTCTGATAGAACTTTTCAAGTCTTCTCTGCCACATCCTCTTCTAAACCCCATAATCAACCTTATGGGGTTCCTCAGGGTTCAATACTTAGCCCTTTGTTATTTAATTTATACATCAGTCCCCCTGCCCTTTTAGCCGAACAATCTGGGTTGACAATCTACTCATATGCTGACGATACCCAGATTGTGTATTCTCTCTCGGCAAATGCACATCCTAACCCGTCTTCCCTCCATTTGGGCCTTACCAACATTGCCAATTGGATGTTTGAGAATAAGCTAAAACTCAATGGAGGAAAGACGGAAGTACTTCTGTTTGGAAAACAAACCTCCTTGTGGGGCCCACAACACTGGCCCTCTCAGATGGGGCCCACACCCACCCCCTCTAGCACCGCTCGCAACCTGGGCATAATTTTTGATGAAAATCTGTCCATGAAACAACAAACGGTCAGAGTGGCAGCCACGTGTTTTAACATACTCAAGTGGCTTAAGAAAATCCGGTGGATGCTCCCCCAGAACCCACTAAAAACCGTAGTCCAAGCTCTAATTACATCCAGGCTGGACTACGGCAACATCTTATACCTGGGAGCATGCAAGGATGTTACTAAGAAATTACAAACAATGCAAAATGAAGCTGTGAGACTGATATGCATGTTACCAAAAAGATCCTCTATGTCATCTGGTCTCCGGAGTCTCCATTGGCTCCGGATTGAACAACAAGCAAAATTTAAAGCTCTATGTTTCATGCATAGAATCAAGGCTGGTAAGGCCCCTGCCTATCTGAGCTCCTTGGTTAAGCAATACGTCCCCCCCCAGAATCCTATGTTCCTCGACTCAACATAAGTTCCAGGTACCTAGGATCAATCGAGTTAGACAAGGAGGTCGCTCTTTTTCCTATCTGGCCCCCTCATTATGGAACTCCCTCCCAATTCAACTCCGCACAAATGAATGTTATTTGCAATTCCGTAAGAACCTGAAGACATGGTTGTTTAACCAATAATTATATTTCATCTGCTCAATATTTTCTCTCCCCTTGTTACTTTGTTTCAGTTTCTTTCCTAGCGCCGGGAAACCTTAGGGTAGCTGTTGCGCTCTATAAGAATAAATATAATAATAATAATAATAATAATAATAATAATAATAATAATAATAATCTCACATAAAACCAAGCACTCTGCCTCCAGGATTGTAAAGGCCTGTCATAGGAGTGACTGATAGGTGTATATGTGTCCAGATATAGGTTTAGACATAGGTATACTATATCTAAGCAAGGGGTGAGTACACCACCTTGCCCCAGCTGTGGGAACAGCCAGTTGTGTCGATTTAAGTACCAGCCAGGGGTGGCAAAAGATATGCTGCAGCCCCTGGTAGGCCTTGGATGCACCTATGCCCTTGGCACCTATTGTGCACTGGATAGGGGCTGACAAGGTGTCCAGTACCAAATTGGTTATGTACCTATAGTACATGGAGTCCATTTAAAGAGAGAGCAGATAGCCTGGGGCCCTGATTAGCAGGATCCCAGGCCAACTAAGTCGAAAACCAGCTAAACACAAGGCAAAAAATCTGGGGTAACCATAGTCAGGTATCCACCTTCCTACATAGCCCCCCCCCCCCCCCCCCCAAACGAAAGGAGATAAGGCTATCCTTGACCAGGTAAGCCTATATTGCCTAAGTGGCCATATAAGGAAGTACCTGCACTAGCATGGTTACCCCCTGTCTCATGGTCCACTAAGCAATCCCTCACCCTAGGGGTATCAGAGTGTCTCCACCATAGGGAATCACTACCTTGGGTGTGTTTTGGCAAAGTAAAAGGCTGGTGTTGAGATGGAGTACTGAAGTGAGGCTCCACTAAATTAGGGCTCAGCTTCCTCCAATCCTCTTCCACTATGTGTGCCTTTCTTTCCTTGACTGAGTTGCACTGTGCTCTCAGGCAGGGTCAACCTCTGGCTGCCTACAGCTGGAGGCTGGGTCCCTTCTGTTGGCTTACTGGAGGGACAGGTCAGGTTTGGGGCCTTGGGGTCCAGGTTTGGCTGTGCCCAACAGTGTCCATTTGGGGGAGGTCCCTAACTAGTTGTAAGGGGGATCCCTGAGGAATGTTTAAAGTTTTTACCTTGCTAGGGCTGCTAGCTTTGGTGCCCCTAATCTGCTGATGGGGTGTTTTATTTGACAGGGGGCCCTTTGTATCTCACTGACCTCCTTGACCTCTGCAGCGCTGGGCTGACTGAGGCAGGGTAGAGAGGGGCAGGTTACCTACTCCAGACTGGGTACCACCTTGGAAGGCTCCACTGACATCAGGGGCTCTGCCAGGCTAGGCCTGACTACCTCTGGGGCAGTTCCTTCACAAGGGGTAAGATCAGTTCTCTGAGGAGGCTGATCTTTTCCTAATGTCTGGTGGGAGGGAGATTTCTCTTCCACCTCAATGCTCTCTGTTTGTGTGGAGCGATCCATAGTTTCAGGCTTCACAACACAGGAGTTTTTGAGTTTGGGCTGTGGCCATCACAGCCCCACCAACCTTTTCAGGAAGGGACTCAGTTTGGGTATGGGCTGTTACCATAACAGCTCTGCTAACCTGTTCAGGAAGGGATTCTGCTGAAGATGGGGCTGAGTCTTGCACAGCCCTACCAACCTTTTCAGGAAGGACATCTTGGATTGGGGCTGTGGCCATCACAGCCCCACTAACCTTTCCATGGAGATTTGCCATTTTAGAATGGGTTTCTTGTTCAACCTCAGCCCAGGCTGAGATTTCCAAATCATTCCCAAGTAGACAATCTACAGGCAAGTTTGCTGACACTGCCACTCTCTTTGGGCCGGTGACACCTCCCCAGCTGAGATTTACTACTGCCATGGGATGATTTCTCTGCACTCCATCAATGTTAGTCACCTGATATGTGGCACCAGGTAAAAGTTGCCTTGAGGGGACTAGGTTCTCAGTCACCATAGTGATACTACCCCGTGTGTCTCTGTAGGCCTCAACTTTTTGACCATTGATGATGGGCTCCTGTCTATACTTGCTCAAAGTGTTTGGGCAATCAGTGAAGTTGGCAAACCCCATGCCATTTTCATAGACAAGAGTATCTGGATTAGGGGACCTGATTAGGCCAGAATCCACCTGAGCTCCAAAAGTAAACCCACCCAAATTTTTGGGGGTTCTCCCACCACCTGGGGGATTACTGCTGACAGTAACAGGAGGTGTTGGAGCTTTACTTGGAGGTATGTTTTCCTTATTGTTATTCCTGGGACAACTGCTATCAGTTTTCCAGTGGCCAGGCTGTTTACAGACATGGCAATAAGGTTTCTTCTGGTCAGAGGAAGTGTTTTGGGACCCACCTCCACCCTTGGAGTTTTGGGGCCCTGTGGGAGATTTTTCTTTAGATTTATCCCCACCCTTCTCTTGAGCCTTGGAAGTATCCTTCTTTTGGTCATTACCCTGATTCTTAGGCCTAATCCTGGTTCTGACCCATTTGTCTGCCCTCTTACCCAATTCTTGTGGAGAGGTCAGATCTGAGTCCACCAGGTGCTGGTGTAAAAGCTGGTTCTGACAATTACTTAGGATCTGCTCCCTCATAATCAAATTATACAATCCTGTATAGTCATGTACTTTGCTGCCATGTAGCCAACCTTCCAGAGCCTTAGTAGCACAATCTACAAAATCAGTCCAGTTCTGAGTCTGAGCTTTTTGGGTATCCCTGAGCAACAACCTGTATTGCTCAGTGGTTAAGCCAAACCCATCAATGAGAGCACTCTTCAGGACTGTATAGTTTTTAGAATCCTCAGATCTAACTGTGAGGAGCTTATCTCTCCCTTTCTCAGAAAAGGAGAGCCACAAGATTGCTGCCCACTGTTCTTGGGGGACCTGCTGTACCATGCAGGCCCTCTCCAGAGCAGTTATCCATTTGCGGATATCATCGCCATCTCTGTAGTGGGGCACAATCTTATTCAAGTTTCTATGGTCATAGGACCTGTCTTTATCCTTTGGGATATTGCTGCCACCAGTGGGAGTCTCCCCACTTAACTTCTGTTCTCTTGCAAAAGCAAGTCCAGCTCGGGCCAGGGCTAATTCCCCTCTCTCTATTTGGAGATTAACAGCTCTCATCCTGGTCTTATGCTCTTTTCTCTGGGGAGAAGTCATTCCCCTCTGAGATTCTCTTGAGGCACTAGAAATGTGAGAATCCCTGGAAGGGGTCCTCTCTCTCCTATTGCCTGGGAGAATTCTGCTATTGGGTCTGGGGAAGTGTCCTTCTCCATTCCCATGTAGGGCCAAGTTGGCTTGGCTAAGCCTTACAACTGGCACCTGGGTATCCCTATGCTCCTGATCTGACTCTTCCTCTTCTGATTCAGGGTCCACCGCCTCATCTTCTACTTCTGGGGTGGTGTTCTCAGTATCTAGGGGATTCACTCCTTCTCCTGACCCTGAGGGAACTATTCTAGCTTTCTCAAGATCATCCTTTTCCAGGATGGCTATCAGGATGGGAATGGTAGGGTTGTGACCCTTTCTCAGCTTCCTTGCAGTGCACAAGGCACACAAGTCTCTGTGGCTGAATTTGTCATAGCTGGAGGTTGCCTGTGGAGGGTCAACCCTAACAGGTAGAGAGCCTGTAGCTTCACCTGTGCCAGACATGACTCTAGTGAGGACTGATACAAGGTGCCCCCAGAATTGGAGACATCATACATCAGGCCAACTTCTCACATTGGTGCGCAGAGGTTGGGATTTGAGCTTGCTGTTGTTTTACCATTGCAATCTTTTTATCAAATTGAAAGATCACATTAAGTACCATAGGTCCATATAAACAAAGCTTACATATTTAAGTTCTACTGAACTTAGTAGTTGTAGGTTAAAGGGCTTAGCACACCCTGCCTACAACTTACTAGCAAGGTACAGTAGCAAAACACTTAGTGTAGGTAAGAGCATCACTTACACCTACCTAGAGTCATGTCTGGCACAGGTGAGCAACCCATTGCTCTGCCTGTGATAGGTGACCTTGCCAAGGCACCTTCCAGCTATGACAAACTCAGCTTCAAGGACTTGAGTGCCTTGTGCACTACAAGGAAGCTGAAAAAGGTCACAACCCTACCATTCCTGTCCTGATAGCCATCCTAGAGAAGGATGATCTTGAGAAAGCTAGAATAGTTCCCTCAGGGTCAGGAGAAGGAGTGAATCCCCTTGATACTGAGAACACCACCCCAGAAGCAGAAGATGAGGAGGTGAACCCAGAACCAGATGATTCAGATGACTCAGATCATGATCAAGGAGATAACCAGGTACCAGTTGGTAGGCTTAACCAAGCCAACTTGGACCTACATGGAAATGGAGAGGGCCATCACCTCCCCAGGTTCCATAGCAGAATACTCCCAGGCAATACAAGAGAGAGATCTCCTTCCAGGGAATCTCACCTTTCTAGTGTCTCAAGGGAATCTCAAAGGGGAATTACTTCCCCCCAGAGAAAAGAGCATAAGGCCAGGATGAGAGCTGTCAAACTCCAGATAGAGAGGGAAGAGATAGCCCTGGCCCAAGCTAAACTTGCTTTAGCGAGGGAACAAAGACTGTGTGGGGAGATACCCACTGGTGGCAGCATTATTCCTAAAGAGAAAGACAGGTCCTATGATAATAGAAACCTGACAAAGATTGTGCCCCCCTACAAGGAAGGGGATGACATCCACAAATGGATGACTGCTCTGGAGAGAGCCTGCATGGTACAGCAGGTTCCTCAAGAACAGTGGGCAGCTATCTTACGGTACTCCTTTTCTGAGAAAGGGAGAGACAAGCTCCTCACTGTTAGACCTGAGGATGCTAAAAACTACTCTGTCCTGAAGAGTGCCCTTATTGATGGGTTTGGCCTAACCACTGAGCAATACAGGTTGCTGTTCAGAGATACCCAAAAAGCTCAGACTCAGGACTGGACTGATTTTGTTGATTGTGCCACTAAGGCTCTGGAGGGTTGGCTGCAGGGAAGTAAAGTCTCAGACTATACAGGATTGTACAATCTAATAATGAGAGAACAGATCCTTAATAACTGTCAGAACCAGCTATTGCATCAACACCTTATTGACTCAGATCTGACCTCTCCCCAAGAATTGGGAAAGAAGGTAGACAAGTGGGTCAGAACAAGGGTTAAGCAGAAACCCCAGAACCATGGAGGTGATCAAAAGAAGGCAGACCAGAAGGGTGGGGACAAGAAAGAAAAAGAAAAAGACCAGCAGTCTTCTTCAGGCCCCCAAAATAATTCTAATAAGGAGGGTGGTTCCCAGAATGGAAACAAGAAGAAGAAGAAGAATGATGGCCCAAGGAAACCTTGGTGCAATAACTGTACAGTTAGCAGTGGTAGTACACAACCCAAGGGATTAGTGGGGTTAACCATGTGTACTGAGATGGAGTCTGGCCTAGTCAGAATCCCTACTCAGGCAGTTCTGCTATATGATGTGGACATATCTGTGACCACTCCTATGAGTCCCAATACTTTGGGCAAATATAGACAGACGCCTTTGATTAATGAGAAATTGGCTCAGGCCTACAGGTACACATGTGCCAGTGTCACTATGGTGACACCTAACTTTGTGGACCCTGGACAACTCGTACTAGGTGGGAACTACCTAGTGCCCAATGCTAGCAATGCCACTACTACACATAGTGTGGCTGTTGTTAAATTCTCCTGGGGAGGGGTAACTGGCCTCAAGAAAGTTGGTGTGAGTGCAGACCTCCCAGTTGACTGTCTTTTGGGCAATGATCTTGAGGAATCCTTATGGTCAGAAGTGGAGTATAGGACTCATGCAGAAATTCTAGGGATTTCAGCACATGTCCTTGCTGTAACCAGGTCCCAGGCCAAGAAGTGCCTACCTGAACCTGTGGTGGATCTTGGAACAATAGACCAACCACAACCCAAGAGTAAGAGCAAGAGGGTTAAGGCAGTGCCTTCCCACTTGCCCCAGGTTGAGGATCAGCCCTCTCAGGAGGATGATTCTGTGATCCAAGAGGAGACTGTCCTGGAAGAGCTTGAACCTGATCAGGTTGAGTTTCTGGGGACAGAGGGACCCTCAAGGGCAGATCTGGGGCAGGCTCAGTTAACTTGCCCTTCTCTTGAACCCCTCAGACAGCAAGCTGCTGCTGAGGCTGCTGGTAATGCTCAAGGTACCCATAGAGTGTATTGGGATGATGGGCTCCTTTATTCAGAGGCTAGAGACCCCAAGCCTGGTGCTACCAGGAGGTTGGTTATACCTCTGCAATTTAGGGGCTTCCTTCTCACCTTGGCCCATGATATTCCCCTTGCAGGACACCTAGGCCAGAACAAGACTTGGGACAGGCTTGTCCCTCACTTTAACTGGCCTCACATGTCAGAGGATACCAAGGAGTTTTGTTGCTCCTGTGACACCTGTCAAGCCAGTTGCAAGTCAGGTGGTACCACAAAGGCCCCCTTATACAACTACCTGTGGTGGTGGTGCCCTTTGAAAGAGTTGGGATAGATATTGTTGGACCAATGGATCCCCCAACAGCATCTGGGCACAGATTTATACTGGTGGTAGTGGATCATGCCACCAGGTATCCAGAGGCAATTCCCCTGAGGACCACAACAGCTCCTGTTATGGCAAGGGCCCTACTTGGAGTTTTTCTCCAGAGTGGGTTTTCCAAAGGAGGTCATTTCAGACAGAGGTACCAACTTCATGTCTGGATACTTGAAAGCAATGTGGACAGAGTGCGTAGTAAACTCTAAGTTCACCACACCCTACCATCCACCGCGCAATGTGCTGCTTGAAAGGTTCAACAAGACTCTAAAGGGAATGATAAAAGGGTTACCTGAAAAGCTTAGGCGAAGATGGGACATCCTTTTACCCTGCCTGATCTTTGCTTACAGAGAGGTCCCACAGAAGGGGGTTGGCTACAGCCCTTTTGAACTTTTGTTTGGTCACCCTGTGAGGGGTCCATTGTGTCTTGTGAAGGAAGGATGGGAGTTACCTCTCAAAAAGCCTAAGCTTGATATTGTGGACTATGTACTTGGTCTCCGCTCCAGGATGGCTGAGTACATGGAGAGAGCAACCAAAAACCTGGAGGCCAGCCAAGAATTACAGAAATCTTGGCATGACCAAAAGGCTGTTCTGACTGAGTACCAGCCAGGGCAGAAGGTGTGGGTGTTGGAGCCAGTGGCCCCAGCAGCTCTCCAAGACAAATGGTCTGGACCCCACACCATACTTGAGGAAAAGGGAGAGGTCACCTACTTGGTGGACCTTGGCACCCCTAGGAGCCCCCACAGGGTGCTCCATGTAAACAGATTGAAGGCATATGTGGACAGGGCAGACATGGGCTTGCTCATGGCAACAGATGGGGACCAGGAGGAAGAGAGTGACCCTCTCCCACACCTGTTATCCCAACACCCTGATGATGGCTTAGTGGAAGGTGTAGCCTTGGCAGGCAGCCTCACTGACCAGCAGCAATGGGACTGCAGACAAGTGTTGCAGGCTCATAGACATATGTTTTCTCTTACACCCAGTCAAACTAACTGGTGCACCCATGAGGTGGACACTGGTGACAGTCTGCCTGTGAAGAATAAAATCTACAGGCAACCTGACCATGTCAGGGATTGTATAAAGGCTGAGGTGCAGAAAATGCTTGAACTTGGAGTCATTGAGCCATCAGAGAGCCCCTGGGCCAGCCCAGTAGTCCTTGTGCCAAAACCTCATACCAAAGATGGAAAGAGAGAAATTAGATTTTGTGTGGACTATAGAGGTCGCAATGCTGTCACTAGGACAGATGCTCATCCTATTCCAAGCGCAGATGAGCTCATAGATAAGTTGGCTTCTGCCACATTTCTGAGCACATTTGATCTTACAGCTGGCTATTGGCAAATCAGGTTAGCTGAGGAGTCCAAGGCCAAAACAGCATTCTCAACCCCCAGTGGACATTATCAGTTTGTGGTAATGCCCTTTGGTTTGAAGAATGCACCTGCCACCTTCCAAAGGTTGGTGAATCAAGTCCTTGCTGGGTTGGATGACTTTTGTGCAGCATATCTAGATGATATTGCTGTCTTCAGCACCACCTGGGAGGATCACCTGATCCACCTGAAGAAGGTTCTGGAGGCCCTGCAAAAGGCAGGCCTGACTATCAAGGCTACCAAGTGCCAGATAGGGCAGAGCAAGGTTGTGTACCTGGGCCACCTAGTAGGTGGGGGTCAGGTTCAACCATTGGAGAACAAGATACAGGCCATACAGGACTGGGCTCCTCCAACTACCCAGACACAAGTCAGAGCCTTCTTGGGCCTGACTGGGTATTACAGGAAATTTGTAAAGAACTATGGGTCCATTGTGACACCATTGAATGACCTGACGTCCAAGAAGATGGCTTAAAAGGTTCAGTGGACAGTTAGCTGTCAAAAGGCATTTGATGACCTGAAGAAGGCCATGTGCTCTGCACCTATCCTGAAGAGTCCTGACTACTCCAAACAGTTCATTGTCCAGACAGATGCTTCTGAGTTGGGGGTGGGAGCTGTGCTTTCACAACTTAATGTAGATGGTCAAGACCAGTCCATTGCTTTTATTAGCAGAAGGCTGA
The DNA here is from genome assembly GCF_964261635.1 of Lissotriton helveticus. Taxonomy (NCBI): domain Eukaryota; kingdom Metazoa; phylum Chordata; class Amphibia; order Caudata; family Salamandridae; genus Lissotriton; species Lissotriton helveticus. Next base: position 1,236,075,409 of record NC_136067.1, read on the forward strand.
CCCCTAGAGAGAAACGTTGGTCAACAATTGAGAGGGAGGCCTTTGCTGTGGTTTGGGCCCTGAAGAAGTTGAGACCCTACTTGTTTGGCGCTCACTTCCTAATTCAGACAGACCATAAGCCCCTCTTGTGGCTCATTCAGATGAAGGGTGAAAATCCAAAAATGCTCAGGTGGTCCATTTTCCCACAGGGGATGGACTTTACAGTGGAGCACAGACCAGGGACTGACCATGGCAATGCAGATGGTCTCTCCAGGTATTTCCACTTAGAGCATGAAGACTTATCTGGTCAAGGTTAAGTTTAATGTCCCTGCGTTTGGGGGGGGGGGTAATGTAGGAGAGTAGGGTCTGCTTTCCTATGGTCACCCCAATTTTTGCTTTTTGCTTCACTGGTTTTCGACTTAATGTGGCTGTGGGCCTGCTAATCAGACCCACAGCCTGCTGTTCTCTCTCTAAATTATTATCCATGTACTATAGGTACATCACCAATTTGGTACTGGACACCTTATCAGCCACTGTACAGTGCACTATAGGTGCCCAGGGCATAGGTGCATCCAAGGCCTACCAGGGGCTGCAGCATATCTTTTGCCACCCCTGGCTGGCCATTCAAATCGACACAACTGGCTGATCACTCAGCTGGGGCAAGGTGGTGAAATCACCCCTTGCTTAGATATAGTATACCTATGTCTAAACCTATATCTGGACACATATGCACCTATAAGTCACTCCTATGGCAGGCCTTAACAATCCTGGAGGCAGAGTGCTTGGTTTTATGTGAGATGGTGCTCTAGCATGAGCTGAGCCTGTCTGCAGTGTTCGGAACCATTTCCTTACTGCTGTTCCAGGGTATTGCCATACCATATACTCTTAAGTGACTTATAATCCTTGCGGTTATTGCTAACTTTGGTTTGGCTTTATCAATACATGTCGTGTAAGGTGTCCTACACTTTGGAATACTACCCCCTCGCCAGTTCTGGCGACGGGGGTAGCATTCCACCCTTCTAGAGGGAGAAGACATGTTACTTTACTTAAACGCGGTTAAATCTAACCAGAGCCTCAGCGTCACAAAATGGATGCTGCTGCCCCAACATAAGTCTGGCCTCCTGCTGCTGACTGAAACCTGGCAGGGGAGGCTTGGACAAAGAGTTTCCTGTCACAGGGAGGTGCTACACCACCCCAGACAGGAGATAGTGGATTGGAGCAGGGAAGGTTGAAAGAAACTAGACACTGCCTGGGGCACACAAGGTGTCCCATGCAAAATCCAGTCAAACCGGTTCTGGGGCACTCCAGCCCCAGCTCTGGTGCGAAACTGGACAAAGGGAAAGGGGTGTAACCACCCCCTTCCTGGGTCCCACCCATAGGAGGGACCTAGCAGGTAATCCAGCCCCTTGATTTGGAATAAAGGTAGGAGCTGTGCCAATGCACATCAGATTATCCTGACTGAAACTTATGAAATGAAACTCTGGACCCTTCGACATCCTACTCGACGTAGAAGACTGAAGAATCTCCCCTGTGGTCAAGGAGTGACCACCCTGTGCAAACAGGCACCATCCAGCGCCCAACAGTTTGCTTTGTTGCAGTTCCCGCCGGAACTCGAGCGACAGAGATCGACAAGACCCAGCTTCCCTGACTTCCAGCAGCCCGATCCACAGTCCCAGCAAATCTGAGACCCGTGGAGGCGACGTGAAGCGTGGAGCCGGCCATCTTGGAAAAACTACGAAGTGCTGACCGTGCAGCTCCCGAGGCTCCCTCGAAGCTGTGCATTGGGGTTTGAGAAGCCCAAGCCCCGAGCAGCTTTTCCACCGAAGATCTCCCCTCCACACTCACTGAGTGCTGCATGGGGCCCTTTTGCATTTTTCTGCTCGACGCGTTGGTCCGGTCACTTGCCCGTTGGCTAGTGGCCCCAGTACCGACGAAACCTTGAATTTACACTGCTAGTCTGGTTGCTCCAGACTGGCCCTCGCTCCCCTAAAAAGGAGTAATCTATCTGACCTTGCTGGTCCGAACGAGAAGCGATCTTCCAATCCTGCGTGGGTTGCACTTGCCAAGGATTGGTAACTCCGATCCGGAAGCCGAAACCGCCGACAGCGAGAATCTTCGTGGGACAGCTCGTGATTCACTCCAGGTCATCCTCGTGCCCCAGAGTCCACGTGGCAGCGGAGACGAGCTTCGCGACAAGCACCTGATTGCGCCCGACATTCCCTGTTTCCTTCCTGGTTCCATCCTGGTCACTGGCTAGTGACCCAGACTCTGTCCCCTCTGCTTTCAGGTACTCTACATCTTCGATCCACCCTTGGATCCAACCGGACTCTTCTCTCCTGGCCGCCTGCAGCATCTTCATCTCCAGGTTCCATAGAACTCCACGACGAAACCTGACACGCTCTGGCACCTGTGCACCCGCTTCCTGTGGGTGAGGTAACTCATGAACGCCGGTGCTCCTGTAGTGGTTTACACCTCTAGTGTCTAAGTTTTAAGTGGCGAGGTTCTAGTCCAGTCGGAAGACTTCTAAAACAGTAACTTTGTAACTTTTACGCACCATTGACTTTGCATTGGTGCATGCGTGTGCTTTTAGTGCTGCACCCGATTCCCGCGGGCTACTCCCGTCCTAACTTCTGTTAGTCCAGTGTAGTCCCAGCGATTCCCAAGGCCCCAGGCCTTACCACTGTTCGTAAAGTGATACTTATACCACTTTTTTGATATATGGTTTGAGTGGCCACCGGCCTCATCCATAACTGTGCAACTTGTATATGTTAACCTGTGCTTTTGTTTAAACGCTTGTGCTTCTATGCTCATAAAGAGTACTGGGGATTATTCTAGTAATAAATACATATATTTTTATAATATATAACTTGTGTGGTGTCCTTTCATTTGATATTACAGGATTGCATATGGTAAAACAGCTGGCTTCACATGCCCTCTTGAGTTTAGCCTGAAGGCTGCTTAGTCCATGCTACCTCTAGGATAGCTTGTCTATAAGGTTGACTTACAACCACCACCATAAGGGATTGTTTGGACTGATACAAGGTGCCCCCAGAATTGGAGACATCATACATCAGGCCAACTTCTCACAATCGCCGTGGTGTAATTTTCCTTTGGCTGACTGGTACTTTCATGAGCTATTAAAATTTGTGCTGGATTATCATGTATGGGTGTCCTCTGCTGTTGTTTTTTGGTGAGAAAGCGGGGATATTCTTTTTTTGACTCAGAAGTGTTGTTTTGTTACGACCTTTCCTCCAAAGTTGGTGGCGTTGCTTCACATTCAGTGCTATGGATAGTTTCTTTTGTAGCAAATGTGCCCCCGAGATCGGACTGCCCCCTGGACAATTTAGATGGTTTGGAACAACAGCATTTTTAACATAAGAATCCTTTTTGGGTGATCCGTCGGCCGTTGCTTTGTCTTGATTCACTATGGCTTTTTCTTGAATTTGGCCCTTTGGCAGGCCCTCTATAAGTGTAGATACAATTGAGGGAAGCGACAACAGTTTGTCAATATTAGGCCCACAGCTACAATTCAGCTTGGCCTCCTGCTGGACTCTGCTGATTAGCAGATTTAGTTGACCCAGTTTTTCATCGATCCCACCTACAAAGAGAGCCAAGGTGTCAAGTAATGTCAGTTGCAAATCCATTTTATCAGACTGATAGTGTAACACGTCGACAGTCCGTTGCATATTGTTAAGTAAAATTTCCCATGTGTTCTGTGCATTCCTTCTGGTTTGGTTTGTTGAGTCCCGAGTGGGGCTTGGAGGGCTATGGCATGTAGATGATGTGGTTTTCATTTCTCTGTGATCCCTGACTTGATCCATGCTAATACTGGCCATAGTCAATGTTGTTTTTGTTTTGGAGTGTCTGGAGCATAGGAAGCGACTAGATCAGCCCACTCCTGCGATCCTAGGTAAGAAAGGGCGTCCTGCCCGCCTCCCCTGGATTCCAGGGAGATATCGGAGATCATTTTGGAGGTCTCTGCCATGCCCCCTGTTTCGACTGACGGTGGCAGGAAGGCCCTTGCAACCTTAATGGCCTTTAACTGTAAAGGCAGGTCATGTGGAGATATTTGAAGATGTTTTTGGAGTTGTCGTACGAACGTTTGATTCGGTTGGAGTTTGCTTGTATCGTCACGCATTGGGCTTATGCCATTGCTGTCAATTGCCAGAGGCACTTGCATTGATTGAACTTCTTTTTGCGTGTCTGAGTCGTTTGTTATGGTTCCCTGCGGCCAAGGAGGAAAGGGAGAAGAAGTGCAGACGGCCAAGGTTGGAATTTTGGCACGCTGTGCCGCTTTCGTTGCCGCTTCCTCCACCCATGTTTGTGAGTCGGTATGGCTAAGTTGGTTAGGTTCAAAAATATTTTCTGGAGTTGAAAGGGAGACCACTAATTGATCCGCTAGAGTTTTCGCACTGGCTTGTACCATGACAGGTACAATAGTTGGTTGAAGGGGGAGAAGATCTTGTAGACCTTGAATTTTACCACTGGAGGAGAATATGGATGAAGCTGCGTCTTTTAAAAAGTGAAATGTTGAAGTAATTTTTCGTTGAAGGAAATGTAGAGGGGCCGTCCCCCTAGGTGGTCTCCCCACATTCAGCAGTTGAGATGGCTACTGTGCTGGGCCAGAAGGGCCCACTATGTCCTTGTGGGGCGCTGCCAGGTCTAAAGTACAAGGCCTCAAGTTCCTGTTGGGTTTGGTTGTGCTCGCTGGTACTGAGGGCTGGACCATTTTCCTTCCCGATCTCATGGTGGGGAAAGTTTTCCAAGAAAAGCTCCTTTACAGTGCGAGCAGTTTACGGGAGGAAGGAACAAGCCCAGTGGAGGAAAGCAGGCCCGCTTTTGGTCACCCTCTTCGAAGCGCCCTCGCCTTGACTCTGGCCCTGCGCTACTCTTGCTCTAACTGGTGCTATAATGCGGGGGCGCACGTATCCGACACTGCCAGTCTCACGGGATGAGTAGGGCTGGACTAGATTTGGTTGGGGGGGAGAGAACAAGGCACTCTGGTAAGCTGCAAGCCGCACCCAACCTAGTTTGGCTGCATTCGCGCTCACTGGGCTCGCACTCTGCAGCTGCTGCTAGTAGTGGTCGTGCTCTCTGCACACACACTCGCACTCACCCCCACTCACCCCCCAGCAGCTGTTTTTCAGATGTCTTCAGGTATCTTTAGGAGGTGCCTGGCGGTCCGGTCGCTGATGCTATTGCAGTGCAGGTACTAGAGCAGCCTCCCGCTGCTGACCCTAAGAGGGGATAGAAACTGCTTTAAGGCTGTGCCGGTGTCACAAATGATACTCTCCGCAGTTAGCCTTTGGTTTAGCTGATGCCGACCCTCCCCTTCCCGCGGCTGATTTGACCGACCGTGGGATCCGCACAAGGATGCCACAGGTTGGAGGGAGTGAAGCATCCTTTCCGCTTCACAGGCCAGGTCTGATCCGGGCTCTCCCTGGTCTCTCCAGAGCCCCCGGAGCTTTTGCAGCCCGTCCGCTGCCTGAAGCGCTAAAATGAGCTAAATACAGCCCAGGGTGGCGTTGTTGTTGCCCCCCCCTCCCCCCCTCCCCGGAGACAAGCAGTGAGCAGTTCGGCGTCCAACCACCCCACCTAATTAGCATGCACAGGCTAGTACTTACTTGGGCCTCTGCTGCAGTGGCTGACGAGGGTCAGTCCGGACTGGAATACTGGCAGGCTGCAGCTCCATAATTGCATGCACGACTCTGCTGTGCAGGGCTGGCTGCACCAGGCAGGCTCAGGCCGTAGGCCACCGCAGGCCACGGAAATTCAGGTTTGCTGCCCTGCCCACCTCCGGTGATAATCAACTAGGCAGAGGCTGTCCTGACTCCTGTGAGTCCTCCTGGGCAGGAGCGTCCAGTGACAGAGAGTCATTGGACGCACTACCTCGATGACGTCAGGCTGACAGAGCAGCGCGGCGCCACGTCGATTGTGCTACATTGTAGCAGTTGGAGTGAGTGTGAGCCTGCCAGCAACCTGAACTCTGCTGGGGGTCCCAAGCTGGCTGCAGGAGCATCCAGCGTACTACAGACGACGGCACGCTGCCACAATCAACAATTTTGGGCAGCACTTTAAGTGACAGCTGAGACATGCATATGCGTGACAATGCATTTCAGTGCGGTAATGCGGACTGCCACACTGAAATGCATTAGTCTAACGCGCGATGCGTGATACTTGGCAGGACTGGTCACGGTAACCATAAACCATCCCTCTTTTTGTTTTTAAGATATTATTTATACCTAGGGTACCAAACCATAAAGCCAATTCCCACAGGTTTATCCTAAGGTATTTTTATTATCTGGATCCCCACTCTATCCAGCTATCATAATGTATTTAAGAACTCCCACATACAGTGGAGGTCGAGTCTGCCCTGGTAGTATCATCTTACAAGGGTAGGGTAGGAAGTCAATGATGAAGCATGCCACATTACATGGGTGAGGCTTCTTTATTCAGAAAAACACGGATCTGGTTTCATAGCCTGGGGTAGCCAATACGGTACAAAAGTTATTGTTCTGTATTGTCACTGTGCACTGTACCTTTGTGTTTGGATTAGATCTAATAATGCAGTGATACTCAAAGTACGTCCCGGGGCCCGCATGCAGTCCTAATCGTCAGATGCGGCCCCCAGCAGACGACTGCACTAGGCTTCGGTTTACTTATCAAGTAGTAGCATTCAGAAAGCTGTTTAATAAACGGAAAACGTTTATTTACACTAACTGAAGAAAACGAGAAGAAGCAAATAGGATGCCCTGAACTACTTAACTTCAGGAAAGCATTATTTTATTAAAGACATTTTGCAACAAACTTATAAAAATATAATAATGGGCCTTATTTAGATCTGGCAGGACTCCCATTGTCCCTCCGTCGCGGCAGTTTCAAGTACTCCGTCGAGCTGAGGGAGTCCCACCCGCCGTACTTCGATGTGTGCTGGCTGAACTGCCATCCACATTGACAGACTGTTTACTGTTGTGTAAGTGGGGCACCTCCTTAGACACTGGGGACTCAATTGCTGGCTAACAGTATTCCGTCGCCATCAAGCCGGCGGGTTTGCGCTGACCCGATTTAGATTCCCCCTTTGTGCTTGCGTTGTTCTAATGGCAGTTTCCTGACGAAGAGAGTCCCTGGTTGAGTGGAGACTGGTAAGTACCACTTTTATAATGTGTCACTACACATATAGGTTGAGTGTGGTCTAACAATATACATAGGTAATGTGTCACGCCCCTTTTTGTACAAATAGCATTGCACGCATACAATATACACACACTATTGAATGCACACCCACATGCACCACAAACACAACAACCAGAACCACCACAAAAAAAAACGAGTCAATACAGGTGTGTTCATTTAACAATGAGAAGTTGTAAAATGAACATTAATGTATTACATAAGAATAAAATTGCATGTAAGGGCAATGTAAATATACACGATTCTACAGGAAATGTTTACACACGATTCATAATAAGACATGTGTGCAAAACTTACCTTTGATCCCGGAGACAACAAAGTAGATTAGTGATGTGGTCAAGTTGTTGCAGCAAAGGAGATACTTGAAGAATGGGGTTTAAGAAAGCAACGGAAGTTGGAAACAGAAAACAAGGAATGTTTTTTCCTCATTTCCTTCAAATCCGCCTACTCCAGTATAGAGGTATCCCTGCCACAGTTGTTCCAATGGAAAGGCACATTGTTACTAGGCCAGCGGTAATCCTGGCTGGACTTCCTCCGATAGCTGCTTTTGGCTATGGCGCAGTCAATGTGGGAGGGAAATCCTGGCAGAGCCTTCAGCCCTTGATTGGTCTTTTGTCCACAGACCAGCCAAAATCTAAATTGAGTGGGCGGACCGTCAAGTAGAAGGCGGTGAAAGGGTCAAAAAAGTGACTGATCCACCAAGATCTAAATCAAGCCCCAAGTCTCTTCAAAATTCAAAAAAGTGTATTTCATTAACATGCAAATGACTTTTACCTTAGTACATCAGATTATATCAGTGCATTCAGAAGAATTTTTCAAACTGATATTTTTCAAAAATGAACGGAGAAACTTTGATGCCTGCACCCACCCTGACAACAATGCCAAAAGTGAACTATGAGCCAAGTTAGTTGTCACATAGAACCTTCTGGGCAGTCTGGGTTGTTATTAAGCATAAACAACATTATAGTTTATTAAATCAAACACATGGTGATTTTGTATAGTGCATATCCTGAACTTGTGTATTTCAAGGTGCTCATATGTCATAATGAAAAAAAGGAGGCAAAGTGAAACTAGACAACTGTCTAAGATCACACGACTTGGTCAAGTGGGGAAGTCAGGATTAATCCCAGGTTTTCTGGTTTCACATTGTGCAATTCTATTTCATTCTAATTCAATAGTCAAGTTACTTCCTTTTAACACTTGAAACTCCCAAGCTAGTGATAGTGTCCACCTTAACCCTTCTCCTAACAATGCCCTACTTTCACCATGTTGGCATCATTGCTCTAGGGAACACTACAGACCCTATTTTGAGGCGCCTGCTGACATATATGCGAGTAACTATGAAATGTTGCCCCGGTTACTTACCGGTAATCTTCATTACTCCGAGTATAGTCTTCCTCGCCACATGACTTACATAGTGAGCTTCAGCTCCACACCAGAACCCTCCAAAGCAAAAAGTTAGCCTCCCATGCCTCCCAACCCCTCCCAAGATGGCCGACCCATTACCACCTGACCTCTATAAGAGGCGGGCTGGCCCAACCCATCAGCCTGAAACAACCAAGCACAAACATGAAGCCGATAGCCAGACAGGGAGGGAGGGATGGGAACTCATGTGGCGAGGAAGACTATACTCGGAGTAATGAAGATTACCGGTAAGTAACCGGGGCATTACCTCCTCGTTAGTCTTCCTCGCCACATGACTTACATAGTGAGCACATACCAAAGCCAAGCGGCTTCATGGAAAACTCACAAGTAACCAACAGACCAGAAGGGGAAGACCATGAAAGAGGGCAAACCCAACAGACCAGCACAAGTGGAAGGACCACCCAGGAGAGAGGCAACCACGAGTAGGAGAACCAACCCGGGACCGAAGACACCGGGAAGGCCGAAAAACAAAACGGACCCCAGAGACACCAAGTGCCGCCAGGAAAACCGCCCCAACCGAAGGAAGGCAGAGATAGGCACGGGACCGGACCGCACGGAGCCAAAAAAAGGCAACAGCAACCAGGGCCAGAACACAAAAGCGCAGGCCCGACCAACACACCAGGGCAGCCCAACAGGCAGCACAAAGCGAAAGGGGAGCAAAAGTCCAAAGAGAGGAACCGAACGAACAGAGGGCATCCCCACCACAGCGACCCAACAAAAAAAATCACTAGCAGAAAGAGACAAACAGTCCGTCCAACACAGCAACACCGCAAGGGCGACCACAACCCGCGGGGGAGCCGAACCAGAAAAAACTGGGAAGCGGCACCAGAGCCAACCAACAGACAGGCAAGAGCCGGAAAAATGGAAAAGGGTGCCGAAAAGAAACAGAAGGGGGACAAACCCCCGCCACACAAAGGACCCCCGGAAGGGACCGCGAATCCACGGAGAGAATCCAGGCAGGCACCAGGGTAAACGAACCCAGGAAGGAGCCGGAAACGACACCGAAAGAGACCCGGAGGAGAACCAACCGGGCAAAGGAGAAAAACGGAAAACCCACAGGCCCGCCCACGGCCAGAAGGGAGGAGAAGAGGCAGAAATAGCCAACCGGCCAGGTACGGAAACACCCCGCACAGGGACCAAGCAAACCGGCCCAGGAAGAAACACAAGAAGGGCGCGAGCCGCCAAAGAGAGCACCCAGGCGGCCAAACAGACAGCCAGCCCACAACCAGGCCCACCCCAGCGAGACAAAGAAGAACCGACAGGCATAGGAGCGCGGCAGCAACACATCTAAGGCGTGAAGAACAGAAGGGCAGGGCGAAGATGAGTCCGAGCCATGAAAAGACTCCCAGGGAGCCACCCGAGCCAACAGGACCCGGGACCCCAAACCAGAAACAAAAACCAGCAAGGGAAAGAGAAAGCAGGGGCAGGACACAAAACCTGTGCCCCAAGAGGCAAAACAAGGACCAAGAGCAGCACGGTCCAACCCAACTACCGCCGAAGCAGACGGAGACGCACCCAGGGGAGCACCACCAACCGGACAAAAAAACCCTGGCCAGGCCAAACAAGCCCAGAAACCCAGGAGAAAAAGGGACCCTAGGAAGCGCAAAGCCGGGAGCCCATGCGAGAATCAGGACCAGACGCACCCAGGAGACTCCCGAACCAGGCACCAAAATCGGCCCGACCCGAAGAGAACAAGAGCGTACAGGGCCAGAAAGGCCAGAGCTAAAAAATGACCCAGGCAAGGACAGCACCAATGCGACAAAAGTCAACAGGGGCGAACCCCGGAGCACGAGGCAGGGGACAAACCCACCAGAAAGGCAACCAACAAGCCCCAGCAATGCAGGGGAATACCCCAGAGAAGCCAAGGACTGGCAAATAGAAGCCAGATGGGAAAACGCCCACCGGGAAACCCACCGACCCAGCACAGACCGGGAACCCAAGCACGCCCCCAGGAGGGCAACACCAACACACGGGAAGGAGGAACCCAGCCGTACCAGGAAACAGAGCGTGAAGGGCCGGGGGCAAAAAGAACGAAGGAAGGGCCAGATCAAAACACGACCCGAGGAAGGCCCCACCAAGGCAGCTCGACACAGAAGACCCAGCGAGACCACCAAAAAGCCACCCCGCAACAAAACAGGGAACAACGCACACCCCACCAGAGAGGGGCGCCGAAACCCCGGACCAAGCAGAGCAACCGAAAAGCCACAGCCCCATGGACAGGAGCTGGGGAGTCCAAGAACCGACCAACGGAGCAGGCAGGCAGAGGGCAGTAGCCAAGGAACCGAGCCACCCAGGATGAGAGTGGAGGCGACAGTAGGACCAGAACAAACTCCGACCCCAGGAGGCGAGAAGCATGGGACAGCAGAAAACCAACTGGAAGGGGCGCAGGAGCCGCCCGTCAGGACAGCGAGCCAGCCAGGAGCAGAAACAGTCAGAAACGACACACTAGGAGTCCCACTGATGCAGCCCAGAGACGGGCGGACAGGTGCCCACCGCAGCCAGGCCACACCAGACAAGTGCCAGCCCACAGCCCCCCAAACCCTCCCCCGAGGACGACCAGCAAGGACCTGACCGGGATAGTACAACAACGGCGGGAACAGGAGGCCACATGACGAAAGGACCACAGGCCCAAAACCCAAAAGGGAAGAAGGAGACAGGGACAATACAGCAACAAAGAAGCCGAGGCCCTGCAACCCAACGCCAAATGCACAAACATGCAATCAGTGCAAATTCAGGAGCAGAAATCAACCCCAGAAAACACGAATTCGCAAACACCACACGTGTAAGAGTAAAGCGCCCGAGCACCGCCACGGGCATCTAGGCACAAAAAACAGAAGAAAGATGTGACTCCACACAACGGCACTCATCCAACCAACCCAAGACGGAAGAAGGGCAGAGCGGACACGCAGGGACACGAACCTGCGACCATGGGGGCCAACACAGGCACCCACAGCAGAAGCACCAGACCACTGAGCCACCAAACCCGACCCGAAGAACCGAACGTGGCTGCATTTGCAAAGCGCCGAAAAACAGACGAGGCCTGTGCCAACAGAGGCCCAAGGCGCCCCACCGAGCCACAGTACCATGGCAGCCACAAACACCCCAACAACGGGGCAACAAGGCTGCTGAAACAACAGAAGTAAATCGCCATCAAACACAAAGGGGCACATGCCAATCGACCACAACGGATGAAAAGGACGAGAGGACCCTCCGGGAGACGAACCCAAGTACAAGAGGCCGAAGCAGGCATCTGCAGCAGAAGCAGCAGATCACTGAGCCGCTGAACCCGAACCAAGAGCACACGAGACAAGGGGCTACCAGGAAGGGACGGCCACAGGCACCAAACAGGGAAAGAACAGACAGAAGGGACCCAGGACTCCAAGTCAAGTCAAGTCAAGTCATAAAATTTGTATAGCGCACTACATACCCAGAGGGTTTCAAGGCGCTTAGGAAGGGGAGGAGGATTATTTGTCAAATATCCATGTTTTAAGCTGCTTTCTGAACGCTAGGTGGTTCTGGGTGAGGCGAAGGTAAGCGGGGAGTGAGTTCCATGTTTTAGCAGCCAGATATGAAAAGGATCTGCCTCCCATGGTGGTCTTGTTGATGCGAGGTACAGTGGCGAAGGCTTGGCTGGAAGAACGTAGTTGGCGGGAGGGGGTGTAGAAGGACAGTCGAGAGTTGAGGCAATCTGGTCCGATGTCGTAGAGTGATTTGTGTGCGTGGGTAAGCAGTCGGAAAGTGATCCTCTTATTGACGGGTAGCCAGTGGAGGTCTTTAAGGTGACCAGAGATGTGTTCGTTGCGTGGGATGTCTAATATGAGCCTGGCTGAGGCGTTTTGGATTTGTTGGAGTTTCTTCTGGAGTTTAGCGGTGGTACCTGCGTAGAGGGTGTTTCCGTAGTCCAGTCGGCTCGTGACCAGAGCGTGGGTGACTGTTTTCCTTGTTTCGGAGGGGATCCAGCGAAATGTTTTTCTGAGCATGCGAAGAATGTTGAAGCAGGAAGAGGATACGGCGCTGACTTGTCTGTTCATTGAGAGTGAAGAATCCAGGATGACGCCAAGGTTCCGTGCGTGGTCTGTCGGGATGGGTGCTTTTCCGAGGGCTTCCGGCCACCAGGAGTCGTCCCAAGCAGAGGGGGATGTACCTAAGATGAGGACTTCTGTTTTGTCTGAGTTCAGTTTCAGACGGCTTTGTTTAATGCAGCGCCGCAGGCCATCCGGCAACATCAAAGCAGAAGTTCAAATTGTGCCGAAACACGGGAATGAACCAGGGACCGTTAGATCTTCAGACCAACGCCGTCCCAACTGAGCAATTTCGGCCTGCTTCAGACCACACAGCACTCGATGAATCGACCCTGGAAGGAAGACAGGCCCATGCAACATGAGGGCAAATGAACAATACATACCAAAACAAACAGCAATGCCCACAGCCACATGTGAGGACACATAGTCACGAAAGCAAGAGGCAAAGAGCACAGAACAACACAGATCGGGCAAGTCTAACTAACCCACGTCAAAGAAAGTAGACGGTAACGACCCGAAAAAGAAATTTCGAAACAGTAACTGAACTTCCCATTCATCGGATCCCGAAAAGAGTATGCAAAACAAACCTCTAAACTCCAACCAAGCCGCCCGAACAGGGACTCGAACCCCGGGCCCTCAGAACAAAAGCGAGATGCTCCACCGTCCAGGCACCACTCAAAGACACCCCCAGGGCTGGAAGTCCGAAAACGGACAAGTACGCCCCCACCAGACACAGAAGACACGCAGTGCCACCGGAAGCGTGAGGGATCATACAGAACCAGCACCTGGAGGACGGGAAGGAAGACGCACCCCAGACAGAGCAGAGAACCAGCAGAGCAGCGCAGCCGCACAGAGCCAACAGAGAGCCTGCCAGGCGGCCGTGGCCACGCCCCCTCGGAGGCAGAGCCAGAAAACGCGAGGACAAGCGGCACCCCGCCCCCTAGAAGCCCAGACCGCCCAGCGCGGGAAACCCACGGGAAGAAGCGAGCCGCACCGGCAATGCAACCGCCAGAAAGCATGAACAAGGAGCAGCTCCGAAGCCGCCCGCCAGCCCCAACGGAGCGAGAGCACAGGGAGCACCGTCCAAGAATGAACACAACCCGAAGGGAGCGCGCACATGAAACGGTGAGTGGACCAGGGGCACGCAAGAGCAATTGGGGCGCAGCTGCGGAAAGCAGGACAAACCGCTGGGCACCCAGCTCAACCCCGCCAACAGCCACTCACACACAGAGGCCATGGGATACACCGGGGAGGCCACTAGTAACAAAAAACACAGAAACATATGCAGAGAAAAACTTGTGCATCAGAGGGGCAGACAGCGCTGCATGTCAGCAGCCGCAGCACAAGAACCACATCTAGACAAGGCACGTCCGTGTTCCAAACTAGGACCACAACGCACGAATAAAAAATCAACCGTACGTTCCGTGGAAGCCACAGCTCCGTGGAGTATAGACAAAAGTCAACAACCAAAAACGGAGACAGTGCGAGGCGCGGGGCAAATGGGAGCAGAATAACAGAGCCCCAGACCACACCGCCCGCCCCCCCTTTTGACCCTTGGCCCGCTAAGGCAGAGCCTAACCAGTCCCAAAAGAGACCGGGGGAAGGAAGGGGAGAGGTCCAAAAGCCCCAGAGTCTGCTAGCGCCGGACCACCAACCAAGGACCCATGCTCCTGCTACAGCAGGAGCCACTTACCTGAAGACGCATCTGGAGAGCAATGACGCGCAGAACAAAAAAAACAGGCTGATGGGTTGGGCCGGCCCGCCTCTTATAGAGGTCAGGTGGTAATGGGTCGGCCATCTTGGGAGGGGTTGGGAGGAATGGGAGGCTAACTTTTTGCTTTGGAGGGTTCTGGTGTGGAGCTGAAGCTCACTATGTAAGTCATGTGGCGAGGAAGACTAACGAGGAGGTAATGCCGCCTTGGTAAATCTTCACCTCATATACAAGTCTTGGTCATTCAGTTCGAATAGGCCCATCTTTCACCTATACATCTAGTTTTTATCCTTTGCTCATTTACCTTGCCGTCACATAGGCAGCAGCCATTGCCCTTTATTTTGCTATACTGTAGAATTTATAGTGCATCATACCCATGACGAGGCCATGAACTCTCTTTATAGTTATCTGTGAAGGTTTTTGGAATGTCTTTTAAACCTTATTTTTTTTGCAGAAAATGCTAAGTTTGTCTTTTTTCCCCTTCATATGGAATTTTGCTAAGTGGGTTTTTTGTGTGAATTTTCTGCACTTTTCCTAAAGCGTTCGAAGTGTACTGCGATGCTCTGTTGTGATACTCCATGCGACACCTTCGTGCAACGCGAATTCGATTTTCATAGTCACGAACAACTTTGCACCAACGTATGCATTGCAATACCTTCGTAAATCAGCCAAAGATATAATGATGTGCTATTTGTGTCACAACATCTTAGTAGGTGCCCTTTCAAATGGATTTTTTTTATCCCAGTTAAACTACTCGCTATGCTGCATTAAACAGGTTAGTTTGCATGGGTGTTTTACTTTGTACTAGAAAGATTAGTCGAGATCAGTCCAGCCACCCTATAAGCAGAACACGTTACCAACCATCCTCTAAGTCCGGCGGATGCTGAATAACTTGCGTTCCGACAGAAGGTGGTCACAAACCTCAACATACTAACAGACGCGAGCCAAGGGTAAAACAAAGAGCACACACACAAATACACACTTTATGGCTTTCTTCAAACCCAGTCTCACTGCAGCTGGCACAGACACGTTGAAAAATAAGTAGCCATGAGGTAACAACGAATCAGTGAGACTTACAGAATCTATGTTTTTCACCAATGACAGCCCACAACAAATGAGTTACCAGCAACTACATGTTTGAATTCGAAAACGGCATTTTTGCGGTAGCTTTGGAAACAGGTTTTTCCTACCAAAGGTATGAGGAAACATTTGTACGAAATTGAATTCTTTTGAATTACATGTAGGCCAGAATGTTACATAAAAGCGGGTGACCTGGGCTCCCTCTGGGGGTGGGAGGCGTCGTCCTGGCACGGGTGGGACAGCGGAACCACATTCCTGGCAGAAGCGAGCGAACGGGTCTGATGGGCGGGGCGCTAAGCACTGGGCACACCTAGAAACAAAAGATGCACACGATCAGTCTACGAATAATAGGGCATGAGCACAGTCCATCAAATATTATTTCCGAATGCTTACCAGGGGCTTCAAGACCTGAAGGGTGTCAGAGCAGACATCAAGCATCCGTAAATAACCCCCACTGTTTATGTAAATAGCATGTGATGCTCCAAGGCACAAGGGGACTTAAAAAAATATAACAGTGTGTTTTTCTGTGCATCTCTCCTCTATAGATGAAGTTAAAACAAACATCCTGAAACCACTTTGACGACTTCTTGTATTACAGACACCCATCCAGAGAAGTCTACCTATGTATCCCGTATCACTTTCCGCTTGGTAGCTAGGCTGCGCTTCTAACTGCCCCGCCCTACCCCCTACACACAGGAAAAACCTCCCCTCCTTTCCTCCTGCACTCTTCCCTCACCTAAGCCCCTAAATTGTGGTATCTTGGGCCACTAGGCCCACATGCTGCATTAATGACCACACAGACACAGTAGTGAGTGCACGGGCGCCTAGCCCCTTTTATTAGCAGTTTCACCTGACTGGTGACGCCTGTGATGGGTGGGTGTTGGTGTGAGTGTAACAAAGAGCAAAACACTAGAATGTGTCCCACAGGACACCACATCCCTCTCAAACTTAAAAGAAAAGAAACAAACAAAAGTCCAACCTGTAAGAAAAACAAACACCAATGCACAGCACCAAGTGAGTCTCTTCAGGTCATCTGCCAGGCAGCGCTGAATCTTTGGACCGCATGGTCAGGATGCTTTAGTCCACCGTGGCAATGTAGTTCATATCGGCCTGGCTTCGCAGTGTGGAAGTCTATTTACATAGTTCTAATAGCAGTGCATCTGAAGCGGTGATGGAGTCCAGTTTGGAGATCTTGCAGGCGCTCAGGTTCCGGTGGACGACAAACCTACAGCTATGAGAATGACCTTGGTGGAGGAGGCCCTTCCTTGGAGGCAACGTCGTTGATGATCTCTCCAGTTCCCGATAGCCAAGCAGCTTTAGACTTGCCTCTCCTGCCTGTACTCACCTCTCAAAGGAGTTTCCTGGAGAGCCTTCCTGCCAGGCTGCCATGGGACCGTGTGGACGGTGCGGGCTTCGTGTAGACCGCACAAAGGCGGCGCTGAGGAACTGCCAAGAGAACCACAGCCAAGTTGCTCATGTAGCCACAGAGGGTGGTGTCTCAGTCTGGGTGTTCTCGCCATCAGGGCTCATGTTCTGTGCCTTCCTCAGATGGTCTTTGGTGACCAGTCTTTGTCTGTGACCTCCGTGCTTCCCGGTGCCTGTCGTGGAGCTGCTGCCGATGCATCTCTTCGATCCCGATTCCCCTCTCACAGGAATTCCATTGAGGCCCTTGCCCCTGGATTCCCACATGACCACATGGGCTGTGCTGGCCTTTCGTAGGCCGTGCAGAGGAGTTGCTGCAGAACTCCCAACAGGGCCACGGCCTAGCCTCATGTAATCCCAAGGGTGGATAGTCCAATGATCGGGACTGCTCTTCTTCGGCAGGCTTCCGGTTCACGGGGACACACAGAAAGTTCCTGGGTGGCAAGGGCCCCTCAGCGCCAGGAATGCCTCGATGAACTCCGGCTGTCTAGAGTGGGTGGATCCACTCTGGTGGTGCAATGCTTTGATGTTCCTGGTGATGATGCACTTTGGATGATGATCATGCTTTCCTTCAGTTGGGCAAACAGGCGGCGATCTCTTGCTTTTGGTGACCTCATGGATTGAGGAGGACTGGAGGGAATTTGTGGCCACTTGCAGTCGTCATCCAGCAGGTGCTCTTGCTAGGCGTGGTGCTATCGATGCCAAGCAGCCGTGACAGGACGGTCGATCTGCGAAGCGTGAGGCCTGGATGCAGATCGCGCTTGCTAGCGGCTTCCGGTTGGTCCTCCCACAAAGCTATCTCCACTCTCATTCCTTTCTTCGTGGAGTGGCGTCATGCCATGCTCTCTCCCTTCTTCCGACCAGGTTCATTACTCGAATGTGGCGGCCTGCCACATGTCTTTTGTTTGCGCCACAAGAACATTTTGCTGGTCGTGTCCAGTTCTTGGGATGGTCTTTCCTTTTCCGCGGACCTGTTGCAGGTCTGTCCTGTCGGTAGGACTTGCTTCTTCCTCTTGAGGACCTTTCCCGGCACCATCCCCTCCTCAGGGATTTCGCAATGCTCCTCTTCTCCTCAATCGAGGGCGTTGTGCTTGCACCTCAAGGCTGCGCCGTTGTGGCGCTTGATCCTGCCTCCGTTCAGGCATGCTCGGTGGGGTTGGTCACTTCCAGTGACGCGCTCCTCGCTTGCGGTGCAAATGTGGCATCCGGCCAAGTGTCGCCTGTATTCGGAGCACACGTTGACACATTGCAGGGGCAGCTTGCCATGTGGAGTGTGCGACTCTCCTCTTGCCTACCTGGGGCTATGGCAACTCCGTCTTGAGGCAGTGTGAGAGAGGACACTGCTCTCTTTGGCATTGCTTCTTCTCTTTGGAGAGGTTTCCCTCTCTCTCTCCTGGGTGTTTGCCAGTGCTGCCAAGCATCTGGGTGTATGCCTTGCGCACATCAGACTTCACATTCTTGGACCTTCTTTAGGTCACCCTCTTCTGGAGTATGGCGTGCCCATTTTCCTTCTTTCTTGCGGTGGTTACAGCACATCACCAGGGGCGTGTGATGTGGTTTCCTCGCTTGTGGTGGCGTCGAAAGCCATTGCGGTTCGCATTGTGCTCACTTGTCTCCTCTGGGACTTTTCCTCTTCTCTCAGACTGACACTCGGTGAGGCTTCGCTGGGGAAACAGATCTCCAGCTGCCGGCTGTGACAGCAGTGCTTGCTGGATCTAGCTGTCTGTGTTGAAACGTTACTTCTTTCCTCTGGGGACCGGAGCAGTGTTGCTGATGTTACACGTGGTGGTGCTTCTCACAGGCACTGCAACCTGCAATTCAGTAGCTCATGCTGCTTTATTCCTCTACACACTACATAAATCACAGGAAAAAGTAATCTTTGTTGGTCATTATTGATGGAGTTCATATGGCCGACAGGCAAGCAAGTCCACAATTTACATTCATTTTCTAATACGTATTTTCACTACGTATTACAAGTAAAAGACGTCGAGATGAGAGTTGCAAAAAAAGTAGAGTAGGTCTAGGTCATGCGACTGAGAATCACTAAAACAAAGCCATCCCTTCTATTGACATAAAAAGAGGACTAGAATGACCCCTTTAAAAAACTTGAAAAAAACTAGCAACAATGTCTCAACCGGATTCTATAAAAAAGGCAAATACACATGTATGTGCACAACATTACCGAAAGGAAACAAGCATTTGCAATGCAATAGGTCTCACCTTTACGAGAGTTTGAGCTATTGGCATTGTAAATGACAATGACTTTTATTTATGTGTTGTTTTTAAAACAGGTACATAAAAGGCATTGTCATTTACAATGCCAATAGCTTAAACTCTTGCAAATGCGAGACCTATTGCATTGCAAATGCGTGCTAGTAAAATTTTAAAAAACTTTAGGAGGGAGACTGTCCTGTTTCAGGCAGGACAAAGCTATTTAAGAAAATAGTGCTTGAAAGCTGTAATTAAACCCTACCGAGTAACAACACACGTAACAGGGGGTGTCGCCATGGAGGTTACAAACTGAGACGAGGCGGTACTAAGAAGGGACTACTAAGCCTTTTGACTAAGGCACAGCCACAGTTTACAGTGGACATTGACACAAGCTAATGAAAAATATGGGCGGAGAGTGGGCAGAGCTTCAATTCCCTACCTGAATACAGCATGCCTCGCAGAGCACTGCATGCCCTGCCCAGGCTCGACCTAAAAAAGGGTTGTTCCGTCTGAATTGCACTGCATTCCCTTTTCAGACCTTACATCTTAGCATCTAGACACTCACAAGAGTAAGTTATATCTAAAATGAAAACAATGAGTATGGGCTTAGAAAGATGTATCCCATGTGTGATACAAAAAGCACCCGTCCGTTTTTCTTTCTTAATTTTAGCCACCTGGCCTGCTCCATTAAAAGCTAGATAAACATCAACACCTACAGAAGAGGCAAAGCTAGGATGCAACAGTCTATACAAATAAAAAAAATGGTGTCATTTCTGTTGCCACTGAGACCGAAATTAGAGACATCAATGATTGTGAATTTTATGCTGCCTAAAATGAGAAGCATATGTAGTTTGGCTCATTTGGACCATTGCAGAGTTGCAAAATTGGTAGTAACTTTCAGGTTAAAGCCTAAGACAGCGCAGCTGTCTTGTTTGCTAAAGGCGACTTGGGGACATCCAGGAAGCTTCCTTCCCTGGGAATACATCATACAAATTGCTTACTATTGGCTTTATGGTTTGTAACTCACATTTGCATGTTTTTGATTTGCTGTTGTTGTTTTGGGTTGTCCAGGGTGAATTTATCCCACCCATGAAGCATTGCCTATTTACTGTATTCTTCCATGTGCTAGCTTTGTGTAAACAGGTCATTAAGTCTT
Organism: Lissotriton helveticus; assembly: GCF_964261635.1. Taxonomy (NCBI): domain Eukaryota; kingdom Metazoa; phylum Chordata; class Amphibia; order Caudata; family Salamandridae; genus Lissotriton; species Lissotriton helveticus. The sequence continues at coordinate 1,236,095,606 of NC_136067.1, forward strand.
GTACTTAGGTTCTCACATTTTCTGTGCATTCAAAGACAGAGTGCGCAAGATCAAACGTGGTGGATATCACTATCCATGCGGAAGATGACAAAATTGGAACTACGCTGTATCGTAAACCCACGAAACGGAATACACTACTGCATTATTCCATCTACCACCCTCGCGGTCTGAGGGATGGCCTACCATTCAGCCAATTTTTGCGCATTCGCAGAAATTGTAAATGGCAAAAGGATTACTTCCGAGAATCAGACATCCTTCGTGACAAATTGATCTCCAGAGGCTATCCACCACATTTGATCTCACGCAGCCGCAAAAGAGCATGGTACTGCCATCGGAACCTCCTCCTCACACCCCAACCTAAAAAGACGAATTCCAGAATCCCCTTTGTGACTAAATTTAGCCGTGCAGCAACCAAGTCAAGAAGATCATCAAATGCAATTGGTCCTTACTGAGAACCCAAAAGTCGTTTCAAGAACCACCACTCTTCTACCAATGAGGGGACAACCTGGCCATTCACCTGGTCCACGCCATCACTTGGCCCATCAAACCCACACAACAGAACCCCCTCACAGCCGCATGGGGTCTACCACCTGTGATCGGACATTACAGATGCCAGACATGTTTTGTCTGTGACCTTACATCCAACACCAAATAATTTAAGGCCAACAACAGATCCTACACACTCAAAACCTTTACCAACTGCCGATCCCAGAATGTGATCTACGCTATCAGATGCCCCAGCGAACTCATATACATTGGCCAGACGACACAAATGGTCAAGCAGTGAATCATACAGACACAAAAGCAGAAATCACTGCAAAGTCCTGACTGCCCCCTTGGTGACACACTACCTTGAAAAAAATCCCAGTGAACTACATATCACCTGGCAGGTGATCAACTAATCACTAGTAACCATTAGAGGTGGTAACCTCCAAACCTTACTGAATAAGAGCAAATGCAAATGGATTGCACGTTGCAATTCGGTGGACCAGGGTCTGAACACCATTGATGAATGGAACAGTACTATACTAATGTGACCGTCTAGATAAACCATCCACAAGTGCCCTTGCCTAGTGGTCACCATACATTGTTCTACCTCTGCACAATGTCCTCATGAGAGTAAACAGCACACTCTTGCTCCTCACACTCCCAGACATTATCCTCCAAACTATTAGAATTATTCTGTTCCATCGTCACCACCGCACATCCCCTGGAATACCTCTGCAATCTGGTGGCCCAATTGACAATGCCCCTGCAATCATAGCATCCCTGTCGTTAAAGCTGTATAGTGTATTGCATTTAGTTTATTCTGATCCCATGACAATTTTGTGTTTTGGTCTCTGATTCGGAGACGCAAAAATAATTTTATGTCATTATTTTTATTCCACCTTATTACACATTCTCAGATTAACTGCTTTACATCTTTACCCATAGACTAGGATATATCGCTCTGCCAAACAACTTCTCCCTCCCGTGCACAGCTCCTCTGAGTACTACTTGTCTCAGTCAAACATCGTTGAAATTGCATAATGAACTGCTTGAAATGTAATATTACCCAGTGTAGCATTCACACCAATGTTTTAATCTGGTTCTTGATTCAAATATAATGTTCTTTGTGTCATGGGGACTGATAATGCATCTATAGGTTATTTAATTTTGTTTTCTCTGCTGGACTTTAATTGTATAACCCACAACTATCAGCACCAACAAACTTGTATACATTACACTGGTAGTAGCTCTTCCCTTTCACTCCCCGGCACGTCTTTCCTACATGCAGCTTCTTCGAGCTGAGCGTCCTTGACAACGCCCCTCCCACCCTTAACAACGCCCGGCCTGGATGTGGTCACGTGACATGCCGACGCTCGGTTTCCCGAAAGAGCAGCATTCATTTAACCAGTCCGTCAACCCCAGCCACTCGAGACACCGGTGGACACCGCACACGAACGTGGCGGCCCGGAGCTACTCCCACCACGTGGTACATCCGGATTGATTCCACTTCGCCAACCAATTCGAATAACCGTAAGCCCCTGTGGTCCCTGGCCCTTGATGTACTTAATGCCCCCACTCCCAGCCCCTTACTCTCCATTCACTTGCAGGCCCTTTGTGCATCCCCAGGTTTCGTATTCCTTGTGACCGCCGCAGTGGATCGGGGACCCGACCCTGCTTCTCGCCTTCTCCAGTACCATACTGGGAGGCCATTGGGTGAGTTTACTGTCTCACATTCGCAATTGCTTGCGCCTACCTTCCTCAAACTGTCTCACCTTCGCATTTACTTGCACTTACCTTCATGTCTGTGAGTTAATCCTGGTTTCCTCCTCCCCACGACACTCGTACTCCTTTCTTAGCTATACGCACTCGCTCCTCGACACTGCGCCATACTTAAGGACCCTATCACTGATGCCGGTTCCTTGCCCTACCTCTGGACAATTTCTGTCCACTGTACCTATCGACCCTCGGGTAGGCAGAATTGTTCCTACCACACGCTCTCATCAGTCCTTGCGCACCCATCCTTAGACCCCTCCTCATCTTTCCTTTTACTCCCCCATACAGCACCTTTAAATGGCAACCCGGTCCTGAAGATGATCCTGAATAAATAGGATCGAAAAGCCGTCAACCAATTTACCAGCGCAACACACGGTGCATATTCAACTTTGTTTCACAAAATTGCTTTAAACCATGACCAATCGAGGGGGCGTGGCCAAGATGGCGGTGAGCGGACGTGCTTCTCGGAGCTCCCGCCGCCAGCCGCTAGCACAGCATTTTCTACAGCACCTCATCCCCTGTATTTGGGCCCCCCCCGGAGAGCACTTGCCGCCCTGATGGGCTTGGCCCCGGTGAGAAACTTTGCGGAGCGTCCGGGGCTCCTGGAGCCGCGGAGAGAGATTCGACCCGGGAGCGGCCTGGTCTGGTCTAGCGGAGAGAGGAGACGAGGAGGCGTGGCCGAGGGTGGCGGCGGAGCGTGCCCGGCCTGAGAGTACCTCGGACGGGGTTCTGCTACGCGAGAGCCGGTGCGTAGGTGGTGGGTCCGGCCCACGCGGTCTCTGCGTGAGGCCCCCGGGGTGGTGTCGCTCGGGGGCTACTGCGGACCTACCGCCACCAATTGGGATCGGCCGCAGCGGAGGAGGCCATTGCTGGGGCTGGCAGGGGACGGAAGCGGTGCGACCTTGTGCGGGGGGCCCGCCTGCGGAGCGCCAACTGCCCGCTGACCGGACGTCGACTCCAGGGGACCCCGACCTGAGGTGAGGAGCGGAGTGTGGATGAGGGGATCACCCGGTGACCGCTTGAACGGCCACGCGGATTGGTGAGCCGGCGAGGCGCTGCGGCGCGACACTGCCCCTCTCCGCTGGACATTGGAGGTCTCGGCCGGACCGGAACCCCACCTGGAGGTGGGCGGGGAGGTCGGTCACGGGCGCCGGGGCCTGGTTGGAGGGCCTGGGGCGGCCAGAGTTACTGCGCGTTGGCAGCCGCCATTTTGGACAACATATTGGGCGCATAACTGAGAGTTAGGTCGTCCTTCGTGAGGCACCTTGAGGGAACGTGTTTGGTCCCCGACATAGCGAACAGAGGCCGGCAGTGGTGCGTTCCCCGGGAAGGTACGGCCTACATTAGGACTGGTGGTTGGAGCGACGATCGGGGGACGGCGGCGCGTGTCCCGAAGACGCGGTGAGGGCTCTGCTGAGTGAGTGCAGGTGGAGTGGACGCCTTCCTGCCACCAGCATGGTGACTGGAGGAACACCAGTGGGCCCCACAGAGGGGTTCTTTGTGCAGTTGGCAGCCCCACGCTTTCAGGTGGGGAACCGGGCCCTCCCACATGCTTGAAACCCGGGCCCACACCGCCGCATAGCACCAGCTGCGACCCGGCTACGAGCCCCGTGGGATATGTCCTCTGTAAGAGGCCGGAAAGATAGGACCATTAAGGACCTGTTCACCCCTAACACGACGGGGCAGCGGGCTGGGGCTGACAAGATGGCCACTGGCTCCCCTACCTCTGGAAGGGCGAACACCGAGGAGCCCATCACCAAGGCTTTTCTAGAATCCCTCTTCAGTGGTCTACGGGAGGACATTCTCGCTCTAAAGAGGGAATTACAGGAGGAGATTAGAGAGGTCCGCCGCGACACGGACGCCATAGGAGAAAGGGTGGCTGACTTGGAGACCAAAGGCGAGGGGCGCGACATGGAAATAGAGGCTCAGCAGCAGGTAATCATCCATATACATGACCAGCAGGTGGACCTTCAATCCCACGTTGAGGATTTAGAGAACCGCTCCCGGCGGCATAACATCAGGATCCGGGGGGTGAAGCAGACTCCCGACACGGAGGATCTTTTCCACTTTACGCAAGGCCTATTTAACCACATTCTAGGTAGGCCAGCGGACTCCGCACTCCGCCTTGATAGGGCACACCGGACGGGCCCGCCCAGGGCCGCTTCAGCCCTGTCAGCTGATATTTTAGTCTGCATGCAGGATTTCCGTACCAAGGAAGAGATCCTTAGCAAGGCCCGACAGATGGGAACTATCTCCTTTTGAGTTCACTCGCCATCTTTATATCAGGATTTGGCAGCCATCACCTTTGAAAAACGTAGGTCCTTTAGACCGGTCACTGCGGAGCTGAGACGGCGCAATATCTCATATAGTTGGGGCCACCCCTTCCGCTTGGTGTTTAGGTTGGACAATAAGGTTTGCCAACTGCGGTCCTTCCGGGAAGCAAGCCGTCTTTTGGGCATCGAGGAGCCGAAAGAGGAGATGGGGCCGCCTGTCCGGGGGGCGACTGGGGTGGACACCACCGGGCAGTGGCAACAGCAACGGAGGAGGCGCAGGCCAAAACGTCTGCCCGCGGTGGAGATCAAGGAGGGTCAATGAGCGGCGGTGGAGACAGCGGCGACGGAACTGGCGGGCCCTGACAGCGGTTGAACGCCGATCTCGACACTCTGTGGCGTTGCTGAGAAAGGATGGGATGAGGCGAGACGGGCCGGCGGCGGGAGAGGAGGCGATGGATTCGGACACATTCCCCCAATATTGATCTTCACTGTGCATCTACATTAGTGGATGATGGACAAGGGGGGAGGGTTGGTTGCGTTGCTTTGTTGGCCGCTTATTGATCCTTTCTGGGGGGGGGAGGGGTTGATGTGGGTGGGTTGGAGTTGTGGGTGGGACAGGGTCCAGGTCCAGGGATTCTTTTAGGCTCTGGTGTGTTGCCTTCCGTAGATTCTAGTGAGACGCAGGCTTCAGGATGCGCCTCGGGGAGAGACCGGATGTATGAGAGAAGTGCTTGGCCAACGCTTGATTCCACCCGGATAGGGGTCCGGGTGGCCCACACGTTTCCCTATGCCTCCGACTGAGTTACGAATCCTCACACTAAATGTGCGGGGACTCAACAATCCAGTGAAAAGGAGGGCTGTTCTTTCCCTTCTGGAGGCCTCTATGGCCGACTTATACTTGCTACAAGAGACCCACTTATTGCTGAGGGATTACCACAGGATGCGCTCGCGCTATTTCCCTCACCAATTTTACTCTTCCTCTTCCACTAAAACTGCGGGGGTGGCTATCTTAGTAGCCCAGAGGTTCAGAGGAAAGGTCCTGCAGAAAGGGGCGGAGGTGAAGGGGAGGTTGTTGTCTTATAGATTCTCCCTTGGGGGGGCGACCTTCACGGTCTGTTCTATTTATGCCCCGAATGAAGGTCAGGAAAAGTTTCTACACTCCGCACTCACAGAGGTGGCCGCCTCTCCTGATCGACATGTACTGGTGGGAGGTGACCTGATTTCGGTTATGGACAATGTGCAGGGTAGGTCAGCGCAGCGCTCCACTCAGGCTGGGACACTCTCCGCTGGGGGGTTGGCTAGGCTAACAGACATGGGCATGGTGGATTTGTGGCGTCGATTTCATCCCTCTGAAAGGGAATACACTTATTATTCAAATGCCCACAAAACCTATGCCCGCTTGGATTATTTTTTGGCCTCCCCTTCCTTACAGGCTATTACAACGGCGGCGGAGATAGGATCTGCATCCCTCTCTGATCATTCCCACATGGTGGCTCTGTTCTCCCTGCCCCCGCTCTCACGCACACCGCGCTGCTGGAGGCTGCGCGACTCGCTGCTGCGTCGTGCGGACGTGCTGACGTGGTGGGGAAGGTCCGGGGGGCTATTACTGATTATCTGGCGCATAACAGCACTGACACCACATCTTTGGCCACTCATTGTGTAGCGCTAAAGGCAGTTCTGCGCGGTGAGCTTATAGCGATCTCGGCCGCGGAGAACGCGGAGCGTGCACTGAAACGGGAGGAACTGTCGCTGAGGACGCGAGAACTTGAGCGCATGCACCAATGGACTGGGGCGCCGAGGATCTGTAGGCAGTTGCGACAAGCTAGGCAGCAACTGGCAGCACTCGACCAAGACCGCACGGAATATGCGGCATTGAGGGTGCGACACTTATATTACACTGGGGGAGACCGTTGCGGGAGACTGCTGGGTCATGCACGTCGGGAAAAACAACCGAAACAGTCGGTACGGGAGGTCGTCACGCCGGATGGGCGGGTGGTCACCAAGGACGCGGACATTGCGGGGGCATTTAGCACTTTTTATACCTCCCTGTATACCGGGTCGGTGCTTGACCCGGAAGAAGGTCAGAGGTTCTTGGCCTCGGTCTCCCTCCCTACGTTGACCCCGGAACAGTCAGATCTTCTGGAACGACCTATCCGGCCGGAGGAGGTGATTGCAGCTATCTCGCGCCTCAAATTGGCAAAAGCGCCCAGCCCGGATGGCTTCTCTGCGATCTTTTACAAGACGTTTTGTGCACAAGTGACACCTCTGCTGACCACCCTCTTTAATTCTTTTGCGGACGCTGGGGCGATCACGAGCGATTCACTGGAAGCTACCATCTCGGTCATCCCCAAACCGGGGAAGGATCACTCGAGGTGCGAGGCATATCGCCCTATATCTCTACTCAATGTAGACCTTAAACTCTACACCAGCATACTAGCGGCGCGCCTTGCACCACTAATGCAGGGGCTGATCGACTCGGATCAGGCGGGATTCATCCCTGAACGTCAGACCGTAGACAACACTAAAAGGGCGCTGCACCTAATTGAGAACGTCGGGGGAGTACATGTTGCTTGCGATAGATGCCGAGAAGGCATTCGACCGAGTGCACTGGCCTTATCTCGAGCAGGTGATGGTGAAAGCTGGGTTGGGCGACCAATTCCGTACATGGGTCCTTAACTGCTATTCTTACCCCTCCGCGACGGTCAGGGTCAACGGATTCACCTCGCCCCGATTTTCTATAGAGCGTGGCACTCGGCAGGGGTGCCCGCTGTCGCCCCTGCTCTTTGCCTTGTATATGGAGCCGCTAGCACAACTGATGCGAACCACTCCTGAGGTACGCGGTATCAAATTTGGGGCATATGTCCATACCATCAGCCTGTAAGCTGATGGTCCTCCTGTCCTTGTCCTCCCCGGACACGTCCCTCCCAGCCTGTGTGGAGGTCCTGAATGCGTTCTCCAGAGTGTCGGGGTTTAAGGTGAATATGACCAAGTCGGAAGCCGTGGACCTTTCTCTGGCCCTGCATACGCGAGCCCACCTGCAGAGGCGCTTTCCGTTCCGCTGGGCGCAGAAGTCATTTCCTTATTTGGGAATTCAACTGGCAGCAACGTTATCGGACACGGTCGGGATCGACTATTCACGGCTACGTCGGTTCATTCGTACTGAGCTGAACAGGTGGAAGCACCTCCCTATGTCATGGCTGGGCAGGGTAGCATATAAGTAGGAATCCTCTATATTGGATACCGGGACCTAGCTCACGTGTAGGTAACTGACCCTATTCGTTCAGTGTAACCATTAGAGAAAGAAAAATGTCTTTCTAGTGTCCCCTAACTCACCGGGGTTGCCCCACGGTGACATGCTTCATCATTGGGGCCATCCCAGTTCTCTACAAAAAGTGGCGTGCTGCGACTCACGAGCTACGTAGGAGCACTTAAAAGTGAAAGACTATGTGTAGTGCAATGAAGTGGTGGAGTGGATGTGAGTGAATTTAAAAATACCGTGCTTAGTGGGCCTCAACAAATTTATTTCGCTCCTAGGCAGGTATATTAAAAGTGGGGTGAGTATCACTGTAAACCAACCTATAATGGGGCTTGGTTCAGTGAGAAAGGAAGGTAAACATGTTTCATGCTACCCCTAGCATTTCTTCAGGACCATGCCGGGACCAGCCCTGCATTTGCCACTCCTATATCCTTGATTAAGTGTATTAAAAAACAAAAACTCAATAATTAAAGCATGCATTCACACTGGAGATACATACGTTTGTCTCAGTTGTTGATGTTAGTGAAGTGCAAAATGACACTTCATGGTCTCTCAGGGGGGTCGATTCCACCTATTGGACTCACTGTTCCTGGCTGGTGAAAGCGATCGGTTACACCTAATGGTTGCCTCCCCGGGACCGCATCTTGGGCAGGGTAGCGGCCATCAACATGACGGTCTTACCACAGATTCTATACGTATTCCGTGCCATCCCCCTCCGTTCACCGGATGGCTGGCTTCGCCAGATGCAATCAGAGCTGGCGCAATTTATATGGAATGGCAGGAAACCCCGAATGAAGCTACGTCTCGCGAGGCTACCTCCTGAAAAGGGGGTCTGGGTCTTCCGGATCTCCTGCTTTACTACAAGGCGGTACAAATGAGAACGTTGGTGGAGTGGAGCAGGTGGGAGTCAGATAAACATTGGCTCTTTCAGGACCAGGCGGTCGCGGGCCGTCCGCTCCAGGAAGTGCCGTTTCTCCGCCATCAGCACCGTCCCCCAATCTTTACGCCTCCTACATCACGAGGGTGCCGATAGAGGTCTGGGATTGCACCAGTCTTAAATCTGAGCTGATCACCTTTCCGTCTCCGCTTACTCCCCGCTTACTCCCCTACTCGGACTTCACTCCCGGGATGGATGTGGTGGCATTTCCCTGTTCCATTTGTATACTAAGGAAGGGATTATCCCATTCGAGACTTTCAAACAAGAATACCACCTGCCGGAATCAGAGCACCTCTGGTATCTCCAAGCTCGGCATTGGACGATGCATAGCCAGGTGCGGGAGGGGGCTGATCGACAGCTGCGGCCATATGAATATTGGCTGATCACGAGAACCTCGGATAAACACCTCATTTCTGATCTATACCGCACACTCCTAGACCGGTACTCTCGGGTGTACAACTCGGGCAGGGCGCGCTGGGAGAGGGAGTTGGGGCGCATCCTTAGCACCACAGAATGGGACAGTATTTATTACCGCGCGCGACACCCTGCTTATCACATGGGACTGACCGACACGCTCACCAAAATAGCAACATACTGGTACTATACCCCTGAGAGACTGCACGAAATGGACCACAAAAGGGAGGCGACGTGTTGGAGAGGTTGTGGGGAGAGGGGGTCCTTGACCCATCTATTATGGGATTGTGTCCATCTGAAGGAGTATTGGAAATTGGTGTTGGATGAGGTTGATGCCCACTTTGATACTAAACTCCCTCGCTTTCCCTCCTACATACTACTGGGTTAGTCCAATCCTGTCACATATCCCTTGCGTTCCCGTAGGGGCAGGTTGATTGTCATTGCATTGGGTTCAGCATTGCAGAATATTGTGTCTCTCTGGCGCACCACCCACACGCCCACCTCTCAGGAGTGGCTTTATCGTCTGTGGGCAGTTTTAGGCATGGAAAAGCTCTCCCTGATTGGGGCAGGAGAGGGGGACAGATACGCGGAATTGTGGCAACCATTTCTTTCCCTGCTGTCTACAGAATTTAGAGAGGTTACGTGTCCTAGGTATCTGCGCCTGCTGCGCTTGGCCCAGACCGAACCTGATGGAGTCTGAGGGGCCTTGTCCTTACTTGTGGAGATTGCTGGACCTGGACCTGGGGAGGGAGGGGGGATGGTGGGGTAGTTGGATCAAGGGGAGGATCGGGGTAGGGTGGTTCTTTTTGGGGTTTTTATTTTTGTGTTTTTTGTTTCCCAACATCTTGACAACTGTAGCCTATGCAGCGGCAGCACCCGTTCAATGGGGCTTGGCGGGAGACTCTCCGAGGTGGCTATTTACTCGGGGGATACCTGAGGCTGTAAACCACGATATTCTCATCCCCCCTACCTCGCCCCCCCCACTTTGAAACGCGTCCGGCCCTTCGGGGTAGTAGGCGGCTTGCTGTGTTAAATACCGACTGCATTACTGTTATCACTGAAACACCTGCACGGAACCACGATCTCAAGCCGGCCCATCGGGTTGTAGGCGATTTTGTCATGAATGTTTGCTTCTACAATACTAATAAAACAGATTTAATACTAAACCATGACCAATCACTGTAAATAACCTTTCATGTTGAACCAATTGTTTTGTACATATATCCTTTATCACTTTGTCAGCCTGCACCTCTCGCTGTTTTTCTCACTTGTCACTTTCGCCGTCATCTTTATGTCACGAGCACAACGTGCACCAAGTCTCTTAGGGTTGCCTTTGCATTTTATTCTTACAGTGTTGATATAACTGTTGTGTATGAACTGCATTTTCAAATATATGATGCCATGAGCACATTTAAACAAACTACCAGTGGTCTCCCTTTTTTCCTTTAGGTAATGTTGTGTACATACATGTGTATTTGTCTTTTTTATTGAATCTGGTTGAGACATTGTTGCTAGTTTTCTCTTACCTACCCCGATCTCAACCTGGTCTATGGGTTATACTCCTGTTGTAAGTTACCCCATTAAAAACTTAGCACCACTTCAGTTTCCGGCATTAACTCTCAAGGCGGGCGGGGCGGTATGTGTCCTTAGCCATCTGTGCCAAAATATGCAAACAGGGATGCCTATTTGTTAGAAAAACAATGACAGCCAACTTCTCATAACAATGTTTAAACGTCTGCAACATGATTTTCCATTCACTGAGCGCCATCTCGTGGCTAATATTTTAACATATTTTACACAGAAGCAAAAGAGAAAAAAAGCGAATGAAACCTGACGTGGTAGGTAGGATATTTAAAAATCTCTTGGGCGTCAATTCTCTTAACCTACTATTTCTGTAGACTACAATGCACGAACGCTGTACAAACAACTGAATATGCGCCATTAATATTTTTATTTCCCTAGCGGTCTGGAAATGGACCCCAAACATACCACGATAATCCTCATCGCCAGGGCTTTATATGGGATGGAAAAACGGGGGGGGGGGGGGTCACTCGACGGTACGTGGCCTAAATAATGAAGTGCGTGGCTTAAACACACCTGTCCTTAGCATAGCGTGCCGCCCGACTGCTATTTTGCACTTTCTGACATTGCATCCAGATATATAATACAGCAAGTAACATTATACCTACAACAAGCCAGGACTATTGGCTTCGTCAATGGTTAGCTGCATAAGATAAATAAGCAACAACTATGGCTTCGCTGTAAGGAAGAAAATTGAAAATGCTTCAGTTCTGAATTGATGAGACTGTGAAAGAACTATAACGAGTCTCTTCGAAATTACATCAAAGGCAGTAAAGAATGGTACTGTTGCAGAGTTAATATTTTTTTTTTCACCCTAAGGGTGAGGCCAGAAATGGAGAGCCCGAAAGGGACCAGTCTCAGCATCTGTTTTTTGCAGAGGCAGGACCCGGCCTAGCTCAAGAAGCTTAATACTCTTCTTTTCAAGTAACACCTTCTCTGAAAGTAACCCCTCCAAACAATGTACAAACAATATATGGATTTTCAGTCAGTTATAATGGCGCCTTGCATTTTCTACCTAAAAAAACAAAACAAAATCCCACTGGTCACAGTCTGTCAAGTACACTTCAGTTTTTCTCATGGGGGATACACAAAACAATTCTTTAAAAAAAATCTAATAAAAGTACACCATTGCATGCCAATTTAAATTTGGGGAAACCATGAAAAACCAATTGAAATCATTTTGATCCCTTTTTAGTTAGAAGCGTACCAGACAGTGCAGTTTTCTGGTAGCTAAAGACATCTAGAGAACATTCTGAAAGCTGTGCATTGGAAGACAGAGGTCAAATGTCAGGCTCTGTCTTCTGAGGAAGCTTGGTGTTCCCATTTCTTTCTCGGACTTCAAAATGAGAGGATTTTTATGTGACAATCTGGGTGTGTGAAAGGAAATGCTTTTTTCTAGCACACTGTCGTGTAGTTCCTACCAATCTATATAGGATCTGCGCATTTAGACAACATAAACTAAAGGATTGGTGGCCAGACTGATTCCAGACACACCCAAAGGATATGTTAGTCTGTAGACCAGCTAGCTCACAATGCCACTATGGCCCCCCGTTACCAATGAGCAAATAGTTTCAGGCAACTATCGAACATGACAACCTTGAACCCTCAGGGATAGTGGAAACAGTGCAGTAATTTTTGCTCAGTCACTCTCGCTCACTTTGTCTCAGAGAGATACACGGAATAAACAATGGGGACGTTTTTAATAAGCATTTATTGAACCAGCATCCTCCTAGTGTAAAATACGTGTGCTGCTACAACCATTAGACAGAAACATAAGATTACCAGCACAAATAGAGAAATTAAAAGGTAGAATTCTACCATGGTGCTTTTGTCTGAGCGTCCCAGTGGGGTGGAAGGGTGTACTAAGCTAGGGAGGCTGTGTGAGGTTAGGGGTGGAGGGAGGGTTGGAGGGGGGTTAGAGAGCTCTCTTAAGGGGAGGAAAAAGATTACCTGGTACTATGGTTTATATTTTTTGACCACTATGCTTTATGTGTCAATATCATATTGTTTTGAAAGGAGACAGTTGTCAGGGGGTTTTATACCAAGAAGCAATGGGGAGGCTTAAGATATGCTCTATCAATGTTGGAGGACTGAATGATTGGTCCAAGAGGCAAAGATTGGGGTATTTTGCAAGAGAAAATCAGTTAGATATAATTTGTCTACAGGAGACCCACCTACCGTGGGCAAAAAAACATCTATTCAATATCAAAGGCTTTGATTTGTTGGCATGCTCCTCCCAGACATCTACTATAAGAGGGGTGACAATCCTGGGGAAACCATGTTTGGGAGGCATTGGCCGCTCCCATGTAGATCCATGGGGGCGATGGGCAATTGTTGAACTTAAGATGGGGCTTACGCTGAGTGTAATTTATGGATCTAATCAGGACGAGCCGGAGCTGTTCGACAAGCTAGAAATAGAATTAGCGAATTGGACATCTCCTCTTATTTGCTGTGGGGACTTTAATATCGCTGCAGATTTCAGGGATAGGGATGGGACCAGTATCTATAAGGGATGTAAGCCCAGGGTTTATAAAGCTGTGTGCTCTTTGATTGGGTTGTATAGTTTAATTGATGTTTGAGTTCATAAAGAGCAACATGACCCAGGGTTCACATATTTCTCACACCCGCACAAGAAATACACTAAATTAGATTATTTTCTTATCTCATCTTTAGAATTGCCTAGGGTGGGGATTATAAAACGTCCAAAACTTATCTCGGATCATAATCCCTTGGTCTTATTTTACCAAACAGAGAAAACCCCGAAGGTTAGTTCCAGATGGACATTTGAGAGGAGACTTCTGGCTAATCCTAAATTTGGAGAGCACTTAAAAAAATGGGTTGGAGAGTTCTTCGATGCAAATAGGTTTAGTGCCTCCCGCAATTGCGTCTGGGATACTTTTAAAGCAGGATTAAGGGGTGAGACGGGTAGCTTCTCTGCTATGCAGAGGAAAGCAGACCAGAAAGAACATGAGGACTTGGCCGGGCAGCTTATGAAGGCAGAGGAGTTACATCTAAGCGGTATTATAGGGGGAAAGGATACAGATCAAAGCCTTCAAAAAAATGTGTCCATTAAGGCTGACCTTAACAAATGGATAGTACAGAAAAATGCAGATGAATATCAGGTGGACAGGGGTGAAATGTACGAAACTGGGGAGCAGGCCGGGAAGCTTCTGGCATTGAAAATCAAGCAGCAAAGCAGTAGGAATGTTATTTTAAAAATCAGCGAAGGAGATCAGGAGTTTGTAGAGCCAGCAGATATCCGTAGGGTGTTTAAAAACCTCTATCAACATCTGTATAGCGAGGAGGATAGGGTAACATCGGTAGGATTGGCAGGTCTGGAGCAGGGTAATTTTGGCCATAGGCTATCAGATCAGGATAAATTAACGCTCGAGGCCGACATGACTATAAGTGAAGTGGAAGAAGCTCTGCAAGATCTGGCGGCTGGGGAGGCTACAGGGCCTGATAATATCCCTATCGAGGTATACAAGTGACTGCGGGATGTGCTGGCCCCGTTTATGCTGGATCTGTTTAATGGTGTAATGTGCTCTGGAGCTGTTCCTGTTTCTTGGAAAAGTACCAATATTGTTGTCTTTCATAAGAAGGGTAAGGACAAGGAAGAACCAGGCTCTTATCGCCCAATATCCCTCATAAATGCTGACACTAAAATGTATGCGAAGGTCTTGGCCAGGAGGCTGGGAGGGATCATCGGCGGTCTAGTCTAACCATGGCAGCACGGGTTTGTACCGGGTCGTGACACCGCGGATCACATCAGGCGGGCAATCACATTATTTTATGCCCAGGCTGCGGTGGGGGGTCGGATTGCCATGATCCTTCTGGATGCGGAAAAGGCCTTCGATCGTGTCACTTGGAGCTATTTATGGGGGATATTGGAGCAGAGGGGCTTTGGCCCTAATGTCTTGAGGGCTATAAAAGCCATGTATGTCGAGCCAGTAGCAAAAGTCCAATTAATGGGTGATAGTTCTGAAGAAATCTACGTATTGCGAGGGACCCGACAGGGGTGCCCCTGCTCGCCAATTTTATTTGCTCTATACATCGATCCTCTGGTCAGAAAGATCTTAGACTGTGAGAATATCACTCGGGTGGTGCGCAATGGGTATGAAACCAAATTATTGGCGTATGCAGACGATCTGGCTATAACAACGCCAGAGCAGGCTATGGCGGCCCTTATAGGATCACCTCTGAATTTGGACAATATTCAGGATACCATCTCAATGAATCAAAAACCCAGAAAATTTGTTCAAATAATATTCCAAAGAGGGATGATAGATATCTGGAATCAGCTGTATATTTGGGGGTTAGGATCAACTCCAAGGTAAACTCAATTGTTGAGGAAACTTTCGTGCCAGTACTGAAGACAATTACGGCTGAGTTAAAAATAATCGATTGTATACATCTGTCCACAATAGGCAGAGTTAAGGTTATTAAAATGACCATGTTCCCCAAGATACTGTACCTTTTTCGTACTATCCCATTGGTGGTCGGGGAGGAAGTGCTAAATTCTATAGAGGCAGCCTTTGCGAATTTTATCTGGCAATACGGTAAAATTAGACGGTCTATGAAGTATCTCTCACTCCCATTGGACAAGGGGGGGGGGTTAGCGGCTCCTAATATAAGATTTTATATGTTGAGCTGTCTTTTTAGTCAGATGGCTATCTTATTAGATGGCATTTCAAACGGGTCTGACTCGTCTTTAGAGTTAAAATACCCCCTTCCATTTTTGAGCTCATAGTAGGCAAAGAAACTACCGGTGTCTTGCTCCGTAAAACAGACAAACGTTATTATAATAAAAAACGATACAAGATATTGGAAAGTGCTTGGAAGGTCTGGAAATGTATCCAGAAGCATCTGGGAATCCCTAAAATTAACTATTATACCCTACTCTGAAATTCTAGTTTGTTTCCTTATCTTAATATGGACAGACTTTGGAGATTGTGGAAGGAACAAGGAATCAGAAGATTGGGAGATTTGTTTGGTGGAAATACGATGTTGAGCTTTAATGAGATTCAGAGAAAATATCGAATCCCTGCTTCGCAAGGTTTTAAATTCTTGCAGATACATCAAACGCTATTAAGGATTAGACCACCCATCATTCCAGGGGGGAAAAACAAGGTGGTGGATTATGTATTGTGTGGGAGTGTCAAAATTAACCCGATCTACAAAGTCCTAATGTTAACTCTCCAAGATGATGCGAATAAAATGGAAACAGCCTGGATGGCAAAATTAGGGGATCCAGATGTTGATCTAGCTAAGGCTCTCGAATGGTTCCGCTCTACGAATTTGAGAGCCCAGCATTATAAGACGGTATTCAACCTATATTTCACCCCGGCTAAGCTATTTGGGTGGGGCAAGAGGGAAGATGACAAGTGCCCTAGATGCTCTGAGGGGCCAGCTGATCTTGCTCATATATTTTACTATTGTAAAAAACTATCAGAGATTTTTATAAATATCCAGAAACTCTGGGAGAGATCATCCTAACCCCTACCCTAATGATCCTTGGGCATGATAGTAAACTAAGTCTGAATAAGGAGGAAGAAGCGTTTGTGTTTATGTCTGTCGCGATCCTCCGGATTATGCTGGAAGCAGGCTGGAAGGATATCGCGGCTCCCTCCTTCCAGATGTGGCTCTCCCGCCTGTTAGGGGTCCATAATATAGAGACAGCCCTATATAGGGGAAGAGGTAGGAGAATGAGAGAGCTAGGGCAAAACCTATGGGCCCCGTTAAAAACCTGGAGAGAATCTTGCCTACAACATGATTAGGAATTCTAGGATGTCTTACTCGATCTTATGGTTTTTACTCCTGACTTAGATGAACTGTTGTATTACGTATGTATTTGTATCTCATGGTTTATGAACTTATTTATATCTGTCTTGTTTTTAACTATGTGATACGTGTATAGTGGTCTTATGGTTATCGTATATTATTTTCAATGGTTTATACCAGGTAATCAATAAAAATAAAATAATAAAAATTTAAAAATTTAAAAAAAGAATTCTACCATGGTGCTAAAACTGATTATATGCAGGCATATAGATACATGGCAGTAATCATTAGTACTCATACGATGCGAACCCTAGCTAAGTGTACCCAGCATGCATGTAGGTGGAAAGCCAAGCATTCCCCTGGAAAAGAGCCAACCCCATTACCTGATGGGAGGGAATAAAGGACTCTGTCTTGGTCTCGAGTTGGACAATCCGCGAGGGATGTCAGACCAATGTGCACTGAAGTGTCTGTGTGCAGGGACTTCAGCGTTTCGTGTCAGTGTGTCAGCATGGAAGATTTCTCCCCTGGTTTGCTCAGCAGAGATGTGTTACTTATATATCCAAAAGGTACCCTCAGGGATTCTACCTAGATGTGTCATGGTACTGTGGGAACGTCAGAGAAGGATGACGATAGCGGTGAACCTTATACAGAGTTATTATGGGAAGAAGATAATCCTGCTGTGATACTAAAAATCCTCATGCATAATAAATGAGTCTAGTTTTCAGAGAAAACCACACAACATTTATTCGGCACCTAACTAGGTAAAAGGTCAGTGCCAGAACCGTTATGTAGAGCAAGGTAGGACAAATGTAGGTAAAAGGTTGTGCAACTACCTAGGCCTATATTGAGGTGAATTGGGATTCATAACAACATAACAACATTTAGATGGCTGTAAATTAACTGTGCAAATATTTCAGATTATATCAGAATTAGGAAATCACAAATGAAGCACTTTTTTGTCCTTCTGATGTGTGGTGGAAACATATTTGAATACAATCAAAACAAATCAATACACTAGGTGAGGCATTTCTACATTATCGTTTGTGCACAGTATAGTTTTATCAGTAAAACTGTATGCCTGTGCAAAAATAATGGTCATTTCAATTGAAAATGAGTTGTCTGTAATGGCAGTGCGTTACCACACCATGCATACTCCACTCTATGTCACTCCACGCCACTCCACTCCACTCCACTCCACTCCACTCCACTCTACCCCACTCCACTCCACTCTTCGTCACAATACTTTACTCCACTCCAATCTATGTCATTCCACTGTATGCCACTCCACTCTACACTTCACTCAATGACACTCCATTAAAAACTACTTCACTCCACACTGACACTCTACTCCATTTCACTCTACGCCGCTTCACTCTACACCACTATAGGCTACTTTACTCTACACCACTACATTTTAATCACCTCTATGTCGCAAGAATACCTTTATGGTCAGTTTTTTTCAGATATCCTTGGACACAGCGCCGGGACTCTCCCAGGAGTATCTGTGCACTTTACAAATCCTAAATCAAAATAAAATCAAACTCCACTCGATACATTCCACAACAATCCACTCCACTCAGTGCCACTCTACACCACTTCACTCTTCTACACTCCATGCCACTGCACTTCACTCTATCCCACTTCACTCAATGACACTTAACTTTACGCTACGCGACTCCACTCTACTCTACTCTACATCATGGCACTCCACGTCACACCACTCTACAACACTTTATTCCACTATACAACACTTTACTCCACTCTATGACACTCTACTCCACACTGCTTTGCGTCACCCCACTCTACGCAATTCTATGCCACTTAATTCCAGGCCACTATACTATACTTCACTCTATACAAGTCCACTTTACAACACTCTACACCCCTCCACTCTTTGGCACTCTACTCTATGACACTCTAATCCACTGTACACAACTCCCTCTATGACACTCTACTCCACGCTATGCCCCTCATCCCTAAGCCCTTCTGCACCTCTCCACTCTATGACACCCCACAACACTCTACTCCACGACACTCCACTCTATGAAACACCACACAATGAGATGCCACACCACTCTATGAAATACCACTCCACTCCTTATCACTCTCCTCTACTAATTTTTTGCCAAGCTGAGCAACAGCCATGCTGGTGTACAACATGACTAAAGCACACTGGCACAGCCAATAGCCGTGGCATAGGTGAGACCTATTGGCTTTGCTAATGATTGTTAGACTAACAGCGCTGAAGAAGCAAGGATTGATGTGTAATACATGTAGGATGTAAACTTTGACTTTAAAGGCTAAAATTTGTGATATTCAACTCCTAAATAATAAACCGGATTACAACATGGACTTTCTTTTTTAATGCTGAGTTAGGGATGTGAAATACTGTATTTTTGATTAAAGGGTTTTAAAAGATTTGTAAAAATGAGCTAATAAATGATCATTTATGATATATAGATTTTGGACTTAATTTAATCCATAAAGAATTGTTTTGATGCGTCGTCTGCGAGAAACAATTTAGTGTGCTTCAGTATTTAATAAGCCTATAAGCCACTTGCCCCACTAGAAACAAAAGGGGAGAATCCTAGCGACTGCAAGCAATTTTTACCTGACTCCACGGTATAGTACACTTTTTACCTTTTTGTTTCGAGCTCGTTACCTTTTAGCTTGATTTCCACTATATAAATTATGAATATATACACTGCATTCATCATTCTGTAACTATACTGATGCAAATGGGTACAGGATGCAAAAGGAAACTCAGCAGAAAGGATTTTCATAACTCATGAAGACAAAGTTTAGCTACATGGTATGAAAAAAGTTATTTACCTGCAACTAAAGTTCCCCAGCATTAGTATCTTTCGTAGATTCACATTTTTTATTTACACTGTTTTTATTAATTAATTTTATTAGTGTCTGCTTAGGATGTCGGCTCAGGCCTGTGAAATTGGAGGGTCTACACATAATCTGGGAAGGGGAGGGTGGCGATCTGAAGCCAGAGTACAGTGAGGCGTAACATGTGTAAGGGTGTTCGAGGCTGAGCTGGTACACTGATGCAACTGTGTGGGAGTTGGTAGTGCGAGAAGAATACAAGGAATAATGAGGGCACCACTGTGTCTGGTGGCATCAGGGATGAGGGACACACTGGAGCAACTGAAGGGCTGGTGCCTAGCACGGAGGGGATCGCTGGCAGTTGCCAGAAGATTGGGATTTACGGGGGTGGGTCATCATTCCAGGCGAGCTGCAGGAAATGGTCTAGGAGAGCATCCCAGGCTGTAGATAGGGGACACTTGCATAGGTGCCAGGACTCTTCGTAACGCAGGGCTCAGTCCTCAACCCTCCCCCACCGGGCAGCGCCCCATGCCAGGCAGCCACTGCAGGGGCCTGAGTCTCACTCAATTGTAGAGTGAGGGTTCATTGAGCCAGGAGGAGTGCAAGGTCAGCAAAGCACGCTTTCACCTCCGTACATTTTCCACGCTTGAAAATGCCCAATGCACAGGCCTTCCATGTGTAAATGTCAGGGAGTTTTGTGACCTCTCGGACTATCCATGGTAAAAATACCATCCAAGCCAACCTGAAATTAATAAAAGCAACGCCTGTCATGTATTTCACTATCATTTAGCTTTGTACAGACACAAGGGAGCACCCCGTATAAGTCAAAACAATACCCTTTCAGACATGGAGAGCCTTATAAATTATGCCAAAAATACTGTGCATGGAGTGGTAAAACGTTTTGTCATTTTAGAGCTCAGCGTGGATGGTACAGTGCTAATCCTATGCTTAAAAACTTTGGTAGAAAAGCAGACATTTGAGGTGAGCAAATTCAGAGTGTCGCTGGTGTTGTACGGTGCTCTACCAGGGGTTGCTCTGCACCTAAACTTGGGAACTACACAGAGTTCTCTGCTTTTTTTTGGCATAATTTATGCGCCACTCTATGCCTGAAAGGGTATTGCTTTTACTTATACTGGGTTCTCCCTTGTGTCTGTACAAAGCTAAATCTCTCTAAAGAGCTATAATGATAGTGAAACATGTTAGGAGTTTCTTTTATTAATTTCAGGTTGGCTTAAATTATATTTTATCGCTCCAAAGCTGTAATACTGTGCCTGGAGAGGAAAAAAGCTTTTGTCACTTTACAGCTCCAGTGTGTATGGCACTGTGCTAATCCTATGCCGAAAAACCTTGATAGAAAAGCAGACATCTGAGGTGAACAAATTCAGAGTGTCGCTGGTGTTGTAGGGTGCATTATACAGGAGCTGCTCTCCACCTAAACTTGGGAACTACCCAGAGTTCTCTGCTTCTTTTTTGCATAATTTATGTAGTACTCTATGCCTGAAAGGGTATTGTTTTGACTTATACTGGGTGCTCCCTTGTGTCTGGACAAAGCTAAACCTCTCTAAAGAGATATAATGATAGCGAAACACCTGTCAGGGGTTTCTTTTATTAATTTCAGGTTGGCTTAAATGGTATTTTATCAATCCAAAGCTGTAATACTGTGCCTGGAGAGGTAAAAGGCTTTTGTCATATAACAGCTCAGTGTGGATGGCACTATGCTAATACTATGCTTAAAGACTTTATTCTAGAAATGGCAAACAATTTTGTCTCTTTCTATCTAGGCGTGGATGGCATTATGCTAATCCTATGCTTAAAAACTATGATAGAAAAGCAGATATTTGAGGTGAGCAAATTTAGAGTGCCACTGGTATTGTGGGGTGCTCTATACTGGAGCTGCTCTCCACCAAAACTTGGGAACTATCCAGAGTTCTATGCTTCTTTTTTACTACTTCAAATAATGTCAACAGTGCCAGAGACTATACAGAGTCTATCCATCTCATTACATGAGCAAATTAAACCAATGAGATGGAGTGACAAATACCCCCTTCCCTCAATCCCAGTCCCTACCCATTACTGAATCCACTTAGGCACCAACTGCCAGATTTTTTAAACGAGTCTTTTGGTAATGTGTACAAACAGGCTTCTAAAAGTAGGTGTGTTGCATTAAAATCTATGAAAGATACCGATGCTTAAGAACTACAGTTACAGCCACGTATTTTATTTAATCTGCAGCGTTGGATCTTTCAAAGGCTCACATGCTTAAATACAGATTAACAAAACAAATAATTCAACACCAGTTGATGTTAGGAATATACCTACCTTAAGCAAAAAGGTTTCTCATCACCATTTGTCCCACCATTTCCACTCGAGTATATGTACGAGGAGTAACGCTGGATACAAAAACGTGTGGCGCTGAAAGTCACTGCTCTCAAATTTTCATTATCAATATTCCATTCAAAAGCTAAAAAGAGCTGGTCTGTTTGCAGAATGTCATGGTTCTCTCCAAATAAAGCTTAAGGCATATTTTGACACCTATTAGGAAGGCATTATCTCTGTAGCAGTGGCTGGCTTCAGGACATAAGTGGGCAGCATACCTATTTATTCAGAGAAAAGGATTAAGGTAACAGTCTGAACTTAGGGTTATTTCTATGGATGACTTTATCTATAAGAACTATATAACAATACAGGGTGTGGCTCTTAATCAGTAAGGCTGAGCCCTTTAACCATAAAAACAAACCAACCGCCAATACTGATGAACATTTATAGATCTTATATACCTGGCGCAAGATCAATAAATCAATGCAACCATACGCTACTCAATAGCATTTATTTCAATAGCACCTATTCTTTTATATTTCTCATTTTATAAAAGACACAATAGTACTTCATATTCAAAATTTCTTTTAAAAAAGACCACGACAAAAATGCAGAAGAAAGAAGAGTTTTCAACACAATCACATACTCATTTCACTCCCAGTCAAACTCAATCATTCGTACCACAATTCTCATTCACCCACAACTAACAACCTACACACAATAGTATGTCCACCCCTTGGGTCCCTGGATTTAATCTTAAACTGGTGGACAAAGGTGTTAAAACCAAACAAAGCAGTAGTTGATATCCTAGTTGGTTGTGCACACTGTTTCCTCCTGGACACCCACGATTGGGATGGTGGGACAAGAAGTAGATACTTTCGAGAAGGTAGTGACGAGTGGTTTGGAGAAACTACTAGACACCAAGGTCTGGACACAGAACAATCTATCAAAACTAGAAAGGGAAGCACTAAAAAACGTGTCAACCTGTGAAGAGATCACCATAAAACCAGGTGACAAGGGAGGGAGCATAGTCGTATTAAAGACAGATGACTATGATCAGAGAATGCTCAAATTATTAGAAAATAGATTACACTATAAACCATCCAATGCCAAGGAATGGGAGAATCTTAAGAAGAAAGTTAGGGAAGTGGTAAACTATGCAAGAGAAGATGAGATTATAAGTGAGGAAGAATATCGATTCCTGATTAACGAACATCCCAAAATACCTGCCATGTACGGGCTCCCGAAGGTTCATAAAAGTATGGATGATCCGCCAATGCGCCCAATTGTCTCTGGGATAGAGTCATTGACTGAACCATTGAGCCAATACGTAGATCATTTCATTCAACCTTTGGTTGCCTGTTTACCGTCGTATATAAAAGATACGACACATATGATTTCAAAAATAGAAGGCATTGAGTTCAACAAAAATACTCAATGGCTAGTCTGCCTAGACATAGAATCGTTGTTTACGAATATCCCGCAACAAGATACAGTAAGGATGATGGAGGACATCCTGAGGAATGAAATGGGAGACCTTAGTCCCCAGGATACTTTCATCATAGATTGCATAGAAATCATTTTGAAGAATAACATATTTTTATTCAAGAAAGATTTCTATTTACAAACAAAAGGCACCAGCATGGGTGCCACATGCGCACCAAGTCTGGCATGCCTTTATGTGGGGAAATTCGAAGAACACCATATCCACAACGAAATGAGTCCCCTTTATGAAAATGTGCTATATTGGTCTAGATTTATAGACGATATTTTTTTTATTTGGGACGGTACAGAAGAGGACCTCAACAACTTTCTAGAGTGGATAAACTGTGGGGATCCCAACTTAAAATTCACCTCCACAAAAAGTCAGAAAACAGTAGACTTCCGGGATATTAAAATTATAGAGAATTATAGAGAAGAGAAGGAAGGTACCCTGAATGTTGAACTATATGTTAAGCCATCTGATAGGAACACACTTCTCCACCATACTAGCTACCACCCTAGGTGTCAGAAAGATGGGATACCTTTTAGCCAATTCCTGCGAGTTAGGCGTCATTGCAGCGATAGACAGACCTTTGAAATGCATGCAGAAACACTTAAGGTCAAGCTGGCACAAAGGGGCTACCCTAAGCGACCAATTAAAGAGTCGTATAAACGCGCTAAATATTACAATCACGATAGCCTTTTTGAAACCAGAGAAAAAACAAAAGAACAGGAATAATAATGGTGTCTGATTTTAATGGTTTTAGTAACAAAGTAAAGAACTTGATCAACAAGAATTGGTCTATACTCAATAAAACGGGGGTTACTCCAATGGAAAAACCCATCTATGCCTATAGAAGAAACAAAACTATTAGAAATCATTTAGTTCAGACTTTTAGAGAACCCAAAACTGCCAGTCAGAGGAGCTTAACCACCAATGCTCCAATTAGGGGCAACCTACCATGTGGGACTTGCACGCATTGTAAAAACATCGTTAAATCTGATAAGCTTGAGGTGAATGGTATTTCCCATTGGATGAATGACCATGTAAACTGTCGAACATCCAATGTAGTTTATATACTGATTTGTCCGTGCAACAAATGCTATGTTGGTGAGACTGGGCGAGAAATGCGCCAGCGTCTTACGGAACATCGTTCAGCATTAAACAATAAGAAAAAGAATGCACCATTGGTTGAACATTGGGTCACTGAAAAGCATAGTGTAGATGACATCAAATGGTTCATTCTCGAAAAAATTAAAATATCAGCGAGAGGTGGGGACCTTAATAAGAAAAGGAAACAAAGAGAACAGTTTTTCATGTCCAAATTTAAAACATACTATCAGGGTTTGAATGCCCGTGAAGAATGTGATAGATTGATCAGGTAGGACGTGACTAATCCCTATGTGCAACAAACTGAACCATAACATGTATAGAATGTGAAAATTAACAATGATGATTTGACTCATTTTGTGTAAATACCCGTGAAGTAAACCTAATGAAAATTTGAAGATACCATTGAGAAAATTTAGGGGCTGCAACAATATGATTTGAACTTGAATGCATTCAAAACTGTTCCTATATTGAAAAGTGATGTATGTATCTGTACAGGGACCTTTACAAACTATCTAAAATATTAACACCTCTGCACGAAGTCATACTATGCAACCATGTTATTATGGATTTATTGATAATTCGATATGTGTAGACAATTGGAAAGTGAGGTATGTACTTTTACGGGGGACTTTTACGAACTATCTAAAATATTAACTTCTCTGTAAAAAGTCATACGAAGTAACCATGTTATTATGGAATTATTGATAATTCGATATGCGTAGATGACTCATTAGTTGATTATGTTGAATGTATATTTTGAATGAACGATATACTATGCCTTACTGTCTTAAGTCTAATCAGCAAGGAACAGATTTGGTTTAAAGAATGTATACTCAATGTGAAGAATTAATGCCATGTTATCGATTTGATAGTTGAACTAATGTTGTATGCATTGAATTTTATGTTCGGTCCAAAATGCGAGTTATAAATAGAAGGTGCAAAATGTATACAACTGTCTTTTGCTACAATTAGTTTTCTCCCGTGCATGAAATGAAGTAAATAGAAGCCCCCTATAAAATGATGCAGTAAAAGAAAGGAATTGGAATTATTTGTGAGATAACGAAATAATAATATAAATTAGAAAAGTCGGTCTATATTTATTCACTCTTTTTTTAAAATAAATGGCCGTTCAGTTGGTTCCTTCAAATTAATATCTAAATGAATATCGCCAACTTAAAATAAATTTAAATAGACGCTTTACTATACACTCAGCAATGGCCGATCCGCTATACTGAAATAAACCAATGAACTAAAAACGACAACAGGCGTGTTCGTTACGTAATGACGCTTGCCTTTCAGGGCAAAAAACTACTGAGAACTACCAAAATGGTGGACAGCAATGCCGAATTAAGCAGATAATTCATACTAATCAAGTAACTAATTAAGATAGACTCAGTATAAATACTGGAAGCCGCCGTCCTCTCTCATTCCACCGGTGAAGGAGAGGTCGTGTCGGATGTAACATCGAATGAGACTGAAGGTAAGGACATGAGTAGCGTGTGATGGCTTCGGATCGGTTCGTTATAGGGGGATACTGGCCATATATACTCTCTACGCTAGCGACTAAAAAGATTTCTTGAGCCGTTTTTGTTAAATTTGTTAAACTTGCCAAGTGTGACCGTCTTGAAACGAATTTACCGTAAACCGCCCTGCCGTTTGTTGATTTAATGTGGCAAGAGCTAACTGCCTCGCTTGTAGTTACAGACGGGCGGCACAGGACATAACTCGAAAGCTATCTGGGTAAACGAGTCTCCGAGCCGTCCAGTTAAATTTTCATAGTGCGACCCTAAGTAAATGGGCGATAGAGATTGCTAAATGCACTAGCGGAGCAGCAGCTTTGTTTACTAAATATGTTAAACGCGGTAAACGAGCCTCTGAGCCGTCTTGTTAAACCTTCGTAGTGCGACCCTAAGCAAATGGGCGATAGAGATTGCTAAATACACTAGCGGAGCAGCGGCTCTGTTTACTAAATATGTTAAGCGTGGTCTCTGGTTAGAAATATAGAGATCAAACACAATTTAATCATGTGTATTTCAGTGCATATACCTCTATGTGTAGAAATATGGAGTACGTGTTACACCGGATTGTCAATATCCAAAGATTAAGAGATGCTTCCATTCTCACCCCTCATTTCTAGGTGACCAGTGCATGAGTGAGAAGTCCCAAATAGAAACCTGAGGGCGATTGAAAAAACCCCAGGACACAATAGAAGTTACAACAACTTTGCTAAAAAGGAACAGTATCCTTAACTCTATTGGTATGTATTTAAAGTATACTGAAGAACAGTAGGATATTTTTTCCTAAAGAATCCTAGATAGAGATAGGTATAAATAAATATCCCTAGTCTTTCAGGTCGCACCTAAGTCAACATAAGAGACTCTGCGCAGATTGAAAGTCGCAGTCAATAATAAAGACACGAGGAACATCAATCTTCCTGGTTTTAAAGTGAGTGTGTAGGATCACATCCATCTTTCCTCCCTCATAAGGTTAAGTCAATATGGCCAACATGTTATTTTCTCTAATATAGAAATCGTGTTACTCATGAAGTACGAGTGACTATGAAGTGGACCTAGTTACAAATGTTTCCGGCTCGGTCCAGAACCCCACATAATATGGTTCAAGGCAAAATAATCGAAGTAAGAGTGCCTCTAATATAAATTTTCTTTAACATGCGAGTGACACTCTGTGTAACCAGTAGACTAAGTAGTTAATATGAGCTTTACTCTCAAATTAGAGCAATAAGACTAATTGTATGTATTTATTTTTAGATTGAAGATACACTGTTTTTAATTTAAAGATCTGTCCTGAAGAAGGTGTGGTAACAGAACAAAGCACCGAAACGCGTCGACCAAGGATTTTTATTACTGTCTTATTTATGATATGTTTTTTGTGATTTATATGTAAGAGTAACTATTATGTACAAGATGTTTATCTTATAATTTGTATTGTATAGGACACCATTATACTAAGTACAGCATCATGTATTCAAGCATACAATTGTCTTGAAATGGTATATGAACATGTATTGTGTATATACAAAAAAAATTTTTAATCAAAATTTAATGAACTAATAAATAATTGAGAGTTTTAAATAAGCTTACTGGTGTACAGATATAATCATTAGTGTCACTGCTGCATGTTTGAAGGCATTATTAATGTGTAGGCCTGTCGGTCACATATAGAAATAGAAATAACACAGAAAGGAATTGCCTTTTTTGTCATTGTTTACACCCAGTCCTTTCTGGTTCTTTGGGTAGCTCTCGTTTTTTTAAGCTAGTTGGTTGTGCACACTGTCCCCTCTCAAAATATTAACAATTCAGTCAAAAAATATTTACAAGAGCACAACACGACCATCCTAATTTAAACAAACAATTGTTTGGTGAAAAAAGAAGAACGAGGGTCTACGTGTTTCGAACCCACGTGTTTCCGGGGTTCTCATCAGGACCAAAGACACTGTATAAAAAATGAAAGAAAAAGGATTTGTACTTTTAAAAAAACCTTCTCATTAACGTGTGCTACCATCAAAATTTGTTTCTTCCAGCCAAGCTCTTACCAATTTAACTCTCACCTATGATGGACATTTCTACAAGGGTAAATGCTGTGAAGACACTGCAGAGGAAAGGAACAGAAGAAAATAGACGAACAGTCCCGTCAAAATTTAGGTCTAACTTGTGACTTTCAGACAAACACACCTCAACGGCAGACACTTACTTTATCGGTTCAATGCTGGGTCGTGGTGTGGACAACCGCTAATGCTGGTGCATATCTTTCGTTGTAAAGTAATTTCCTAAGGAGCCCAATCTACAACGGAGATAGCACAATTGGCTGTAATTTAGATGTTTGTACAGGAACTCCTTCCTTTCCGTTTGTTTCCGATAGCTTCACACGTACCTTTAAAGCCACCAGGCGCTGGGTGGATTGCAGGCAAACGTTATCCCGCAACTCGATTCTGCCTTTTGCCGCTGGAAAGAAACACAAAGCCAGTTAGTCGCGCTCCCGATATTGCGGATCTCGATGACACTTCCCGCGTCTACACTGCTTCTAACCTTACTGCGGCGACTGCTTCCGCATTCGTCTCTGTGACTCTCTCTGTTACTGCGCCAATGGCAGAGCATGTGTTACACTAATCACCGTTTCCCCTTTACACGCAGGGCGTTCGCTCGGCATTCTGGGGGATTCACCGCAGGTTTGTGGAAGATGTAGTTCATATGCCTGCGAAATTGTCAGTGCCAAATAAAAAATGTGTATCAGGCATCTCTAATCATATTACAAGGAATTGTGGGAGACAAAGTCTACTTGCAAAGTCAAGCGGAATTCCTCTATGTTGCCAGCAGTAAAAACGGACAGGGTCAAGCATGTCAAATGTATTATCAATGTGGGACTGTGGTCCACCTCAGACAGCCCCCTATAATTTATAAAGTTCTGACAATTCATTTAAGCCTGACACAGCAGTGTCAAATTTAACAATAAGCATTGCTTCTCTTCGGGATAATTTTAGATCCATGTCGCCTCCTCCGGGATCACGTTCGACCTTTGAAATGATTGGCCACCATAAATCTCTTTCGGTATGTGATTTTTTGTTCCAATAGTTCACCAATGGAGCAGTTTCCACATTTCAACAACAATCATAGAGGGTGTTCAATAATCGTTTTGAAGAATTGAGATGGTGCTTATGTGTAAAGGTAATGATGTACATTATCCATATTTTTTTGATAGCTAAAGAACTGTTACTTTCACTCGCATCATGATGATTTTGCCTTTTTTTCTAATTTACTATGCAAGAATTGTGTATAAGAATGTCAGGATTGAGAGCAGCGCAAGAACACGCAAGCGCCACTAACCTTACTCTGAGGGCCAGCAGAGACGATAGACGATATTCCTTCCGACTCCGCACTACACAAGCCCCAACACTGGAATATACCCACTGTTTCGAGCCTGTACGGTTAGGGGCCGGGAGGTAGATGGACATCAGGGGATAGGTACTTCTAGTGACGGCTGGTCGCTACACCATGAGGTTACTGGTACTGGGACACTGCAGGGAGAGGAGGAGACAGAGAGTAAGAGATTAGTACCTGCAGAGGTAACTACGTGAACCATAAACCCCCCTGTCCGTCAAACACGGACTCACCAGTTTCAACACCCCATGTATCCCAGAAGGAAATCCGGACATGTGCAGGGCACACGAACTAAGAATCACCAAAAGTCTTGAGAAGTTAACATCACTCCTCGATCTAACACTCAGTAGGCAGAATGCGCCTCTATAGTATTACAAAGTACCTGCGCGCTCCTTTACGGCCTCTCCACGAGCCGCAATAACTCTTGTGGAACTGTGGAGGTCAAGTACGAAAATAAGTCAGCAACCACTGACAAAGAACCCAGCGCTCCCCATAACGTAAACAAGAAATGGCGGCAGTCCGCTGAAAACGGCAAGAAAACAAAGTACAACAAAAAAGGAGGCGAGCCCGCACTCCTCAGCAATACTTGCACGACTGGAAACAGAATTCTTCCGGGGACACACTGACCACGCAGGCTCTTGCTCGGCGACGTGAAGCTCCGGACACTCTGACCACGCAGGCTCTTGCTCGGCGACGGGAAGCTCCGGACACACTGACCACGCAGGCTCTTGCTCGGCGACTTGAAGAACTGGACAAATACCCCGCAGCGTGTTGGCTCATCCGCTAAGAAACAGGTCGGAACACAATTGACAAGCACCGTTCTGTCCGGGGGTGGGGCTTATGTAAGGTCTTCCCATTGCGTCAGCCCCCAGCGCCGGATGGCCTTCTGGGACTTGTAGTTCATCCGCATAGTAGTTGCGCTACGGAATCTCTTGCTTTTGGCCTTTGCGATGGTAGCGATCGCTACAGAACCCCCTCTCGTGGACCGCCGTCCCGGCGGACGACCCGGCTTCCCGGGAAACCGTGCATGGAATTGTTCCACCAACTCGGGGCAATGGAGATGGTCCATAGGCTCCCAGGTCCTGTCTTCAGGGCCAAACCCTTTCCAGTCCACCAGGTATTGGATCCGGCCACGGACCAAGCGAGAGTCCAGAATAGAGTGCACCTCAAATTCCTCGTGGCCTTCTATCTCCACCGGCTGAGGACGAACAGGCACCCTCACGCTCGGAAGACAAGGACGCAGGAGCGACACATGAAAGACAGGATGGATTGCCCACGACACCGGCAACGAGAGCTTCATAGCCACGGAATTTACAACCTCGCAAATGCCATAGGGACCAACATATTTGGGCTTCAACTTAGTAAGACCCTTGATATGCAGGTTACGTGTAGAAAGCCACACCTTATCCCCAACCTTATACTCGGGTTCTGGGGTACGCCTTTTATCCGCGAACAACTTCTGAGCTGCCTGGGCGTCTTCCAAATTTTTCCGAGCCTCAATCAGAATAGCCCGAAGATGAGCATGATGTTCATGAATGGCAGGGACCATGGACTCAGCTGGCCATTCAAAAGGAAGCATATTCGGGTGGAATCCATAAAGGCAAAAGAACGGAGAACACCCCAGGGTGGTATGCACCGCGTTATTATAGGCGAACTCTGCCAACCATAAAAGTACAGTCCAATCGGTGGCGTTCTGTAACGAAAAACAACGCAGATATTGTTCCAACGTCTGATTTAGACGTTCCGTCTTGCCGTCCGTTTGTGGATGGTAACTTGATGAGAGGCGAGCATCTATTTGTAGTATGGTACAAAGAGCCTTCCAAAAGCGAGATGTGAACTGTGTCCCTCGATCCGTAATCAACACACTCGGCAATCCGTGTGGACGGACAATATGTTGTAGAAAGACTTTGGCTAATTCGATGGAGGAAGGCAGACTAGGCAATGATATAAAGTGTCCCATTTTCGTAAGATGGTCCACAACCACTAGAACAACTGTTTGCTTCTCGCATGGGGGCATTTCCACGATAAAGTCCATGGACAGAGTGTGCCACGGCTTGGATGGAATCGGTAAAGGCCGCAAAAGTCCCGGTGGTTTGATGTGACTGGCTTTCCCCTGGGCACAGATTGCACAGTCCTGGACATATTTCTTCGTATCAGGTCTCACTCTTGGCCACCAAAAGGATCTTTCCACGTTGGCAGTTGTTTTGTAAATGCCCATATGTCCCCCTAGAACAGAGTCATGTGCCCATTCCAGGACCTTGCGTTGCAACACGGACGTGGGTACATACAAGGCATGGTAATGATATGCTAACTGGTTCTTTTCACATCGATTACCTGGCTCTTCCCGCACCCAAGCAGGGATATCCAAGTCCGTGAGAGCAATTTTAACATCTTCCAGGAAGTCTTCCGATGTGATCAATGCAATTGCATTGTCTGGGTCATCGTGCCCCTTTAAGATAAAAGGGGGTTCTGTTGAGGTTCCCGCTTCTTCCACACCCAACCTTGAGAGGGCATCTGCTTTTCCGTTGCGAGTTCCCGGTCTGTATTTGATCACAAAATCAAAGTCAGAGAAAAAGAGGGTCCACCTCAGTTGTCGAGGGGTCAAAGCCTTCGCCGTCTTTAAGAACAAAAGATTGCGATGGTCGGTGATGATTTCAACCGTATGTAAGGCCCCTAGGAGGTAGTGCCTCCATTCTTCACAGGCCCTTTTAATGGCTAAGAGCTCTTTGTCTGTTACGGTATAGTTAACTTCACATGGGGTGAGCTTCTTGGAATAATACGCCACAGGGTGCAGCTGTCCTGTGGTAGGATGGCGTTGAGACAGGACCCCACCCAGAGCGAACTGAGATGCGTCAGTTTCCAACACAAATGGCATCTTAGGGTCCGGATGTCGAAGGATGGGTGCTCGTGTAAACCTCTCTTTTAGGAGTTGAAAAGAGGTTTCGGCGGCCTCACCCCATTTGAAAGGGGCATTTTTTCTCAACAGGGTAGTGATGGGATGAATGACCTTGGAGAAATCCTGAATGAAGCGCCGATAGTAATTGGCAAAACCGAGAAAGCTTTGCACTGATTTAATGTTCCTGGGCGTTTTCCACGTAATGATGGCCTTCACCTTACTCATGTCCATTCTGAACCCTTGAGCATCAATAACATAACCCAAGAAGGCAACTTGTTGGACGTGAAACAGGCATTTCTCCAGTTTGGCGTACAAGGAGTGTTGTTGGAGCCTTTCTAACACCGTCGTCACATGATTTATGTGATCAGCAAGAGACACAGAATAGATTAAAATGTCGTCTATGTAGACCACACAAAACGTCTCCAAACACCCCCTCAACACTTCGTCCATGAAGAACTGGAAGGCAGCTGGGGCGTTGCAGAGGCCAAAGGGCATTACTCGATATTCATAGAGACCAAATTTAGTCCTAAAAGCAGTCTTCCATTCATCCCCTTTTTTTACGCGGACCAGATGGTAGGCCCCGCGGAGATCAAGTTTTGTAAAATATCGAGCACCTTTCAATTGATCCATTAACACAGGAATCAGGGGCAGGGGATAGCGATTCTTGATGGTCACCTTGTTAATGGCTCGATAGTCAATACACGGTCTCAACTCCTCACAATCCTTCTTCGGTATGAAAAACATAGGCGAAGAGGCAGGGGAGGTGGAATGTCTTATGAACCCAGACGCTAGATTGTCCTCGATATAGGATTTGAGATATAGTGTTTCTTTTTCTGTCAGAGCATATACTCTACTGCAAGGTATGTCCGCGCCCGGAATGAGGTCAATCCGGCAGTCGTAGGTGCGATGTGGAGGTAATCGGGTAGCCTTTTGTTTATC
The DNA here is from genome assembly GCF_964261635.1 of Lissotriton helveticus. NCBI lineage: Eukaryota > Metazoa > Chordata > Amphibia > Caudata > Salamandridae > Lissotriton > Lissotriton helveticus. The sequence goes on from NC_136067.1 coordinate 1,236,128,587, forward strand.
AAACAATGCATGAAAGGATCTATATTCATCGGGTAATGCGGTGGCGCAGCAAAAGGAATCGACGGTACATTCACTTGCTAAGAAGGTAGCAGGGGAAGGAACTAGGGGGAATACTTGGTGCATTCCTTCTTGACAGTGTTCTTTACAATACTCAGACGTCATACTGACTGTACGTGACGCCCAACTCACCAAAGGATCATGCAGAGTCAACCAAGGCATACCCAGAATGAGACGGAACTGTGGGGCATCGATCAAGTCGAACTGGATGTACTCACAGTGATTCTCCCCTACTCTCATTAACAGGGCTCGCGTGTGGTAGGTGACAGGGCCTGAAGTCAAATCTGTACCATCCACTGTTTTGACATTTTCAGGGATTTTCTTCTTTTCACAGGGGATACCCAGGCTATAGGCATAGGTCTGGTCTATATAGTTTCCAGTTGCACCTGAATCTAACAAAGCGTCTAGTCGTACAGGGTCCTGATCTTCAACCTGTAGCGAAACGTTCAAGTTCATATGGGCAACGGCAGGGTGTAGGGTATTGGCGACATAGGGGGAGACCGTGTCCGGAGGTGGTCTCGAATCAGAGGTCTCGATCTGATCCAAGACTGTTAGTTTTCCGACGGCTCACCAGAACTAAGAGCCACCTGCCCTCGTGGAAGGGAGGTTTTTCCTGGAACAGTATTTCTGGCCCGGCAGTCGTTAATGAAGTGCCCACTTTTGCCACAATATAGGCAGAGTTTAAGCCTCCGTCTCCTGTCTCTTTCTTCCCTGGTAAGTGGGCCGCGTATTCCCCCTATTTGCATGGGTTCCGGTCCTTCTGGTGATTTACTTTTTTCTTCACCTCCCTGTCGGGGTTTGACTAAGGGGTAGGAGTATCTGTAATCTCCCGGTTTCCTGTCCCCTTTCCTTTCTATCAATCTGTGATCTAACTGGACGGTCAAATCTATTAATTCCTCACAGGTAGTAGGCAATTGTACCACCTGTGCTAACACATCTTTCAGTTCTCCCCTGAGGCCTTGGTAAAACAAGGAAATTCTTTTTTGAGCCGGCCAATCTGTTTCCACGACAAGGCGGTTAAAGGTGGTGATATAGGACAACAGATCCTGGGACCCTTGTCTCAAGGTCATTAATTCATGATCTAGGGACATCATGTGGGACTTTCGATCAAACAATTTACGGAGTTCTAGACAAAAAGCAGAAAAATCATGAAGAACAGGATCATTCCTTTCTAATAAAGGAATTGTCCAACTGGACGCATTCCCTCCCATATAGGACATCAGAAAAGCAGTTTTGGAAGCATCGTCCTGAAAGACCATAGGCTTGCATAGAAAATGCAGACGGCATTGATTTAGAAACGTTTCGAATTTACGTGGATCCCCATAAAACCTTTCGGGAGGGGCTAAGGGTATTCCCTGGTTTTGGACTATATGCACCGTGGGAGTGGTCTCGGTAGAGGTGGAGGGGGCTGCCAACGAACCCCCTAGTCTAAAGGAAGGAGGTGGCTGCAGGGTTGCAGGCCTAATCAGAGGTTTCCCTACCGGGTCTCTCATAGCAAGGTCTGCCACGTCTTTACGTAAGTTGGAGACCTCTTTATACAAGGCCTGATTTTCTGCACGAGAATTCTGTACCTCTTGTTGAAGGCCTGAAAAGCTCTCCAACAATGAGGTGAGAACAGCATCAGTATCCATCGTCTAGGCTGGGCTGTATTCTTGGGCTTGTCAATCTGTCAGGATTGAGAGCAGCGCAAGAACACGCAAGCGCCACTAACCTTACTCTGAGGGCCAGCAGAGACGATAGACGATATTCCTTCCGACTCCGCACTACACAAGCCCCAACACTGGAATATACCCACTGTTTCGAGCCTGTACGGTTAGGGGCCGGGAGGTAGATGGACATCAGGGGATAGGTACTTCTAGTGACGGCTGGTCGCTACACCATGAGGTTACTGGTACTGGGACACTGCAGGGAGAGGAGGAGACAGAGAGTAAGAGATTAGTACCTGCAGAGGTAACTACGTGAACCATAAACCCCCCTGTCCGTCAAACACGGACTCACCAGTTTCAACACCCCATGTATCCCAGAAGGAAATCCGGACATGTGCAGGGCACACGAACTAAGAATCACCAAAAGTCTTGAGAAGTTAACATCACTCCTCGATCTAACACTCAGTAGGCAGAATGCGCCTCTATAGTATTACAAAGTACCTGCGCGCTCCTTTACGGCCTCTCCACGAGCCGCAATAACTCTTGTGGAACTGTGGAGGTCAAGTACGAAAATAAGTCAGCAACCACTGACAAAGAACCCAGCGCTCCCCATAACGTAAACAAGAAATGGCGGCAGTCCGCTGAAAACGGCAAGAAAACAAAGTACAACAAAAAAGGAGGCGAGCCCGCACTCCTCAGCAATACTTGCACGACTGGAAACAGAATTCTTCCGGGGACACACTGACCACGCAGGCTCTTGCTCGGCGACGTGAAGCTCCGGACACTCTGACCACGCAGGCTCTTGCTCGGCGACGGGAAGCTCCGGACACACTGACCACGCAGGCTCTTGCTCGGCGACTTGAAGAACTGGACAAATACCCCGCAGCGTGTTGGCTCATCCGCTAAGAAACAGGTCGGAACACAATTGACAAGCACCGTTCTGTCCGGGGGTGGGGCTTATGTAAGGTCTTCCCATTGCGTCAGCCCCCAGCGCCGGATGGCCTTCTGGGACTTGTAGTTCATCCGCATAGTAGTTGCGCTACGGAATCTCTTGCTTTTGGCCTTTGCGATGGTAGCGATCGCTACAAAGAACCCCTTGATTTTGGGGGTGAGCCTGAAGACTTTCATTTTCTACTAGGGAAGCTGCCTAAATTCTTTCCGATTTTGTTGCTCATTTGGGACTTAAAATATTTTACATTTTTACATATTCTGTATAACTTTGCATTTAAGAGATCTTCATAGCATTGACTCTGTACCACGTATTCTGAATGTTTGTAATAAAACCCTTTAACTTTTCATTGATCTAGAATTCAGTTACTGAGCAGACCTCATTAGTTAGTGAACTGTTTTTACTCTGCTGATTGGATGATTTGGGAGATGCTTTAACTTGGAGATACATTGCCTCATGAAAATGAGGTTTAACAGTGTCTCCAATACAGTAAAATGTGGGAGAACCGTTTTTTGGGGTGTAAAAATGTTGGGGTATGCTTTTGCTCCGCACAGAGTCCCATGCAAATGAATCCCAATCAACGGTTCTCATACCTTTAGTTGCAAACAAAGCTGTTGTTGATCTCACATTAATGAGTTACTACTTAAAGCCTGTACATGTCATCAGTGCCAACATGGGCTGTGCCAGGTATGTGCTCTACAAAGATATTTACCTTGTGTTTGATAATCCCTATCAAATGGCATTACATCTTTTGGGCCAGAGTAAGCCACTTTGTACCACCTTCTTTTATTCTGTAGTACTTTGTAGTAGTACAGTGTGTTTGAATTCATCCTAACATGGGTCAGAAAGTCTTCGGTGGAAGCCACACCGCTCAAAATTCCAGGATATTTATGGGCATACAGATTTCTCCTGTGGATTAATGTCTGATTATACATACATCTTGCAGATAAGCTCCCTAACCTGTTGAGGCGTAAGGCATGCCTGTACAACAATTGGTATCAAAGAAAGGCCTGCATGTTTTCCCCACCATATTACACTTCTGTTTATTTGCCGAGTTTGTTGTCCTTGTCCCAAACATCATTAATTTGGATCTATTGGTAATTCATCTCCTCCTGTGTCAGTTTCATGTAGAGAATGCAGTGCAGGAGTAGGTAGCTGAATTTGGATGATAGGCACCAAGAAGCCATTTGAGCTGCTTTACAGTTATGACATCTCTGGATATTATAAGCGATGCTACAGCCATCAACTTTTGTCCACTTTATTTTGACAGTTACAACGTTCCTTTGTGGGTTATAATCCTTGCACCCAAGTATATTATATCTGTTGTTGCACTTTGGACTTCTTATATTGCTTCCTAGACACACCATTTTTAAAATGTCTTTAGCATTAGTTGAATTGCTTGTTGAACCTAATGTATAATTGATAAGTTTATTAAACGATCGTATGTGTAAACTGTGATGCTTCTTTGACAATGACAAGATGCTATTGGTGCCATAGAGTCCCATGCAAATGAATCCCAATCAACGGTTCTCATACCTTTAGTTGCAAACAAAGCTGTTGTTGATCTCACATTAATGAGTTACTAATTAAAGCCTGTACATGTCATCAGTGCCAACGTGGGCTATGCCAGGTATGTGCTCTACAAAGATATTTACCTTGTGTTTGATAATCCCTATCAAATGGCATTACATCTTTTGGGCCAGAGTAAGCCACTTTGTACCACCTTCTTTTATTCTGTAGTACTTTGTAGTAGTACAGTGTGTTTGAATTCATCCTGACCTGGGTCAGAAAGTCTTCAGTGGAAGCCACACCGCTCAAAATTCCAGGATATTTATGGGCATACAGATTTGCTAATGCGAGATTTGTGTTGTGTGATCCTTTGGCGCGCTTCTTGGTTTGTTTTTCCTATGTACAACAAAGCACATGGACATATGATCCCATAAATGACGTATTTTGTTTTGCAGTTTGTAAATGCACCATGCTTCCAATTAATACCATTGTGCGTACCAGGGCTCCCTCCGTTGTTTGTTCACAGCATAAACATGTGCCGCACTTATAATGTCCTGATACAGGTGTTAGGCCCATCAGTTCTCTCAATGATGGGATAGGGGTCTTTTTTACTCTTATAGACAAACTTGTCTCAAGAAAAATTACTTTGCTTTTGGAGAGGAGTTCTTTTTTCAGACAAAAGGAGTTGCAATGGGGTGCCCTTTTGCCCCGGAATTAGCTGTACTGTTCATGTCGATGTACGAAGACAAGTGTGTCTATAACAACAATCCATTCAAACAGTATATAACAACGTGGTTATGTTTCATCAACGATATTTTCATGGTACGGACAGGAAGTGTGGAACAACTAATGGACTTCTACGAATGGCTAAATCAAAGAACATCAGATATCAAGTTCAGCATATAAAATGCCTTTCCTTGATGTAGAAGTGTATCCAGCAGAGGGTGGACTAGTCACAAGATTGTACAAACAATCTACAGATAGAAATAAGGCCCTTTTGTTTTCAAGTAATCACCCCAGAGGTTTGAGAGAAAATGTACCGTACTGACATTTTTTAAGGATTCGTCGTAATTGGTTTTACAAAGACGAATACACCTTGCATACCAACAACCTTGCTGAGAAATTGAGGGACCGCGGGTATCCAAAGAAACTGGTAAAATCAGCAATGAAGCGAGCTTGGTGGACACCCAGGGAGACACTGCTTAACAAACATGAAAAATCTCCAATGCAATGCCAAGTCTGTGTCACAGCGTTCTGCCCAAATTTGAACAATCTAAAAAAAGTCATTAACCAAAACTGGCATCTAATAAAGAACCTGGTTCCGGCTTTTTCAAATGGCCCATTGTTTGCATTTAAAAAGGAAAGAAGCATATCAAACCTTATAGTCAGGGCAGCAGTAAAAAAGACCCCTAAACCATCATTGAGAGAACTGATGGGGCTAACACCTGTAACAGGACATCATAAGTGCGGCACATGTTTATGCTGTGAACAAACAACAGAGGGAGCACTGTTTACGCACAATGGCATTCATTGGAAGCATGATTCATTTACAAACTGCAAGACGAAATACGTCATTTATGGGATCATATGTCCATGTGCCTTGTTGTACACAGGAAAAACAAACCAAGAAGCGCGCCAAAGGATCACACAACACAAATCTCGCATTAGGAGAAATGTGGAAACTGTTTCATTGGTGAACCATTGGAACAAACAATCACATACGGAAAGACTTACAGTGGACAATCATTTCAAAGATCGAAAGTGATCCCCGAGGAGGCGATATGGATCTAAAATTATCCCAAAGAGAAGCAATGCTTATTGTTAAATTTTATTCAAACAGTAATTGAACTTAGTTGTGAGTTGTACTAATGTAACACACTCGAAGGAATCCACAGGATATCTAGCTAAGTATACAATTGAAATAAATCAGTGGAAGGGTAAAAATGGAACACACAGAGATGAAAATGTAAAGAGATTTATATTTACTCAAAAGGCATAAGGTTGGGGAGACAAATACAAAAAGTGAATCAAAGCAATAGTTATGAACAGAGGTAAACAATAATTTCTCTACAATTCACAACTAAAAACATCAACTCCTGGTGGATTAAGCAGACAACCAAAATTAATTAATAAAGAGTGGTTGTATGTTAGTGCCAAAGCAACGTGACTGGAGATGATGGAAGTGTCGACGTTTCGGTCTAGAGGGCAATCGTCATGTAGACCATCATCAGGACAGAATATTTCATTGCTGAAAATACTCCCTACATTAAAACAATAAATGTGAATTACTAATAAAATATGTAAAAAGTTATAAAAACATACATATACAAAAACTCCATGTGTCAAATAATAACTTGGTTTCTAATCTATACAAAACAGAATACCCCTTCCTGGTATTGTTTTGGAGAGAAAATCATTAGACACACTGTATGTTAACAATTTTCATCGAGATTTATACATTTAATGGACAAATGCTCAATATATTAAAAAGACAAGAAAGACATAGTACATATCATGTTGTATATCTTATCTTTGAGAACATAGCTGGCAAAAAAATGAAGTATTTACATTTAAACAGCATTCAAAACAGGAAGAACATCTTAAACAGTCAAAATAAAGTCTTATCAACAAAAGAGAAGCACAGTTGATTTGTCACCTGAAATTCATGGAAATGTGCCTTAGTAAGATGGCTTTGGGCGGTGGGTTAACTTGGAGCACGGTATCAAAATGGAATCTGAAGGAGTGCAGAACCTTAATCAATATGCGGTGACTAAAATAAAATAAAATAAAAGGCCTTGGTCTATTGTTATTCTTGGACGCCTACCTTAGGTTTGAAGAAAATAGTGCCACATCAGTTGGCTTTGTGCGATGGATGAAAGTGGAGCACGGTATCAGAATGGAATCTGAAAAAGTGCAGAACCTTAGTCAATATACAGTGCCTAGAATGAAAGATGAAAGAAAGCCCTTGGTCTATTGTTGTTCTTAGGCGCCTACCTTAAATTTGAAGAAATAGGGCCACATCAGTTGGCCAATTCTCGAGAAGCACTCAGTTAGAGCAGCGTTATGCACTCGTTCTGTAAAGAATAGACATAGCGTTTCAAAATGCTAGTCTACTGTGTAAATCTGTCATTTAAGATAATATAACTGGCATGTATGCTAGTGTCATGACGGAAGATTACTCATGATAATGTCAATGGCGTCTCAAAAAAGATGACATACAGCTTGGAGATAATTAAAATTGCATCGAATGCACAAAGAAATGGTAATATGCAACGTCAGACAAATTTGTCGAAACGATCACTAGTTTAATGCACTATATCAAATGCTCTTTGCCTTAAAAAAAGCCATTATGCCCCGTTAGGCCTTTTGAAAATGTGACATCACTGCTCTCCCTTCTATACGCGCCTCCCCCGCACAACGATGCATCGCCAGCGTATGGCCGCCTCTTGCCATCATTGCCCCTAAGCCATGCAGCCGGCCCCCTCTAGGGGTTGTAGGCAGGGCGCTGTGTTAATGCTTCATCCTCCCCTGGCTACATGAGTCTACACACTCTTTTTTGCGCGGCCGGCCCCGACATGGGGTTGTAGGCTTATCGCTGTGTTCACAATAAAACAGTTTTGAACAAAAAAAAAAAGCCATTATTACACATGGCCAAAAATGTCATGAAGCTAATTGGGGTAAGGAAACGAAATAAAGGAAACAACTAATCGGATAGACTTACTTAAAGACGATCTCGTGGGTAGCGTCCTGTGTCGGCATGCAGGTTCATCAGCATCCCAGAGTGACCCGGGGTTTGTGATTTAAACTCAACAAACCGGAAGTAAAAACGTGACTGGCGAATTGGCTTAAGACCATACTGTCAGATAGATACGGGCAGCAGCACTCGCCATGTTGGATGAGGAAAAAACTATTGCATTTTAGTAATCTGGGTATTGAGACAATGTAGTTAAATTCGTGAAAGTCGCCAAGTTGAATGAGGAAAAAACTACCGCTATTTAATTATGTAGATATGAAAGCAGTGTAATACACTAAGTATGTGAGTAAAATTAAATACTGTCCGTATCTAAGGTGTGACGATTACTAAGGAGTGAATAAAACCGAATTTCCGAACCAATATGAACAACAGCGGTCGCCATGTTGAATAGGGACATAAAAATCGCATATATATGTATTGTGTGAAACAAGATCAATTGTCCAACTCAGTAATCCAAAATAAATAATAAATGTAGGGTTACCAAGCTTGTCGAAGAAAGATAAATTTCAAGTGACATTTCAGCTTATTTGAACACATTTTAACAACATAGATAATGACAACTAAAATGAGCATGTCACTGTATGTATGAAAACGGTGAAAGAATTATTAAGACAAGGAAAACTGTTCCTTTAGACAAGGCAGGCCAGTGCATGCCATTCAGTGCAGGAATTAAGGCCGGATTTAACTGAGTCTGCCATACAAATCCAGCGTTGTTCTTTCAGTGTCAGTAAGTGGTCTACATTGGGCTGTCTGATCGTAGGTTTGACAACCTCGACCACCCACCAGTGTAGGTCTTTTTCACTGTGATTTTTTGGCAAAATAATGGTCAACGAGTGGGGCATTCTCGGTAAGACAGCGAATTCTAGATTGGTGTTGTAGAATTCTTTTCTTAATTGGCTGAGTCGTTTTGCCAAAATAGTTTAGACCACATGGACATTCTATGCAATAAACAACATTAGTTGTGTTGCAATTTGAAAAGTTCCTTAACAAAAAAGTTTTGTTATTTAAACTAAATTGTTTGATGTTCGCTGTGGTAGCACAGGCTGCACAATGGTTGCATTTATAATGTCCTTGTAGTGGACTTAATTGTCTCATGTTGTCAACTGAATTGGTTTCTTTGTTGTTGTAGGCATGGACTAGTCTATCCCTAGGATTTCTGCCTCTTTTAAAGGCAAACATCGGTTTTTCGACTAGTTCAGGATGGTCTGAAAGAAGTGACCAATGTTTGGAAACTAATTTTCTTGATGGAATTGCTAGATGTGCCAAAGGTGGTGACACAAACAAGTTTAGGTTCCGTTGTCTTCACTTTCACTTGGAGGAGCGATTCTCGATCATTATACCACGCTCGCTTCAATGAGCGTTTCAGTAGCTTGTTTGGATAGCCTCGTGCGAGCAATTTTGTTTTAAGTTGTTGTGCTTCTTTAAAGTAATCAGCTCTCTTGGAGCAATTCCTACGCAAGCGTAGAAATTGGCAAAGGGTAAACCATCACGTAAAGCTTGAGGATGACAGCTGTTGTATTTAAGAAGGGTATTTTTGGCGGTGGGTTTGGTGAACAGAGTTGTATACAGAGTTTTGTCATCATTGGACTTGATGGAGATGTCTAAAAAGTCAATGCTTAAATTATTGGAGACCATTGTGAATTGAAGGTTCTTAGAATTAATCCATTTATGAAACTCAGTTAATCCTGCAGAGTTGCCACGCTAGATGAAGAAAATATCATCTATGTAGCGCAGCCAACATCGCAGATGGGCTGCGAATGGATTGTTGGTATCATAGATGTATTTGTCTTCAAAGTCAGACACATAGATGTTCGCTATGTCCGGCGCAAAAACTGCGCCCATGGCCACACCTTTTAGTTGTTGATAAAAGGTTCTGTCATAAATGAAGACATTTTCACATAGAGGAATCCGTAAGCAGTCAATGATGAAATCTGATGGGACTACATGTGGTCTTGGTCTAGTTTCCAATAATGATAGCAGAATGGTTAGCACATCCTCTTGTGGAATGTTAGTATATAAACTTTCGATGTCCATGGACACCAAAAGTTCATTTTCGCTATCAAATGGGATGTTTTCCACATTGTTGATCACTGCCATTGTGTCCCTGATGTAATTTTTGTTTTCTGTGGCAAAGGGACGAATAAAAAAGTCTGCATATTGAGCCAGGGGTTTTAAGATGGAATTGCACCCTGACATAATAGGACGTCCTGGGGGGCTGGTTTGATGTTTATGAACTTTGGGCAGTATGTAAATCGCTGGAACTGTAGGTGCCTTGTTGATAAGGAAAGCTGCCTCTTTTTCACTTAGCCAGCCACCATTGATACCAACCGTCGATAGATCTTGAATTTTTTTCTCAAGTTTAGATGTTGGATTGCACTGTAATCTCTGGTAATTGGATACTACTGATAGTTGTTTTTGTAGTTCCAAGTTATAGGCTTTCTCATCCCAAAGGACTATACCTCCACCTTTGTCAGCTGGTTTGAAGATGGTATCAGGGAGGGATTGTAGATGGAATAATGCCTGTTGTTGTGCTTTATTGAGATTATAGGGGACCCATTTAGGATGTCTGAATAGATGTTCAATTTCAGTCATTACTACATTTTCAAAAGTAATGTTCTTTAGCTACCAGGTTGTTCGCTGGAAAGAAAGTTGAATTGGGACATAAGCCAGTCACATCAAAAGACAGGGTGTTATTTCTGTTTGCAAAGAAATTCTTGAGGCGAATAGCTCTAAAGAACTTATATAGTTCTAACTTTGTAGAGAATAGGTCATTTTTATGTGTTGGGACAAAGGAGAGACACAAAGCCAACTGATGTGGCCCTATTTTCTTCAAACCTAAGGTAGGCGTCCAAGAATAACAATAGACCAAGGCCTTTTATTTTTTTATTTTTTTAGTCACCGCATATTGATTAAGGTTCTGCACTCTTTCAGATTCCATTTTGATACCGTGCTCCACGTTAACCCACCGCCCAAAGCCATCTTACTAAGGCACATTTCCATGAATTTCAGGTGACAAATCAACTGTGCTTCTCTTTTGTTGATAAGACTTTATTTTGACTGTTTAAGATGTTCTTCCTGTTTTGAATGCTGTTTAAATGTAAATACTTCATTTGTTTGCCAGCTATGTTCTCAAAGATAAGATATACAACATGATATGTACTATGTCTTTCTTGTCTTTTTAATATATTGAGCATTTGTCCATTAAATGTATAAATCTCGATGAAAATTGTTAACATACAGTGTGTCTAATGATTTTCTCTCCAAAACAATACCAGGAAGGGGTATTCTGTTTTGTATAGATTCGACACTTAGTTATTATTTGACACATGGAGTTTTTGTATATGTATGTTTTTATAACTATTTACATACTTTATTAGTAATTCACATTTATTGTTTTAATGTAGGGAGTATTTTCAGCAATGAAATATTCTGTCCTGATGATGGTCTACATGACGATTGCCCTCTAGACCGAAACGTCGACACTTCCATCATCTCCAGTCACGTTGCTTTGGCACTAACATACGACCACTCTTTAATAATTAATTTTGGTTGTCTGCTTAATCCACCAGGAGTTGATGTTTTTAGTTGTGAATTGTAGAGAAATTATTGTTTACCTCTGTTCATAACTATTGCTTTGATTCACTTTTTGTATTTGTCTCCCCAACCTTATGCCTTTTGAGTAAATATAAATCTCTTTACATTTTCATCTCTGTGTGTTCCATTTTTACCCTTCCACTGATTTATTTCAATTGTATACTTAGCTAGATATCCTGTGGATTCCTTCGAGTGTGTTACATTAGTACAACTCACAACTAAGTTCAATTACTGTTTGAATTAAGTCCCTTGTAGCACACCTTGACCTTAACCGTACAGTGCCCAAGCCTACAAGGGTTGATTGGGGTTCCCCTGCTTACAAACACATATTGTTAAATTTGGCACTGCTGTGTCAGGCTTAAATGAATTGTCAGAACTTTATAAATTATAGAAGGCTGTCTGAGGTGGACCACAGTCCCACATTGATAATACATTAGACATGCTTGACCTCGTCCGTTTTTACTGCTGGCAACATAGAGGAATTCCGCTTGACTTTGCAAGTAGACTACGTTTCCCACAATTCCTTGTAATATGATTAGAGATGCCCGATACACATTTTTTATTTGGTACTGACAATTTAGCAGGCATACGAACTACATCTTCCACAAACCTGTGGTGAATCCCCCAGATTGCTGAGCGAACTCCCTGCGTGTAAAGGGGAAACGGTAATTAGAATAACACACGCTCTGTCATTGGCGCAGTAACAGAGATAGTCACAGAGACAAATGCGGAAGCAGTCGACGCGGTAAGGTTTGAAGCAGTGTAGACGCGGGAAGCGTCATCAAGAACCGCAATATCGGGAGCTGACTAACCAGCTTTTGTGTTTCTTTCCAGCGGCAAAAGGCTGAATCGTGCCGCGGTATAACGTTTGCCTGCAATCCACCCAGCGCCTGGTGGCTTTAAAGGTACGTGTGAAGCTATCGGAAACAAACGGAAGGGAAGGAGTTCCTGTACAAACATCTAAATTACAGCCAATGTGCTATCTCTGTTGTAGATTGGGCTTCTTAGGAAATTACTTTACAACGACAGATATGCACCGGCATTAGCGGTTGTCCACACCACGACCCGGTATTGAACCGATAAAGTAAGTGTTGAGGTGTGTTTGTCTGAAAATCACGAGATAGACCTAAATTTTGACAGGACTGTTTGTCTATTTTCTTCTGTTCCTTTCCTCTGCAGTGTCTTCACAGCATTTACCCTTGTAGAAATTCCCATCATTGGTGAGAGTTAAATTGGTAAGAGCTTGCTGGAGGAAACGAATTTCGATGGTAGCGCACATTCATAAGAAGGTTTTTTTTTAAAGTACAAATCCTTTTTCTTTCTTTTTTCCTACAGGGTCTTTGGTCCTGATGAGAACCCCGGAAACACGTAGGTTAGCAACGCGTAGACCCTCGTTCTTCTTTTTTCACCAAACAATTGTTTGTTTAAATTAGGATGGTCGTGTTGTGCACTTGTAAATCATTTTTGTCTGACTTGTTAATATTTTGAGAGGAAACAGTGTGCACAAATAACTAGGATATCAACTACTGCTTTGTTTGGTTTTAACACCTTTGTCCACCAGTTTAAGATTAAATCCAGGGACCCAAGGGGTGGACATAGTATTGTGTGTAGGTCGTTAGTTGTGGGTGAATGAGAATTGTGGTACGAATGATTGAGTTTGACTGGGAGTGAAATGAGTATGTGATTGTGTTGAAAATTCTTCTTTCTTTCTTCTGCATTTTTGTCGTGGTCTTTTTGAATAGAAATTTTAAATATGAAGTACTATTGTGTCTTTTATGAAGTGAGAAATATAAAAGAATAGGTGCTATTGAAATAAATGCTATTGCCTAGCGTATGGTTGCCTTGATTTATTGATCTTGCGCCAGGTAACTAAGATCTATAAATGTTCATCAGTATTGGCAGTTGGTTTATCTATAAGAAAGCACATGTACGACTCCTGTATAGAAAATGCCTACATATCACTAACTATTCTGGTTGAATTATTGCAATAGACAAGTTGTCTTTCAGGACAAATGGTGTATTGTCGATTTGTGAACATGCTCGAATGCATCTTCATGAGTGCTGCTAACACAGTATTTAGTTCTCAGACTGGTGCTGAATTTCTGTTTGGTGAAAGGTGTGAAAAAGTCCTTTAACAAACTCTTTCATTATGAAGGATGAGTAAAATGAAGATGTACCTGGTTTCCTCAAATATCTAGATATAGCAGACAAATGTACTGTTATCGAAGAATAAATCCAGACATTGCTGATATTAGCAAGCAAGTAAGGAATTTGTGTGGAACCATTTTCAAAGGGTCTAGCGTGTTAGTTTTAGAACAATAATTAAAACAACTCCTCATGCAAGAATACGTTCCAAACGTGGATGGTGAATTAGAAGCTTTCAGTGCATTCCTAAATTCAACTAAGATCTGCAGGTTTTAATCTCTATTTCCATAACTGCTGTTAAACGCAATGAATTTGAATCTGGATGGAGAATTTGACTCTTAGACAACAATGATGCTTCCTTCTTCAATTGAATTGGTATATTCACAAATTAAACGAATTTCCTGTGATGTGTGGAAGTGAACGGAAATTATTAATGTGTTTTAGCATCTCCATTTTGAACAAGGTGGATGCCATCTCTGTCACTCACTGCTGTTTGCCTCCCGCACACACATCCTCGCCACACAGGATTTGCAGAGCACAAAGTGAAGCTGATAACGTAATTGTTTAGTTCCATTGCAGTAGTTGCCTTCCTAGTAATGACCTTCTATAGTGTGGATGTAAAACTATAACAAGTATCTAACCCATTTGCTTTCTCACTGGGCCCATTAATTGGGAGATGTCATTGTCTATTATGTCATATTTGTTCTAACATCTCTGAATGAAATTAGCATAGAGGGTGTTCAATAATCGTTTTGAAGAATTGAGATGGTGCTTATGTGTAAAGTTAATGATGTATATTATCCATATTTTTTTGATTTGCTAAAGAACTGTATGCTTTTGCTCCGCACAGAGTCCCATGCAAATGAATCCCAATCAACGGTTCTCATACCTTTAGTTGCAAACAAAGCTGTTGTTGATCTCACATTAATGAGTTACTACTTAAAGCCTGTACATGTCATCAGTGCCAACATGGGCTGTGCCAGGTATGTGCTCTACAAAGATATTTACCTTGTGTTTGATAATCCCTATCAAATGGCATTACATCTTTTGGGCCAGAGTAAGCCACTTTGTACCACCTTCTTTTATTCTGTAGTACTTTGTAGTAGTACAGTGTGTTTGAATTCATCCTAACATGGGTCAGAAAGTCTTCGGTGGAAGCCACACCGCTCAAAATTCCAGGATATTTATGGGCATACAGATTTCTCCTGTGGATTAATGTCTGATTATACATACATCTTGCAGATAAGCTCCCTAACCTGTTGAGGCGTAAGGCATGCCTGTACAACAATTGGTATCAAAGAAAGGCCTGCATGTTTTCCCCACCATATTACACTTCTGTTTATTTGCCGAGTTTGTTGTCCTTGTCCCAAACATCATTAATTTGGATCTATTGGTAATTCATCTCCTCCTGTGTCAGTTTCATGTAGAGAATGCAGTGCAGGAGTAGGTAGCTGAATTTGGATGATAGGCACCAAGAAGCCATTTGAGCTGCTTTACAGTTATGACATCTCTGGATATTATAAGCGATGCTACAGCCATCAACTTTTGTCCACTTTATTTTGACAGTTACAACGTTCCTTTGTGGGTTATAATCCTTGCACCCAAGTATATTATATCTGTTGTTGCACTTTGGACTTCTTATATTGCTTCCTAGACACACCATTTTTAAAAGTCTTTAGCATTAGTTGAATTGCTTGTTGAACCTAATGTATAGTTGATAGGTTTATTAAACGATCGTATGTGTAAACTGTGATGCTTCTTTGACAATGACAAGATGCTATTGGTGCCATACATTTTGTGAACACACATGGCAAGAATTTGAGGACGAAACAAATGGTTTTGAATCGATAATGCTGTGTCTCTACTAGAAACCTGAGGTGGTAACAAAGCCTTTGGTGTATGGGGATACTGAAGTAACCATCCCCTAGATGGACTGAGGCTATGTATTTTCCATTTTATATAAACATGAGTATTTCATGAATGGTGACCATTCGAAATCCCTGTTTCTCGAAACATCTGTTCAGACCTCGAATATCTAGTATGAGTCTCCACTCTTTGTTCTTCCTCAGTACAAGGAAAGATCCTTAGGAATACCCTTGATTTCTTTGATGCTTTGGCACTCTTTCTATAGCCTTTTTTGCAAAGCAGTTGCAGAGCTTCTCTCTTGAGCTATGCTACGAGCTCTTGTTTCTCTCTTTTCGGTGGTTTTACAGGGGTTTTTGGATAAACTCTAAAACATGCCCCTGTCTGACAATCTCTAGCATCCACTTATCTGTTAATAACTCCTGCCAGTCTTGTTGGATTAAATGAATACATCCCCTTACTGGTAAGTCGATGGAGAGATATGTGTCATTGAGTCAAGTTCTTTTGTTTAGGGCCTTCTGGCGACTCATTTGATTTCCTCTTCTTTTTTAAGTAGCTCAACCATGTGTTTTTTGTCTTTGTATATGTTCAAATTAATATGGTATAAATCCCACATGTGGTAATGAAAATGACTGCCACTTGGGTAAAATGTTCCCTTATTCAAATTGCCATCTGTAGAAAAATGTATCTTGCTTTCTTTCTAATTATACTAAAGAATTTGCAGTTCATATCAGACTTTGTAGCCTGAAACGCCTCATGGACCTGCATCTCAAAAAGGTTTGTGCTATCAAAAGACATAGTAGAATAAATTAAAGCTGCCAATGCTAGTTCTCCTTTTACTATTGCTAGAGCGTGCACTTTGTCCTCATTCTGTAATGTTTGTAGGAAAGGTTAGATGTCATTCCATGGTTGTCTCTCATATATTTCAATTACTGTAGGTGCCTTGGCTACTTTATGCTTGTTGCCGCCTGGTTAGTGACACTGTTACCTATTGTTTCCCATTGAAGTGTTCTTTTTCTTGTAGCTCGGTACATGGGGCCAAACGATTCTCTGATGCCTTTGCTCCATTGTGGAGATTGATTTTTCTTTGTTTGATTTAACAGCCATACTGGTGATTTGTCTGGAGTTCCTTATTTCTTGTCTACTCTTAAAATATTCAAAGTTGAAGATGTATGATTCTTCATCTGTTTGCAGCCCTTCCTCCAACATATGATGCAAAACACGGGTAGGGCATAACGTTTTCCTTGACTAGGAAGCATGTTTTTTCTGTAGCTGCAGTTGAGAGATTAAATTATGTCTTCTGCTCCACCAAGCGCCAATTGTCATCAGGAGACTAATCCTTTGGTGTGGATTCCAGGCTTGCTTCATCTGGAGCAATAAAATAATTCCGCCCGTCAAATAATTTGCACCAGGATAAGATATATCTGCCTGTCCATCTTTTCGTTCTCATTGATATTTTAAGGTTGCTATAACTAAAATAAATATATGAGACCCCATCGTCATCTGCATCATTATTATCACTATGATGCCTTCCTCAGTGATCTGGTTCAGTTGTATTTTGCTTTTGTTTAGGCAGTATAATTGCCTATTCTGTCTTGGCAGAAGCAGTAGATGGACCACATCCAGTATCCCTCGGAGTGTTGGCCTCTGACTGAACTGATGGGTTAACTATCCTTTGTGGAGGATACTGAGTTGCAAACATTGATGAAATATATTCCAAAGAAGTAAGTTTCATGGTACATGAACCATTGACATACTTGATTGCTTTGTTTGAGGCCTCATGAATTCACAGCTTGAACCAGCTAGAGAGTGAAGATGTTGTGCTTGATGTTTTCCATAGTTATAGACAATTTGTTTCATCAGGTCCCAGTTGAGGTACGAATTCAATGTGAAACTGACTTAGACTAATGTCTTCATGTCTGACTATCACAGGTTCTTGAGGGATGGTTTCTGGAGGCTGTATAGACATTTAATGGTGAAATAAGCATAGATGGAAAGGACAACACTGCTGACATAGCAGTAGTTACCAACACTGATATAAGTGGCAGTAAAAGCATAACACAGTTGAGAGACCTTTCATCTTTGACTGCTTAGTCAATAGCATGAACTACTGCTGACGAGCTGAAAGTTATTGTTCCATCATTGTCGAATGCTGCTGTTGATTCTCCTTCGATGAAGTCACTGACAGTGCCTCAGGCAACATGTCCGGAGTGAAATGTTCCTCCATCATGGAAGGCAGATTATGCACAATTGATGGTTGTTCTTTCATCAGTATTTTAAACATCATCAACAATTTATCCTTTGATGGCATTCTTATTTATTGTTTGGATAGAGACTCTATGGTTGTCGTTGTTAAGTCTGCCACTCGAGACCTCGCTCTTAAACTGTTGATGAGTCTTTTTGTAATAACCTACCTTAATTGTCAAGCTGACAAACTCAAAGTTTTTTACTTTTTTACTTTTTAAGTTGAATTGCAGGAGGAGGAGGAAGAACAGCTCTCCTGTGTGACTTCTTTGGAAGTTTTCTAGGTTGTGAAATATCTTAGTGCCATCGGTCATGGTCGCTCATAGTTTTAATGAAAGATGCAACACAAATGTCACATTTCTTGGGGTTGTGATTGGGGTTAACGCAAGTGATGCAAATAGTGTATTTGTCCTTCACATCACTCTGCCAAGAAGCACACTTGTTTTTGATTGCTCATGAAAGAGGAATTTCAGCTCCTCATTGCCTTCATGCTCGTCACAAAGAAAATAACTGGACCAGTTTGTGGCAAATTTACTAAAATGAGGAAAAGCCCAGAACTTGTCACAGGACTGAACTACTGGAATAGACAAAGACTGTCTGCAACTTGGATATAAAGATGAGGCAGAAACATTTAGTCAGTGTGTCAAGATTTCTTGGCCAGAAACCTAGGGTACCACGCTAATGGCATCTAACATATTAATTTGAGCTCCAGGTTTGGAGTACTGACCATCAACTCCTTTTGCTAAGTTCAGGACCAGTTAACCTGGGGAACCTCACTTGCCAGGAGGGGCTGCCTGATTCCTACTTCAGAGGAGAGTACTGACTGACTGCTCAGGATGAACTCTTGAGGCGTTCTTGCACAAAGAAGGGAATAATCAGAAAAAATATAGTCTGTGATGAGTTCAGGCGAGGAAAAGCAACGCCAACACAGCAACAAGGGGCATGATCTGCATTGAGAGACTGTAAGTAAGGTTCAAAGGCCTGGACATGTCTCCCTGGTAGAGGCTGTTGCTGAGGGCATCCTGGAATTCATGCCAAAGAGAATTCCCACCTGAGGGCTAGGGCCAAGATGTGCCTAAGCACTTTGATGACCACAAATGTTGAAGCAGTAGGACTATGAAGAAAATTCCAATTGCCGAAGAGAAGCCCAATGATGTCACAGCTTAGCCCTGGGTCAGCTCCTGTTACTTTGGGAAGAGAGATGGTTTGAGACTGGGAAGAGGAAGATTCAGGCAGCAAGACTTGTAGAACTGTGAGCTCTGTAACCACCTGCGCACCATCGAATGACTTGCGCTGGCCCTGCCATGACCTACTTTAGGTTAATGGTAGTGCACCAACATCAATCACAACCTTCATCAGCTGAGCCGGGGCTGCAAACAAAGCAGTGCTGGGGTGGGTTGTGTCTAGAACAAAGCAAACACAAGGAAATGCCCAGACGTGGGTCCCTTGCTCACTTTGCCTCTGGATTTAAGCTAGCCTGGCTGATGAGGGCTGTTAGCCCGAAACCGGTCCCAGGATGCTTGTTTCAGGTCTGGGGTGGTGAAGTGAGCTAAAGAATGATGATGATTTCAACCCTGATCTGTGACTGGGGGAGAGAGTCTGAAAACTTTCAGCGCTTCGTCCATCATCTCCATGTGTTTGCTTTGTTCGCACTAAGTTGGCAGGGTATGACCAGATGTGAGTCCCTTGCTTACTTTACCACTTGATTCAAGCTATCCTGGCTGATGAGGGTTGTTAGTCCGAAACTGGTCCCAGGATGCTTCTTTTGGGTCCAGGGAAGACATGGCTTGGCAGTTTGGGCTGGACTGCTCCCATAAGGCGCAGGGTCAAGACTAATTTTCATATAGCTTTGTCTGAACTGGGGTGGCGAAGTGAGCTAAAGAACGATGATGGATTCAACCCAGATCTGTGACTGGGGGTGAGTGTCTGAAAAGTTTCAGCGTTCCGTCCATCATCTCCTTATGTTTGCTGTGTCGGGAACACACCACAGTGGCAAGGACAGAGCTATGGACAGCAAGGAACAAAGGGGGCACCAATGCAATGACTTCACAAACACTATCATCCAGATAGAGGAAGGTACTGCGAGACTGCTCACGGAGGGAGATAGTGGGGGTCCTTGAACGGGATGTATTGACAATTTTGTGTAGTAAATGCACGGACCAGATTAATAGCATTTTCCCAGCAAGACACCATAAGATTCCCCTTTGCAGGGCCAAGCGCCAATATAATGTACCCTACAACACTGTCCAGTTAAATATTGATGGGGCTTGCCAAAAACACACATTTAGTCTGGCCAAAGAGACCAGAATGGATAGAGGGGAACTCTTCAGACACTGAATAAAAAAAGGTAATGTTGATGGCATACTTGTTTAATAAGAAACCTCAAACTCCCGACATTTTACATGTAAGGTCAGTGAAGGACATTAAGTCCCAAGGGGGACATTCTTTGCTTAAGTCCTCAGCTGGCAATGACTGTTCCTTTGACACCGAAGGAGGTGGTGCAGAAGATAGAGCTGTAACTTTCAAAAGTGAAATAAGTGTCTTTGGTACTACCCAGGGGCAAGTCGAGGAAAAAATAGAGGAAATATTCGGAGTAGCGCAGAGGTTGTACTCGATGTGGCAGATGCTGGGAGGTGGTTTCATTTACTTGGTGAGAATCCTTCCAATGCCTACTGTCAATACTAGGAGACCTGTCTGAAACAAATGGAAAATAAAAGATTGTCTCAAGGCCTATTAAAATAACATACAACTGAGAATGCACAACAATGGACAATGGGTTGGAAAAATACTGACTACACTAAAAACAAAATTATAACATTAAAAATACTGCTGAGAGTTTATATCTGCCGTTTATGAAAAAAGAACGCCTTTAATGGGCATTTCTTAATAGCGATTAGCTTCATCTTCTGATAACGCCTGCCTGTCAAATAGAATGGTGATTATGGAGGCAATAAAGATACCAAACGACTGGACGCCTTGCACACCTTAAATATCATCTGGTGGTCCACAGACCTGCAATGAGGGAGCTAATAAGAAGAACGCTAATTACCTTCTTTGTGCAAGGTATTCTGGAATTGCGTAAGCTGAAGGTGCTTTAAAACAATTTAGAAATATTTGATTTTAAAAGTACAGTATGATAAAAAAAGTTTGTGTTGTGATCTGGTTTTAATGTCATTAAATAAATAAAGGTGGAAAAATGGTTTAATTATTTTTGAGCTCTGTCCTGGAAACCAAGAAGTATTCTAATATTATGAATCATGGGAGGACCCTTAGTTGAAGAAGTTATTTTCGAGGTTTGCCAAAGAGCACGAGAATGGCATGTCTGGTTTCAGACAAAATTATTATTATTATTATTATTATTATTAACGAATTTTGTACCGCGCACGGTTACCCAGAGGCTTGGTGTCTAACGGCACGGGCTGTGGCACCTTTCTTTTCTATGAATGGAAAGCTGTACCCAGAACTTTCCTGATTTGCAAACAAAATGGACACATTGTTCAGCTGACAAATACAAAATATAAGTTACTGACTGAGGATAATAGTGACAGGAACCAGATGGCACCCAGAACCCCAGACGATCTTGTCATCAAAGATTTTCTCAAAGAAAAATACTATATTAGAAGGTTAACTTTCCACCGGATCAAACCTGGATCTGTATCTGACCCGCACACCATCACAGCCAGCCTTAACTTCTAACTTTGACACGATCTAGCATGACAGATGCCTGTGTTTGCCATTTTGTGCTTTTTGGTGCTAAACACCTCTAAAACTTTGAACAATCATATCTCCGGGTCCCTACATCTGATTTGGGACATTTTGGTGTCTATTTGCTCATTAAGGGGCATATGTATCATCCGTTTTTTTAGTCACAAACGCTGCGATTCGCAAAAAAAGCAGCGTTTGCGACTTAAAATTCGGAAAATGCGATGTATGATTGAAATCGCATCGCAAAATTAAGGAATTGCAAAATTTGCGATTACTTAATTCTGCGTCAGCATTTAAGGAATCGCAAATTGCGATTCCTTAAATGCTATGTATGAAGCGCCCAAGTTGTGTGATTTCTCACTAAGAAATCGCAAATTACCACCAACTTGAAGTTGGTGGTAATTTGCAATTTCTTTCACAAATGCACTTTTTGCCATTTGTGAAGGTGCCATGTGGCGCACATACATGCCCTTAGGAAATTTATGTGCGCCATATGCGTACACATGTTAATTTCAGGGGTGCATCAGGGTGTACTTATGACACCCTTGCACCCTTTTTTATCAAAAGAAAGGGAGGTAAGGTAAGTGATCAATCGATCAACGGACACTATTTACCACACAGAAGGGTGGGAGGTCCAGTAACAGCTTGTGTCCGTATCTAGTGCTGAACAAGCAAAAAAGGGGGGTTGCTGAACTGTTCCTCATAGAGAGAAAGGGAAATTGTTAGCTGGCGTGACCAGAGGTGTTAATGTGACACCTCAGGGCATCCATTTTGTTGGATGTGTTTGCCTCACACACCCAGAAGGGTGTCATGCTTCATCATCGGCGTTTGCTCCTCGTCGGGGAGGCGGTGCAACCCCCGACGGGCTCACCTCAAAGAGGGGCTCTTTGGCGGAGATCTTTTTGTCCAACAGCCTTATGGTGAGGTGGGGGTGTGTGGGCAAGGTGGTATGGTGATTATGATAGGGCAGTTAAAATGTAGCAAGGGGTACCGGAAATAACTTTATTCTGGGGGTCCCCTGGCTGCAACTAAAAGGTGGGGCTAGCTCGCTAGGTGTCAGCAGGCTAATTCAAGTGATCCTAGAGGAGACTAGAAGTGGAGGTGGTCGACATGTTTCTCGCAGAGGGGAAAATCACCCGCGATTCATCAGGACCTTTACAAAAAGTGAGAAAAGGGAAAGACTTAAAAACAACAACAACATGCTAGTGTCATGTGTAGTGTATGTTACCTCAGTGGATTCTCCTATGCCTATATATAGAGAGAAGAGATAAGAACACAATGGTTAAGACATAAGTTCATTAAACCAAAAACAAAAAGGTCACGTTATTGCCAGGGTTTGAAAAAAGTAGTGGCATGCTGGCGGTGTTGTGAACTATTTTGCACAACCACTGCATGCCTGGGAAGTGGAGTGAGCAACGTGCATAGTTGGGTGCACACAACCACTATAAATGTGAACAGATCTGTGGCGTGAAGGGGTGAAAATTAAAACCAAGGTTAAAAACGCAGCATACTTGGAGCGATGTACCGCTCATCTATTGTTATTTAAATGAGCAGTGCTTGTGGTGGAGGCACCTATAAAACTTAAACTATACTGTGGCTTAGCAACGAACAGGCAGGCATTCAACTCACTCACATTCAATATGCGCTGCAGAGGTACAGCATACGTGCCCTTCTTACCTAAAGGTCAAAGACTAATTGCCACATGAGGGGTCGGCGGGGCAAAACATCAGGGATGAGCCCATAGTAGCTCTAATCGCCAGTGTCCGCGTGGGGAGACCTACCCTTCACCGCCGAGCTCGAGTAGATGTGTGAGTTCGGTGGTCGGTGTATTTAAACATGGGACCCTTGCACCCTTGAAATTATTCTCAAATAACTTCCCATTCATTCCTATGGGCCTCCTGGCCCATAGAAATGAATGGGAAAGTATTGCTTAATTATGGATTCACAATTTGCTCATCGCAATTAAGGAATATTAAGATATCGCAAAAAAATTGCGATTTTTTACATACATCCCTTTTTGCAATTCTCAAATAGCGATTTCGCAAATGATGGTGTTGATACATATGGCCCTAAATGTTTTCTATTTTTAGGTCTCGGCCTGATCCAGCGCATGAACTGGTCTCGGCCGAGACATTTAGTAGGGCTCTGAGAAATGCTACTTTGCCGGCGATCAGCTTGCTAGAACACGCACAAGAGCGCGCGCGCATGCGCGTAATAGCAAGCTGGTGGCCGGCAAGGTAGCACTTGCGCTTCTGATCAGCTTTCTGAATTTTATGGTTAGACTCATTTGGCTTTGGGTAACTCGTAGCCGATTGGAATGTTTTAACATTTACGGCTTTTGGTAACTTTGTCAATTTCGCGCAATTTAATCTCAGAATGTGAATTCCATGACCGGGTGTTACCAGTTTAAACCACTTGGTGGCACTATTGGCCTTCTAATAATACAATGTTAACCTAGTGTCCTTGCGTTAACATGCCAATCAACTCCATTCATGCCATTTATCGGGACATCTTGTTTACACAACCGCATTCTGCAACCTTTCATTGGTAAATTCCTACAAGAAAGCAGCTGTCTACACAAAACATTGCCCAAGACCTTATCAATGGAAGCGGATCGACATGCCCATGAACTCTTTCTATTTCCCAGTTGGCTAACACACCACCACCAATCAACTTAAATTCCAGCTCGTTCTTTAATATCGAAAACCACGGTCATATTATGTGCCCGTCTCCGCGCGTATAGGCGCATCAAGTGTGTGTGCGAGCGCGCTTGCTTGTGCAATTCCTGTAGGCATTTGTCTGTGCAACAACTTTAGGTGCATGTGCAAGGTTTATATTTACAGAAAAAAGTGTACCTGTGCGTGTCCCTGCACTGTGTGTACGTGCAGTGTGAGCTTCACGAGTATGCATTTCGGTAAAGCCTGTGCAATATGTGTGTGTCCCCTCCTCAATATTGTATGTGCAATGGATGTTCCAGGCATGTACACAATGCAAATGTGTTCCTGGTGAGATATAAGTTTCTTGGACAGTCTGCTGGGCAAGGTGTGGGGCTATGCGATGTATGTGCAGAGACACAAGTGTGCCCGATCTAGTGGCTGCAAGTTGATGATTTATAAAGGGCAGGACCTCGCCTCCGCCCCACCCCCTCATTCCCCACACACAACACTCTCCCTTTCTCCGGTCTCTACCTCCCTGGTCTTTCAGCAAGACCGTAATAAGCAAAGCTCTCGCAACCACAAATTAGTATAATCAAAGACAGAAAATCATCTCAACAAAGTAAGTGACAGTTCCGTAATAAACAACAGCAGATCTTTGTGTCTTTTTGTCTTTATCCTTTAGGAAGGTTGTTTATTTGATCCACATTCAGCCGACACGTGTTTCGTCGTGTTAGAGTTGAGTCAACACGACTCTTCAGGGCTGATAAAACAGAAAACAACGTAGATATAGCATATCTCACATGTGTAACATGTTAAAAAATGTTGTGCGGTACGTGACGAAGATAGGTCTTGAAGTGCATGAATGTGAAGCCTTTATTTGCCCACGAATTGTTTTAGTGTCTAGCGTCAATTCTCCGGAAAGTTGAAACATGCTTCTTCAAAACTCTTATTAAAACAAATACGGCACATAGTGGATTGGTGAGAACGCATTCAAGGATGTGAATACAATCTATTGTGCTCTCTAAAATGCCGTGCTCACAACGATCCTACATTCGTAAAGACTCAGGGAGGACAAGTGTCACTATTGATTGATGGACGGTGTGAGTGAGTCCGTGACGATCAATAGTTCAAGGTGCATTGATTACTAGTGAAAAATCGTGCTTAAAATTGCTATGCCTGTCAAAATCAGAAAATTGCATACCTAGTGGTGTGACCCACTGGTCAGTAGGTCGGACTTAATGGACACTTTAGCTTCGGGTGGATGGTACTGTGTGTTGAAAAAGGGGGGAGGCATAAGAGTGAGGCAAGCAATTGCATATGGTGGGTTGCTTAGAGAATTGTCGGAAGTCCTGCTTACCAGTATATGAAGTTAATAAACATCGGAATATAAGCAATGATTCTCCGCTCTGAGTTTAGAGCAATTGGTTTTTCATCTGTGTATACGATCTCCAAACCAAGTATGGTGGATGAACGCAAAGGTATACTGTGTAATAAAGAAGATTGTAATAGATATTAAAATATATCGTGTAAGGCTTGTTGGACTCAGTTGTGATGTTGTCACATATAAACAAAAAGGACGCGTACCTGGATACGTGTGTGTACCAAGCCGTACCGGGAGGGGATCCAATTAAAGGTTTCCAGAAAGTAGTTAAGGTTCGATCCCTCTGTGGATTGCGAACTGTAAGGACAATGAGAAGATATGAGACGGTAAGCGATAAGAGCGAATGGAATATCGCTAGTTAGGTCTTGAGTCCGCCCGTGTATGGGCCGATCAAAATGTATCCTGACTCACCAAGGTTGTGGTATCCCTCCTCTGTGTGTTCCCGGTCGCCGTGTTTCGAAAGACGGACATGTGACCGGAAACAGGAAGTGCCTTTATGCGATATTTTCCTGAAAGACTAGAGCGTGTATGACGACTCCTAGTCCTCCATGTTTGGGAGAAATAGTCTCATTGGGATAATACGGAAAACCCGGTCGGTTATAAGGTAGTAAAGTGGCGAGTGCACACCAAGAGTGAAAAAGGTGCCTCATAAGTGTTCCTATTGGTGACATAACACTTATAAATATAATACAAACTGTTAATGCAGTACATAAAAAGCCACATAATGATATCTGTTTAACAAAGGATAGTATAAACATTATTGATTCATACGGTGAATGCATCTCATGGGTAATAAATGTTAATCCGGTGTTAAAAAAAAAGGCATTGTCCAAAAAGTTCTACACCCCAGTTAGAAAAGGTTTATGTATAACCCATTGGGTATAGTCATGCAGAACATTCATGATTACTATACTGTTTCAGAACTCATAACATATCGGGTGTTCAGTTACCCAGAAAGAATTGAAGTTCTTGGTCATAGTTAAGTCCGTGTTCCACGCATTGCAAACGCATGATCCACGTGGCTTCCCTACGCCTCAGTATGAGTTCTCGATTACCCCCTCTAATATTTAGAGGGATTATGTCTATTCCGAAGAAACGCACATTGACTTCATCCTCCAGTGGTTGACATTATGCAATGTGTAAGGCCACTGGGTATTTCGGATCTCTTTTCTGAATGGCTCTCATGTGTTCAGCTATTCTCTCTTTCAGGGGCCTGATGGTACTGCCTACATAGATTTTACCACATTGACATTCAATGATGTAGACCACGAATCTGGTTAGACATGTAATGTTGTGCTTGATGTTGTATTTAGTTCCATCGAAGCCCTTGAAAATTTTCGTCCCATGTTTGCCCCATCTACACATGGAACAAAAACCACATTTGTAAAAGCCAATGCCTCTTGTGGTGAGCCAGTCAAGCGAAGCGGTGTTGTGCGGAACAGTGGGACTGAGTTTGTTTTTAAGTGTGAAACCCTTTCTGTATGTGATGGCTGGTCTCTCAGAAATCCATTCTTTGAGAGCAGTATCACTTGTTAGTAAGTTCCAATGTTTTTTGAAACTTTTTTTGATAACATTATTCAAAGCATTGAATTCAGTGATTAGTCTAATCTTCTGGGCGGAGGAATCAGGCTCTGTGCGTTTCTTCAAGCAATCTGTTCTTGAGGTGCGTCTAGCCCTTTTTTCTGCAGTTTTCAGTGATTTCAAGGAATAACCTCTCTTAAGGAATCTATTCCTCATGTTAGTTATACAGTTTTCGAACTCGATTGGTTCACTACAGTTGCGTCTCGCCCTGAGATATTCCCCATAAGGAATCGCCTGTATCTGGTGTATAGGGTGAGAGCTGCAAGCATGGAGGATGGAATTACACGAGGTCGGTTTCCTGTAGAGTTTGCTTTGTAAAACATTGTCTTTAACATAAAATTCAAGATCTAAGAATTCCATCTTATCTTGGCTGTATTGCATGGTAAATTTGATATCCCATGTGTTGTTATTTAGATAATCAAAAAAGGATAAAAGTAGGTCCTTGGTACCCGACCACAAAAGAAAACAGTCATCGATATAACGACCCCAGAATACAATGGAGTCGATATACCTGGCTCCTTTGGTTCCCCAAATTAGATCTGTTTCAAGTGCTCCCATAAACAAATTAGCAAAGGAGGGCGAAAACTTGGAGCCCATGGCTACCCCCCTCTTTTGGCGAAACCATTTTCGGTCAAAGATGAAGTAATTGTTCTCTAGGATCAGTTCCATCATTTGTAACAGCATTTTCGTGTGCGCCCACAACGAAGCTGGTCTGTTCGAAAGTATTTTATCCATAGCTTGCATCCCTAGTTTAGGATTGATACTGGTGTAAAGAGACACCACATCCATTGTCACTAGTAACGTGCCTGGTTGCCACTCAATATCAGCCATTATGCTCAATATGTGTTTGGAGTCCTGGATGTGTGACGGTAAGTTCTTGACTAAAGGTCCTAAAAAAAGGTCCACATATTCAGATAATTTTTCAGTGGGACCCCCTATTCCCGAGACTATTGGTCTGCCAGGAGGAAAGGGAAGGTTTTTATGTATTTTAGGTAGTGTATACAACCATGGAAAGGTGGGTTTAGAAACTTTTAGATAAAGGTACTCGTCGTCATCCAAAAGACCAGATTGCTTCCAATTGAGTAGTGATTTGTTTACTCGAATCGTCAACGGACCCATAGGATTATGGGTCAGTTGTTCATAGCATGAGTTGTCATTGAGTTGATTCAAAATCTCGTTGTTGTAGTCGACGAGATCCATAACAACAACATTGCCCCCTTTGTCTGCCTCCCTGATGATGATATCAGGGTTGTTACTGAGGGTGGAAAGTGCTAAGCGTTCCCCCTTTGTCAGATTGTCTTTATATTTGAATTTCATGTTCAAATTCTTAGTATTGACTTTATCTAGATCTTCAAGGACATGTCTGTAAAAATTATCTATGGCATTTCCCCCTGATAGTGTTGGGGTCCATCTGGATTTGCATTTAAGACCACTAGCCATCCCATAGTCAGTCTCAACATCCAGCTCTTCTAACAGCTTTTCCATGTCATATGGACTTTCTTCTCTATCCATTAAAGAAAGAAGCAGATGGGTTGTTTGAACATCTTTAATAGTCATTAATTCATTATCAAATACATTTGGAGTATTCCTGGACTGTCTTGAGGTGTTAGGTTGGTCAGCAAAGTGTTTCTTCAGTTTTAGATTGCGCACAAATTTGAAAATGTCAATTTTAATTTGGCAAATGTCTCCAGTAGCGTAAGGATTGAAGCTTAAACCCTTACCAAGTAGAGAGATCATGTCTGCAGTCAAGGAGAGAGAGGAAAGGTTGACTACTTGAACTGTATTGCCAGGATCTGTTAGTTCCTCTGTGTTCCTGATCTGAGTTTCCTCCGATAATCTTCGTTTGCTGCCACGTTTGCCTCTGTGGGTTTTGGGTCTGTTACGCCCCTGGGAGGTTGTGTTCTGTTGCCCTTTCTGATACGCTCCATTTCTAATAAAAAAGGCATGCGTGTGGGGTCTGTGCTATCTAACACCTAATTATCAGGTTCACTAAGTCCAGTAGAACTCAGTGAGGTGGTGCTGGAATTAATCGAGCTGGCGGTTGTCGATCTGCCTGTCTGAGACACTTGTTTTTTCCTAGGAATCATTGAGTCATATTTGTGACTTGTATTTAAATAACCTTATAACGTTTACTCTAGGCAGAGCGCCCCACATCCTCTGAAAGTCTAAAAAACCCTTCACAGCTAGCCATTTCAGCAAGACCGTGTTGGCCTCTTCAAATTCATGGAAGGGGGTGGGGAGGCATCACAGGGCAGGCAAGACAAAGCCAAGCAGGGGCAGAGTAACAACTTTCCTCAGCATACCACGACTTTTGTCTCTGCATACACCGATCAGCTTTGCAGACTCTGTCTTGTAGTAAATATACTAAAATAAATATATATTAAATAAAATCACCATAAAGAGAGCAAGAATGTGAGCAAAGCCCCACAAAGTCCCTCTTCTCCACACGGCAAACACTAAATGTTGGCATGTGTCTATCTCGCCCGAACAATAATGTGTCAGGTGTAAGATGCGTACTGCTTTCTTTCAGCCCCATTAACAGCGTCGCTGTGACGTGAATGAAGAATAAACATGAGTGGCACCTTCACGGCAGCTCCTCGTTACTTTTCCACAGTGTGATGCGGTAATACGGGTTCAGAGATGGAGGATTTCCTCTTTACATTGTGGCCGGGTATTGAGCGAACCAGGCTGGTGGGAACCAAACGGAAATACACAAAATATGATACAATTGCTATTCAATGTTATTCCCCATATATTAGTCCACACTTGAAAGGTAATGATGTAAAAAAAAGTCTGCAAATTTATAGATAAATATGCAGCTGGGTAATAACAGTACCGGCAACTATTGCCATAATATTTCGAAAATGTCTGGACATTTTGGGGAATAACTGGATGGAAATGTTGTTTCTGGCGGATTTTACTGCAGGTTGCCCCTGGCAGTACAAGATTGTCAGAATTTGCTCAGATAAAACGAAAGGTGTGAGATATTAATTGGACACCTCCTGGTATTCAGTAGCTCCTGGCAATTCTCAGGAATTGTTTCAATACTCGAACTTAAAGCATTTTCAGAAAGCTATTAGGGCAGAAATGTCAATCTCCAGAGCATTACTTGGAAGCAGTACTTAAACACGTTGTTATTCAAGTCAGTCACATGCATCATTTATTCATAATTAGCATGTGACACTCATCTACATTCTCCCACCTTCGTCTTAACTTGCCACTGGCGTATGGCCTCCAGCTAGCGGCAACTAACCCACACCACACACTTCTAAAATATATGTATACATACATAAAAAAGTGATTAGATTTGTGAACACTTAATGCTAGCTCAGAAGTTCCAGAAATCTCTGAAATGTCTATTTAGATTGCTCCTAAACGCTCCTATTTTTTATCAGATAAATTCACTCATTCGTGCACAGGGAATAGTTACTTTCCAAGATCAAATAATGTGATCTAGTGGAGAAGCCAGGATTCAATTTCTTGTTACCTTGTTCTTGAGTGACACACCTGAACCCACTTTCAAGGCAAAGATGACAGGCAACTTAGGGGTCTCAAGCATCAGGCGCCCTGGGGTCTCCCTGCACCGATCCACGACGGATTACACCCAGAGTCGAGAAGTTAGACACTGCAGTGTATTTAGCAAAGTTTGACTAATCCAATAGGGGTCTTTAGGTCTCGGCCTAATCCAGCGCATGCGCTGGTCTCGGCCGAGACATTTAGTAGGGCTCTGAGAAATGCTACTTGTCGGCGATCAACTTGCTAGAACGCGTACAAGAGCACACGCACATGCACGTTATAGCAAGCTGATCGCCGGCAAGGTAGCACTTGCAACTACAGTGTGATGGCCTCTCCTCCTGTCTGGTTTATTCTCTTGTTTGACCACTACTCCTCTCAGTGCCCTACTTTCCTGGCAGCTATATGCAGTCAGCTGCCCCTGTATACTTCACTAACCACATGTCGTAGGAGGTGCGTATCTATCCGACCGGGGACAATAACCAGGCATGCGTGGGAAACGACACTTTAATCGGCTGCTGTGGTGCAAGTGCATACAGGGTGTGATAACAATGTTCAACATTGTTCTCTCACATAAGTCCCTGCTCATGTGTAGAAACTCAGTACTGCACAGGAATGGGATAATTCCATTGGTATTTTTTTCTGAATAAAACATTTACCTTTCTAGTTGTTCGGCATGGTCCCATTACAATGAGGTCTGTTTATTTCCCCAACCCCCATCATTAGTCCCTCTTCTTTGTCTATAGCCTTAAATCTGGCTTCATGCGTATCAGGTGTTTTAAGTGGCGGATGCTCCGGCTCTGTGTCCCTGAGTATTATAATTTGAATGCGCTGTATTTCTGCCAAAAGCTGCTTTTAATTCTTTCTTCAATCATATGTTTTTTAATCGGTGTGTTCTTTTTCCCTAGTCTTTTAACGCAAAGCAAATTAAGTTTTATTAGTAAGTATCTGATTGAACATTGGAAGTATAAGTCCACTGGTATTTATTTTTCTCTAAAAAAACATTTACCTTTCTATTTGTTCAACACGATCTCCTTACTTTTATGTCCCTTTATTTACCTAAACCACGTAACTAGTCCCTTTTTTTCTGTTTACAGCCTTCAAACTGGCTATGATACTATCGGGACTCTCAAGTGCCGGATGCTCCCCGTCTTTGTGCCCGTGAGTATTAAGGGAAGGATTGTCACATTGAATTACTTATAAATACCAAAAACATTTCTCTTTGTTCTTTAGGCAGGTGCATCACAGAGCTTTTTTGGGGGGGCTGTATTTAAACACCCAGGGGAGATTATGTGAGGGTAAAGGAAAAAGTGCAGCATTTCATCTTAAAAGAAAGCTGCCACAAGAAGTGTATCTCATTTAAAGTGCACAAAAAAACAATTATGTCATCAAGATATCGCAGTCAGTATTTGAATGCGCTGTATTTCAGACAAGTGCCTGTGCATGTTTAAGTTTTTTAAAACAATAATTTAGATTTAGGGTTCTATTTTTAATCAAAGTTTTAGGCAAGGCGTCCTATGCAATCTCTTGCTCTCACAGAGCCACTGGGGTCCTACCTCGACAGTATTAAAATAGTTTATTAAGATTAATAGAGAATCAGTGGTACAGATAAACAAACGTACTTTACTATTTAAACATGAGGATATATGACTTGTTGGAATAGGTGAAACACCACAATTAAAAAATTAGCGCCACACCCTATTCTGCTTTGCTTTTGACCTTCTGCCAAAATTGGGCCCAAATAGTTATTCTCCTAGTTGTGCTACATGGTCATAACCTTATGGAGTCTGGTGGCACTGGAATTCCATTTGGCGGGAGCAATGGCAATTCTGTTCATGCCTGCAACGTGAAATACAAATGTTGGTCACGCCTTAGCTGGTGCCTCACGCTGCTCTTCTCTTCACTTTCCTTCCTTGTGCCT
This sequence comes from Lissotriton helveticus, assembly GCF_964261635.1. Taxonomy (NCBI): domain Eukaryota; kingdom Metazoa; phylum Chordata; class Amphibia; order Caudata; family Salamandridae; genus Lissotriton; species Lissotriton helveticus. The sequence goes on from NC_136067.1 coordinate 1,236,161,106, forward strand.
CACGCTGCTCTTCTCCTCACTCTCCGTCCTTGTGCCTCACGCTGCTCTTCTCCTTACTCTCTGTCCTTGTGCCTCACGGTGCTCTTCTCCTCACTTTCCGTCCTTGTGCCTCATGCTGCTCTTCTCCTTAGTCTTTGTCCTTGTACCTCACGCTGCTCGTCTCCTCCCTCTTATTCTTTATGCTTCAGCTTTATCTTTAAGTATGGCAGCTGGGTCTTTCATTCGTTATGCGCGGCTCGCCCACCTTTTAAAAACATTTTTTTTATTGATTTCGAATAGACTAACATATTTTCACTCGGCGCTGCCCTAGTTTCAGGAGCGCTGCACTTTCTAGACTTGTCCTGATTTTTTTTTATTTCCCCCCTCATGCTTCGCATTAGAAGCCCTATCTCTACCCTTCGAGCACAAACACAGCATTTCCATTCCCCCAGCCCCTCTCTTTCCGTTGACATTGAGTGAGACAACAATAGGCCCACAGTATCACTCAGCACTACCTCCGCCTCATCTCCGCATCAGCACAGCACCACCTCAGCAACACTTAACCCCTAGCATGCGGCGCAAATTTTCATGCTGTACAGGCAATTTGAATAGGGGGCGGGATTCAGACGGCCCCCGGCCGTCCTCCACACACGCCCACCATGACGCATGACGACCGGGGCCGTCCCGAGCAAGCAAGGGTTAAGTATCATTCAGTGTCACCGGAGCATCACCTCCACAGTAGCACACAACTACCTCAGCATCACTCAGGAATACCTCAGTCTGCCCCTGGATTCTGGCATCTGTTGATTCTCCCCTAGTGTACATCCGCTGCTCATTTTGTACTTCAGGTACTATATCCTAACCTCCACTCTTTTGTTGTGTTCTTGGTTATATCTAGGGTAATAAAAATGCTTAGCACTTTTTTATTATGTTTTTAACATGCTGTACAGCAGCCACAATGCTCCACGACATAGCTTAAACACATTGGCAAAGCCAATAGCTCTGGCTAAACACTTATAAGGCCCCAAAGGCGAGACCTATTAGCTATGCCAATGCTGGTTATAAATTGGGAGTAAGATTTTACTTTTTTGTGTATTCTACTTTTCACTGTTTTGGTACTCAGTCAGTCAGTCAGTCAAAATACACTTTATTCGATTTTTGTTAAAATCATAAAAGGACAAAATACAATACAATACAAATTTTTAAAACAGCAAAAGATTTGACTGTTTTGGTACTCATAAATGCTTTGTACATTTCTCCTAAATTAAGCATGTCGGTTCTGTGCTACGGGATGGAGCTCAGGTTTAAACTATTGAGACTTAACAAGGCCTAGTAATGTATAGTACCATTGTTACTTGAAGAGGACTACCATCCACTTCAACTAATAATCCACTTTCTCACACATGTATTTTCTACTGTCACCCATTGTGCCATTTATTGTTTCTCTATCTATCGAAGAATTTTAGATCTAAATTACCAACAGATATAATTGTTACTTCTTAGTGATTAGACTGTGGATGGTACATGTATTATACATGACAGAAAAAGCCATCTTTTTTAGCGGAATCAGGATCCATTTAATTGCCATTAGTACCATGGCCTCTAATCGTCTCCCAGGATGACAAACTTTCGGAAAAATCTAAATTAAAAGTCGGGCTGAGGTAGTATTAAAACAACATTGAGTTGAGAATATTCACTGGGGTGCGTGGGGGAATCGGGAGATTGTGAAAACATGGCTCAATGGAGAATTACTATGAATTTCAAAACTGCTCTCAGTTTGATGTGGAGCCAATGTAGATGTCGCAGGACATGGGTAATATGTCTGTCTCTAAGGGCTTTTCCAATAATAAGAGCAGATATGTTTTGAATTAATTGCAGCTGATGTATAGACTGCTTAGGTGAAGCCAATTAGACTGAATTACTAGAATAAAGACTCAACCATATTAGAATATTTACTACGGGAATGTGATATTGTTTATCATTATGAGGAAGAAGTGTCTTTAAAGGCTTAAGTTTCTTGAAACATCTCTTGGCCGTTATTGCTGTCTTTGCATCAGGTTAAAGATTTTTTACCAATGTCTATACCTAGATTTGGTGCCAAATTAGCAGGGATGAGGCAATGGATCATTTCAATATGCTCCTAGGTGTACAGAAAGCAACTGCAGAGATTTTAATAGATTTTATTTAATACAATTCCTCTTCATCTACCATCTAACAAACACAAGGCAGTCTCTCAGGCAAAGATTGGATGGACCTATTGCGCTGTCTTTCTTAGCTAGACTAAAAATGAACTGTGAATCGTTAACATACATATAAAAAGATGCTCCCAGATTTTGCTAATACCTGGGGTCTCATGTGGATGTTAAATGACAATCGTGATAACATGGGCCACTGGGGTACTCCACATTTGAAGCAATGTAGGATCGGCAAGGAAAGGAGGAAGGTAAACTGATTGGTATCCGTCTGTAAGGGAAAAGGAAAGATTATTTGTTTGATCTCAATGTTTTGGAGTCTTTCAATCAGGATTGCAAGGTTGATTGTGTCTAAACCTGTGGATAGTTGCAACAAAACCAGGACTCCAACTTCGCCTCTATTAACGATTCTTTTAGATCATTTAATGCTGACAATATGAAAAGTATCGTTCTTTAACCTTGTCAAAAGCTTGAGTGATAAAAATCTAGAAAGGAGTTGTTTTCAATGTAATTATGTAGCAGACTATATATGACTTTTTCTAGTAATTTGTTTAGAAATGGAGGTAAAATATTGACCTACAGTTGCTCAGTTCCATTGGATTCAAGGATTCTACTGGATTAATGCTGGCTTTGCTGGGGGGATGTTTCCAAGGTTTAGTAACAATATCTTTAGTTAAGGAACGATTCAATAAATCTAAAAAAGTGTTCTGGTGAAAGTGAAATGCACAAGTTACTACTTGTGTAACAATATATCTGTAAGAGACATTAGTTAGTGATAGATTCCTTACCTTAGAATATCCCCAGTCGTCAGACTGGATCCGGAAATGTTTGCGTAGCAGTACCCTTGCGCGTCGGTAGGCGTCGTCTGCGGCTCCGCGTCCGTCGTCGTGGGCGCCGTGATGACGTCGTCGAGTACTTAGACGTCGCCTCCGCGTGCTGACGTCAGTTCTTAGACACAGCTTTTCCGCGCCAGAAGCGCCGAGCCATGTTAAAAACCAACACTGGTGCCATTGAAACTAGGGCCCTGAAAGGGGATGACCTTAACCCTAGATATCGGTTCGCAGAACGGGGAGGATGGGTGGGTCGGTAAGGAATCTATCACTAACTAATGTCTCTTACAGATATATCGTTACACAAGTAGTAACTTGTGCATCTGAAAGAGACACGTTAGTGATAGATTCCTTACCTTAGAATAGATACCCCAGCAATACCAACCCCGGTGGTGGGTCTGCGAACCAATAATCACACCAGAAAGTCCTGGAGGACGGAACGGCCAAAGAAGCCATCTCTCCGGACTTGACTGTCCAGGCAGTAGTGTCTTGCAAACGTGTGCAGCGAGGCCCACGTAGCCGCCTGGCAAATGTCCTGCAAGGGCACTCCCCAGCCAAGGGCAGTTGTAGTCGCCGTGGCCCGGGTGGAATGAGTCCGCAATCCAACAGGGGGCTCCTTTTTAGCCAAGGAGTAACATGCCTGGATACACAAGATGATCCACCGAGAGATGGTCTGCTTGTGCACCGCTTTTCCCTTCTAGCGCCCACGTAACCAACAAAGAGTTGGTGATCCACCCGGAACTGGCGTGTGCGATCCAAGTAGAATGCAAGCGCCCGTTTTGGGTCCACACGGTGGAGCCGCTCTTCCTCTTTAGAGGGATGCAGTGGCGGAAAGAAGGTGGGCATGGTGATAGACTGCCCGATATGGAAGGCCGTGGCAACCTTGGGCAGGAAAGATGGCTTAGTACGCAACACAACCTTGTCCGGATGGACAGAAATGAAAGGGGGTGTACATGAAAGAGCCTGGAGCTCACTCACTCTCCTGGCAGAGGTGATGGCAACCAGGAAAGCAGTCTTCAAAGTAAGAAGACTGAGAGGACAGTTGTGAAGTGGGAGCGTACATCAGAAACGTAAGAACCAGGTTCAAGTCCCACTGAGGCATCACAAACGGAACAGGAGGGAACATGTGTGTGATGTCCTTTAGAAAACGAGTTACAATAGGGGACTTGAACAAAGAAGGTTGATCAGGCAGCCTTAGGAAGGCTGAAAGGGCAGAAAGGTAGCCCTTGATAGTGCCCAGAGCAGAGCCCTGCTGGGCAAGAGAAAGAAGGAAGAGAAGAACCTCAGAAAGAGGGGGCAGCAATAGCATCCACAGCCTTTGCTGTGCACCATGCCACAAATCTGTTCCACCTGCAGGTGTATACCGACTTTGTGGAGGGACGCCTGGCTGCCAGAATGACATTACAGACCTCAGGAGGCAAGTCAAATGGCCTCAACTGTTGCCGCTCAATCTCCAAGCATGGAGGAGGAGACTGGAAAGGTTCGGGTGGAGGACCGTGCCCTGCTGCTGCGACAGAAGGTCCTCCTGAAGAGGCAGACGAACCGGGGGATCGACTGACATACTGAGTAGCTCTGGATACCAGTACCTTCGTGCCCAGTCCGGAGCCACAAGGATGACTTGGGCCCGGTCGCGCTTGATCTTCTTCAGCACTCTGGGCAGAAGTGGTATAGGTGGAAAGGCGTACAATAGACCGCAACTCCACTCGCGACGAAAAGCGTCTCCGAGCGAGTGCCGCCTTGGAAACTCCAATGCGCAGAACTGATGACATTGCGTGTTTTCTTCGGTGGCGAATAGATCTAACCAAGGCTCTCCCCACTGCTGAAAGAGGCCTTGCGCCATGTTCAAGTTCAGACGCCATTCGTGATCCATCATGCACCGACGGCTGAGTTCTTCCGCCCTGGCGTTCAGAGAACCTGCCAGGTGTTGAACCACCAGGGTCACGCCCTGATGTTCCAGCCACTGCCAGAGGCGCAGAGCCTCCTGGCAAAGGGTCTACGACCCCACCCCGCCCTGTTTGTTGCAGTACCACATGGTGGTGGTGTTGTCCGTGAACACCTGCACTATACTCCCCCCAAACAGAGGGGAGGAATGCCTTCAGTGCTAGACGAATCGCCCGCAGCTCCAAAAGGTTGATATGGAGCCGGGACTCCGCCGGAGACCAGAGGCCTCTGATCTCCGCCTCTCCCATGTGACCTCCCCAGCCCTGGAGGGACGCGTCCGTCACAACTACGTGCTCCGGTTGGGAAAGGGAGAGGGATCTGCCGCTGACCCAATCGCGGTCCGTGAGCCACCACTGCAGCTGTCTTGCAGTGCCCTCCGAGATCAGGACATGGTCGGATAGGTTGCCCTGATGCTGGGCCCACTGAAACTTCAGGTCCCACTGCAGAGCCCGCATCCGCCACCGGGCGTGATGCACCAGAAGGATGCAGGAGGCCATCAGCCCCAGAAGCCGCAGCGTCAACCTGACCGAGACTCGGGACAAAGGCTGAAAGAGTGGAATCATAGCCTGAATGTGCCGAACCCGCTGTTAGGGAGGATAAACCCGAAACTGCGCCGAGTCGAGAACCGCTCCGATGAAGAGGAGCTTCTGAGAGGGGCACAGGTGTGACTTCGGCACATTGATGGAAAACCCCAGCAGGTGCAGGAGGTTTGCAGTCGTCTGGAGGTGGTTGACGACTGTTTGGGGTGAGCCCGCCTTCAACAACCAGTCGTTGAGGTAGGGGAAGACTGAAACCCCTAACCTGCGCAGATGAGCTGCGACCACCGCCATCACCTTCGTGAACACCCATGGGGCGCTGGTAAGGCCGAAGGGGAGCACGGTAAACTGAAAGTGCTCGTGGCCTACCGTGAACCGCAGGTAACGCCGGTGGGCCTGCAGGACGGGGATGTGGAAATAAGCGTCCTGCAAGACCAACGCTACCATCCAGTCTCCTGGGTCCAGGGCAGCTAAGACCTGAGCCAGTGTCAGCATTTTGAACTTCTCCTTCCGGAGGAAGCCGTTGACGTTCCGTAGATCCAATATAGGGCTTAGGCCCCCTTTGCCCTTCTTGGGTACCAGAAAGTAGTGGGAGTAGCAACCACACCCTACTTCTGGCCCAGGAACGCGCTTGATGGCCCCCTTGGCCAAGAGGGCCGTAACTTCCTCCTGCAGAAGTCGCAAATGATCCCCCGATACACGGTGGTTCTGCGGTGGCATGGCTGGAGGGGTCGCCTCGAAGGGGAGGGAGTAGCCCCTTCGGATGATTTGCAGCACCCACCTGTCCGAGGTGACAGTGCGCCAGTGGAGGAGGTGATGGCGAACCCTGCCCCCCACTGGCGACACATGGGCCTGAAAGCACGGACTAGGAGGGTTTTGAGGCGGATGCTGCGGGGGAAGGTGTGGACTGTCCTCGCCGTTGTCCCCGACCGCCGCCACGGCGGTTTCCACGGCCGCCACGACATTGGGTATTACCCTGCGGTGCGTGGCTGGCAGCACGTGTGGGTACACCCCTTCCTTGGCCACGAAAGGGGCGAAAAGCAGCCGTTTGCTGGCGCGGGGCCGAGAGCCCCAAGGACTTGGCCGTAGCCCTGGAGTCCTTAAAATGCTCAAGCGCATGGTCTGCCTTGTCGCCAAAAAAGCGACGGCCCTCAAAAGGCATGTCCATGAGTGTATTCTGGACATCAGCCGAGAAGTTGGCGGACCTCAACCAGGCGTGGCGACGAATTGCCACCATCGTTGCCATCGCTCTACCTAGTGAGTCGGTGGTATCCAGTCCACACCGGATAGAATAACGTGCCGCATCTCCGCCTTCCACAAGGGCTGGCCGAGTTTAGCCCATACTTCCAACGGGCATTCTGGCAGCACGTCCGCGACCGTATCCCACAGGGAGTGGGTGTAGCGGCCCAGCCATGCGGTGTTGGAAGACCGCAGTCCCAGACTTAGGGTGGAGAATACCTTCTTGCTGTATTGCTCAAACCTCTTGGATTCCCTGTCAGGCGGAGCCGACGGGAATGTGGTCTGGGAATTTGAGGCCTGGATCACCAGGCTCTCAGGGGTGGGGTGGGTGGACAGGAAACAAGGGTCGCCCGGGGCCGGGCGGTGGCGTCTGGCAACGTTCCTATCTACAGGCGAACCTGTAGCGGGCCTGGACCAAGTGCCCACAAGAACGTCAGTCAAGGCCTCAATAAACGGCAGCAGAGGCTCTGCCGAGCTTGACTGCGGTTTAAGGGCCTCAGTGAGGAGGTTAGTCCTCACGGCCGCGACGGGGAGTTCAAGGCCCAGGGCCTTGGCCGCCCGCGTCAGCACCACACTGTAGGTAGCCCCCTCCTCCGTAGCCATGGTAGGAGGGGGACAAAACCAGTGACTGGCGAAGTGTCCAGATCACTGGCATCCCCAAGTCCACCTGTCCAGTCCTCCTGGGACTGACACTCTCGTGTCAGAGAGTCCTCAGACCCCTCCCAATACTCCTCATCACCCATCTCCTGGTACTCAGGGGGATCAAATGATGGGCCCGGTTCATGGAAGACGAACTCTCCGAACGGCGCCGGAACCGGATCGAGGGAGGCATCGGGGATGGCGCAGCCAGAAGACGGCGCCGGGGGTTACACCTGAGGGACCGGCGCCGGGGAGGTCGTTAAGTCCACCGGCAACGACCCGGATCCGGAACCGGATCCAGTGGGGGCCTGCGGCGCCGGGGCCGAAGCACCAGACGGCGTCGGGGCCGAAGCCCCCAACCTGCTAGGGCCCCCAGACAGGTCCGCTGGACCCGAAGGCGCCACGGAGCCCGTCGGGGGAGTGAGGGACCTCATGGCCATGAGGAACCACTCGATCTCCTCCGGCGTTGCCCGCGGCCCAGGGACCGGAGGGTATGGGGCCGGACGCGACGCCTGCGACTCCGATGGAGCCGCGTGGGCGGTGCCACCTGAACCCCCAGCCGCGTCGCGCGAGCGTCGGGGGGAGTCGGAAGAGCGATGACGTCTCTTCGACTTCTTGTGCTTACCTGACAACTTCGACCCGGAGGAGTGATGTCGACTCCCGGAGCTCCGATGGCTCCGCTCCCGCGACCGGTCCCTCGACCTCCGTCCGGACCAGGACCTTTCCTGGCGCGGGGCCAACTGCCGGAGTTCGAGTCGCTTGCGGGACCGCTCCCGCCTAGCTTTCGAGCAGGCGGCCCGGCAGTCGGAACAGGTCTTGTCGTCGTGGTCGACGCCGAGACAGTGGAGACACCGACGGTGAGGGTTGGTGACCGACATTAGTCGGTCGCAGTCCTCACAGGGTTTAAAACCTGGCATCCCTATCGGCACCGTCCGGAGTCGAAGACTTCGAAAAGAAACGATCAAAAAGGATCAAAAAAGTTTAGTAAAAAAAGACTAAGGTACCACTTTTTCCAGATCTGCGCTGCTGGCGCGGAAAAAAGAAGAACTGACGTCAGCACGCGGAGGCGGCGTCTAAGTACTCCAACGACGTCATCACGGCACCCACGACGGACGCGGATGCGGAGCTGCAGACCCATCGCGCAAGGGTACTGCTACGCAAAAATTTACGGATCCAGTCTGACGCCTGGGGATATTCTAAGGTAAGGAATCTATCACTAACGTGTCTCTTTCAGATTGTGTGTTTTAGCCTATTATCAGGGGAAGGATCAATGAGAAACTGTAAGGGTGAGTTTGAATTAAAACTTCAAAAAAGAGGAGATCCAAACCTCCTTGTATTGTTCCAATTTTAGCTAGTTCATCAGAACGTCTTCTCTACATATTCTTTAAGATATTACTTTTGGTAATTCCAGTTCACGTTCCTTAACAGGAACTGCTGCAAGCCTCTGACACTTGCAGCAGGATGACATTTCTCCATTAATGTTGCTTAGGATGATTGAGAAAACTATAGAAATATTTCCCATTGATTTCATTACTAAGTCCAGAGCTGGTGCAGCCCATGCTCTTTTTATGCTCATTTTAATACCTCTAGAAGAACTGCTAATGAGGGAATGCCATACATTTTGAGTAAATGCATGCAAATATACTTCCCTAGGTGTTGAACTCTTCTTCAGGAGGCACTATTCAAAGCGAAAGACACATAGTCAATATTCTATGGCAGTCTTGGTGTGTTATGTGAGGGAAAACTGCTTCCAGCAGATTGGTCTTCCGAGCAATCTAGAAGGCAATTTCATCATGCTTCTTGGGCATCTTTCCTATAATACCATTTATTGTCTATGGGTTAATTGCTTGTACCGCTACCTGTCCCTACACTACTGGTCCTACTAGAGCTTGCCTCACATTCATAGTTTGTACCATATTTTGTATGATCAGGATGTGGAAATGGTTACTCTATTGCTCTTGGAAGGGGTTTCCTGGTACTGGTATACCCTATAATGTGCAGGGGTTGCTGCTGGTGCATAAGCATGAAAATGCTTTGGAGGAAGTATCTATAACTTCAAACTCCACCCGTGAGTAAAATGTTCCAAAGGCATACGCTGCATATGCAGTACTTACAAATGTAACTGCCTCCCTCCTCCATATCGGGGACACCTCTATTCTTGAGATATTGTGTAACTGATTCTCGCAACAACAGCCACCATTTAAATGACCAGATTGCATAAAACATGAGACTTAAAAACATACAAGACCACAGATGGGATATAACTTTTTAGGAGTCAAACTTGACTAACCTTCAGTAAATAGGTGCTCCTTTATTTTGTTTGCAGGAAGTAACCATAATTGCCAAGGATTACCTGTAATGAAGGTTCTTTTGAATGTGCATATTCAAAGACTACCTCATGGTCCAAACAAATCTTAATGCTCCATGTTGGGCTGCATGTTGTGTAACCTAGCCCAGGACTAGAGGGGTTGGCTTCCCTATCCACTGTCACCTGGACTGAGCTCAGGGCACCATTACTTTTTTTTATTTTTTATTCACCATGAAACATATGCTTCCATAGAAAACAGTACAATAAACACAGTGGTGTTTCAGTGTATAAAAATACATAGCAGCGTTCACATTGCACATTCCCACTAGCTCGTTGTTACCCCCAAGGTGATCGGAGATGTCACAAACCACCTGCTCCCTGGCCATGGGCCCCCCACGTACAGCTAGTCAGTGGTACCTGTAGTTCTTCCAGGCCCCCCATATCTTTTGCGTGGGCACCCTCTGCTCTGATATACAGTCTGTTCAGCCCGTTGACACTAATGCAAGTCATTTTTCCAGCACTCCACAGTTGATACCTCCCCGGCACCCCATAATCGAGCAATGTTCCTTTTTGCCACTACACCGCCACTGCGAGACAGATTTTGGCCCATTTGGGCCAGACTATATTCCCCGTAACTCCTAGGATAAGCCACCTCGTATCTACAGGGACCGTGGACCCAACAACCGTTGACATCACCCGGGCCAGGTTTTCCCAATATCTTTGAAACCTGGGGCAAGCCCACAGTATATGACAGAATGTCCCGGTATCAGCACATCCCCTTGCACACTCCTCAGACACACAATGTCGAATACGATATTGCACGGTCCACAGGGCATATGACCTATGGAGAATTCAGAGTTGAATTAATCGGAACCTTGCCCTCACAGCTATTTCTCTGGGGCTCTGCAGGGCCTCCGCCCAGTCGTAATCCTCAAGGAGACCCACATCCAACTCCCAGGACTCTCTAAATGGTCCCAAGGGATCTGGTGTGTTATTAATCATCTTCTTATACGTGAGGGATATAGCCCTATCTATCATGGGATCAAGCAGGAGACTATCCTCCAGCGGTGTGTACTCTGGCAGCGGATCCCTTTTTTCAAGAGACAGTGAAGTGCATGTTGAAGCTGCAAATATCAAAAATATTCGCCCTCCCCCATCTGGTACTCTGTTTGTAGGGAGGCAAATTCTAACATTTTTCTAGACATCACCCAGAAGATGTATGCCTATATTGCTCCATCTATTGAAGCCCTTGAGGCATGCTGTCTCAGCCAGAAAATCTCCCTCCCACAGTGGGGTTTGCTCCATGAGTTTGCTCTCCCACCCAGTCATCTTGGTTGCCTTCCGCCATACTGCAACCACTGTCCATGTGTGAATTGGGAGGGACTTGTTACCCCTTCTTTTTGTGTAGAGTGCAGAGAGATAACTATCCCTACCCAAGGCCATCCGATCAACCCAATATTCTGGCTCCTCGGTCGAAGAGAATACCCACCCGTTGACATTGACCAGTTGTGCCGCCCAGTAGTACATTCTAATATCTGGCACCGCCAGCCCTCCCTCATATACCTCCAGCTGTAGCTTCCGCAACGTACGCTGCTCTGACTCAATTGCACGAAAGAAAGCCTCTGGGATCAGAAAATAAGTATTCTGTACTGTGTATAGTAAGGGCGGGAGAGCCAACATTTTAAACAGAACTGCCCGTCCCATGAGAGATACCGGTAGGCATCGCCAGTGGGCCACGTCTCCCTTCAATGTAAATGTAAATGTAAATTGATACTTGTATAGCGCACTACTCACCCGCAAGGGTCTCAAGGCGCTTGTTCGAATACCGCTGTGGAACCCATCCTGGCTTTCCCTGTGAGGTGTCCACTCCTGGGCACCCCCAAGGTGGAGGCCAGGCATCCTTAGCGTTGTGGGGGCCGTTGTGGAGATTAAGCAAGCTATTGCCCAGAGTTGCAGAGTGGGACTCCATGATTGGAATAGGCACCGAGGCGAGAATTATCAGGTCCGTGGAATTTTGAACCCAAGACCCGCCGAGGTGGGGAATTGAACCCTGGTCCCGGGCTAAACCTCTGCATCAGGGTCAGCCGCTCTAACCATTGATTCAGAAAAGGGGGTGGTGATGAACAGAGTGCCTGAATTAAGCAGACCACTCTTACCCAGTCCAAAGATCAGGGCTTGATCCATCACCGTTTTTTAGCTCACTGCACCATCCCAGCTCAGAACTTGGCTATATGCAAATTAGTCTGTTCCTGTCCCAGTGCATGATGGGAAGAGGGCAAACCAAACTACCAAGCCAATTCTTATACTGGGAAGGAAACAAGCTTCCGGGGACCGGTTTCTGCCATTTCAGGCGTCGTCGGCCCGGCTTGCTTGAATCCTGATGGTGCAATGAGCAAGGGACTCACATCTGAGTATACCCTTCCACGCTTATGGTGGACAAAATGATTCAGAAAAGGGGGTGGTGATGAACAGAGTGCCTGAATTAAGCAGACCACTCTTACCCAGTCCAAAGATTAGGGCTTGCTCCATCACCGTTTTTTAGCTCACTGCACCATCCCAGCTCAGAACTTGGCTATATGCAAATTAGTCTGTTCCTGTCCCAGTGCATGATGGGAACAGGGCAAACCAAACTACCAAGCCAATTCTTATACTGGGAAGGAAACAAGCTTCCGGGGACCGGTTTCTGCCATTTCAGGCGTCGTCGGCCCGGCTTGCTTGAATCCTGATGGTGCAATGAGCAAGGGACTCACATCTGAGTATACCCTTCCACGCTTATGGTGGACAAAATGATTCAGAAAAGGGGGTGGTGATGAACAGAGTGCCTGAATTAAGCAGACCACTCTTACCCAGTCCAAAGATCAGGGCTTGATCCATCACCGTTTTTTAGCTCACTGCACCATCCCAGCTCAGAACTTGGCTATATGCAAATTAGTCTGTTCCTGTCCCAGTGCATGATGGGAACAGGGCAAACCAAACTACCAAGCCAATTCTTATACTGGGAAGGAAACAAGCTTCCGGGGACCGGTTTCTGCCATTTCAGGCGTCGTCGGCCCGGCTTGCTTGAATCCTGATGGTGCAATGAGCAAGGGACTCACATCTGAGTATACCCTTCCACGCTTATGGTGGACAAAATGATTCAGAAAAGGGGGTGGTGATGAACAGAGTGCCTGAATTAAGCAGACCACTCTTACCCAGTCCAAAGATCAGGGCTTGATCCATCACCGTTTTTTAGCTCACTGCACCATCCCAGCTCAGAACTTGGCTATATGCAAATTAGTCTGTTCCTGTCCCAGTGCATGATGGGAACAGGGCAAACCAAACTACCAAGCCAATTCTTATACTGGGAAGGAAACAAGCTTCCGGGGACCGGTTTCTGCCATTTCAGGCGTCGTCGGCCCGGCTATCTTGAATCCTGATGGTGCAATGAGCAAGGGACTCACATCTGAGTATACCCTTCCACGCTTATGGTGGACAAAATGATTCAGAAAAGGGGGTGGTGATGAACAGAGTGCCTGAATTAAGCAGACCACTCTTACCCATATTTGCATATAGCCAGGTTCTGAGCTGGGATGGGGCAGTGAGCTAAATAACGGTGATGGATCAAGCCCTGATCTTTGGACTGGGTAAGAGTGGTCTGCTTAATTCAGACACTCTGTTCATCACCACCCCCTTTTCTGAATCATTTTGTCCACCATAAGCGTGGAAGGGTATACTCAGACATGAGTCCCTTGCTCACTGCTCCATCAGGATTCAAGCAAGCCGGGCCGACGACGCCTGAAATGGCAGAAACCGGTCCCCGGAAGCTTGTCTCCTTTCTGGTGAAGAATTGGCTTGGTAGTTTGGTCTGCCCTGTTCCCATGATGCACTGGGCCAGGGACAGACTAATTTGCATATAGCCAGGTTCTGAGCTGGGATGGGGCAGTGAGCTAAATAACGGTGATGGATCAAGCCCTGATCTTTGGACTGGGTAAGAGTGGTCTGCTTAATTCAGACACTCTGTTCATCACCACCCCCTTTTCTGAATCATTTTGTCCACCATAAGCGTGGAAGGGTATACTCAGACATGAGTCCCTTGCTCACTGCTCCATCAGGATTCAAGCAAGCCGGGCCGACGACGCCTGAAATGGCAGAAACCGGTCCCCGGAAGCTTGTCTCCTTTCTGGTGAAGAATTGGCTTGGTAGTTTGGTCTGCCCTGTTCCCATGATGCACTGGGCCAGGGACAGACTAATTTGCATATAGCCAGGTTCTGAGCTGGGATGGGGCAGTGAACTAAATAACGGTGATGGATCAAGCCCTGATCTTTGGACTGGGTAAGAGTGGTCTGCTTAATTCAGACACTCTGTTCATCACCACCCCCTTTTCTGAATCATTTTGTCCACCATAAGCGTGGAAGGGTATACTCAGACATGAGTCCCTTGCTCACTGCTCCATCAGGATTCAAGCAAGCCGGGCGGACGACGCCTGAAATGGCAGAAACCGGTCCCCGGAAGCTTGTCTCCTTTCTGGTGAAGAATTGGCTTGGTAGTTTGGTCTGCCCTGTTCCCATGATGCACTGGGCCAGGGACAGACTAATTTGCATATAGCCAGGTTCTGAGCTGGGATGGGGCAGTGAGCTAAATAACGGTGATGGATCAAGCCCTGATCTTTGGACTGGGTAAGAGTGGTCTGCTTAATTCAGACACTCTGTTCATCACCACCCCCTTTTCTGAATCATTTTGTCCACCATAAGCGTGGAAGGGTATACTCAGACATGAGTCCCTTGCTCACGGCTCCATCAGGATTCAAGCAAGCCGGGCCGACGACGCCTGAAATGGCAGAAACCGGTCCCCGGAAGCTTGTCTCCTTTCTGGTGAAGAATTGGCTTGGTAGTTTGGTCTGCCCTGTTCCCATGATGCACTGGGCCAGGGACAGACTAATTTGCATATAGCCAGGTTCTGAGCTGGGATGGGGCAGTGAGCTAAATAACGGTGATGGATCAAGCCCTGATCTTTGGACTGGGTAAGAGTGGTCTGCTTAATTCAGAAACTCTGTTCATCACCACCCCCTTTTCTGAATCATTTTGTCCACCATAAGCGTGGAAGGGTATACTCAGACATGAGTCCCTTGCTCACTGCTCCATCAGGATTCAAGCAAGCCGGGCCGACGACGCCTGAAATGGCAGAAACCGGTCCCCGGAAGCTTGTCTCCTTTCTGGTGAAGAATTGGCTTGGTAGTTTGGTCTGGCCTGTTCCCATGATGCACTGGGCCAGGGACAGACTAATTTGCATATAGCCAGGTTCTGAGCTGGGATGGGGCAGTGAGCTAAATAACGGTGATGGATCAAGCCCTGATCTTTGGACTGGGTAAGAGTGGTCTGCTTAATTCAGACACTCTGTTCATCACCACCCCCTTTTCTGAATCATTTTGTCCACCATAAGCGTGGAAGGGTATACTCAGACATGAGTCCCTTGCTCACTGCTCCATCAGGATTCAAGCAAGCCGGGCCGACGACGCCTGAAATGGCAGAAACCGGTCCCCGGAAGCTTGTCTCCTTTCTGGTGAAGAATTGGCTTGGTAGTTTGGTCTGCCCTGTTCCCATGATGCACTGGGCCAGGGACAGACTAATTTGCATATAGCCAGGTTCTGAGCTGGGATGGGGCAGTGAGCTAAATAACGGTGATGGATCAAGCCCTGATCTTTGGACTGGGTAAGAGTGGTCTGCTTAATTCAGACACTCTGTTCATCACCACCCCCTTTTCTGAATCATTTTGTCCATCATAAGCGTGGAAGGGTATACTCAGACATGAGTCCCTTGCTCACTGCTCCATCAGGATTCAAGCAAGCCGGGCCGACGACGCCTGAAATGGCAGAAACCGGTCCCCGGAAGCTTGTCTCCTTTCTGGTGAAGAATTGGCTTGGTAGTTTGGTCTGCCCTGTTCCCATGATGCACTGGGCCAGGGACAGACTAATTTGCATATAGCCAGGTTCTGAGCTGGGATGGGGCAGTGAGCTAAATAACGGTGATGGATCAAGCCCTGATCTTTGGACTGGGTAAGAGTGGTCTGCTTAATTCAGACACTCTGTTCATCACCACCCCCTTTTCTGAATCATTTTGTCCACCATAAGCGTGGAAGGGTATACTCAGACATGAGTCCCTTGCTCACTGCTCCATCAGGATTCAAGCAAGCCGGGCCGACGACGCCTGAAATGGCAGAAACCGGTCCCCGGAAGCTTGTCTCCTTTCTGGTGAAAAATTGGCTTGGTAGTTTGGTCTGCCCTGTTCCCATGATGCACTGGGCCAGGGACAGACTAATTTGCATATAGCCAGGTTCTGAGCTGGGATGGGGCAGTGAGCTAAATAACGGTGATGGATCAAGCCCTGATCTTTGGACTGGGTAAGAGTGGTCTGCTTAATTCAGACACTCTGTTCATCACCACCCCCTGCTCTAACCATTGAGCCACACTTCTCCACTCCAGTTGTGCCTTTAAGTTTAATTGCATACATTCCTCTTCCAATTTGGTAATCCATGTGCCCAGGTATTTGAAAGTCTCTTTGTGTACCAATTCCTTACACGCTGACGTCAACACAGGAGGCGCACCCGCCAGCGAGAACATCACAGATTTATCCCAGTTTATGCTATACCCAGAGTAGGCACCAAAGGACTGTATGATGTGGATGAGTGTATTACATGTCTGTCTAGATCTGTGGGCATAGAGCAGGATGTCGTCTTCATAGAGGGAAAAACGCTCCTCCCAACCCCCTCCTATATTAATGCCACTTACCAATGGATCCCCTCGTACCCATGAGGCCAGCGGTTCGAGCGCGAGTGCAAAGAGGATTGGCGAGAGCGGGCAGCCCTGCCCTGTAACCCTATGCAATTTGAAGACCCTTGACATGACCCCATTCCCCCCTAACCCGTGCCAACAGCTCTGAATATAGAAGGGGCACCATTACTTGAGCAGGGAGTGCAGGTTATTGTATTCCCACAAAAAAACGATTACACCAGCTGATGTGGAGTCGGTGGAGTCTGTGCTTTCTGGGTTACTAACAGTCCTGTAAAGGATTCAGGGACAACGTGGTAACTCAAAACCAATTCTGTTCTTTAGAATCGAGCACTGTACTAAGAAAATACTCTATATACATTTAAAAGTGTTTATTTCAACAGTGTCATCATGTTGCTTAGTACATGAGTTATAGCCACACTGAATAGCATTAAAACAAAACGTATTCATGTTGCTAGCAGCAAGAATAAAATTAACAGTTCTAACATAATCAGAATGTTCCTAGCAGTCTACCACCCTAAAACTACCTCTATGCACTACATTATGAATGCACGGAATAGCTACACTGCCTCTAGAATTTCTTGGGTCCCAGCGCATTGCATGCCTGTTCACTAGAGATCAGCTGTGGCTCTAAGACTTCAGCCGGGAGAGAGTGTTAGCTCAGATGTAAGACACACAATCAGCTGGGTTCAGCTCCTCTCATCTCTGCATTGACTCTTGGCATAAGAATGGATTCTGCAAAGTCTGACAGGACCTCTTGCAATAACCTGGTGCGTAGTCCTCTCTGAGTCAGTGGTCAATTCATGGAATGAGGTTAACAATAGTGTGCTGAGGCTGAAAATCTAATTTGCTAGAGAACTACAATTTCACCAGCTTTATGTTAGGATTCGCTAGTCTTAATCGATAGAGTCTGAACACAATCAACCCACTCCCCAGAAGGTAGCTCTGTGGATGCATGAGTGAGTACGGAAAGCATAACTATACCCTAGAAGGAAGGGGAAATGGAAGTGAGTGAGAGAAGAGACTGCTGGAATGGTGTAATATCACCAACCACACGTTTGTCTTACTTTTGGGAATTCACAATAATGTATTTCTAGGTGAATGCCAAACATATACTATAAGTGTATAAAACAAAGAAAATATAATATTATGTTCAATAAACAATGAAATGATCTTAGAAAAGAAGGTACTGGTGGTTAAACTTGTTGGCTTCATATTGGCGGGCAACAAAAACCTTAGCTACAATCAAAGGAAGCCAGTAACAGCAATGCTGGAATCCTCAATCAATAGCAAACCTGGAATTCAGGGAGGAGGAAAGGTAGCAAGTGCAGAAACTAGAACCAAAATGTACTCCTGACGCAAGTCAGACTACAGGCAACCAGTCTGTACATAAGACCAAATGTTAATCCAGAGAAGCCAGAGTTCAGGCAAGAAGGTCAGGGAACCAAGGGAACCGAGAAGGGAGACGAAACAACAGAGGTGAGGGAAGTTGTTCGATCTGAGATTGGCGTGTTCTCTTTTCCAAAAAATTCAACAAAGATCAACAAGGGGTTGACCACGAAAAGGATGTAAAGCCCGGTCTCCTACTAATAAAGGAGGATTGGCTATCAGATCTTATAAATGTAGCTTCTGTTAACACAGCTATTCGGGTTGCAGCTAGCAGTATGGCCCCAGTCCCTGATGGGGTACCAATAGATCTTTTTAAACGCCATGTAGATTTTTGGGCCCCTCTTTTAATGAATACTCTGAAGATAGCAGTTAAGGGCAGCCTAATTGAATACCAATTTATAAAAAGGGTGACCGGAATTCACTGGCTTGCTACCGCCCAATCTCATTAATAGATTGTACAGCTAAGAATCTTGGTCGGGTCATATTGGAAACCTATCCTATGTGAGAAATGAACGAAACGTTGAAAACCTTTGGCCCCTCTGATTTGCACTAGGGCAGGTTACAGGTTGATGCTTTAGATAGCACATCTTCCTCTTGCCCTCCCTCCCTACACTAACTTCTGACATTGAGTACTGCCGATAGGTTTTAGGAGTGGGGCAAACCAGTGTCAATCAGTTGTCTTGGGGGATGGGCTGCATAAGCTGTGCATGGGATGTGGCAACATGGAGATGGATGAGCAGCCACGAGGGCATGGTCCATAAAGTCAAGGATTTGAGGTTCGAGTGGGTGTAAGAAACATTAAATCACGTGGTTGTAGGGTTCAGTCAAGATGCATATAATTGGAAACTCATGCCAATTGGATTGGATTGGATTGGATTGTTTGGTCTGCACCAAATGTATAGCGCATCATACCAATAACGAAACACAAACAAAAAACATTTTATTTCACCTTACTCTGTTGAAATCTTCTCTGCGAGACTCACCACATTTTTAATAGGAATTGAGTAATACAAAAGTGAAGATATAATTAGCTATGAGGGTTAAGATACGTGCTGCAGAGATCTTTGTGTCCCCAGAAATCTTAAGTGAATTATAATAGTTGTGAGACAGCTCTGGTGGTCAATGCAGTTCTGGGACAGGTCTCTGTTCTGTCTAGTCACAGCTTTGACTCAAAGCAGCATAAAAAGTTAATGTGCCTGCTGCAAAGCGCATCGTGTACCGTGCAGCTCACATATTTGCATTTTTTATAGTTAGGCAAGTGAGCTTTTTCATCAAGGAGCTGTATAGAAAGTGTAAGGCATGTGTATTTGCACTGATGGTATAGCAGGAATCTGGCCAAAAAGGCAGAGGAATTTTGTACAGGGTCAAAAGCAAGCATACAGTTGAGTGATTGGACTGTCTTTTTATATAACAGGTAGAACGTAAGAAGAACATTTGTTATATAGAGAATGTACTATAATACCATGTAATATGTGTGCACTTGCATAGGTAAATACCACAAATTAAAGTTATCATAAATGTTCAGAACATAATTTGCATTTACATTTTAATTTTGAAATGACCACAATTCTTAAGAGAGGGGAGAGGTGTGGCGCCGCGGCCAGGGCGACTGACGCTGGAATCTGGGGATCAGGGTTCGATCCCCGGCTTCGGCGGCAGGTTAGCCCAGCACCATGTGACTCTGGGCAATAGCTTGCTTAATCTTCCCGACGGCCCCCAGCGCCTAGAGACCCTAACGGGTGATTGTGCGCTATACAAATGTGGATTATTATTATTATTATTATTATTAATATTATTAAGAGAGCATCAATCAATACGACATGAAGATCATTCAGTTTTACCAATCTGATGCAGTGCGGCGAAGCTGTGTGTGCAGGAAAGATAATTAAAAGCCTACTTGCCTTAATGTACAATTTGCACACTACAGTATGTTTTGAACATATTAAATGTAGTAAGACACGAGGCAGTTTTTCATGTGTTTAAATATGTCACAACTACGAATTCGTAATTGCTTAATACACGTTCTTGCTTATTCTTTATTCAAATGTCCTTTAAAATGCACCATTTCCACTCTTTTTGATACAGTATTTTCTCAGGACAGAACCAGGTACCCCACCCCTAAACCCTCCTATTATGTCGTGCTGGCTCACTTTGCTACATAAAACTCAGCTCAAACTTTTATGCCTCACCACTTTGAATTGCCACCAGCTGCCACTGCTTCCTAAGGGGTAGTGGACTGCTGCAAATCCCTGCTACCACTCATGACCTGGAAATTCCTCCTCTTGACCTCCACAGAGAGGATCCAAAAGCCACAGTCACCACAGACCTGACCTTCATAACCTTCCTGGCTTTTGGTTGAATAGTCTACGACAACCAATCCCAGAGGCGGATCCCTGAGTTTATGCAATTTCCTTATTCCAGACACCCTTTCACTTTCATAAAGATGTCATGGTTGCTCATTAACAGCGATTTACCTACTGTCTATAAATCAGAGGCAGAATGAACAAATTAATACAACTCAAGTCTTAATAATAGTTTTACATCTATATGCATGTTTTAGCTGAACCAGTTATTTCCTTTAGAACATTCACAAACACACAAAAACGCTGATCTCTAATACTTAAAGTGGAAAACTGAATATAATTCCACAGACATCTTATAGTAAATAATATACCCCATGACTGACAGGATTTAAACTGGCGAGAGGACCAAAACACACTCTTGACAACACTTTCATTTTAATAGAGAAGGCATTCATTCAGTTATTGCACACTGTTGAACCTAGCCCTCTCTGCAGGGTCATTCCCAAACAGTTTGCCCTCCACTATTTGCTGAATTCGTTTTCAGATTCAGATTCAAAATCTTTATTCAGATACAAGACTATCAGCCTTATTCATCAACGGGCCGTTTTGCGAGCCCCTAATAGCGATTCATAGCGAATCGCTATTAAGGACTCGCAAAACGGAATTCATGATGTATTGCGATAAAAAAATGCGATTCGCACGTGGCCGCAAAAACCGTTTGCGAACATCGAAAATCGCATAAAAATCGCAATTTCCGGCAACATCCGTGTCGGATTAGCGATATCGCAAATAGCGATATCGCTAATTGCGAGATCGCAAAAAGCGAGATCGCAAAATCGCGAGATCGGGAAAACGGGAAGTCGCATTTCGAGCACAGTGATGACATCACAACCAGGAAGCAGCCAGTTCCCACCCCATTCACCACAGTGAGGCAGACCTCGAGGCAGCAACAGAGACAGCTCCTGCAAGGACACCTGCTAAGTTGGACTACCACCTCCAATACCACTGCAGCAATGGCTGAGGAGGCAGTACCTGGGCCCAGCAACCCCGGGCGCAAGAGGAAACTCAAGTTCTCGGAACAAGAGTTGGAGCACCTAATTGAAGGGGTGGTGGAGAACCACTCCAAACTGTTCCTTGAAAGACTCAAGGAGGGTGCCCGAGCAGGAGAGGCGCAGGATCTGGCTCAGGATAGCGGCCGCAGTGTACTCTGTGGGTGTGGCCGACAGGTCACTGGATGACCTGAAGAAAAGGTGGTACGACCTCCGAGGTCGTGCCAAGGAGAGGGTCGCCGAGAGGCTGGGAGAGTCCCTGGGCACTGGAGGGGGAGGACCTACAGTCCCTCCAAACACCCCCCTGGAGGATCGCGTTGAAGACACGCTGGAGGAAGAGGCGTGTATTGGAGTCACCCGAATGGACTCATCCCGCCCCACCCAAGAGAGCCAAGGTAAGTGGCATGCAACTGCGACCCTGTCCCCTATGAATGGCCATGACCCTATAGCCTCCCATAATGTTCCAAAGTCATGCCATCGGTGCACATCAGTTAATGCCCTAAAGCATTGTGGGACATGTAGTGTGGCCACAATGTACAAGTACCCCAATGCAGCCAGACAGGTTCAAAAGTACGCAATGCTATAGGCAGTCAGGGAATGTCACCCAGCATGCATGTAGCAACTGCACGTGTGACAGATACATGCAACTAATGTACGTCCACTTCCCCTCACAGGTGGCGCTGACAGCAGCGACAGCGAGAGGCTGCACATAGATGAGTATGCACAGGATGACGAGGAGGTGCCGTTACACACACAGCCTCCTGCGTCTGCCGCAGCAACAACACCTGCAGCCCGGCCCACTACCACTGTGCCTCCAGCCTCTGCCCCAGCACCAACACCTGCAGCCCGGCCCACTGCCACTGTGCCTCCAGCCTCTGCCGCAGCACCAACACCTGCAGCCCGTCCTACTACCACTGTGCCTCCAGCCTCTGCCACAGCACCAACACCTGCAGCCCGGCCCACTACCACTGTGCCTCCAGCCTCTGCCGCAGCACCAACACCTGCAGCCCGGCCCACTACCACTGTGCCTCCAGCCTCTGCCGCAGCACCAACACCTGCAGCCCGGCCCACTACCACTGTGCCTCTGCCGCACCAGCAATGCCTAGCTTGACTCAACCAGCAGCTGGCGCACCAACATCATGTCCCGCGACAGCGGCGACACAGCGGCCACCCACTGTGGCAGGCCAGCAGAGCAGGCGTGGCAGGGCTCGCCTGCAGACCAATGCTCCCAGCACCAGGAGGGGGAATGGACAGCGGCTGCCGAGCATGAGTGTCGAACGTCGCATGGTCCGGATTCACCAGCTGCAGGCACGCCGGCAAGGGGCCATACAGCTGCAGCTGCATAACATTGGCCGCAATGTGGCAGGTGTGGTGGACCGGATGGACCGCATGACGGCAGCCATGGCAGGTGTGGGGGAGGGGATGGCCCGCATGACTGCAGCCATGGAGGCCAACACAGCTGCAATGATTTCACAGCGCAACACGGACCGCCGCCGCCACCGGCAGCTACTGACCCGGCTGACGGCTTACACCCGGTCAAACTATGTTATTGGCAATGCCACCTCGCAGCTATCGCGCCGGTGCGTGGCGCAGCAGCTCATTCAATGCTGCGAGGATGTGGCCAGGGTACTTGAGGGCCTGACCACTGCCGTGATGGCACTTCACCCTGCTGTACCTGCCACTGTCGGGGGTGACGATGCCAGTGAGGGGATATCAAGTGTGAGCAGCCACTCTGCCTCACACGTAGGGGTTCGCTGAGACGCAGCACCAGGCCCAACGCAGGGACACGTGCGGTGGATGAGGAGGAGCCGGAGAGGCGCTTGGGTGCTTCGCGCCGGAGGCGCACCTGACTGAATAGTACTTGTACAGGCACAGGCTGAACATAAGCCTGCCCTGTGTATTGGACGCAGCAGTATGCTGAAATACTGTTTGCAATGGAAGGATGGCAACTGGAAACATTATTGTGATTCAAACAATAAGATTTAATTTGGCATCACACATTGGCGTAGTGTCATTATTAAATTTTGCATGCAATTGTGATTTGTTGGGTGAGGGGAGAGGGTGCACTAGAAACAGTTCATTGTGATGTGGTTGCGGCGTCTGTGGCCTTCAGCTGGGTTCTCCCCGCGTGCATGACGCCCATGTGCAGGTGGCCGGTCGTCCCCTTCCGACTCACTGCCAGAGATGTCAAAAGGTATCCTGCGCTTGGTAGCAATGTTATGTAGTATTGCGCAGACAGCCACAATGCGGCAGCACAATTCAGGACTGTAGTACATGGCCCCACCTGTCTTGTGCAGTATGCGGAACCTGCTCTTCAGTAGCCCAAAAGTCCGTTCAATGCAATTCCTTGTCCGTATGTGTGCAATATTGTAACGCCGTTGCTGTGGTGTAGCAGGGTTGAGGTATGGGGTGAGGAGGTATTCACGGAGGGCGTAGCCACTGTCACCTGAATGAGAGGAGCAGAGGGTGAGTGCCTGTGCTGCGCAGCTACTTCATTGCAATGTGACATTGTTGACAAAGTGTACTTACCAAGTAGGTGTCCTTCCCCAAAGTCTCCCCTGGCCAGTCGTGTGTGGAGGCCGCTGTGCCGGAATATGAATGAGTCATGGGTACTCCCTGGGTACTGGGCCACTATGTCCGTGATGTATGTCTTAGCATTGTAGACCATCTGTATGTTGAGGGAGTGGTAGGACTTGCGATTGCGGTACATGTACTCCGTTGCAGATGGCGATGTGGGTACAGTCTATGCATCCTATCACATGTGGGAAATGGGCCACATTGTAGAATTGTAGCTTGGTCAAGTCCAGATCCTGTTGGCTGGTGGGAAATTTGATGTGTCGGTGTAGCTGGGTCAGCATTGTGTCAACGAAACTCCTGAGGCAGCGTGACATGGTGGGCTGGGATATCCCCCCAGCAACCGCTACTATCCCCTGGAAGCTCCCGGAGGCCAGGAGGTGCAGGCTACACAATACCTGGACATGTGTAGGCACGGCATTGGTCCGCCTTGTTGGGTGCTGCATCAGGGGGTCAAGGTCCTGTATTAGCTGGATTATCATTTCCCCATTCAGGCGGTACTTTGCATATATCTGCTCTCTGGTTTGGCCCAGCAGGGTGACCCGCTGGCGGAATATCCTATCCTGGATTCTGCGTCTCCTCCGTGTTGCTCGCTGTAGCCTTCGCCGCCTGACCACCATGTACATTCCTGGCATTGTGAGACTCCAACTGCTGCTGCTGATTCTCCTTATGTGTGTTTGGTCAGGCCTGCACCTGTTCCTGATTGGCCAACGTTTTTTCAACAAAAAAAATTCCAATGGCTTTTATGGTTACCACCTGCTTTGGGTTGTCCTTAATTTGCGCCTCGCAAACAGCGATTTTGTTTTTTTTCGCTATTTGCGATTTTTCATGAATACCGATTGCGATTGTATAGCGAATTTGCAATTTTTTTCCCAGAATCCGTGGTTTGTCGCACTCCTGCCGGGATTCTGCGAATCTATTTGCGATTTCAGTATTTTTTGTTTGCGCTTTCGCTATTTTCATGGTGAATGCCGATTAGGGAAATTGCGCCCGCAATAGCATTTTCGCAGCTATTGCGGGCGCAATTTTGCTTCATGAATCAGGCTGAAATCCATAAAAGTACAGTCAAATAACAACATATTACAATAAGAATGATCCAATAACAGAGGAAAGACCTATAAATAGCTGTTAAAAAAGTTTCCAATTACAACAGGTCGGGCGTAGCTTGGCGCCCAGAGAGTATGGCGGCGCACAGGTAAAGCTCCTCGGCGTGCTGGGTGGATTCCGCGGTTCCGGACCATCTGCTGCTATGTAGAAGACGGATTTATATATGGGAAGGACGTGAGCATGCTTTGCTAACATCAGCGACCTTACATACAGGGTTCACGGAGCCTTATTTGACAAAGTAAGTGCGGCCGCGGCTCCGCTTTTACCGCGGCCGCCATTTCGTTTTTTCGCGCGGTTGCGCGTTTCCTCATCTCCTCGCACTAATTCCAGCAAAGGTACATCAGACCTTCTATTTCATTCGTTTTCCTTTTGCAAGTACCCAAAGGATGAGTCTTCTTACTGATAATGACATTTCCTGAAGAACTTTAGTAATGTATGTTGTTTACTGAGGCAAGTACTCTGCATTACGAATGGCAGCCATTTTGTGTCTACTGTGTGTCCTGGCCATTTTTCCTCATATTGTCTTTTTCTTAGTCCCAGCAATTTAATTCCTGCTTCTTCCTGTCCCAATGGTTCCAGGCATGGAGAACTAATACCTTCAATGATGGAGCTTCCTCACACTATGAGGTTTACCAGATATTCAATCCTCTTTCCACATATTCTTTTAAATATACTGCATCACTCCTTGCGTCTCTTGGGACAGACTCGCATACTGTGCAGCCTCATCTTCATCAGCATTTTCATTTGAAGAAGTTTCTGCAATGCCTCGCTACTTGTTTTGCTCAAATAAATATTGACAGTTTCATCACACAGTGCCCCATTTGCTTGATGCTGGTTTGACTCTCTTCTCCATAGCTGTTCATTTACATATAACCTATGTCTCATGGTGTTGTGCCTTCTATATATCTTGTCATCAGGAGATGTTATGAGTGTGACTTATGGGCAGACTAAAAACAGCGCATTCCTCCTCTTGTAAACCAAAACACGTATTTATTAAAAATTCAAGGATTTTCTCTGAATTTGCTAGATTAGAAGACTCTCCGACATCTTCCTCTCAGTGCTTGGAGACTACAATGGATTCCTCCTCTGTTGTGTCGGGGATTCTAACACCAAACGGCTAAAAAAAAATCCTCCCTCGCCACCTAAGTCAACCTTGCCAGTTTCTATGGAGCTGTTGCTGGAGAAAATCAGAGCTCTCAGACCCTTCATGGAAGAAACCAACGACAAACTGCAAGTTTTAACAGACAACTGGTCTCAACTGGAAACGAGGGTCTCTTCAGTGGAACAAAGTGTCTCTTCTCTACAAGAAACCTGTGTCAACGTGTCTCATCTGCATTCACAAGTCTCTTTGCTCCAAAGGCAAGTGGAGGACCTTGAGAATCGCAATAGACGGAATAACCTATGTATTTACGGTCTGGGAGAGGGCATTGAAGGATCTGACCCTCTCACTTTTTTCAAGTCATTCCTTCCTAAATTATTACAGTTACCAGAAGGCACGATGCTCAACGTCCAACGCGCACATCGAATAGGCCAACTTCCTTCTCATTCCTCAACTTCCCAACGTCCAAGAGGAGTCATTTTATACTTTTTAGAATATACAGATTTAATGAAGGTGTTGTCAGCGGTCAAAGCTTCTCCACGAATTACTTGGTTGGGCTCCTCTCTGTTCTTCGCAAAGGACTAGGCCAAGGCCACTGCAAATCGATGCAAGGCATTTCTTTTTTTTGTTGAATTTTTTTTATTGAATTTAACAAAAAACAACATAACACAGTTCACAAGGCATAGAACAGTAAGGCGATCATGAGTCCATGCGGGCGCAGCTCTGAACAGTACAGTACATGCAAATAAGCAAAATCGATAGCGAGGAGGGGGGCAGCGAGGAGACAATGCAATATATACAATAGGTGCAAATTATTTGGAATGTCATTTAGGGGGACGAGGGAATATCAAGGGTAAGATCCTGTGGGGGAATACATACATTTCCACGATAAGCATTCCACTGTGACCAAATTCTGTTCCATTTTTTGGGTCTGCCCCGTGACAGGTACACGGTCTTTTCCCTAAACATGCACCAGTCCATGTTCTCCTTCCATGCCAATACA
Organism: Lissotriton helveticus; assembly: GCF_964261635.1. Classification (NCBI taxonomy): domain Eukaryota; kingdom Metazoa; phylum Chordata; class Amphibia; order Caudata; family Salamandridae; genus Lissotriton; species Lissotriton helveticus. The sequence goes on from NC_136067.1 coordinate 1,236,188,057, forward strand.
GTGGGTGATCTATGGGAGCCCCATAGCTGTGCAATATCCCTCTTTGCAATCATGTTGCCAAGGGTAGCCCAGCTGGTCTGTGCAATATTATAATCATTGGGTTCTCACACATTCAAGAGACAGCGCCGGGCCTTGGGCAGAAGCGAAACCCCCGTGACCCTCTCCATAATTGCATGCACTCGGGACCAAAATTCAGCCACCTCGGGACATTCCCATAGAATGTGAAGAAAGGTGCCAGTCATGCCGCAGCCGCGCTTACATAGCCCATCCAAAGAATAACCCATTTGAACCAGACTCGGACTAGTGACATACACACGATGAAGGATCTTAAGTTGGACGAACCGAAGGCGGGCAGGTATGGCAACCTCTTTAGGCGAGGACAGTGCAGATTGCCAGTCCTCGTCATCCAATTCCAATCCATCGTCAGTCCATAAAGCTCTGAGGCGCACAAGCAGATCAGCTCTATTATTGATCAGCTTTTTGTAGATCAATGAAATTGTACTATCAGGTACGTAGCCATCCAGAATACGGTCCTCAAGAGGCGAGGATTCAGGAATATCAGTCCCCACAGCAAAGACTGACAGCAGGGCATGACGTACCCGAGCATACCTAAAAAATTCCCTGTCCCCAAGCTCGTATTCCGTCTTAAGCACCTCAAAGGTCTTAACATTTCCTTTAGACCAGAGGTCGTCCACCTTGCTTAGGCCAATCATATCCCATTTGTCAAAGCCTTTCGTCCTCCACAAGTTGCCCAAACCCTCAGAATCGTACAATGGTGTTGCGCGGGTCAGTCTATCACACCATCCCAAGGCCGCATTCGCATCATGCCACACTCGTACAGCGATTTTAGTGGGCCCGGCCAATGTTCTATAAAGCCCCTTAGAATATAGCGCCATATTGAAATTCCCACCTGGCAAAAGATGTTTGTCCATTTCAAAGGCCGGGGTAGGACCGGGAGCGTAAGTTGCGTGGTTGATCGCACTCAATTGAAAAGCCCAATAGGAGCGCCTAATATCTGGGAGGGCAATGCCTCATTCATACCACGGAAGCGTAAGTTTAGACAGAGCAATGCGCGCACGTCCATCCCAAATCAGCCGCCTCTGCAGGCTCTCCACTTCACGAAAGTAACCCGAAGGAATGGGGTCAAAAGAGTTCTGGAGTGCATATAAAAATCTGGGCAGCGACATCATTTTAAAAAGAGCCGCACGGCCCAGTGGCGACAGAGGCAACTGACGCCATTGTGCAACATCAAGCTTAAGCCGTTGGAGAGGGGGCAGCAAATTGCGTTTATAGCGAACTGTAGGATCCAAAGTGACATAAATCCCCAGGTATTTGAAGCCAGTCTCAGTTACTTGAATTGGGAATCTACGAGGCAGAGGAGGAAGACTCCCTGCCAAAACGTAAACACATGATTTAGCCCAATTAATAATGAGACCCGAGTTCTGACCAAAAGAGGTCAAAACGTCAAAGAGCACATTGAGGGATTTCTGAGGGGACGTAAGGTATAGGAGGATGTCGTCCGCATATAGCGAAATTTGATCCTCAAAGTCGGGAGTCCACCGAATGCCTTTCATCGAAGGCTCCCAACGGAGCCACTCCGCCAATGGTTCTAAGGCAAGGGCAAAGAGCAACGGAAATTGAAGACCTCTGAGGCGGAAAGCCGGAGGTGGTGTGACTCGTGATTTTAAAACTGCTTATTTAGTGTTTATTTTACATTTGTTACAACTTTGTGTCCACTCAGAGATCCTCTCTGCATTTTTAACTCCTGCAAGCACTTACAGCGGATTTTAGCGCTGTTCCTTGCAGCAGACTCCACGGCCGCCATCGCTAGCGCGAGGCCACGCCCACCCGTTAGGCCACGCCCACCCTCCCAGCCTATGAAAGCGCTGATTGCAAGCGCGCCTACTGAAATTGAAGACCTCTGAGGCGGAAAGCCGGAGGTGGTGTGACTCGTGATTTTAAAACTGCTTATTTAGTGTTTATTTTACATTTGTTACAACTTTGTGTCCACTCAGAGATCTTCTCTGCATTTTTAACTCCTGCAAGCACTTACAGCGGATTTTAGCGCTGTTCCTTGCAGCAGACTCCATGGCCGCCATCGCTAGCGCGAGGCCACGCCCACCCGTTAGGCCACGCCCACCCTTCCTCTACTTAAATGTGCTTCCCACGCAAGCGCAGCGGACGAGCGCAGCGGACGAGCGCAGCGGGAGCGCCGTTTGCGCGCCGAAGGCGCGCCTAAGGCAAGCCCGTCTGCGCCCGTCCGCGATCGTACGCGGTCCAGGGCCACAACCCCTGCTCCTCCGAATGGCCACATACGGTGGAGCAAGCAGGATCTACTCAACGCATGCCACAAAATCGATGATTCATGCAAGCATAGTCTATGCGTGGAAAACCATATGGGTTGTGAACACTGTCACTTCTCATTCGACCACGGTAAGAATACAACTAATATGAACTATACCATACACTGCGGACTGCTTAACGTACGCTCACCGAGAAAACACAGGCTAGATCTATATGATCTACTTACTGAGAACCAATGGGATCTTGTGTTCCTAACAGAGACATGGCTAGATAATGAATCTACACCATACGCCCTTGAGGCAACTCCGGGAGGGTATACAATACATAGACTGGATAGACCCACAGGCAGAGGAGGTGGAATCGCAATTATAGCCCGCGAAAACCTACGATGCCAGCTAGATAGCTCTCCCATCCTGGACAGTGAAGCAGGGAGCTTCACTGTCAAAGTGAATAATAACTACACACTAAAGGGCATACTAATTTACAGACCCCCCAGGCCCCATAGCTAGATTCAAGGAGAGTTTGGTTGAAGGAATCATGGAAACCGCACTGTGCAATGACAAGTTTCTGGTACTCGGGGATCTCAATCTTCATCTTGATAACCCATCAGACCACGTCAGTAAAAATTTTTGTCAGGCACTGAAAGCCCTCCAACTTACCCAAATTGTTAAAGGCCCTACCCATCAACTGGGTCATCTGCTGGACCCCATATTTGTCAACTGGGGGGAAGCGGAAGCTATGACCCCCATTCCCATTCCTTGGTCGGACCACTACTTGGTCCCTTTTTCCATACCAATCCCTGGAAGCAGACCCCCACAGCCACCAGTTATGTACCACCTCAAACGGAAATGGGCTACATTCTCTCAGTCTAAATTCTGTGCAGAATTAACGAAAGGAGGAAGCCCAGGAGGGAAGGATGCTGACACGGCCAATGCTAACCTCTGCACACGCATTAATCAGGCACTAGACTGCACAGCCCCTTTGCTAAAAACCAAATTTGGGGGACGCATAAACAAAACTGCCCCGTGGTTCAACACTGAACTAAGAGTTCAGAAAACCGCACTGAAAAGAATCGAAAGAGAATGGCGCAAGACTCTCTCTGAAGAAACCAGAAAGAATTATCTAACCGAGAGACGAACCTACCATGGACTAATCAGAAAGACGAAAACAGCATACTTTACGACTAGGATCAGTGAGGCTGGTAACTCGACGAAAGAGCTGTTTTCACTCTACAAAACTCTTTCAAGTGGCAACCCAGCTATTGCCCCCGATGACTGCTCGCCAGAATTGTGTGACAAAATCGCAGATTTTTTCTCAGATAAAATAACTAAAATCTACTCAACATTCCCTACGCAGTCCAAAACCGGGGCAGACTTTGTTGAAAGTCCAAGGGAGTGGGGAGATAAACCAAGACTTACCAACTTTAGAACCCCTCCCACGGAAGATCTTCTAAAAATCTGTAGGTCGGTGAAGTCGGGCTCTCCGCGGGACCCAACCACACCCAAACGCCTGACGGATAGTCTAAGGGTACTAGAACCATACATTAGACATGTACTCGATGTATCTTTTAGCACCAGGACAGTACCTAGGGACTGGAAAAAGGCGGTTGTTCTGCCCCTCAGGAAGAAACCGACCATCAGTTTTGAGAAACTTGACAATCTCCGCCCAATTTCACTCCTGCCCTACCTAGCCAAGGTGGCTGAAAAGACGGTCAATAAACAACTAATGGACTTCGTGGAAAAGGCTGCCTTATTGCACGACACCCAATTCGGATTCCGCCCCCGCCACTCTACAGAGTCCGCACTGCTTACTGCAGTTGAGACCCTACGTCAGGGGGTAGATGAGGGACACACCATGGCCCTCATCCTATTGGACCTGAGTGCAGCGTTCGACACTGTGGCGCACGACAACTTGCTACAGTGTCTGAACAACGGAGGTATATCCGAAGCTGCACTCCAATGGTTACAATCCTTCCTGACAGGGAGAAGCTTCCAGGTTCGCCAGGGCGACCACTACTCGAGAGACTGGGTTTGGGACAGGGCGTCCCCCAGGGTTCGTCCCTGAGCCCAACCCTGTTTAATCTCTATGTCTCTCCAGTGGCTTCAATTGCCGTGAGTCACGGATTGAGCATCGTGTCATACGCCGATGACACGCAGCTGGCTATCTCCCTATCGCGTGCACCCGGTCTTGCGATGGACAGTTTCAGGAACTGCATGCAAGAACTTGCAGCCTGGATGTCCACCAACTGCCTTAAGTTAAACGGCAACAAGACCGAGGTGCTCGTCGTGGGGGGGAACCCATCTGTTTGGTCATCGGCGTGGTGGCCTCCTTGTCTGGATGAAGCTCCCATACCCCGCCAGGGAGTAAAAAACCTTGGCGTATGGCTCGACGCTGACCTATCTTTTGGACCCCAAATAGACCGTGTTGCAGGCGTCTGTTTTGGTGTCCTAAAAACCATAAGGAAGGTCCTTGACCTCCTTCCTATGTCAGCACGGAAAACACTGGTACACGCCCTTGTGACATCACGCCTAGACTACGGCAACCTACTCTACCTGGGTACCACCTGTAAAGCCATGAATCGCCTTCAGGTAATACAGAACGCGGCTGCCCGTCTCATCCTAAAAATCCCTAAACGATCAGACACCAAAGCCGCTCTCAAGACCCTCCACTGGTTGCCAGTAAAGAGCAGAGTGGAATTCAAAGCCCTCTGTACATGCCACCGCATCCTGGCTAAGAAATCTCCTATTCCACTCCAGAACTTAGTGACAAGGTATACACCTGCACGCGAGCTGCGCTCCTCATATGAGGGCCTACTTCAGGTTCCCAGGGTCAAAAGAGCCCGTATGGGCGGACGCTCCTTCCGTTATCTGGCAGCGAAAAGCTGGAATTCCCTCCCTCTCCATCTCCGTCTGGATCCATCCGAATCCAGCTTCCGCAAGAACCTAAAAACACACCTGTTCTCTAGATAAAGGATCCCTGATCTCCACCTCGCATAGAGTTCTTCAGTTGCAGCGCGGGGACACGCTTTGGCGTAACCAAGCGCTCTACAAGCTACCCTTATTATTATATTATTATAACGGGGACAGCGGGCAACCCTGCCGAGTGCCTCGCCCAAGTGTAAAAACACTGGAGACCCTCCTGTTAACAACCACCTGGGCCAGGGGCCGCTCGTATAGAAGCCTCACCCAGGCGATGAATGTCGGACCAAACCCAAATTCGGAAAGAGCCGCCCAAAGATAAGGCCATTCTATCGTGTCAAAAGCCATAGTGGCGTCCAAGGAGGCCAAAATGGCCGGCTCAGTAAGAGTCTCAGCTCTCGCAAGAACTCCGTGAAGTCTCCGAAGATTAAGGGCGGTATTCCTGTGTGGGATGAAACCAGATTGATCCGGATGGATCAAGTCGCTAATCACCTTATTCAATCAATTAGCTAGCAATTTGGCCAGTATTTTGGGTTCGGCATTAAGTAATGAAATGGGCCTATATGAGGCACAACGATCGCGCGGCTTACCCTCCTTGTGGATAACAACGATGGTAGCTAAGCGCTGATCAACGGGAAGGGAACCAGAGTCGAAAGCCTCAAGAAACATACCCCTTAAATAAGGCGCCATTTTGTCGGGACGCAGCTTGTACAGTTCGATGGGCAAACCATTAGGGCCCATTGCCTTACCAGAACGAAGGGAACGTATGGCGATAGCAACTTCGTCTACCGTAAGAGGCGTATCCATTAGATCTCTATCATCATCAGAAATGCGAGGCAGTGCAATGTCCCGCAACAACAATTGGGAATCCGCCTCATCCCCATCACTGACCGAGGCATACACAGTTCGGAAATGGTCAACAAAGCATTCAACTATACCAGCCGGGTCAGTGACACACTCACCATCCAACCTTTCAATCACAGGGACGACACGATGCACTCTTTCTCTCTTGTCCAGCCACGCAATCAGTTTACCAGCCTTGTCGCCCACATCATATATCCTGCCTTGTTGCTCTCTGCTCATCACTTTCGCCGCATCGGTCACAAGGGCTCTATAATTAGCTTGTTTCAGACTGAGGGAATGCAATTTAGAACGAGTAACACCATCTGCAAGATCACTCTCGAGCACAGTTATGTCGGTTTCGAGGCGTAGAAGTTCCTCATATTTAGCCTTCTTGGCGGCAGCAATCAACGACAGAGAATGTCCGCGGATGACCGTCTTGAAAGCCTCCCACAAGGAAACAGAGGAAGAAACAGACCCCACATTTTCATTGAAATAATGGTCAATAGATTTTATCAGTTCAGAGCGGGTTTTAGGATTGCGAAGATACCAGGGGTTTATAGGAGCCACTCTACCCTCACTACCCACTCCAGTCTCAACACAAAGCCACAGGGGGGAGTGATCAGAAATGCCCCAGGGAAGATGACAAATCTCTCTAATGGAGGATGATTGGGCTGCTGGTATTAAAAAATAATCTAACCTGGAGACACTACCATGGGCCCCCGAGTGAAAAGTGTATTTCAGCTGCGTGGGGTGCATCAATCTCCAACTGTCTACGAGTCCAAAGGTTTCCAGCAAATCACTCAACCACATTTGAGACCTAGGTAAATCCCTGGAAGGGTAGCGATCAGAAATGCCAGAGACCACGGAGTTAAAGTCTCCGCCCAGAATCAAAAGACCCTCAGGAAGCCCCAGTACGAGCCTCCCAAGGTCAGCAAAGGTGGACACCTGCAGGCCCGGAGGGACATACGTTGCGAGTATAGAAAGTGTCTTACCCTCCCATCTACCAGTGAGCGCCGCATAGCGCCCCCTGTCATCGAGTGTTATCTCATCAATTTCAAGGGGGAGAGAAGACCGGACTAGAATGCCCACCCCTCTGGAGCCGGAGGTGAATCCAGAGTGAGCGACCAGGCGGTATCCACGTCTATTCATAGCCTGGCATGCGTTACCAATTAAATGCGTCTCCTGTAAAGGGACAATATCGGGGGAGTGACGTCTAAGGAACTGCAGCACCACCCCACGTTTTATCCTGTCTCCCAACCCATTAACATTCCAAGACAGCAGCCTCAACTCACTACCCCCCATCCCCGAGAAGGAAACAGAGCACAACCCCCACGAGACCCAATGATGGATGCAAATGAGAAAACAATACAATGCCTTGTGAAAAGAGACAAACACACAAACACCCCCCACCGCCCCCAACTTGAACCCGTTACAACACCCCCCACCCTGCACCCCTGCCAAAAGCCTCCCCAACTTGCAGTGTGCCTGTCGCCCCACCATAAAACTAATCTACACAAAGAACCCAGGAGGCGGAAGAGACCCTTGTACACCCCGCCACCCTCGGGCCAACCTAAAATAGAACGAAAGAACAATTATCCAAACTCAGCTGACAAACAGGTGGAAAGTTCAGACGTCGGGAACTACAATGTCACTCTTGATCCGTCGAGCCGCTGTCGGCGCCACCGGGGTGCTCAGTTCGATTATCCCTTTTCGGCAAGGAATCAAGCCAGTCACTGACATTGTCCGGACGATCGAAAAAAAACGTTCGTTCTTCATATTCGAAACGAAGTCTGGCTGGAAACAACATAGCATACTTAAGGCCCAAATCGCGCAGCCGTCGCTTCACTCCCTGAAACCCCATTCTCTGCCGCTGAACCAGTGGAGTAAAGTCGGGATAGAAGTTCACAGTGGTGTTTTCGAATTTCACAGGGCCGCCCTCCCGAGAAGCTCGAAGGATAGCGTCCCTGTCCCGAAAGTGGAAGAGTCTGGCAATGATGGGTCTCGGGGGGGGGCACCCGGCTTCAGCTTCCCGCCAGGAGATCGATGGGCCCATTCAACCGCAAAGAATTTACTGAGTCCGGCGGGGGCGAGGTGATTCAGGACCAGGTCTTCCACCATGAGATCGGTGGGAGCGTCCTCGGGATTTTCCGGAACACCTACGATGCATATATTATTGCGCCGGGCCCTACTTTCAGAATCCTCGAGCCGACGGGCCATCAAGTCACGTGAAGAACGCAAGTCAGTCTGTATGTCCGTGACATCAGTAGTCAGGCTGGAGGTCTTCAAATCCAACGCCTTGACCCTCTCATTGGTCTTCGCCAGGTCCGCTCTAATCAGCGTGACATCGACCGCCACCGTATCAATCTTGGAGGCGAGGGCCTCATACTGTTGTCCCATGGAGGCCTTCATACTGGTGATGGCGCTCATGACGTCCTGAAGCGAAACCTCCGTAAGCGCCGCAGAATCCATCATGGGGTCTTCAGGAGTACGGCCAGTGCCGTAGGGGGATCCTTTAGGATGGGTATAGCGATCTATCACATTGGTTTGAGTTTGTCCCCCTCGGAGAGGCGTTTTCGTCTTGTGCTTCTCGGTGTCCGGTTTGGTGGCCATATTGGAAACAGCGCACCGGAGGGGCCCTCGGGACCTGGTAAAAATGGCCGATCTCAATGAAGCCAAGAGTATATGAAAGTGGGCCAAAATAACGAAAAATGCCAACAGGGCAGGAGACCAGACGTTCACGGAAGAGGGCACTAAACAGTAAAGCGATATCAAGCCGGATCCGGGGCAGATCTGAGAGGATGCCAGTTAAGCAGAACCCGGAGTAGGATAGTGAAACTGAAAGTTGAAATGAGGCCGCCCTGGGGACAACCCGTCAGGCCGTTGTTGTTCAACTACTCCTCGGCCTGAAGATCAGCAGAGCCCCCGGCCCAGTCCCGGGGCAGGCCGTAAAAGTTCGAGTCGATGTTAAAGCGGCTCCCGACGTCCGATTTCAATTTGGAAAAGAATATTGAGGTCAGCCAAAGGTCGCCTTCAAAAGCCCATCTTCAGAATCAGGATATAGTCAGGATATTTGCGAAGGGCGGCGCGGGTCTCGGGAGCTCTGTGCTCACGCGACCATCTTGGATGCACGCGAAGCTCCTCCCTGATGCAAGGCATTTCTAAACATGAGAACTGATCTGCGGTCAATTGGGGCCCGATGCGGTCTTTTTACCCGTGCCTCTTCAAAGTTACTTACAACAACCGAACAATGACATACGAAGATCATGCACGTCTTCAAAGCTTCATAAATTCTTGTCAAACAAATACTATGGACTCTACGAGACCTTCCTCCTCATTCTCTACTTGAGATTGTATTTTCCTCTGAATGTATTTTTCTAAGCTCTGTTCTTTTTCCTAATGGTTCTTATTCCAAGTTCTGAAGCTCCCAGTTTTCCAAACAACTGCCAAATGTATTGTTATTACTAAGTCAAATATTTTATTGCACTTTTGATTATTGCTCATGTTGGTTCGTTTTGGTACTGTCCTTTCTAATAATCCTTCTTATCATTATTGTGTTTTGTCTTCACAGATTTTATATCCTTGTTTCCGTGGCGTCTTCCCAGATCCCTGTTCGGCTGACCTTGGGCGTACCGCCTACTCCATGTGGTTCCACCTCCCTCCTCATGTTTTCCGGATCGTGTTTCCTTGATTTTCCCTTTTGTAGGTATGTTTTCCTTCTGTTTGTTTAACATGTTTGTGTTCCTACATGTTGTCCTATTCCCCCTCCTTTATTCCCTTTTCCAAATATTCTCCTACTTCCCTTCTTATCTTCATTTTGTATTCTATTTTTGGGTGTCGCTTTCTTCCTGCCTTCCTATGACTTTTCTCACGTCGCTGTCTTCTTTGGTCAGCATTCTCATCTTCAGTGTGACTTTCACCTTGCTACTACTTTTCTTCTTTCCTTGGTTTTTATTTATCACTGTCTCCTAGATGATTTGGGCTTTTCTCCGTTCTTTCTCTCATTTTTCTGGATCGATGTGTTTCTAATATTCCATGTCATTAAGAGTCATTACTTGGAACATTAAGGGTTTAAATTCCCCCATTAAGAGGCAAAGAATTCTGTCTCATTTAGCCAAACTAAATGTTGATTTTGCTTTCCTACAAGAAACTCACCTTTCAGATTCCGAATCTTTAAAATTGAAGAGAGGTTGGATAGGTGATGTTTTCTATTCTCCAGGTGATGGCAAACGTAATTGAGTGATGTCTTATCTCTCCAGAAAAGTGGGTTGAACATTTTAGTGGCATATATACTGACGTGAGCCAGGAGTTGCCTATCTCACAAGGGGATAACATCCACGCCTCAAATGTGCTACTCACAGAGGAGGAAGTGACTGAGGCGATTATGTCGACATTAAAGGGTAAAGCGCCAGGCCCAGATGGCGTACCGGCAGATCTCTATAGGGCAGATCCCATTGTATGGGCTAGAATTCTGACACTTGTTTTTAAATCTGCGACCAAGGTCGACTTTCCCAAGTCTTGGGCCAAAGCTGTTATAATTCCAAATTTTTAAAAAGGGCTCAAGAGAGGATCCGGCCTGTTATAGACCGATCTCTCTCTTGGACTCTGCAGCTAAGATAATGGGGAAGGCCGTACTCGCCCGTCTAACAGATTGGTTAGACAAAAACAGCATCATATCGGACCTGCAGTATGGGTTTAGGCAGGGAAAGGGCACGACGGGACAATGCCTTAATCTACACCTAGTAATAGGGAAGTACACGGTCGCTAAGCGTGGGGACATCCGTTTAGCTTTTATGGACTTATCCACTGCTTTTGACCTTGTAAACAGGCAAAAACTTTGGGCTTCCCTACATAGTATTGGGCTAGAACCGGCTTTGATTTCCTTCTTGGCAGCCATCCATGAAAATACCACGGCCGCTGTTCGTTACAATGAGAACGGCAGCCTAACTGAGGCATGGCCGGTCAAGCGAGGGGTGCGACAGGGGTGCATTCTTGCACCCCTGCTGTTTACACTCTACATTAACAAACTGGGTGATGCCCTGATCTCTTCTTGTAATGATGTCCCCAGAGTAGATTAAAAAACGGATCCCGGCATTACTGTACGCAGATGATGCCGTTTTGGTGGCTAGGACGTCGCGGGGGTTACAATCCCTTATAGATTGTTTTATTGATTTTATGGACTCTCTAGACCTAATAACTAACCTCAAAAAGTCACACTCTATGACTATCGGAAAGGGACGGGCTAAAAAGTCAAAATTTTATTGCAAGGGTATTGAACTTACGAAAGTCCCTGCTTTCCCATATCTAGGCGATCATAGGTTATGCAGCGTGCTCACAAAAAGAATACTTTAGCCAGAGCGACTGGGTCATTACTAGGATTTGCACAAAGTATAGGCTCTAAACCACTCCCGGCCCTCATAAATATCTATAATGCTAAGTGCCTCCCGATGGTTACGTGTGGGAGTGATGTATGGGTCTATACTGACACTGGCGATATACAGACAGCAGAAAATGATTTCTTTCGCAAGCTGCTATCGCTCCCAGCCTCTACTCCAATTTTTAATCTTCATGAGGACCTAGGTGCTGGCTTAATTTCAGATCAGATTGCGGTTGCCCCGCTATTATGTTGGTTAAGAATCTGGGCTCAGCCGCCACCAAATCTGAAACAGATAATTATTCAGGACTGTGTGTCTTTAGACAAAGGATCTGATATCCCTTGGATTCGCTATATTAAGACACAAATGGACTCATTGGGCTGTTCTGATCTGTTTTCAAACCCTAGAGCCCTTGGCAAGGTGGCTATTAGAGACTTGAAGTCCCAGTTCCTGAATAGAGTAATGTCAGCAAGGGAGGAGGCAGAACTAACCAAACCTTCGGTGAGGAGTTTTGTTATGTTGAGTTCAGGCAGAGAGATACAGCCATACCTGACTTACATAAACAAACCCTATCACTTGTTTGTGTTAACAAGATTCAAACACAATATGCTCCTCTGGCTACTGGCATTCCCAAAAGGCTTTTCAAAAGAGGGGTCGTTGGGTCCCTGCCCTTGTGATAATTTTTCAGAGCAGAATACCCTCCACATGTTTTTTTTCTGTGATTTCTATGTACCACTGCGCAGGAATTTTATTTTACGTTTGTTAAGAGGGGCTAATTTTGAGCAAGTTAGGCCAGCTCTAGCCTATTTGCAAATGCTCGGTTCCTCGGTTGTGTGCTTTGGGGTAGCTAGTTATATCACTGGGGCAATTAGGCAAAGAAACAAACTTCAACTATAGTGCTGTTTCTCTTCTTCTTTTTTAAAGTATTTTATGTAAAATGAGATTTTTAACCTATGGATTTTGGTGTGTGACAAACTTTTTAACGTATTTATTTGAAAGCCAAGGGCGTTTTTTGGTTGGGGGGGCGTACCTATGGACAGCAAATGGTCTCTTTAAAATTGGCATATGTATTATTGTCTGTCTTATTTATAATGTATAATAGGTAGTTGTGATGTGATCTGTGCCTTGATGGTTTTAAATTGTAACCGAATAAAGATACTTTGACTTTGAATGATGTTATTGTGCCGCAAGTCCCTCACATACTCTTTGCTTTCTCAAGAGTCTGACGCGAATGGTAGATGGTTAAATGTTAAATTATCTCTCAAGGGTGTTCCAATCTCTTTTCTGAATGTGTACACCCCCACATAAGGTGAACCTTCTTTTTGGCCCACGTTTGCCAAACATATCACCCACTTTACGGACAGCAATTTTATCCTAGCAGGAGACTGCAATCAAACTTTTTATCCTTTCATTGACAGGATATCCAAAGTCACATTTATTCCTACCAAACCTCACAAGTCCTTCGTTCAGGCGATCAGGCAACATAAACTTCTTGATGCCTGGAGCCTTTGTAACCCGACCACTAAATAATTTACCTTTTACTCCCCTTCCCACTACTCTCAGTCTAGGATTGATTATATTTGTGTCTCTCATAATATTGCGCAGACTCTTACTAATGCAGAGATTGGCCCAATTCTATTATCAGATCATGCCCCTGTCTCTATAAGCATTGATATTCTACCTAAAGCTACAGGCCCCAAACAATGGTGTTTTAATAACGCTCTTCTTTGGATCCAAAGTTCACCGCCTCTTTTACCAGTTTCTTTGATGAGTTCTTTGAGATAAACCAAACTCACTCCACGTCCTCTTCCACCCTATGGATGCTTTTAAGGCCAGGGCAAGAGATTTTATAATTGGCTTTGTTGCAAAAAAACTGAAAATTGCACGCAAATTCATTGGGGACCTCCTTCAGAAGATTAAGAGATTGGAGCACTCTTATTATACTTCACATTCTAATGATTGTCTAACAGCCCTCATTAATGCCAAGATGCAATTCAACAAAAAATCTACAGAAGATGCTTCTTTATTTCTGTTAAAATTCAGTGCAAAATTTTATGGGGGCAAAAACAAAGCGGGGAAAATTTTGGCCAATTATTTAAAAGTCAAACATAATAAGCTAAATATCGAGTCTGTTTATGATGCAATTTCTGATTTGAAACATAAGGATGTTGATATTTTGAACACATTTTCTCTCATCTATAAAACACTACACACCTCTGAAACTCAACCTACTACTCAATCCCTTTCCCATTTTTTCACTAGCATCCATAAACCTCAAAATTTCTCACCCGATCTCTCTTCTCTGGAATTAGACTTAACACAGCAGGAATTATTTACAGCCCTCCAACATCAGAGGGACAAAGCGCTAGGACCAGACGGTTTCACGGTCGAATTTTACCTTCATTTCTCTAAACTTGTACTGCCCAAGTTGTATTCCCTTATTGACCCTTTCACCACATTAGGCAATTCCTCAGGCTCCTTCTCTGAAGCACACATATGCTTTATACACAAAGAAGGAAAGGATTCTAAGCACTGCAAGAATTATAGGCCCATCTCCTTGGTCAACATTGATAACAACATTTTTCCAAAGGCATTGGCAATACGATTGGACTCCTATTTACCAAACTTGTTGGGCAAAGAACAGTCCGGGTTTGGTAAAGGGCGATTTATAACTGATAATACAAGACTCCTTTTTAACATTCTATCCAAATCCTCACACTTTAAACAACCCCTTGTAGCAATTACACTGGACGCTGAAAAAGCGTTTGATAGAGTTGAATGGACTTATTTGTTCTATACCCTCAAATGGTTTGGTTTTGGCCCTAAATTTATTTCTTAATTACCCTTCTTTACTCCACTCCCTGTGCGGCGGTTTTTGCCAATGGTTTAGTGTCTCCATTTTTTAATTTGGGAAGAGGTGTACAACAAGGATGCCCTCTATCCCCCTTCCTTTTTAACCTGGCCTTGGAACCTTTTCTTTCCAAATTACGTCAGAACCCCAATATCCATGGTTTTCAATCACTACATTCCCACGTTAAATTTGCACCATACGCTGATGACATTTTACTCTTTATGTCTACACCAAGTGATTCAATCCCTGCCTTTCTAGCAGAGGTGAGTGAATACTCTAAACATTTCTGGATACAAATTGAACAACGACACAGATGTGAGATTCTACCTTTAACGAAATACACTTTTAAATCAGATTTTGAAGCCCCTAACTTCACTTGGAGTCCTAATCACATTAAATATTTGGGTCTGCATCTTACCTCCTCAATCTCAGATACAGTATCACTTTGTATGAATAAATGCATTCAAAAGATTTCGGACTTGTCCGCCAGATGCACCCTCTTTATTTATCTTGGTGGGGCCGCCTTGACACCATAACGATGATGTTATCTCCTATAATTATGTTCACCATTTCTAATATCCCAGTTGCTATTCCCACTAACTTTTTTAAGAGGATTAACTCTACTCTCTCCTCCTTCTTATGGAATAATAAAAAGCCTCACATGTCCCTTCTTTGACTAATACGCCCTAAATCGGACGGTGAAGTTAACTTTCCTGATTTTCCAGCTTATCAGGAAGCATTCCTTTTACGTCAAGCTTCCTTTTGGTTACGAGACCCCACAGAAGACTGCCCTCTATGGACGACAATTGAACGTCTCTTCCTGTCCCCTTTTTCCTTCACTGAATATCTTTCCTTTTCACGTAAGCCACAAGTATTATCTACTCCCATAATCAAATTAACATCCAACTTACTTTTATCTTCTTCTACCTCTCCTCCTAGGACTGTTGACGACTTTGTCAAATCCACCATTTGGCACAACAAAAATTTACTCATTAAGAACAAACTATTTTATTGGAGGACTTGGCATCAGAAAGGTTTAATTTGAATACATCAGCTATTTTCACAGTCACATTTCATATCTTTTTCATCACTCAGTCAATTATTTAGTTTGCCCACCTCCTTTATTCACAAATACCTTTTGCTTAAAGAAGTAGTGATGGCTATCTATACCCAGCTGCCTACCACACATGCCTCTCTTATTACTCTTGCATCTGCCTCATAACTTCTTAAAGACCACATCCAAGGCTTCCGTTATATACAGGTATCTACATAGCACTGAAATTGTACGGCCAAAATCCAAAGTAGAAGAGTTGTGGGAATGTGATTTTTCTACGTCCTGGCCAGTGTCCTTATGGAATAATATATGGGTTAAAATTAATTCGTAAATCATCCACAGCAGCTAATATAACGCAGACATTGTTTTTCTTATATAACAGATTTCTCTTTACACCGCATGATTTAAACAAGAAATTTGCCAAATCACCAGATGTTTGTTGGATCTGTTCTTCCCCGAATGCAGACTTGTTTCACATGTTATTTGCTTGTCCTAATGTGCATAACGTTTGGAAACAGGTATGGTCCCAACTCAACTTGATTTTCCAAACTAAAATTTCTTTCTCTTTCAGTCATGTTTTTCTGGGAAGCCTTTCTTCTTGGTGGGAAAATGTTACGCTCAATGTTAAAATCATAGATCTGTTACTAGCAGTTGCGTTTCAGCAAATTACAGTTAATTGGAAAGACTTTTCAAGAATTTCTTTTAGAGCATGGTGGTATAATGTTTGCCATAATCACAGATTAGATACCTCCTTTGTATATCCTACACATATGGCAGCGAAACGCTTGGACTTATGGTTACCTGTTACGATGTATCTTGATGTTTGTGCTAGACGTTCCTTTTGACTGCAGCCTACTCAACAGGAAGTTTCAAAACCCCCTTGAACTCTCTAAACGTTCTCTCATTCTTCAGTATTCTATTGTTTTTTCATGATTGCGCTATATCACTTTACTTGTTTTACTTTTAAGCCCAATTCATTTAATAATATTGTAGTAATTTCTTGACTGATTTTTTTTATTTTTTTATACGAGATGTATTAATGTTTTGTATCTTGTATTGACACCCTTATTTCTATCAATAAATATTCTTTGAAAACTCAATTACAACAGGTCCTCCAATGATACAATGCACATTAAAAAGGTACAAATACAAGACAAAAATTCATCAAGAAGTTTGTTTAAAGAAGTTGAAATACAATAAAGAGCGAAAGTAAAAATAATAGACTTCAAGGAGTGCACATTGGGTTACGGGTGCACACTGCAACTTTAAAAAAGGATCCGACCCGGAAGGTTAGCTCTTCATCTTCCAAGGCAATAACCTTCCCATAAGCTACCTTATAATCAATCAAAGGTGTAGCCTTAAAGTATGGTATCAAAAACCTTTTGGTGTATTTTAATTAGTAACTACAGAAGAATAAAAAGTGCAGCATAGATTGTCTATATTGGCTATTACAGGGACATGGCAAATAATCAAGGTTAGAATTGTACCCCACAGGAAAGCAAAGCAAAAAAATCATTGTGTCAATCCTCAGCCGAAAAAGCAAATCCCTTTCCCAACGACCGATGGGTTTTAGAAGATAGCTAGATGGGACATGGGAAATATTCTCAATATGCATATATCTGAATCTCTTTGTCGTATGTAGCTTTTCTGTATAATGCATATAAAGCCTTCTGAAGGACTTTCTTACTTATAATACTTATAAACTTATAATACCAAAATCGGAAGGATTTAAAAATAAATATTCATAATTCATGCTAGTTAGGCTTTTGCGAATTCGTTTTTGTTGGCCATAAGACTCTGTGAACTTCACCAATGCTAACCAGTGCTGAAGTGCTTGTGCTCTCTCCTTTAAACATGGTTAAATTGGTTTGCACCTGATTGGCATATTTTATTTACTTACAGGTCCCTTGTAGAGTGGACCCAGGGCCTGTAAATTAAATGCTACTAGTGGGCCTGCAGCACACATTGTGCCACACACATGTCCCAGGCCTGCCATTGCAGCCTGAATGCAGTTACAACTTCCAATTCGACTTGACAATCTAACCCCTTTGCCAAGCCTTAAACTCCCCTTTTATTGCACATAAGTCACCAGTGAGATAGACCCTAGGTAGCTTATAGGCATGGTGCATTGTAATTAAAAGGTTTGACATGTACTTTTAGGTTTTGATTGTCTTGGTAGTGAAATACTCTTCAATTCGTATTTCACTGCTGTGAGTCCTATCTGTCCCCCTAGGATAACAGTGGGATGACTAATTAGATTTACTAAGTGCTAATCTTTGAATGAGGACTGTGAGAAGCTGGCCTGAAATATGATGTACATTTATGTAAGTGGGCACCTTGCACCAGACCAGAAAATACTTATAGTGATTTAAGAGGTCTTAGACAACCTTAGAAAGATCTCAAAGTGGTAGCTGTGGAAAGCAGCCTTCAGGCTTAGCCCTGAATGAGTGTAAAGCAGCTTGTTTCACCAGAATGCAATCCTATTGTATAGATTAAGTGAAAAAGAAGCACACCAAATATTTATAAAAATATGTATTTATTACACAATACTCTCTAGAATGTTAAAGTATCTCCAACACTGAGATAAACACAATGCACACAATACTTTAGTTAGAAATGCAGTAAATAGCACATTATACACAGTGGACCCCAGGAGGGAAACAAACCATATATTAAGAAAGTGGTATAAGAATCACGACTCAAGTCAGGACAATGCAGAGATGACGTAGAATCGCTGGGAACCCACTGAATCACCCACGTAAGTAGATAGGGACCCCACGGAGAGCGTGTGCAGTGTGAGTACACAACCAAGTGTTCCGTACAACTCTATAAGCAAGACGCGGTTAGATTTTAAAAGATATGGGACCCTTCTAACAGACCCTGAAGAAACTCCTTGGGAGTTAGAAGGTTGGAGAGCCACCCCACCTGTGAATACCCTACTACCCATGTTACCTACACCAGGGACGCCGGGTGCATAGGGGTGAAGTGGTGTCAGAAACCACCGTTGAACCCAATGAGGGCTTCAAGAAAGTGCTGCTGCTGGACTTCAAGAAAGTGCTGCTGCTGGAAGAGGAGAAAGTGTGTGTGGGAATCCAAACAAGATTCTTGAAGAGGAGTATCTGAAAGCAGAGGGGACAGAGTCTATGTCACTTGGGAGTGACCAGTAGCCCTAAAAGATGAATGCCCTCCGATGTCGGGTGCTTGAGGAAAGATGACGATGACCTTGACTCTGTTGCTGCGAGGACCAGGCAACACTGAGGATGACCAGGACCCGGAAACAAGCTGTCCCACAAAGGATGTCGAGTGCTGAGGGGTCGGTGTCCAGCAGGAGCACCAACAAGCCTTGGCAGAGTCAACCCACGCAGAAGGTCAAGAAGGTGCAGAGTTGGGACCAGCAAGGTACAGGGGACTCACCGCACACAGGGGAGTCAGGACAGGCCCCAAGCAGGGGAGCCCAAAGGAAACAAAAGTGACCCTCAGATGGACCCACTGGCTGAAGGCACTGGAGTCACGGGAAAATCTCGAGCAGCTCACCAAAGGAGCAGGCCACGGTGCCCACAAGGCGGTGTGGCTGAAGATCTTGGTGGAAGAGGTTGCGGGAGGTTGGGGCTACTTGGAGCCCAATGCACTTGTCGCAAAGTTTCCAACAACCATTTGAACTTGCAAAAGAATGCAGTGCACAGGGGTTTGGTTAATGCCGCCCCACGAGGGATAATGGTCTCAAACTAGGTGAGAGGACAGCTCGGGCCTCGAGGGACATGGGTAACCACCACCTGTGTTGTTGAACCCTTCGGAGTCCACAGAACCTCGGGATCAGCAGACCGGTCAGCAGTGTTGAGGTGCCTGCGCATGCAAGTGACTCCTTCACTTCAAGGGAGATTCTTTCAAGTGTCTTGGATGCTCCACAGGTCCTGTACGGATCCTGTATGGTGCACAGGCACAGACGATGCAGCACTCTGGAAGGGAGGCGATGTCAGGCACAAACGAAGTCCAGCGAAGTCCAGAGTGCCCAGAGTAGGAGTGCAGTGGTGTCAGTTCTAAATTTTATTCCACGACAAATCTAGGGACCTACACCCAGGTAAGCCCTTAAGTACCCCAGGGAAAGGGTTGGTAAGATCCAGGGAGGGTCTGGAGAGAGAGGGGAGGTTACTCCCATGTCCTTTGTCCAGTTGCTAGCCAGAGCAGGAGCCAATGGCTCCCAGAACTGGTTTGACCTGGATTATGCACAGGGACACCAAATGTGCCCCTGAAGCAGACTTTCTGGGGCTGGCAAGCGCACCCTCCCGGTCCCAATACACTAAATTCTGTCTTATTGACAGGATGCCTACTGTTCCACCTTCCTCTGCTCGAGCTTGGCTCAGCAGCAGGAGGGCAGAAATGTGTCTCCGGTCAGCAGCAACCATTTTGTGCTGTCCCGGGCTGGACGGTTGGCATCGGGAACACTGTGAGCCTCATGATTCCAATCAACGGAGGGCTCTGCCGTTGCTTGGAATCATTCCCCCACACCTTTTACTGTGTGGGGGTATGATTCCAACATGTTTGATACCAAACATGATGGGTTCGTTGCAGCCGCTTTCAAGATGATCATCGCGTAAATACTCAATGCCCCTCTATATAGTATATGGCTGCTTCACTGACAACCCGGGAGAATGGACTCCGTAGGCTGCAGTGGTGTCCTTCTCGTACAGGAGCACCCTCTCACTTAGAACCAAGCACCCTGCCTTCAGGATTGCAAAGGCCTGCTATGGGGGTGACTTATATGTTTTAAGTGCAGTGACCCAAGATATAGTAAACCTATACCTTTAGTAAGTGGTGTAAGCACAAACTCACACAGGCTGCAATGACAGGCCTGTAGTTCCATTTTGAACGGTCTTTCATGGGAGGCATAATAAATACATGCTGCAGCCCATGGGAGACCTCTAGGGTACCTATGCCCTGGGTACATGGGTACCCTATACTAAGGACTGACAAGGGTACCCCGGTATCGTATCTGGGATTTACCTAAGTACTTACCATAATAATTTAGGGAGAAAGCAGATAGACTGGGGTCCTGATTAGCAGGATCCCAGTCAGACTAGTCAAAAACAGCATCACATCAAGCAATAAGTGGGAGTAACCATAAGAAGAAGATCCTACTTTTCTACAAGGATAGATAAGCATTTTATGTTTGATATCTATGACATTTTAATTAAAATTCTCTTTGACGGCAAAGTCGGATTTTAAATTACAACTTAGAAAATGCCACTTTTAGAAAGTTGGAATTTTCCTATCCTGAACTTCCGGTAAAGACTTCCTTAACCCCTTTACCGCGGTGTAGAATCCGCCGCAGTGCGGAAGTTTCCGAGCACGGGCGGGGCCGCGTCGGCCAACGGACGTGCGCAGCACTCCGAAGGTAGTGCTCGCGACGGCCGTTGGCTGACGCCAGCACGCAACGGGTTAAAGACACTAGCTTGCTCCTATTCTGGAGGCAGTCCGATAGGCGTAAAATTGAATAACAATGTATTTATCACACATTGTTAATAAGTACGATAGTTTTCACTCTTCCCGCATCCAACGTTTTATTAATAAATGGCTTTCACTTCACCAGCGCGCATATCTGCACAATGTTATCGAGCAGAGAGCATTATAACCTGTTAATGATCTATTTTCAAAGGCGCGAATGACCAGCTTAATATAAATGAGCAACGCGCATCTTTTTATTGAAATGCCTTACGCTTCCGCATGCCATAAAATTACAACCTGAATTAAATAACAGCAGTCTCATCGTTAGCAGTTGCTATGTGAGATTACTCATTGCGTTCTTCTCTGCCACCATGTGTATCTTTACGGATCTCAAAATTCTTGTGATGCTTCACCTGGAGTTACACAATGAATAAACTCCATTGAATGAACAAGTAATATATGTGTGCATTTTGTTTCCCAGCTATAGGTACTATTGACCAGTTGCAATAAAGAAGGGTGAGTTAATTACCTACCCTAATAGGATACTTACAGAATAGCACCCTAGCACTTGAAGTAGGTCCTGAAGAAAGCCCCCAAACCTTTTAGGCATTTTCATGGGGCTGAAACATGGTGACCTTTTGCATGGACTATAAGGTGCTATAGAACAGTAGCACGTCTATACACGCACCACCCTATTTTTAACCTTGCCACCTCTTCTACAGAATAAAGTTCATTTGGAAAGGAGAGCTAAGCAATTTTAATGTTCTCTTTTCACATTTTTCACTTACTTCACCTTATTCCTGATCACTACTGTCAAAACCAGTTGGTCTACCTCCAGGTGGAGAAAAGCATACCATCAAAAAAGACCCAATAATTATGCTTTCACGTTTTAAGAGAAGCGGAGAACCAAGATATACCACTCAATCGCTCCTGCATATGAATGAGGGTTTTTAAGTTGGTTGAAGGAGTTGGACATAGGGGAGGGGGGTGTTTTATGCATTTTGAACTGTATAGTCAAGGGCGAATATGAACCTTTTGTACTGATTGTACAGTTGCCTCTGGGTTACAGGGGGCTGCTTGCTATGTGCTACTTGACTAATAAAATCTGTTTTTTTTTAAAAAATCTTTAAAAACCGTAACTTTGGTTCTACTGACCAGATGTTTGTCATTGTGGTGTCAAATAATTTATTAAAATCTATCTATTTTTATAAATTGGTTTGAGAAATTTTCTTGTTTTGGGTTTTTACTTTATTAGTGTTTGGGGGCTGGAGAAATACTTTACACATTGCCTTTAAGTTAAGCTTGACTGCCTTTTGTACCAAGTTACCCTGGGTTAAGCACAGGTTAATTTAATGACTTTTTGTGGATCACTCTGCCATGGACTGTGGCTGTTGATTAAACAGGGCTCACACCCAAGTCAACCAACAACCCAATGTATCACACATGCTGTGTTTGTGAATGTTCAAAAGTGAATAACCAATTCAACTAAACTACACGAACAATTCCATAGCTGTTGACAAGGTGCACCACAGATAATCCCCTCAATTCCTAATCTAAAGTGAGTTTTTTCTTATTTCCTAAATAGTGACGCACTTTAGGAAAATAAAATACGGTAAAAGAAAAGGCCTACTTGAGGAAATCGGTTTCCCTTTGGATTCTCATAGTTTGGGTGCTTGTGAGAGTTTTTCTAGTAGGCTGGTCTGCAGTGCCGTTCATCTGGGAAAAAATAACAATGGTTATTTGGATTAAGAAGTTGAGCAAGTGAAAACTAATTCTGTGACACTTTCTGTTCTACAACATATACACAACTACATTAATTTTCTTATTATTTGCAACTTTTAAAATAGATTGAAAGAACTACACTCATGAAGCAAAAAAAATATTAAAATTCAAATGCAGAATTCAAAAACGTAATATATTCTCAAATTCAATACTTTGTTTCTTACTGGAAACGACAACTTTGTTGGCTGTGAAATTGCATAACAGATATTGAGATTAAAGCACTGTTTTTTTTAAATTATATTTATTATTTTCAATGTTGCACACACTTTATACATTATACATTGTTCAGCATTAATACTTCATGCTTCATAGATATACAAACATTTCATTACACCTTTCCACAAACATTATTTGTATTTCTTACTTTACCACTAATAAACGTTAAGCCCTTCTTGAGTCTACATGCGGCCCAAATCCTTCTTTCCACCTACTTATGGGTTGCCATATTCTTAAACCTAGTGTCCTTCCCCTTTTCCCTTTTCGTGCATAAATATTCTTCTCCATATTATATGCATTCAACAGATTAGCCAGCGAGGTTTGTAGTGTCGGTGGATTTTTGTCAAGCCATGCCCTTGCTAAGGTCAATCTGTATACTGACATTGCCACGAACAGGAATTCGTGCTGTGTATCTGCTCCTTCCATACCCAGACCTAAGATTATCCGAGCTGGGCTAAGTTTGATTTGAATACCCAATGATCTGTCTAGAAATCCCTCGATGTCTCTCACTAGCGTATGTAGTTGAGGGCAGGTAGCAAATATGTGAATAATGTCAACTTCGCTAGTGTTGCATCGGGGACAGTTTGTACCCATGGTCCCACCCCTTTTAGCTATCTTAGCGGGGGTATGGTATAATGAATACAGAGTTTTATAATGTTGTGACTGCATGGAGGATGAACACAATATAGTACGACCTAGGTCCAGTGATTTCTTGAGCCACCCTACTTCCACGTTAAGTTTTTCCGCCCATTTATTACCCACTTTTCCTAAATTATCAGTTTTCCCTTTAACCAAACAGGCATAAAAAGACCTAATGGTGCAATCCCCCAAAAGTCTAATTTTTTCCAGTATCTCATTCCTACTTACTCCATCTGTCCCCCCTGTTTTATTATTTAAAAAACTCCTGACCTGGAGATACTTGAAAAAGCCTCTATTATCGATACCATACTTAGTTCTTAGATCTGCGAACTGTACCATCCCCTCTGCCTCAAATAAGTCCCCTATCTGGACAATACCATTGTTTACCCATTCTAACATTACTTCATCTGCAAAGATTGCTTGAGGAAATGACCTGTTTTTATAGAGTCTAATATATCTATTGTATTTCCCCAGTTTACTTCTTTTCAAGAAGGTAATCCAAATCTTAACAGCTGCGGAGAGTGTCTTAAACCTGGTTCTTTTAAAGTAGCCAACATCGATACAATTTAAAAAACAAGTTTCCGCCTCTGTCCCTAACACCGTAGCATATACTTTCGTAGACAGGTTATTAACTCTTAGATCCAGATCTGTTCCTCCTATTAATCCTTGCATATATTGTAGGGCAGCTGCCATGTAGTATAACCTGAAGTCCGGTGCTCCCCACCCCCCCCTTTCTCTTGGGAGCGTGATGTATCTGTATGCCCTACGCGTCTTCCCATGTGCCCAGATGAATCTATTGCATGTTGCCTCTAGTGTATTAAACCATCTGTTCTCGAAGAATAAAGGGATCGATCTAAAAAAATTAAGTAATTTGGGAAGAATCAGCATCTTAATAACGTTGGTACAGCCCATCAACGATAGGTGTAAGTTGTTCATCCTTGTTAGATCCTTTTTTGTTCTTGTCATCAGTGGAGCCATATTTATCTCTACCACCATATCAAGATTTGCTGATATTGCCACCCCCAAGTACACGGCTGAACCAACTACTCTAGCGTCGTTACACACTGAATATCTATTTTCAACAATCTGTGTCTTGGATTTATTCAGTTTGTATCCCGAGATTTGACCGAAACATTCTGCCTCTGCTTCAATCTCCCTAATGGCGGCAGAGGGGTTAGGTGTCAGAATGGCGACGTCATCCGCATACGCAAGAGTTTTTATTGCACAGCCATTTATGTTCATCGGGGCAATTTGTGGATTCTGTTCCAGCCTGCGCAGATAGGGATCCAAGTATAGTGCAAACAGGAGGGGGGATGACGGGCAGCCCTGCCTAGTCCCTCTACAGATCTTGACTGCTGCCGAGTATCCCCTATTGACCCTAATCTTAGCCATTGGGTTGATATACAAGGTCTGTATGGCCTTGATGAAGCCCTCCCCTATTCCATTCCACCTCATGACTGACCATAGGTATCCCCAGGAGACCCTATCAAATGCCTTCTCTGCATCTAGAAACAGCGCTGCCATAGGGTCTCCTAGGGTACCTGCTGCATCAAACATGGTAATGACCTGCCTGATATGCTGTGTTGTTCCTTTTCCTGGGATAAACCCATGCTGGGAGGGACTAACCAAACCCTCAACCACTCCTGCTAATCTTTTAGCTAGTATCTTTGAGTAGACCTTGACATCGGCATTCATCAACGTAATTGGGCGGTACGAGCTTGGTTCAGTTGTGGGTTTACCTTTCTTTGGTATTACGATGATGTTGGCTGCAATCCAGGACTCGGGGACGAATTCACCCTTTTGTGCCATTGCCATGATATTAAACATGTCCCCTATGATCACTGTTTGGAATATTTTAAAGAATTCCACTGGGATCTGGTCTGGCCCTGCTGCCTTCCCCGAGGGAAGACTGCCAAGAGCAGTGACCAGTTCTTCTAACCGGAATCCAACATCTAAATCCTCCTTTTCAATTGCGGAGAGCACCGAAGGAGGCGCCTCGCTCAAATATTTTTCTATCTCTTCCGTGCTGGCTGATATATCTGAGGCATAGAGATCTGTATAGAATTGTTTAAAGACCTCCCTTACCTGTCCTACCTCTGTTACCATATTTCCTTGGGTATCGGTGATTTCTTTAATATCTGCTGCTGCTACTCTCTGCCTAGTCCGCACAGCTAGAATATGTCCCACCCTTTCACTGAGCTCATATGCGTTCTCCCTATTAGCCATATATTTCTCGGCCGTATTTTGGGCAACTCCTTCCAGGGCATCTGCTCTAACCGATATTAGCTTAAGGATGTTTTGTTCTATCGGGACCTGTTGTTGAATAGCTACTGCTAATTCTTCTTCGGCCCTCAATAGATTTTGTCGTATTTCTTCTATCTTCCGTTTCTCTTTTTTTTGTGCAGACATCACAAAGCTTAACGTCTCCCCTCTAACACAAGCCTTAAAGGCGTCCCACACTATCCCTGGGGGTGCTGTCCCTCTATTTATATCCCAGAAGTCCTTGATCCATTTTGTCATATACACCCGATATCCATTATCTTGCAGCAGCGCCCTATCAAAAGTCCATTGCAGCTCTTTTTTATGTGAATGCCCTAGTCTTATCGTCAGAACCAATGGGCTATGATCAGAGATTATTCGGGGTTGTTTTTCAATTTTTGATTCAGCAATTAAATTATTTGAAATTAAAAAGTAATCAAGTCTGACCAACACCTGGTGAGGAGCGGAGAAGAAAGTGCTACCATCTAAATTCGGGTGCCATTTTACCCAAGGATCTTCCAGTGAGTTGTGTGTTGTCATATCCGACAGTGCCCTAAACATTTTCTTTTTCCTGCCTAGATATTGTGAGCCTGGCTGCAAGAATGAGCTGATTGGGTCGTGTAAATTAAAATCACCGCAACATACAATTGGCTCAGGCCATTGTGCCAATTCCACATCCAGGTACTGAAATACATCTGGATCATCCTCTGTGGATCCATATATTGTAGCTAAGGTGAACGTCTCCCCCTTAAAGACTATCTCGGTCAGCACCCACCTTCCCCATTTATCTTCACTTTTCCTCTTTATAATTGTGTCACTGCTCCTTCCCAGCACCGCCACACTTCTAGTTTTGGTCCCTTGATTTGATTTTGCCATAACTTCGAACCCTAATTGGCCCAACAGGTGTGAGTTGGTACCCTCTATGTGGGTCTCTTGCAGACAAACCAAGTCAACGTGCAGTGTTCTAAGTAGTCCTGCTACCTTAAACCTCTTTTTTTGCTCATTGAGCCCACATACATTTATCGAGGCTATTCTACATGCCATATAGCTTTAGTACTGTTGACCCTAAACTGATATTTGTGTGTTTTATCTTTGCTTTGCTGTATATCTTGTGTTCTTTTCCCTACCCAAACTTGTAATGCCAACAAAAAAACACCATATCCTTGTGCAACATTTCTGCCCTTTCCCCTCTGTTCCCCTCCCACCCCTGCTATCCCCCCCTCCCTCACACCCCGTGTCCTACCCTCTCTATTCTCCCCCCACCCACCTCCCCCCTCCCCAATGAGACGTCCTGGGTACAAAATTCCCAGGTGTGGTTGTCAGTTAGGGCAGTACTTGTCAGACGTGCCCCGTGACCCGGAATCAAAGATATGTATTCCCTACATTTCTATGATACGTAAATAGAAACCTCTGCTTTACAAAGTAATTAGGGCCTCTGCCTTACAGTATAAGTTCTGCTCAAAATCTACTTATTTTGCTGGCATGTGGGGGTTATGTCCTGAGTTTTGATTTGTTGTTGTTTGGTTATTTATTCAAAGAGCTTTCAGGACTTTTGCTATTTGCCAGCTTTTTGATTAGTATTCCCCCCGATTTTGTTCAGGTAGGATTCTGCTTGCACTTCACTGGTAAAGGTTTTAGCTGTGCCTTTATAGATTATTTTTAATCTTGCTGGATTTTGAAGAAATATCTTTGCTCCCTTTTGTTCGAATGGAGTGATCAGCTGCCTCATCCTCCACCGGCGTTCTAAAGTCGCGTGAGCAAAATCTGGGCGCACGAAGAAGGAAAAGTCGTTGAATTCCTTCTTCCTTGTGGGCCTCGCAATATCATAAATGGCTTCTCTTAGCCTAAAATTACCTATGTTGACCAGCATAGCTCTAGGATACTGTGCTGGATTCTGGCTACGTTTGGGGAGTGCCAGGGGGAAGCGATGTGCCCGTTGAAGTTCAATGTTCATATCCCAGCTTCCAAGCTCCGGAAAGGCTGTCTTTACCAGGTTGATCATATACCCCCTTGGGTCATCTCTCTCAACTCCTTCGGGAATACCTAGGAAACAAAGATTGTTCCTCCTGCCTCTGTTCTCTAAATCTTCGACTTTTTGCATCAGATCCCTGATAACTCCTTCGTGTTCTGCCCCTTGCTTCTGGAGTTTACTGAAGTCAGTCTCTAAGTTTTCCGTGCGAGACTCTACAGAGACCATTCTGTTCGATATTTCTGAACATGTTTGGTCTACTTTTTTAACGGCTCCTCGCAGTTCCTGGATAGCAGCATGATTCCTGTTACTATCATTCTTAACGTCTCTGTGAAAGTGCTTGATTGAATTTAGAACTTCGCTTAAAGAGGGCTCCCTCATATTTTGCATATCACAACCCTCTTCATTTGGCGATAGACTACTTTTCTGTGGCTCTTGCCAATGTCGGCTATGTGATTGTTGTTCTCTTGATTCCCTTGCACGGCCACTCCTATGTTTGCCATATTTGTCATGCTCCGTATTGCCTCCGGGATCTGTGGTTTCTTCGCCGGTTGATAGGCGGTGCCTTCTATGTCCTGTTCTTCTTTTTCCCCATTCCTCTTTTTTACCCCCTTTAGGGATAATATCTTGGGTAAATGCCTGTGGTGCACCCATTACTGTAATGTTTGAAGCCTCCAAGATTGTTGTCGATAGTTTGTATGTTGCATTCCTCTCTCCAACCTCGGGACCCTCTACTTCTTCTTCTTTCTCTTCCTCCTCATTTGAGCTGTTTGTTGCACTAGAGATAGATACTCCAGTCTCATAAATATCTGAGCCAGAATCTCCGCTTGATATTTCAGATTCTAGAGGTAGCTCATTTGGGATTAAAGCACTGTTAAAGATAGTCTGCACTCAAGACTTTTGCCCTCAAAGATATTTTTATAAATATTTTGGGAACATGGCAAAACAGCTAGCAATTTACGACTTTCCCATATCCAGTGCAATCCTTCTGTGTCTTCCAAAATGTATTTAGGTGTAAATGCTTTTTTGTTAAACACTCATTTCATTGGGTAGCAAGTGGAGTGTGGCAGGGGTGTTAAGAACAACAAGATATTGTCCACCAAAGCATTGAATTTTAATAGGAAAACTTTTCTGGAGTCAAACAACTCTCTCAAAAGCAACAGGAACTGCATACTACTACAACTTTTCTGCTGATGTCAAGAAATAGAGGTGATTTGTGTTCACCAAGACTAATTTGCGGCTGCTTAATTTCACCATTGGGCACTTGGCCTTGCATGTCAGGTGATCTCAAACCACACTTTAGTGTCACACCCACAAAACCCTATGGCCTCATAGCTCCTATTGGGAACCCTATAAGTGGAGCAAACCATTGTAAACCCTTATTTAGCAAAATCTGTCAATGACACAAACACCTTATCCATAGAATGACAAAGGTCACATTCAGGGACTGTGGACAGCACCGTTAGAATTTGAAGCTGAACATCCGGCTTCAAATTTCAAATCTTTCCAGTATAGCATCTATTTTCAAGATACTCTTGACTGAACATTTTTTAAAGTCTCCAGGGTCCTGCATGGCCCTCTCTGTTCAACTCAGTATTGGTCCAATGATCAATATCATGCCTCCAGCTTCATCAATTCAAATTCCTGTCCTCTCATCTTTACACTAAAGACTTGAATTTGTCCTCCAGCACTTTGACTGCAACTTTAATCCCTGTTAGGTTTTCATGACAGAGCAGTTTGGATTATCATGAAATTAATGGTTCTTATTGGAGGTATGTCGGAATAACCAATAAAACAAAGCATCATTGCTGTATACAGTTGTACTGTTCATGGCTATCGTAAAGAAAGAGTAGGCAAGGACTGTTTATATGAAAAAATTATTATATTTTCTTATATACATATGGAAAATGTGTAAAGTTTCCCAGGTCAAAACGAAACAAGAGGGAACAATAACATACAAAACATGTATATAACCAACAAATCAACATATATTCAAGTGTTTTCACAAAACTAAAAACAAACACATAGAAAAGCTAACTAACTGAGTAGTTGGTACATTTGCATATATCCAAGATGTTTCAACCCCCTTATGGGTATGGGGTCTCATCAGGTTCAACAGAATGAAGGGACACCTAAAGAATAAGGAAAACAATGTGTGCTCTGTCATATCAGGTGGAAATGTCAAATTGATAAATTATTGACACTTGTACCTTGTTGGTATCCTGCGGGATTGGCAACGTATGTACAAACTACCAAAAGTGATATAAAGGAAGAGTTACTCAATTGGGGCATCCAAGGTGGGAAACTGAAAAAATGAAACACAAAACGTAGCAGATCTTGATACAGAGGATGATCCACCTGGACAGCGTTCTCTTGTGGACAGCCTTGCCCTTCATTTTACCCACATATCAAATGAAGAGTTGGTTGTCCAACCTGACGTCCTTAGTTCTGTCCCACTTAGGGTCTAGACGGTGAAGTCACTCCTCTTCCTTGGAAGGGTGAGGGGGAGGATAGAAAGTAGGTAAAGTTATAGATTGACCTAGGTGGAAGGAAGTAGCCACCTTAGACAGGAACGCAGCTCTGGTCCTAAGAACCATCTTATCTGCAAGAATTGAGGTAAATGGGGGCTTGGAGCTAAAGGTCTGCAGCCCACTAACCCTCCTGGCAGAAGTAATTGCAATCAGAACTATTGTCCTAAAGGTTAGAAATCTCAATGGCAGGGGTTCAGAGGGAGACCCCATCAAGAAAGGACTAAATTCAAATCTCACTGAGGCATGACAAATGGAGTCGGAGGAAACCTATTAGTGAGACCCTTAATGAATATCATGACTATGGGATATTTAAATAAAGAGGGTTGGTCTAGTAAGCAGAGAAAAACTGACAAGGCAGACTAGTAGCCTTTGACTGTGGCTACTGTGCCAGGGAACGAGAGAAACTGAGAATATCAGACAAATGGGCTTTTAATGGATCAATCAATTTCTCTCCACACCATTTCACAAACCTGGCCCACCTACCGGAATAGACAGATTTGGTGGGGTGTCTTCTGGCCGATAAAATAACATCCACTGCATCCGGCGGGAGAGAGAAAGAGCACAGGTTGCCCTGTTCAATCTCCAAGTATGAAGGGGCAGGCACTGGAAGTGAGGTGTAGAACCTGCCCCTGCGACTGCAAGAGGAGGTCTACACTGAGAGGGAGATGGAGCAGAGGGTGCGATGAGAGGTAAAGGAGGTCTGTGTACCACACCCTTCTTGGCCAGTCCAGGGTGATCAATATTACTTGGGCCCAGTCTTGGCGAATCTTCCTCAGAACTCGAGGAATCAAGGGTGTGGGAGGAAATGGGTAAAGAAGCTCAGAGCCCCAAACTAACTGAAACGCGTACCCCAACACTCCCCACATCGGATACTGGAGAATGCAGAACAACCGGCAGTGTGCATTCTCGTGAGTGTCAAACAGGTCCAAAAGAGGGAATCCCTACATCCTGAAAATGTGATGGACGGCGTCCAGATGGAGACGCCACTCGCGATCGGCGGAGTACTGCCGACTGAGACTGTCCGTGCGCACATACAGCACTCCAGGCAGATGATTCACAATCACACAAATCCAATGGTCCTGAGCCCAGGACCAGAGTCGCAGAGCCTCACTGCAGAGATGATCCAACCCTATTCCTCCCGGTTTGTTGATGTACCACATCGCTGTAGTGTTGTCCGTCAGGACCTGAACTGACTGACCAGGAAGGGAGGAAAGGCCTTGAGAGCGAAATGTATCGCCTTCAACTCTAGAAGATTGATGTAAAACAATCTTTCCACAGGAGAACAAAGACCTTTGACCTCAAGATCCCCTAGATGAGCTCCCCACATTAGAGTGGAGGCATCCGTTATCACTGTGGCCACCGGAGGAGGAGGAGGAAACAGCTTCCCTTGAGACAGGTCGTCCGAAACACTCCACCATAACCGCTCTGCTGCAGTGTCTCTAGAGATCCTGACCACCTCCTTGAGATATCCATTGTGTTGAAGCCACTGCCTGCTGAGGCACCACTGGAGTGCCTTCATGGGTCAGGGTGCATGGCTGACCAACAGTATGCAGGAAGCAAACAGACCGAGCAGGCATAATACCTTCAGGACTGGAACAGCTGCTCCATCTTGAAAAAGTGGAATCCAAGCCTGGATGTCTAGAATACTCTGAGGAGGCGGGAAAGCATGACTCACAGTAGTGTCCAGTACTGCCCATATGAACAGGTTGCGCTGAGAGGCCCCAGGTGAGATTTGGGTACATTTATTGAAAAACCCAAGTCAAACGATAGGTGCGTTGTTACCTGCAGGTGATGCAGCACCATCTCTGGTGACTTTGCCTTGAGCAGCCAGTCATCCAGATAGGGAAAAACAGGAATCCTAGATCATCTGAGATGGACTACTACCACCAACTTCACCTTTGTGAAGACCCATGGAGCAGATGTAAGACCGAACGGAAGGACCGCAAACTGGTAGTGTTGAGACTCCACCGTAAAACGGAGATACTTCTGATGCAACTTCAGGATGGGAATGTGAAAATACACATCCTGTAAATTGATCAACACCATCCAGTCTTTCTGCTGCAGCACCAGAAGAACCTGAGCTAGTGTCAAGATCTTGAACTTCTCCTGTTTGAGGTAAAAATTCAAGACCCTGAGGTCTAACATCAATCTTAATCGCCTGTCCTTTTTGGGGATCAGGAAATACCGAGAGTAGCATTCTTGACCCCTTTCCTGCTCCGGAATAACCTCTATTACACATTTCTGTAGCAAAGGACAAACCTTCTGTTGCAGGAGCAACAGATAGTCCTCTGAGCACCAGCCCTGGCGAGGGGGGAAAGGAGGAGGTAAGTCCTGGAAAGGAAGGGAGTATCCATTTTCTACGAGATCCAAAACCTAGAGATCTGATGCAACAGATCTCCAGTTTCGAAGAAAATGGGACACCTGACCTCCCACGGAACAAACATGCTCTAATATGGGGGCTCTAGAGCTGCTTCCCTTCTGTACCAGTTGGGGGAACGGGAGAGGAGGAGGAGGAGTAGGAGACTTGCTGATGAGCTGAGCCTCACACGTGACCTTTACCTGTCCCTCTGTATAATCTATACCGAGGATTCACCAGTTGCAGGTGCTGCTGCTGCTGCTGTCGGGCCTGAAAGAAAGTAGTCTTGCCAAACCTGTGAAATATTCGGTAACCAAAGCCTCTGAGCTGAGACTGTAGACACACTGATCTAGCTGTGGCCCTTCTAGCCTTAAAGCACTCCAGCGCTGAGTCTACTTTAGTACCAAAGAGGCGAAAGCCATCAAAAGGCAAGTGCAAAAGGGTAGCCTGCACATCTGAAGAAAAACCGGACCGCCTTAGCCAGGCATGCCTCCTGGTTGCCACTGATGAACCCATCACCCTAGCAACAGAGTCCGCTGTATCAAGTCCAGATCATATTACTTGACGGGCCTCAGCTTATGTGTCCGATAGGACCTCCGCAAAATGCCCCTGAACGTCCTCCGGAAGCTTGGGGATCACTTCCTTTGCAGAATCCATCAGTGTGTGAATGTAGCGATCCAGCAGATATGTTGCATTTGTGGATTTTAAGGCCATACTGGCTTAAGAAAACACTTTTTTACTTGGTTGCTACATCCTCTTAGATTCCCTATCCCCAGGTGTGGATGGGAAAGAGCCTGTAGATTGCTTAGTAGAGCATGATGCCTGAACTACTAAGCTCTCAGAGGATGTGTGTGCAGTTGGAAAGCCGGATCCCCAGGTGCTACTTTGTATCTTCTTACAACCAATCTGGACACAGCAGGGGCAGTCATAGGCTTCTGCCATACCTCTAAAATGAGCTCATTCAAAGCCTAATTAAAGGGAAGCAGAGGCTCCGTTACAGATAAAGGAGAGCGAAGAACTTCCGTCAGGATGTTAGACATAAGCTCTGTATAGGTAACTGCAAGTCCAGCAGATCAGCTGCCTTCCTTATAATGAAGTGGTATGTAGAGACCTCCTGTGATGGAAGGCCTTTCGGAGAAGAGAGCTCCCGCTCCGGAGATGTATCCAAATCACTAGCCTCCTGCAGTCCCTCAAATTCTTGCACACGATCAATAATTTCCCCTCTTCAGCCTCTTCCTGCTGCTCCTGGAATTCTTCCCCCTCAGGAGTCTCTGCGCCTCCCTTCAGGATCTCATCCTGGGCACCGGCATCATAGGCACCAGTGACTTCGGGACCGGCGTCGATGGAGGCTCCACAGGATTAGCGGAGAGCACCGGGTGAGGCCGAGTCGGTGCCAGATTGGAGCTGGAAGGCGCTGTAGAAGACTCCAACTGCACACTTCCCTCGAGGGAATGCAGCGGAGTCGAGATCCTTGGTGTCGGGAGAAGCCAACTTCCCGGGGTCATCGGCATGAAAGGAATGAATAGTACCTGAGCAAAATGAGGTGGCAAACCTCCAAGGTTGAAGGAAACCGGTCCCATGGGACCAACAGGGTTAGCCGCCCTGGCAAACATGCCGTACATCACAATCAAGAAATGCAAAGGATTCGAACCTGGAGCCGGAAAGGGTAGGTACGGACCTGGTGCCACCGGTTCAGAAACAGCCAGAGGAAGCTGCGTGACTGGCTCTAGTTGCAGCGCCGACAACACAGAAGCCGGGGATGGAGCAGCCGAAAGCGAAGGCGTCACTTCTCTTGGCATCGGAGAGTGTGCCGGAGTCACCTAAGGTGAAGGGGAAGGTGAGACGTCATCCTTTCTGTGACGCCAGAGTACCAGGGACCCCGACCTCGGTGACTTGCCTTTAGACGAACGACATCTGGAACCATGACGTTGCGTCTTCTTGTGTTTCCTTGACGACTTCGAAGTGGTCCGACGAGAGGCACCAATGGCAATCATCATGGGGTCAGTGATGGACATATGAACCCACATTTCCTACACGGCTTGAAACCAGATTATTTCTGAGCAGCTATGTCACTGCTACAATTTCAGGAGGAACGTGCACCAATAAAACTCAGAACGCAGGGCCCTGGAAAAACCATTATGTGTCAATGGCGTGGAAAAAAGGGAACTGACGTCACCACCCCAACAAGGTGTTCTTATTGCTCCGATGACATTGCGCGGGGTCGCGAGTGGAGTCGTTCCATTGTGACGTCCTTGCCGATGTGGGAGAGCTATGGAGCAAAGTTTCAGTGGAATGCTGCGCATGGGGTAATTCATAAGGTGAGGAATCCACAGGCAGATATATCCATCAGAAATTATTCTTCCTCACAACAGCTTTTAAGTTAGCTCATGCACCGCCTCCCTGGCTCACCAATTCAGTGACATGTGCAGGGTGAGCCAACACATATTAACAACTTCACTGAAAGGGACAGTCTGTCATTGTCTGGGGTCCACCATCAAGCTGAAGGAGAGCTAGCATAAGCGACTGGTTCAACAACTTATGCACACCAATAGCCTTCAGTTGCAGAAAAGCCCAAATGCACTACATTTACACAGCCTTCAACATATGGTTGTTCCTCCTGTCCCATAAACACTGAAGACGCAGTCATGTCTCGGGCCAACTGAAGCAGCAAAGATGAGGCGCTTGCTGTGAGTTTGAAGCTCTTATTAGGGAAAATGCACTGGCAGCAAAGTGGGGCTACAATCAATGGATTTTGATTGCTGGCCTTCCTAGCTGAATTAAATTCTCACTGATTTTCAATTTCATGCTCTCTTTTCAGGATTATGCATGTTTTCAAATTAATAAATATATTTCTGATGTACAGCTTTCAAGATTCGACATAGCAATAAAAGTTTTCAAGATATTCACTAAGGACTATCAAAATATTAACAAAGAATGGAAAAACATCATGCCCACTTGATGCGAAGTATCATAATGCAATACCCAGTGCCAACTAGGAACTCAGGTTCATATTATTTTCCCCTGTCCCTAGGATGGACTGGCCTACTAATTGTTGTCTAAGACGCACACTGTTTCTTTAAATCTCAAATGCTGGTCAATATATTTCAGGATTTCACCAAAAGTATTCACCAAGTCACTTACCTGTGATCTCTGGGTCTGTGGTGCAGAAGCTGGTATCTCCAAGTGCGCTGGAGTGCCAAGGCGACTGTTCATGAAACGTGGTCCTTTGAAAGACCGATGACTTGTCCTTCCTTCAATCTCTAGATCTAAAATTAAAAGTAAATGCCTCAGTCAGGCATCTCTTTCTAGAAGAAAAACATTTGTAGGACACAAAGCTGATTCCGGTTGTTTTTTTAATTCACTGAATCAAACTGGATTTTGCTCCCCTCTAAAAGAAATAGAATAGCGTGTCTCATTTTCTTGGCCTACTTTCAAGACACAGAAGGCTGAGTTGCGCCTGTGACATTCTATGTTGTTGTACGACTGCAATAAGTGTTTTGGCAGAAAACATTTCTGCTTGTGTTCATATTATTAAGATACAGAAAGAAACAAGGAGAAAAAAAGAAGATGTTAACAAACTGGTAACAGTTTTGGTAAGAAATAATGTAACTGTCTTGAGTCTGAATCCTAATTCTTGACCTACTTTTCATTGTCAAGGAGCTGAACATGCATTGGCAGAGAAAAATATAACAGTACACTGGATGGAAAACATGAAATAAAGACAGCAGGGAACATTTTTTAAAACAGTGAAACCGATCAAATAAAGCCACATCACAAAGCAACAGATGATATTCTTGGGATTCACTTAAAGTTGGGCTTAAATAAGCAAAAACTCTACACTATACCTTGAAAAGAGCGAGTCATATCCCAAGCAGACTTGCTTTCTCTGGTTTCCTCTTTCTTTGTTGATTTTGTGGTCGACATTCCATTTCCCATTTCCTGAAAAGGCAAATGGAGTTCAAAATGTGGTCATGTTAACAGCTTTCCCAATTCTAAATACAATGTGAGAGATTAAATACAGCAGACTACAACAGAGACAATTAAAAATGTTGTAACTGAATCCCACAGAAGCTGGTCATTATAAAGTACAGCCAAAAAGAATGCTTCTAAGACCAATGCATTATCTGGAGAGATGTAATACTTTTTTTTTATAAGCAATTTTATTGTTTCTGACAATAAACAAACACCAGCAATACAGCAGTGGATTTTGACGCTAACAACTCACAGCTAAATGAAAGAGCAAAGTCAACATACTTGACCTCACAAGGTACCATTGAATATGAGCAATGTGTACAGAATTGGACAACTCCACGGCACCCACCCACTTGCTCCACACCCTCCGCAGGAGCTTCAGAGATTTGGGCTGCAGCATAGATCGGAATTCGTGGCCTGCAGGTCCCGCTGAGCAGACGACGGAGGAGCATTGGATGAGGAGCCAGTTGAGTGATGCCGGAGGCGGGGAGGAGAGTCCGAAGGGCTAGAGGAGTTACGGAGTCCGCGAGCAGCCAGGCTTGATGATCTGGGTGGTTCCGTGTGGGACAGGCGTCTCCTGCCGGATTGCGTGCGCCTCCTGCGCTGTTGCTTAGGTGATCGGGGTCTCGAGGACTGAGAATCCGGGGGCGCGGGAGACAAGTTTCGCCGCTGTCTGAGGGGGCGCTCCTCCGTCAGACACGCCCAAGCCGCTTGGGATGAGTGATTGAATTGAGTTTTTCCCTGAAAAATGACACAGAGGCGGGCCAGGAACTGGAGCTGGTACTGCAATCCCAGGTTCTGCAGTTTGTTCCTGACATCCATGTGTGAGCAGCGTTGGTCTTGCAATTCCTTGATGTAGTCAGGGAACACCATGATGGTGTGGTTCTGGAACTTGAGAGGTCCCTGAGAGCGTGCCTCGCACAGGATGGCATCCCGGTCCTTGAAATTAAGGATTTTTAGTATGATGGGACGTGGTGGAGCCCCGGGCGGTGGTTTCGGTGCAAGAGACCGATGGGCTCTCTCCACCATGAACCACACAGAGAGGGTGTCTTTAGGCATCCATGATGAGAACCAGGATTCGATGAAGGTGGATACCTGATTTGTCTCGACCCCTTCGGGGAACCCCACCAGGCGAATGTTTTTGCGGCGTGCTTGGTTTTCTGCATCCTCTGCACGCCGGTGTAGCTCCCTGGTGTGCGAGTGCAGATTGGCCACTTGCTCTTTTAACTGGTGGATATTGTCTTCCGCTGTAGAGATGCGAGATTCAGCGGCCGCAATTTGGGCAGTGGCGTTGCGGAGGTCTTGGTGAAGAAGGTACACATCCACCTTAGCTTCACCGATCTTCCCCTCCACCGATGCCAGCGAATCGCTAATCGCTTGGAGGATGGCCGCTAAATCTTTACCCGGGAGTGGGGGCCCCTTCCGTGTGGCCAGGTGGGTCGTGGTCAGAGGTGGTGAACCAGTCCATTTTCGTTTGCGTGGGGGCAGTCGCAGATTTGGAGGTCCCATCTCTCCCCATGATCGTCGTCCCGGCTCGCCCCAGTGGGGGTTCAGAGTCCAGGGAGATGGGCACAAGGGCCACAGCAGCCCAAGGGCGGTCAAGTGCCCTAAGTGATGCTGCATGAGTCTTTCAGGGTCTTGGGCCACAAGGAATGGTCAATGGATGCTGGGAGGGATAATGCCGCATGGGGGAGTCGCTTCAGAAGGATCAGCGGAGATGGGGGGGGGACTGCTCCCGGGTCCCCCCACTGCTCGAGCAATGCAGCCGATTCCGCCCTCCGCTCCAGTCATCCGCGTCGCACGCCGGGTGCCGCCACTGCAGCGTCTCAGCGACCCACCTCCGCCAGCTCACCGGCCAGATGTCACAGGGGGGTAAGGGTCCTGTCGCCGGTAGAGAGCCCCAAGAAGAGCGGACCAAGCAGCCTGAGGAATGCGCCCCAGAGAAACCAGCACAGGGAGCGGAGAGTTACTGCTCCGCACACCACTGCTTGAAATAGCGGTCAAGAGAGGGAAACAGGGTGCTCCACCTCCACCAGGGCCGGGTCAGGTGTTGGAGAGGGCCACCCCTGGCGACGATACCAGTGGACAGTCCACCCGGGGACCGGTGCTAGCCCGTCTCAAAGGGCCTCAAAAGCAGGGAGGGCGGCGAGCCCGGGGTGGCTACCTGAGGCGAGCGCCCGGAGGAGGACGACCACAGCCACTCAGTCACCAAGGCCTCTGGTCCACCCGGCCCCAGGGACACCCAGCGCGAGGGCTGGGGAAGCCCAGGCCAGAGTCTGGGGACGGGACACCCGCTGCTCGAAGTAAGCAGCCGATCGGACCTTCACCGCCCCACCTAACAAGCCAGGCCCCAGGTATAGCAGGTCACTTCAGCCACAGCAGTCAGAACAGCCCCTTGTGCCGCTACCCTGAGAATGATTGGGGGGAGGGAAGCCTAAGAGATGACCTCCCGCACCACTGCCCGACCTGACAGCCGCTCCCCAGCCCCGTCCCCACTCACCGGGCGGCACCGTCTTCAATGTGCCGAAGCCGTTTTCAGTTGCAGGAACCAGCCTTGTGATCTGGCCGTCGGGTTGATGTCTCTCAGTTCCGGGAAGCGGCTACCTCGTTTATCACCACCAGGATAAAGGACGGCCTCCCGAGGGCCCGGTCATAGTCCACAGGGCCCAGAAATGCAGGTGTCGCCGTCCACTGCGGGACCCGCCAGGCTCATAGGCCGCGGGCGCCGGAAGCCACCATCTTGCACAGCAGGAGCCCAGGGACCCCGGATACAGGTCAGGACAGCAGCCGGCCAGGAGAGCACCCCCAAGGACCAGTGGTCCGCTGCGCAGGGTCCCCGGCTGAGTATAAGGCACCTGGCAACCAGAGCTTCACGGTGAGGTCAGCCACATGCAGCTGCGGGTCCTGAAGGAGACCACCACGAGGCGGCCTCAAGGGCCCCGCCGGGTCCGGAGCCAAAGCAGGTCCCAGGTGTCAGGAATCGACATGCTAGGGTCCTCAGTATGGCGGGGACCCACGGTGTACTAGTTGAGGGTATGGATGGCAGCCGCCGGTATCAAGATAGAAGCGGATGACGGAGGGGCCAGAGCACTCTTAGAGTGCGACCGCCATCTTGACGCTTAAGGCCACGTCCGAGATATATTAATATTATAGCAAAACAGTGCTTTTTTTGGGAAATAGTCCTAAAGAGCAATTATTAAAGACAAAACCTATTCACAGATTTTGAAATATATCCATAGTTGGTTATGTGTTCTTAGGCTTTCTGTGTCCGGCATAGACATTTTGCTGTATATAATTAACCATGATCTGGTGTCCTTGCGAACTGAATGTATAGCATATCAAAGACTTACAGTTGTTGCAATGTACCTGCTTGGAAAGCTCTTTGAGAAAATTCTCTTCATCATCTTCATCTGAAGACACTGCTTGTGGAGGTTCATATTCGACAAGAAACACCTTAGTAACAATTCCGCTCTCCCTGTTATCCCTGAAAGAGTACAAACAGGTGGTTAGTAATTAGACACTTGAACCCAAAGGGACTAAATACTTTATATTAGACCTAATTGATTTTCGGTTTCCTTAACCACCTACATTACAATGAAAAATTGTCTCTCTGATTGAAGAAAAAGGTGCCAAATAATTTTTGGGGACTCACAAACAGGATACAAACAAACCTTCAGTTATATAATCACTAGCAGCCCGTCCCGACGTTGTCCGGGGCAGAAATAGAATGTGTGGCACATCACTTACAATCCCTGTGACATACGTGATTTATAATGAAAGTGTGAGCAACTGTGCCTCTGAAAGCCTTTTCATTGTAGTCATTGGAAAAAAGTAAATTGCGAGGTTAGCAGCATTAGGTAAGTATCACAAAATGTAAGATTATTTCGGAGCGTTATTTATCATTGAGCTTACACGTCGTTATGTACCTGTTTATTGAAGTTGGTGCTTGAGCCCCCGCCTGAGCACCGGAGCAGTATGCAAAGCTTTGTGATCCCCGCTGTTAGGCTGAGTGGCTTGAGCCCCCGCGTGAGCACCGTAGCATTGCCGCGGCCCATTTAGCTTTGCCCATTGGTGTTTGGCCTCACCCCTCTGACAACGTCCAGGAGGCGCGCCCCGTGAATGCGGCGCCCATTCAGGTTTTGCCACGCACCTCTGACAACGGCCAGGCCCACAACGGAGTAATGTGAAGGTTTTTGTTTACAATGCCGTTTTCACTTTTACCAGTAATGACGGGGAATGGCGCGCCCCGTGAATGCCGCGCCTATTGGTGTTTGCTGTTTGTCCACGCCCATCTCGCAACGCCCACGCCCACAAGGGAGTCCTGTGAAGGTTTGTTTGCCGCGCCCTATCGCTGACAGCACAACGCCCACGCCCCCAAGGGACTACTTTACGCCTAAGGTTGTTTTACCTTTGTAATGTATATGGTGGCCACTTGTATAGCCTATGTCCATCTGCTGCAACTGTCCTTTCCAATGCTGTATTGGGTGTTGTGATTGGTGCTGTGGTTCCTGAGATTACCCGCCTTAAAGGTTTGGGCTCTCTCTTTATTATATTAGTATAGATGGAAAATGCTACTGACCAGTATGCATCTGTTTTTGGCATGTAGAGCTGCAGAGTCGTACACTTAGCATTAGATCGCCACCTGGTGTTGGGTTTGGATGATTGCAGGTTGTTGTCGTCTTGGAAGAAGTATTTGTAGTCACAAGATAGGTGACTCCTCCCTTGGACAATACTGTGCATGGTCATCGACTCCATCCTCAGATTGTTTTTCGCCATGATGGGAAATGATGGAGTTAGTAGAAGTAAAGAGAAAGGATGTCCATCCGTTTGCATCTAAGTAAGATGAGAACTGGAACGGATACAAGTCCCGGGGAGGCGGGAGGGCGTGTACAACTCTGCAGTTCTACATGCCAAGAACAGATGCATACTGGTAAGTAGCATTTTCCGTTCGAGGCATATGAGCTGCAGAGTGTACACTTAGCATCAATTGTGCAGCAGTGTCTCCCCTAGCGGTGGTTGCTTGTATCCGTTGCAGTAGTTTGAAACAGTGTTCTAAGGACAGCTTGGCCCACCGCAGCTTGCTGCTTGGCCTGCACATCAACACAATAGTGTTTAGTGAAGGTGTGTGGTGTAGACCATGTTGCTGCCTTGCATATGTCCTCTAGTGGTATATTTCCTAAGAAAGCCATAGAGGCTCCTAGTTTGCGAGTGGAGTGCGCTCTAGGAGGAATTGGTAGTGTGCGTTTAGCTTTTTGATAGCATATTTGCATACACTTTACAATCCACCTGGCAATCCCCCCTTTAGAGATGGGGTTGCCTTTGTGTGGAGGAGAGACAGATACAAATAATTGTTTTGTCTTTCTAAAGGATTTAGTCCTATCTCTATAGTATAACAGAGCTCTTTTAACATCTAAGGTGTGTAAGGCCCTTTCTGCAACAGAGTCTGGGTTTTGGAAAAACACAGGTAGCTCTACAGATTGGTTAAGATGAAAAGGAGTGATAACCCTTGGCAGAAATTTTATATTAGACCTAAGAAACACTTTATTAGGATGTATTTGAAAAAATGGTTCTTATATTGTGAATGATTGTATTTCACTAACTCTTCTGAGAGAGGTGATGGCAACAAGGAAAGCAGTTTTCCATGTTAGAAATTGCAATTCACATTTGTGTAAAGGCCCGAAAGGGGGTCCCATGAGTCTTGTAAGGACAATGTTCAGGTTCCATACAGGAGCAGGTGGTAACCTAGGTGGGATTATTTGTTTTAATCCTTCCATGAATGCTTTGATTGCAGGTACTCTGAAGAGAGATAGATGTTACCTATTCTGTAAATAGGCTGCAATTGCTGCAAGATGCAGGCGTATGGAAGAATAAGCTAAATTGGACCTTTGTAGATGTAAAAGGTAATGATATTTTGGATGGAAGCATCCAGTGGATCAATGTGATTATTGTTACAATATATTACAAATCTTTTCCACTTAGCAGCATAACACGCTCTGGTAGTGGGTTTTCTAGCTTCTTTAATGATGTTCATACAGTCTGGTGGTAGGTTTAAGTAACTAAACTCTAAGACTTCAGGAGCCAGATCGCCAAATTCAGTTGGCTTGGTTCTGGGTGTCTTATTTCTCCATGGTTCTGTGTTAACAGGGAGGGTGTGAGCTGTAACTTTTGATGTGGAACCAGCGAGAGATCTAGTAATGTGGTGAACCACGGCTGACGTGCCCATGTGGGAGCTACTAGTATTAGTTTGCGAGACTGATGTCTGAGTTTGCGCACTACTAGTGGAATGAGTGGGAGAGGCGGAAAAGCGTACGCAAATCTGCCTGACCAGTTCATCCATATCGCATTCCCTTCCGACCATGGGTGTGGAAACCTGGCGGCGAAGGTTGGGCATTTTGCATTTACGTGGGTGGCAAACAGATCTATCTGTGGATGCCCCCACATTTGGAAGAATGGCTGAAGAAGTTGTGGATGTATTTCCCATTCGTGAATCTGTTGTGGCTGCCGACTCAACAGATCTGCTATCTGATTGTGAATTCCTGGAAGGTGTTCTACTGTCAGATGTATGTTTTGAGGAATGGCCCATCTCCAAATGTTCTGTGCGAGATGGGACAGTTGCAGAGAGTGTGTCCCCCCCTGTTTTTGTATATAGAACATGGCTGTCATATTGTCCGTCCGGATTAAGACAGCTTTGTTTTGTACTTGCAATTGAAACGTTTTGAGTGCTAGGAAAATTGCTAGCAGCTCTAGGTGGTTGATATGGAACAGTCTTTGTTGGTTGTTCCATTGGCCTTGTGTGGTATAATGTATGAGATGGGCTCCCCTTCCTGTGAGGGATGCGTCTGTCGTGAGCACCATCTGTGGAACAGGCTCGAGGAATGGCCGTCCTCTTGTCAAGTTTTTGGTGTTCCACCATTGCAGAGAGCGATATGTACGG
This sequence comes from Lissotriton helveticus, assembly GCF_964261635.1. Classification (NCBI taxonomy): domain Eukaryota; kingdom Metazoa; phylum Chordata; class Amphibia; order Caudata; family Salamandridae; genus Lissotriton; species Lissotriton helveticus. The sequence goes on from NC_136067.1 coordinate 1,236,231,499, forward strand.
CTGTCTACCAACACCAGGTCTGTGAGCTGACCTGGTGGAGAAGTGTGGCTCAATGGTTAGAGCGGCAGACCCTGATGCAGAGGTCTAGCCCGGGACTAGGGTTCAATTCCCCGCCTCGGTGGGTCTTGGGCTCAAAATTCCACGGACCTGAAAATTCTCGCCTCGGTGCCTATTCCAATCATGGAGTCCCACTCTGCAACTCTGGGCAATAGCTTGCTTAATCTCCACAACGGCCTCCACAACGCTAAGGATGCCTGGCCTCCACCTTGGGGGTGCCCAGTAGTGGACACCTCACAGGGAAAGCCAGGATGGGTTCCACAGCGGTATTCGTACAAGCGCCTTGAGACCCTTGCGGGTGAGTAGTGCGCTATACAAGTATCAATTTACATTTTTTTTTTTTTTACCTTGAGCCTGATTCCACTGTTGTGCTAGACATTCTTGTAATGGGCACATTTGCAGTCTTGCATATGGTACTATGAAGATGCAAGATGCCATCATGCCTATTAGTCTCATGAACACTCTGGCTTGGAGAGACTGCTGGTGTTGAAAAATGGAGACTAAGGTCTGAATGCTCTGTATCCTGGCTGGACTGGGATACGCTAGAGCTGTAGATGTGTCTATGGTAGCTCCTAGGTACTGATGCACATGCGAAGGCTGCAGGTGCGACTTGGTGTAGTTTATTGTGAACCCCTAGTTGTGCAATGTTTGAATTGTTTGATTTGTGTGTTGGACACATTGACTGAATGATGTTGCTTTTATGAGCCAATCGTCGAGGTAAGGGAAGACATGTATCTGTTGTCTTCTGAGACGTGCCGCTACTACTGCTAAGCACTTTGTGAACACTCGTGGTGCTGTTGTGACCCCGAATGGAAGGACTTTGAACTGATAGTGCTGTCCTTGTATGACAAACCTTAAATACTTCCTGTGAGCAGGATGTATAGGAATGTGAAAATAGGCGTCCTTTAGGTCTAGTGTTGAAAGAAAATCGCTTTGTTGTAGTAGTGAGAGTACTTGTTGCAGAGTGATCATGTGAAAATGATCTGATTGTATGTAATGGTTGAGGGGCCGGAGGTCGAGAACTGGCCGTAGTGTCCCGTCCTTCTTGGGGATTAGAAAGTACAGGGAGTACACTCCTGTTCCCTGTTCTTCTAAAGGAACTAATTGAATAGCATCCTTTTGTAGAAGCGCTAGAACTGCCTGTTGAAGCAGAGTCAGATGGTCTGTAGACATTGGACGCTGCCCGGGTGGTATGTTTGGGGGGGTTGCTGTGAGTTCTAGGCAGTAGCCATGTTGGATAATCTGTCTCACCCACCTGTCTGTTGTGATAGAATTCCAGACAGGTAGGAACTGTGATAATCTGCCCCCCACAGGAGTGGAATGCTGTAGGGGAAGCAGAGGGAAGTCACTGCTTGGGAGTGGAAGAGGAGCGGTTGTTGTTGTTACCTCTACCTCTTCCCTTATTATTATTGCCTCTGTATCCTCCTCTAAAGTAGCCTTTGTTAGAGGAGGTCTGTGTGTGCGTTTTGAAAGATGAAGTTGTACCTGCACCGGTTTGCTTGGAGCCTCCTCTATAAAAGGAGTGGCGAAAAGAACTTCTACTCTGTGTGGATTGTAATGCTCCCACAGACTTAGCTTTGTCTGTGTCCTTTTTCATTTTTTCTAGTGTAGTGTCTACTTCCGGCACAAACAATTGGTTTTGATTGAAAGGATGGTTCAAGATGGTAGTCTGCACCTCCGTCTTAAACCCGGAAATGCGTAACCACGCATGTCATCGGAGTATAACACTAGTATTGACTGCTCTGGATGCTGTGTCAGCTACATCTAGTGCACATTTAATTGAGGCATTGGATATTAATTTGCCTTCTTGTATGAGCTCTTTTGCCTGATCTCTGTATTGATCTGGAAGGTGCTCTAACAGTTTTTCCAATTGATCGTAGTGAGCCCTGTCATAGCGTGAGAGCAGGGCTTGTGTATTTGCTATGTGCCATATATTTGTAGCCTGCGCAGCAATCCGTTTACCTGACGCATCAATAACCTTGGATTCTTTGTCAGGAGGGGACATGTCACCAGAAGTCTGGGAATTAGCTCTTTTCCGTGCATTGGACACTACTAGGGAGTCGAGTGGCAGATGTCCCTTAATATAGACTGGATTAGATGGTGCTGGTCTATATTTCTTTTCTATTCTTGGATTTAACACTCTACAACGCACAGGGTCTTTAAATATTTCCGGAGCATGTTTAATGACTCCTTTGATCATGGGTAGTATTTGTGTAGACCTTCGTGACTGCTCAAATGTGTCTAGTAAAAAATCCTCCTCAATGGCATCAGAGTGCATTGTAACCCCGTGGTAAAGGGCAGCTCTATTTAAGAGTTGATTAAACCCAATGCTATCTTCTGGAGGGGAAGGTTTTGTTGGGTAGGACTGAGGATCAGGAATGTCAGGCACATTATTTGGTGGGTACTCATATATATCTTAATCTGTAGGATATGTATCTGGGTTGATACCTTCATTTACAGGGTATGTGTGTGGGTCGGGTGTGTCATCCACCCCACCTATATCATACTCATCATCAGTGTGGTGTGATGATGCAGGAGATTGAACAGGAGAAACTCTTGGTGAAAAGTAAGGAGGAATAGGGGAGGAAGAAGGTAAAGGAGAGGAAGGGTGCATTGGCGAAGTTGCACAATCCTTCTTTTTGGCAGGAACCACAGGTAGAAGTGGTGTATCTGCTGGTCTCTTCTGTGAGGAATAGCTTCCACATGTTCAGTCTTTGGGTTGATATAGACCTTCTTTTGTTTAGGATTTGGTCTAAACAGTTCTTCTTCCTCTACAACCTTGTTCGGCGTAGATTTTTTCTGTGCCGAAAGGGGTTGTTTTGTGTTTTTTGCTGTAGGAGGCGTTACAGAATCCCGTGGCTAATTTTTCGGTGCCGAAGGTTGTTTTCGCTTGGTAGGCTTGTTAGAGGGTTTAGGGGGCTCTGAATCAGGCCTTGGAGTCTTTGGTACAGAGGTTGGAGTTTTTGGAGTGGAAGCAGGTCTCGTTGGCTTTGAGGCGTCGGACGTTGGCTTTCCATCCTTATTCTTGGAACCGGAAGGTTTCGGAGCCGGAGCTTTTTGCAGGTCTGGTACAGTTTTTGGCTTCAGTACCGGTGCATCTTTAGGTTTGGGTGCCGAAGGATCTTTGTCTTTGGGCACCGAAGGGTGTTTTGGCTTCGGTGTCGAAGAATCCTTTGGTGTTGAAGGATGTGTGTGCTTCGGTGCCGATGGAAGAGGTGGAATTGGCACGTGTGGCTTGGTCGGTGCCGAGGCACCGGAAGGCGTAGTCGTTTTCCTTTCGGAGACGAGCCCAAAGGCGGGGCGTCTGAGGGAATATTTCGGTCTCGACTGGGCCCCATGGGCGGAGTGCTGACCGTTGCCTTTAGCTTGGGCAGTGTCTGTGGTGCAGGGGCGGCAAGAGTACTCACGGGTTGACGAGATGGAATCGAGCCATCTGAGTCCTCTGCCTCTGATATGATCTGGAGATCAGGCGAGTCTTCGGCGGCGGCGAGTGGAGCCTCGTCCTTGGAGATGTCTTCTTCGAAGATCTCCTCCTCGAAGATGGCCTCTGGTGCTGGGGCCGTTCTCCTCATCTCTCGTGTCGACGGGCCCTCTGATCCCGAATGGTCTTTTTCGATCGGAAGGATGCACAAGCTGTGCAGGTCGACTTGTCGTGTTCCGGTGATAGACAGAGGTTGCAGACCTCGTGATGATCGCTATGAGGGAATTTTGCTCGACATACCGGGCATCTCTTGAATGGAGTTCTGTCCATGAGGCGTAGGCCGTACGGCGCCGATAGGCCCAACGGCCCGCTTCGACGCACCGGAATGTAGTTGATGGTGTCGAAAATAGTCTATTCAAAGTCGATATCATTTGTATAAAGTTTTTACGCTTCGAAGTTGCTGGAAAAGTTTTTCTAGCCGGAGCGGAGAACTTTCATCCGAACCCAGTGGCGGAAAAAAACAATCTGAGGATGGAGTCGATGACCATGCGCTGTATTGTCCAAGGGAGGAGTCACCTATCTCGTGACTACAAAGACTTCTTCCAAGAAAACAACAACCTGCAATCATCCGAGCCCAACACCAGGTGGCGATCTAATGCTAAGTGTACACTCTGCAGCTCATATGCCTCGAACATATATATATTGATACCCCTCGGTTCCTTTTCGCCAGAATTTGCAGCGCTCTCTCGCCGGTTTGTAAATCCCCGCGGCAGAACCACACCGCATTTAAATCCACAACCAATTCCCCCGCTGGGAGAAAAACGGGACGAACCCGCGTTTGTCTTCACTTATGTGCTTTTTTATTTAATCCTCACAGCATGGAGTTTCTCAAGCAGGCAGGCACAAATCTACACGTTTTGGGATAGCATGTCCCTTGTTCACGATCAATTTGGCTCCAGGCTCTCAGTTTCAATATAGTGAGTCACATTATTACATCAGTTCCTGTTTGATGTTATTTTGGCCCTCAGCCTTCTGGATGATGTAGTTTTAAAATTTTTTTTTTATACATATCCGTCTGCATAGCCTATGTCCTTCTGCTGCAACTGCCCTTTCCAACGCTGTATTGGGTGTTGTGATTGCACATGCACATGTGTGAGACGACGTGCATGCATTGAGGGCATCTAAGACCCACATGACCTTATGAGATATTACGCTGACGCTGCAATAATTAGCGTTATAGCTGATAAGCTACATTGCATCATTACTGCGTCGAAGCACCAACGTTTCATGCATAACCACCAGGCCAGTGTATTGTTTCTCGATGAGCGTGAAGAGTGGTTGTCCCAACTAAGTGTTTCTGACTCAGATTATTTTACTGAATTGTGACTATCATCATTGGCAATACAACCACTGAAATCAACGGACTCTTCATATTTCTCAGGAGCCGTAGTTATTAATTTAGGTCATTATTTTAGTTTATTTGTGTAGCCTTTTATTTAAGTTGATTAAAGTGGCTTGTTTCTTTAGCGTGGTAGCGTGTTTGTTAAATTTTTGTCCACAGGGTTATTTGAGAATGACTGCTGCTAGCATGTTGCAACCTCCACAATGTTATCAGAATTGGGGGACCACTGTTACTATGGAAAAAATGGAAACGTTTTTGGATTCCTACTTAATAGCTATAGGTGGGGAAATGTTTTCTGCACTAAGGAAACAAGGGATTTTGTTATACACCCTGGGTATTAAAGGAAATAATATTTATGGAAGTTTGGATGAAATTGTAATTGTAAATGGAGAATGTGAGCCCAGGGATGTATAAGAGATGTCGTCGGTGTATTTGGAGAGATATTTTGGGCCACATAATAATATAGTCATGGAGAGACACACATTCTTTATGAGAGTTCAGACTAAAGGAGAAAAGGTGGGAAACTACGTTGCTTCATTGAAAAGCTTAGCTCGTACTTGTGAATTTGGTGAATTAAGTGATTCCCATACTCGTAATCAATTGTTACGATGCACCAATAATCCTAGAGTTCAGAAAAAACTGCTGGCTAAGTATCCTACATTGAAGGAAGCGGTTGACTTTGTAGAAGGTATGGAACACACCATTTGTTGGGCAAAGGAAATGCGCAGTACTACAGCGTGTACAATGGAGAGAATTACTGGACAAGCTGTTTAGAAGGATGGAAAGAAGACAGTAAGGAAACGATATGTAAGGTGTTGAAGGAAAGATCTAAGAGCAATTTGAGTTATTCAAAATTTTTGAGGGACTCCAATCTCACAAAAGATGTCAAGTTTAAATATTTTAAGTGCGGTAGTTCAAATTACCTTTCCAGTAATCCTATTTGTAATGCTCGTAATGTAAGTTGCTGATGTTGTGAAAAGAAGGGTCACTTTGCTTGTGTAAGAATGCCAAAGTTCATGGGTTTGTAAAAGCTCTTGAAATCAGTCAGAGTGCCATTTTGCAAGTGGTACCCTCTGTTTCTAATATTGGACTTGAAGAGGGGTAACTGGATGTGGGTCCTATCACTATATCTAATTGTGAAATCGAATGGATCTGATGGTTTTTGCTGATTCGGGCTCACCATTTACATTAGTGGGTTAAAAACTGGGAGAGGATTTATGGTGATGGTAACATACCCTATATGCCATCTGATATAAATCCTGAGGGATATGCAGTTATGAATATTGATCTTCTTGTATATACCCTCATGAACATTAATTTCAAGGGAGAGAGAGACTGTCAGGAATATTTATGTTGCCAAGAACTGGGATAATCTCGGGGCGTGGCTTAGCGGGCGATCATGGCGGACGTGGCTTGCTAGAGCTCCCGCCGGCCCGATACTTATCCTGTGATTTCTCCTGGCCCCCGGACCCGAATTGTGCACCACATCTGGGGCAACGGTGGCGGACGGCGCAGGGAGTCATCCGGTGCTGACAAGGACGCGCTGAGACCTCTCTCGGCGGTGGGGCGGCTTGGAGCAGTGGGCGGCCTAGTGCCGGTTGAGCAAGCCGGGGCCTCAATTTTGGCACATCCGGACTGGAGGTCTCGATCCGGGGCCTGCGGCGCTACCCTTTGGCCACAATCCTGGGCTGCTGGCTGCCGGCGACCTGCTGCGGGACCCCCCTGCCTCTTCTCGCCACATCAGCGGTGGGGGCTGGTGCCTGGGGGGGCCTCGGAAGACCTGCGGCCTACCTGGCCTTGGTGGGGCCGGGACCTCGAGTTTGGTAGTCCCCGCCCGGAGTTGTCGGCCCTGATCCTTCGGCCGGGTGAGAGCCCCCGGGGGCTGGGGCGTCGGTCGGGCACCTGGCCCGGATGCTTGCCCTTCCCTGCTCCTGCGGCCTACCTAGCCTTGGTGGAGCCGGGACCTCGAGTCTGGTGGTCCCCGCCCGGAGTCACCGGCCCAGCTCCATTGACCGGTGCCAAGACGGACGTGCAGTGCCCTTTCTTGAGGTGAGGCAGTTTGGAGCGGTGGACGACCTGGGGCCGGTTGACCGGGCCGGGGCCTCACTTTAGGCGGGCCCGGACCGGTGGACTTGATCCGGGGCCTGAGGCGCTGCTCTTTGGCCGTGATCCGGGGCTGCCTGCTGCCGGCGACCAGCTGCGGAATCCCCTGCCTTTCCTCGCCATATCTGCGGTGGGGGCCGGCGCCTGGGGGGGCCTCGGAAGACCTGCGGCCTGCCTGGCCTTGGTGGAGCCGGGACCTCGAGTTTGGTGGTCCCCGCCCGGAGTCGCCGGCCCAGATCCTTCGGCCGAGTGGGAGCCCCCGGGGGCTGGGGTGTCAGTCGGGCGCCTGGCCCGGATACTTGCCCTTCCCTGCCCCTGTGGTCGCCGGGGCGGCGGCCGGAGGACTCGTGGACTGGGCTAGAGTGGCCCATATCTGCGCCGTGCCAGTGGGCGCGGGGACGACCTACTACGCCCTGGTGAGGCGGCGTTTCCTGGGGGCCTGCCCGATCTGTGGGCCGGTGGCGTGAGGATCCCGTGTGGCCTGGTGTGCTCTAGACGCCCCGGCCGAGGCCTGGTTGGTGGACTATCGTGAGGTGCGGCCTCGCTACAGGTGCGTGATACTGATCTGCCATCTCTGCGGCCGCCATGACTCGGGGCTCGGCCGCCACTAAGACTGGACCCATTGATAAGTTCACCGGCCCTGGTGGAGGAGCTGGTGCGGCTGGCGGGGGCCAAAATGCTGGACCAGACAACGCGGCATTGCTGACAGCCATTACACAGTCCCGCGACATGCTGGATGCGAAGATTGGCGCGGTGGGTGCCGACGTGATGCTGCTGCGGCAAGATCTTCGTAATGCGGTCGCCCGCATTACTGAAACCGAGACCAGGGTCACAGCAGTGGAGGGAGATGTTGGTGCCCTTAAGAAGAAGATTGCCGACATGGAACAGACTCAGCGGGGCCTGGTGCTCCGTGTGGAAGATGCCGAGGGGCGGGCGAGGCGGAACAACCTGCGCTTTGTTGGCTTTCCGGAAGACTGCGAGAATGGGCCCATGGACGTTTTTCTGTCCCGGTGGCTGGAGAGCTGGCTACCCCCGGACTCCCTGTCGCGATGCTTCGTGGTGGAGCGTGCTCACCGCGCCTTGACACAGAAGCCGCCGGCCGGGGAGCGGCCTCGCCCGATCATCGCCAGGCTCCTCAACTTCCACGACAGGGACGTCATTCTCCGGGAGGCTCGGCTTAAGGACACCCTGCTCTATGACAATAATAAAATTATGATATTCCCGGACTATACCAAACTGGTCCACCAGCAGAGGCACTCCTTCCTGGAAGCCAAGGCCAAGCTGCGTGGCTTGAAAATCCAATACTCACTGCTCTACCCGGCCCGCCTCCGTGTGATCTTCAACTCCAAGACCCTCTTCTTCGATACGCCGGAGGCCGTCTTCAACTGGACCGATGAGACGGTCAGAATTCGACCTCATGTCCAACCAGGGCTGCACTCAGGGTCGTCGCGTGGCTCGTCTCAGGACCGGGGCAACCCGTCAGGCAGAGGGAAACGTCACCGCAAGTCCCGCTCCCGGCGGAGGTCCCTGTCCCGGGACCCTCTTTTAGGGGACACACAGCCCGATACGGATCAATCTGAACAAGGCTCCTGATCACCATTCACAGAGACTATCTGCTGGTTGCCTTTCCTATGTCAAAATATATGTTGCGGATGCTGAGCTGTGGTCGGTGGGACAGACATTGGCTGGTGCAGTATTGACTTCTTTTTGGCGAATACCGGGGCCATCCTGGTCTGGTACTTTTCTATGGTGCTTTGTTTATGACTCGACTGTATGTTTGTTGGGGTTCGGGGCCTGTACTATGGGCTGCCTCCTCCTGTTGGGACTGGGGGGTGGTTCAGGGAGTGTGTCTGGTTAGTTCGGGGGGGAACTAGTTGGGATCCCTTGGTATGGCTGGCTTTGGGCGCTGTGTTTTGGGCCTGAAGTACCGTATACCGCGACAGATACTTCATTGTTCATTGAGGTATGGGGGTGGGGGTGGGGGGTCTTGGGGTGTTTGGTTGCTTGTGGGTTGGGCCGGGGTTAGTGGGGTAGTGGGGTTTAGGGCTGTGTTCTGGGGGGTGCACGTGTTTCTTATGATGTTGGCAAACGGGGTGTTGTGGGCCGGGGTCGGGTACTGGGGTGGACGGGAACTGGCTCATCGTGACAATGGCTGAAGCTCCACGGCTTGTGTCTCCTGGCACTTCCATGCGTGTACTGAGCTGGAACGTCCGGGGGCTCCTAGACAAGATCAAACGGGGGGCTGTGCTTCGCTGGGCGAAAAGGGACTTGGCAGATGTGCTCTTTCTTCAGGAAACACACATGTTGGGTACTAGGGCACTGAGTCTGCAGAGGTTTGGCTTCCACCAGGTGTTTCATGCTGGCTTCACTAGGGGGTCGAGGGGCGTGGCCATTCTTGTTCACAGACGGCTGGCTTATACTCATGAGCGTCAATGGCTTGATCCTCAGGGCCGGTTTGTGTTTGTGCAGGGTAGGGTTGGTGTGGAGCCTGTGGTGTTCGGTTGTGTGTATGCCCCTCCCCCGCTGCAGTGGGCCCTTGCGGAGCGACTGTTTGCCTTATGGGCCGAGCTTCCCCGTTCCCTGGCTGTGATTGGAGGCGACTGGAATGATGTAGTGGACATGACCTTAGACAGACAGAGGGGACGAGGGGCCGAGGCTGTAGCCTCCCCTACTCGGCTGAGTGCCATGATTGATGGTCTTGGATGGGTGGATGTGTGGAGACATTTGCATGCGGGGAGGCGGGAATACACGTATGTCTCTGCTGTGCATGGCTCTCTCTCGCGCCTCGATTGTGTGTTTGTACCGGGGGCCTTCCTTGACAGGGTGCAGGGGGCGGCGATCCGGCCTCGCGGGCTCTCGGACCACTCCCCTGTGGCGGTGCAGATAGATCTCTGTAAGGCGCGCCAGCCGTTTCGGTGGCGGATGTCTACGTGGCACCTGCAGCGACCAGATTACTCCCAGCATCTGCGCGGTGCAATCGCCCACTACTGGCAGGACAACCTTACGGTGGGGATGGATGCAATCACAGTGTGGGAGGCCATGAAGCCCGCCTTGAGGGGTGTGGATATAGCCTGGTGCGCAACGGCTCGTCGGACTCGCCAAAACAGTATTACTGCTGCCGCGGTGCAGGTGGAGGCGCTGGAGGCGCGGCACAGGGCGGCGGCCGATGATGTGACACTGCGGCTGCTTTTACAGGCGCAACAGTCTTACTCCTCGGTCTTATTAGATGAGGCACGCCAGGTTTTGCTGGCTACGCGTAGTAGGGTATATCAGTGGGGTGACAAGTCTTGCACCATGCTCCATAGGCTTTGTCAGCAGACTTTGCAGCCAATCACCTTGCCGGGGCTTGTTGACGACGCAGGAGTGGCGATTACAGACCCCGTGATCCTTGCGGCGAGCTTTGCGCGCCATTATGAACATCAGTATGCCCCCCGGGAGAGCCTTTCCTCTGATGGCATTGAGGAATACCTCGCAGCGGTCCATCCGCGGGCGGTCTCCGATGATGTGCGTGACGCTCTGGAGCTCCCCCTGACGGCGGAGGAATTAGGCGACGCACTGGGTCAACTAAACGCGGGTAAGGCACCGGGGCCGAGCGGGTTCCCCAGCGAATTCTATCGGAAATTCCACCTGCAGCTTGGGCCACATTACAGGCGGGCGTTGGAACTGGCGCGGGAGCGTGGCACCCTCCCCCCAGACTGGCGACATGCCGAAATTGTGGTCTTTCAAAAGCCGGGCAGACCCCCCGAGCGCCATGAGTCGTACCGTCCCATCTCCCTTATTAATTTTGAAGCCAAGCTCCTGGCCAAGGCGCTTGCAAACCGCCTCCTCCCGCATATCTCAACCCTTGTCCACCCGGATCAGGCGGGCTTTATGCCACACCGGGCGACGCGGCACAACATTCGGCGGGCCCAGGCCGCGCTGGACGCGATCGGAACCACCGGGGATCAAGCGGCGCTGTTGTTGGCAGACATTGATAGCGCCTTTGACTCGGTCAGCTGGACCTATCTCTTCGCCCTCCTACCACTACTGAACTTGGGACCGGTTTTTGTCTCCTATGTAAAACTGCTCTATACGGATGTCACCGCTTCGGTACGTGTTTCTGGGGCGGTCTCCACGCGGTTTCCTGTGGCCAGGGGCACCCGACAGGGATGTCCCCTCTCCCCGTACCTCTTCGCGCTGGCTATGGAACCTATGGCCGCCCGGGTGCGCCAGGACGCGCTTTATCGGGGCTTTGTATGGGGGGCGGACCACACGGACCGCGTTGCCTTATATGCGGATGATGTGCTCTTCTTTATGACTGATTTGCATCGTACGGGCCCTCGCGTTCTTGAGATCATGCATGAGTTTGGTCTGGCGTCAGGGCTTTTTCTTAACCCACACAAGTCGACCCTGTGGGTGCTGGGGAGTGACACGGTGCACTGCCCATGGGCTGCGTCCCTTCGGGTGGTGGTTGAGGGCATGAAATACTTGGGCGTCTTCCTCTCGGCCTCGGCCGCGGTGGCGTGGGATCGGAACATTCGGCCGGTGTGGGATAGGGTCCAGATGGACGTTAAGGCCTGGACACGTATGCCCCTTAACATCTATGGTCGGTCGGCAATTTTTAAGATGGTCGCCCTGCCTCGGCTCCTCTACCAACTGCAGAATCATCCCTATAGAATCGACCCACAATGGTTCCGGAGTGTCAACTCGGTGCTGGGTAGGTTTTTGTGGGCCGGGGGCGCCTCTCGGGTCGCGCTACGTACCTGCTTTCTCTCTACATACTGTGGCGGCTTGGCGTCCACGGACCTCCTGTCTTATTACCAGGCCTCCCACCTCCTCGTGCTCAATGAGTGGTGGTATGGGGACCGTAGTGATCCGGCTTATGCTCTGGAGCACTCGTTGATGGGCGGTGCCACGCTCCACACATTGCTGTACTCGGCCAGACGGAGGAGGGTATTGCCGAGGGTCACTCAGGTGGTCTTTGCGGTCTGGCGGCAAGCTTTGCATTGTGTGGGGTGGTGGGGCAGACTGACGGCTGAGACGCCGTTGTGGCGTAATGGCCTGCTCCCGGCGCTGGCTTCCCTATCCGGGTTTGGCGGTTGGGACGCGATCGGGATTTCGTCCCTTGGTCACGTTCTCTCTGGTACTACGCTTAAGTCCTTTCAGGACCTTAGCTCTGAATTCAATATGCCTAAGTCCCAATTCTTCCGGTACCTCCAGTTCCGCCATGCCCTTGGCCCGAGTCTGGTGGGCTTGGAGCAACTCCCCGATTTCAGTCCCATCGAGGCTAAACTATTTATGGGTGACCTAGGCGACAAAAAGGTCTCTCAGATATATCGCTCCTTGGTTACACACTGTTCCCCCTCCCTCTCGTCGTTGAAGGCCTCCTGGGAGATTGATATTGGCCCCTTGGATGATGATGACTGGCGCGAGGCCCTTGAATCCCCCCGGGGAGCTGCTATAGCTGTCCGTCTTAGATTTATTCAGTTCAAATACCTCCACAGGGCCTACTATACTAGGGAACGGCTGTGGCGGGCGGGCCTTATAGCCGCCCCGGAGTGTCTGAGGTGCGGTGATGAGAGAGGGACGCTTCTCCATACTGTGTGGTCCTGCGGGAGGCTGACCAGATTCTGGGCGGGGGTTTGGGACTGTCTTTCGGAGGTGCTGGGGTGGGACCTGCCCCGTACCCCTAGGCTGGGTCTCCTTCATATCCTGGAAAATGTTGGGGGTAACGCTTACAAACGTCACTTGCTGCTTTTGGGACTGGTGGTGGCCAAGCGGGATCTGGCCCAAGCCTGGAAAAGCGTTCGTGCCCCCCCGCTTGGTGCATGGAAAGCGGGACTGGACTTCCTTATGGGCCTGGAATTACCTGTTTTTGAGGCCAGAGGGTGTCCCCGGAAACACTACAAAATTTGGAAAAGATGGGCGGACTACAGGGGTCTGCACCTCGACCCCCCCGCTGATCTTGATGATGTGTTGGCTCTGGATGTGGACCCCGTACCTTAGACTGTTGGCTGACTCCACCTTTGTTTTTCATCTTATGTTGCTACGCTGTGAACACGTGCACTGGGTTCGGGTGGGATAAGGGGTGGGTAGTAGGGGGGGGTGTTGCAGGGCGCTGTTGGGGTTGGGTGGTCTGGGAGGGGATTGGGGTATGTTTTCTATAACTCTGGGTTCACTGCTATGCCTTTTTCAGTGTCTGTCGTTGACAGTCTCCTCCTGACTGTGGAGGGCTGTATTGATTCATGCATGAACTCTTAATAAATACGGTTTTGAAAAAAAAAAAAAAAGAACTGGGATAATCTCAGGCTGGCGTCATCAAAGTGGTTTGGGATTACCCTCAATCCCAATTCCCCTGTTCAGGTTCTTTTGGTGGGTAATATTGGTGAGGATGAGTAACTGGTGAATGAGTTTAAGGGGATATTTACAGATGACCATGGCTTATCGAGGGATTTTAAACATAAGATCATTTTAAAGGAAAGTGCAAGACCTGTGGCGCATAAGGAGAGGAAAGTGCCACATTTGATGTTCAAACTGCTGCAGGATGAATTAGACGGGGTGATGGGGTGATTGAAGAAATTGAAGCCTCAAAGTGGTTGGCCACTCTGGTTTTAGCTCCAAAACATAATCAGTATGTGTGTTGATCTGAGCAATCTCAACCAGTGCATTTGGGTTGCCTGTCAACCATTGCCTAACATCAAGGAAGCCTTGGCGTTGCTCAAGGATGTGTGTTCTTTTAGTGTAATGGATCATTCTGCTGCCTATCACAAGATACTTCTCCACGAGGATTAAAAAGCTCTTACATCTTTTGTAACATTCAGATTTGTGAGGATGCCATTTGGGTTGGCGTCCGCACCTGCTTTTTTTCCAGGGATGTATGAAGAATGTGCTGAGTGGAATAGATTTTATATTCTTCAAAGATGACACCCTGCTGTATGGAAAGAATAAAGACGATCATGATATTACACTCAGTAAAATATTGTTTAGATTTTTTTTTTTTTTGCAGAGTTTTATATAGCGCGAACTAGACCCGAACGAATCAGGTATCAGAGCGCTTTACATATCACCAGTTACGTTACATGAGGACACACTTTCATTTTAGGCACGGGGAGATTAAGTGATTTGCCCAGAATCACAGGAGGTTTTTGGCGTCGTTACCGAGACTCGAACCCAGAACCCCAGGTCCGAGGTCGAGCGCCTTAGCCGTTAGGCCAACCCCTCTCCCCAATGGACAAGGAACTTTCTCTTAAGAAGGAGAAGTGTAAATTTGGAATGGGATGTGTGTTTTATTGGGTCCACACTATATCGGGTGATGGTATTATTCCTAAGGTGGAGCTAGCGATTATTACTGCACCTTCGCTATGTGACAAAACCAATTTAGGCTATTTTTGAGGTTGGCGGAGTACTACTCCAAGTGTGTCCCAAATTTTGCTTGTGTTGTACAGCCCTCAAGTATTTTGTTGAAGTGTGCAAGTAGTCTGTAAGAATGGCTACCTTGTCCCCTGTTGAGATCCCTGAAGAACCATGGAACAAATTAGGAATTTACATAATCAGTCTATTTGAGTTACTGCCACTGAGTGAAAGGTTAGTCTTGGTTGACTATAGTGGGTATCAGCTTGTTGTGTACGTTTGATTACAACTAATTGTGTGATTGAATTCTTGAAGGATGCTTTTGCATGGTGATGGTAAACCCAAGACCATTATTACAGATAATATTGAGAGATTGTGTGTTGTGTGAGATGAGAGAATTTCTGGAAAGTCTTGACATTGTTCATCACTGCACTTCCTTGTATTCTCCTTAAAGCCAATGGCTTTTGTTTTTTTGAGTGTGGGCTGTGTCCAACAGTTACCAGTGCATCTCCAGTGCCCACATGTGGTCGGGGAACTGCTAACAATTGACAACTAGTATGGAAGAGAAGGCAAAAGATTTATCCGAGATTCCAAGGGGAGTATTAATGAAGAAATTAATTCAACACAATTTGATAAGTTCTGTTCAAGAGACCACTGACAAGGTCATGGAGAGAAAAAATAAAAGGGGGTCAGATAATGAATATTGAACCTTATCAGAGGGAGGTTCTGATAGTGGTGAAAAGAAAGGTAGAAAGAAAATGAATACTAAGCACATTGAAAAAGGGCATATACCCTTAAAAAGAGTCACGGTCTTAGCACCTTAAAGGAGAGAAGTGCCCTAAGTGGCATGCAATCTAAACTGAAAGGTGTCCTATGCGGCACACAAGAAAAGGGTGTGGTTAGTGGCATGCATGAGATTGAGACTCAGAATGATGAGTCTTTTGGAGAAAGAATATCTGAAAGATGATGACAAATTTGATGATGAATATGCTTTAGATCTCCAGCAGGAGTATGATGGGGACAGTGACCTCTTTGGTGAGAATGTAATCCCTTCTACATTGAAGGATAGTATTAAAAATCACTTAGGGGAAGAAATGTTTTCACCCCATGATATAAAGCACCCTAGAAGTGCAGAATGGTGGCCCTTGGACAAGTGGGCAAGTTTTTCAAAAAGTGAATCAGAAACTGTTAGACTTGGGCCTTAGGGCAGGTTCACCCCTAATCTTTTTGCCTTTATTTGTGACCCTGTGTAGTGATTTTTGGGTCTTGGCGCACTTTTTCCCTGTGTCCCAGAGTGAAAGTGCGTGCGTGTAGTATGGCTGGCCTGCCCTCCCATAGGAATGCATGGGGAATGTGTGTGCCCTGGTAGTTCCTGATGTGTGGGGAGTGCAGGCTCGAATTTAGTATGTATGAACTCGTGAGAGCGAATGCTGCGCAATGGTATGTGCGGCTTGTGTGTGTCTAGAAGGGAAGTGCTACTTCTGGACATTGATGTATGTGTGCAGTGAGGATAGTGGAGCGTGATTGGCTGGAGCTGGCTGGCATGCCAGGCTCCAGGAAGTCTGGATGGGTCTGCCCGGTGGTGAGTGTGAGATCAGCCTGAGTGATGTGTGGGAGGAGTAGATCTGTGTCCTGGATGGGCTGGGTTTTCCCCACACAATGCTGGCTCCGCCCCCCTGTGGTTTGTCTAATGACCCTAGCCTCCCCAGTGAATGAAAGGGGTGGTTGGGCCATCAAGGGTACTCCCAAGCCAGCTGCAACTGGTTTCCCCCCACCCTGCACCTCCTAACAAAGGATTTCTCTGTATAAATATGGGGCTGTGTCCCCACAGAAATTGTTCTACTTTTGGATTCTTGCCAGAGGGGGCTGTTGCTGTTGCTGGGGCCAGGAGGACCGCCACTTGGCTTGTCTCCCTGCCTGGAGACCCAGTGTGCTGGCTCTGGCCCTGCCCTGCCCCCCTGTCTGCCTCCAGACCTTGCTGGAGCTTTGCTGTGCTTGGGGAGCGCTCTCCCTTGTCCCCAGCGCTGGGAGCGCTTCGTTTTGCTTTTAGCGCTGAGAGCGCTTTATTTCATGCCCTAAGCGCTTAAGAGCGCTTTATTTTCCCCCTAAGCGCTGGGTGCGCTTTATTTTGATTCTAGCGCTTTGGAGCGCTTTTCCAGGCCGAGCGAGTGCCTACCTCGCTTTCTATTTTTATTTTGAGGCCGGTGCCCACCCGGCATTGCCCCGTTTCCTTGTTAATTTGAGCGGCTGCCCACGCCGCATTTGCCCGCGATCACCGCCGCAGCCCGAGTGAGAGGAGGAAGCAGCGCCCGCCTTCAAGTCCGGGCCGCGCTGGGATTGGCCCAGCCGGCCGAGCCCCCTTTCACGTCATCACAGGAGGCGGAGGAGAGAGAGAAGCAGGAAGCAGCCTACGTTGACCACGAGGCTCCCGAGTGAAGGGGAGCCCCGCCCGTGGCCCAGCAGAGTCACTGAGGAGCCGTCCTGCAGCCCCAGACGCCCGGTGAGTGTGGGCTTACCGAGGGAGTCCAGCGGAGACTGCCTCCAACCCAGGAGGAGCCGGTGAGTGGGGCAGCGATTCCCGTGTGGCGGAGGGGGGCGTCGGGACACACTGTCGGTGCCTGCCCCTCCCCTCCAGAACGAAGGCCGGTTGTGTTCGAGCCTAAGAGAGGCTCCTGGGGGACGATTTGTTATTTAGAGCCCCAAGGCTCTAGGGGGCCCCTGTATTGCTACGAGCCTGCGAGGCTCGAGTGCCAGTGCATTGATTTACGAGCCAGAGAGGCTCTGGGGGCCATTTACATTGTGTAGAGCCCCGAGAGGCTCTGAGGCCATTCCTTGGTATTTACGAGCCCTGAGAGGCTCCTCGCCCATATTGATTTAGAGCCCTGAGAGAGGCTCTGGGGGCAATTCATTATTTTAAGAGCGCAGAAGCTCTAATTGCGCATTTGTTTTGCGAGCCACAGAGGCTCTAGGGGGACACAGGCAGCTAGTTGGTAGCAGCCCCGAGGCTCCCACGCTGTGTCTCCCCACCATTGTTCTTGAGCCCACCTGGCTCCAACGTTGCCTACTCGCTATTTACAACTGTCCAGCACTTAGTGGACAGTTGCTACGTTTAGGCTTTTGTGTCTGTGCTGCCTGCGCAGACCCCTGACTTTGAGACTCAGGGCATTCCGCCCCTTTCGAGGCCAGTTGGCCTGAGGGACATTTTGAGTGTTGTGCTACATGCACCCTGCGCATTGTGATTTCTTTGCTATATGATTCTTGCGCAAAAGTTCTAACCTGCACCTCTGAATGTGTTTTAATGTTACATGTGCAATTCTTGTTTATTATTACCTTTGCTAAAAGTGACCTGCTTAGGTAATGCCTTGTTCTTTTATTCCCCTTTGCTAAAAGTAACCTGCTTAGAGGAATGTTGATGTTTGATTGCCTTTGCTAAATGTTACTTGCCTAGGTGATTATTTTAGGTTTCCTTCCCCCTGCGTGATTTCCCTACAGAGACTAGGGTGGCGTAGGAGGTGATAGGTTTTCCTTCCATAGGTCCTAGCTCCCTGCGTGATTTCCCTACAGAGACTAGGGTGGCGTAGGAGGTATTTTCCCTTTACCAGTAGTTACTGGTTGTATGCTACATTTTCTATTTCTGTGTTACAGTCATTAGATGTTTATGTGCTAAAGTGTTATACCTATAAGTATTATTTCTAACAAGTGCATACCCCTGACAGTGGTCCAGGTGGCCCTGTCCTGTACATAATCCCTTGTAAATCTTGCCCGTGCCTGTTGGCACATTGTAAAGTGTGTGTGTTATCTAATGTGTTTTTACTATAATACAAAGGCTATTTTTATATAACCTTGTGTGGAGTTTCCTTTGTGGTGGGCCTTTGGTTGTTGTCGCTGGGGTGCGCGCGCAAACGCTTTACACATCGCCTCTGAGATTAGCCTTGCTGCTCGCGCCACGTTACCTAGAGGGTGAGCGGGGGTTATCTTGGTGTGTGACTCCCTTGCCCTGACCTTAGAAATGGTGATCCCTGACTGACCTCGACGCGAGTCTTGGCCGGCCAGGGTCCCGTTTCTAACAGAAACCCACGTGAGAAGGAGGTGAGAAATGTGTTGAAAGAAGAGTGCTCAATGATAAGGTCTGCCTCCCCCCTAACTTAGCTCCTGAGTTGATCACCTTTCTATTTAAGATGGGCAGAGAGCCCCAAAAAGGACTGGACAGGTTCTTACAACAGTACCATAAAAGGCTCCTGGCTGTGGTTGGTCCTCTAGCATGAATAACTGACATGACTGAGGAGCCATACATTAAAGGCCTTTCATTGGACCTCAACCTGTTAAGAGGTTAAAGCCAAAGAGCTATTGTATTTTTGAGCAATGTAAACGCAGGCCTTAATGCTGAAAGAAGGAAGGTGGTCTTAATGAAAATAAACCCTAAGTCAGATTACTTACCGGGGAAGAAAGCTAGCGAAAACCTGAAGGAATTATTATTTGGTTAAGACATGGTCAAGAGCCTAGGAAAATACATTGCCACTTCACTGCTTTAGCCAAGGCTCAAACTAACATGTGCAGAGTGTTTAGTGGAGGCGTTTTCAGAAGGGCCGGAAGAAGGGGACTTTCTGCCAGTTGTGGTTTCCAGAGGTTCCATTACAACAGCTATAGGCAAAGAGGCTACGGTAGAGGATACCAAGCCGGTGCAGGTGCATCCTTCTACCATCAGAGAGGCCGCTTTCAGTGAGCAAGAGGAAAAAGGCCCTATGGTCAAAAGGCGGCTGGATTCCAGGGTGAGTTCAGTTACTTCTTTTTTCAAACTAAGAGTAGATGGTTGACTAAAATATTTTGCCAAAGTTTGGGAGAGTATAACACCAAAGATTTTAGAAACAATTCAGGATTTCAATATAAAATTTACAGAAATACCCATTCAGAATGACCCTCCAAGGAAGGGTGCAATTTTAGAGGCAAGCAAAGAGAACAACATTTTTGTGAGTACTCTCTTCCTGGTAGAGTAAAAAAGACAAGTGTGGGAGACTTGTTATAAACTTGAGAGACTTAAACAAGTTTATAGTTTACAAACACTTCAAGATGGAAGGTAGCCATCTTTTAAGGGACATGGTATTGAAAAATGATTGGTTGGTTAAGTTGGATCTGAAAGATGCCTATTTTACGATACCTGTGGCAAAGAGTAGGATCAAATCGATCACTTTTGTTACCTTCCATTTGGTCTGTCCTCAGAGCCATGGTATTTCATCAAGGTAATGAGGGCAGTGGTAGCTTTCCTGAGAGAGAGGGGTATACAATGATTATTTATCTAGCCAAAATGGTGGTAAGGTATCTATGTAGAATCAACTCCTGAAGGAATTGGATTTGATCGGTCAAGACTTTACTGAAAGGTCTAGGCTTTATTGTGAACAAGGAGAAGTCCTTTTTAACTCCAACAAACACTGGAATTTTTAGGGTTCATGATAGTCACAATCGATTTAGTTTCATTACTAAGGAAGAGGTGTGGCGCCGCGGCTAGGGCGACTGACTCCGGAATCTGGGGATCACGGTTCGATCCCCGGCACCGGCGGCAGATTAGCCCAGCACCATGTGACTCTGGGCAATAGCTTGCTTAATCTTCCCGACGGCCCCCAGCGCCTAGAGACCCTTACGGGTGATTGTGCGCTTTACAAATGTGGATTATTATTATTATTATTATTATTATTATTACTACCAGTGAAGAATGTGACCAAAATAAGGAAAGAGATTAGAGAGGAAGGATGTGCTGGGAAGAGAGTTGTTGACTCTATAGGAATTAGCAGGGCTAATAGGTCTGTTTAAGCGTGGGCGTAAAATCCGTTCCGCTCGCGGATTTTGCGGATTTTTGGCAAATTCGCAATCCGCGAACTCTCGCGAATTTGCCGAAAATTTCCAAATTCGCACGAAGCGGATTATTTTGCTTGGTCGCACTTGCCAAATAGAATACTATACAATTTTGCGGCGCGCAGCGTTCACTTACCTTTATTCAGCGTTTGAAGAGTTGTTTTTCTCCATGTTTGCGTGTGCTGCGCCATTTTGGATCTTGCTGCGGGATCCCGCGGGAGTTTGTCGACCGCGATTACGTCATCGCGGCTTGCCAACTTGCACAGCGAGAGTTTGTCAACGCGAGTACGTCATAAGGGCCCGTGATCACGCATCGCGGGAGTAAACACTTGCGAACACGTAGATGCGGCGGGCAGCGAGAATATCGCAATTGCGAGATTGCAAAATTTGCAATTTCGCACAAGAAATTCACCAGCAGAATGAAAATGATGATTTTTATCAGAATAACTCCTCAGGTTGACATTTGCCTGCACTTTTTTTTGTTGCAAGGAGTCCATTTTGGGGGGGTTTTATAGGAGGAAGGAAGTGCCCCACAGTCTCCAACTTCCTGTTCCTGTCCAGCAGGCTCCTCCCAGTGCTTTCTTCATGTGCTGGTCACTTTGATTGGGATCTTGACCTGGAAGGATTACTTATTGTGGATGCTGCTGGATATTTGGATTTGAGGCCTTTTTGACTTTCTTTGGATCACTTTTGGATTAGAAATTTAACAAGTAAGTTGATGTTGTTTGTTTGGGGCATTACAGTTGCTGCAACTACAATTTTGGAACTTTTTCAGAACATTAAATAAAATATATTGTGGGTAGCCACAGTATCCAGTAGGACCAGGGTTAGTTATGGGTGCATGATGCAACTGTTTTGTTGAATTTCAACATCATTTAGGGCATGGATGGCATTGGATTGTGGTGATTTTTGCGTGTTTTTCGATTTTTGGGGGTGTTGTTGGGGCCTTTTGCCCAGGGGTACTCACTCAGTGATGCATGGGCCTAGTCTTTCTTTGTGGTCTCTTTAATGTAAACATCATGGAGGGCATGGATGGCATTGGATTGTGGTGATTTTTGTGTGTTTTTCGATTTTTTTGGCTGTTGGGGCCTTTTGCCCAGGGGTACTCACTCAGTGGTGCATGGGCCTAGTCTTTCTGTGTGGTTTCTTTAATGTAAGCATCATGGAGGGCATGGTTGGCATTGGATTGTGGTGATTTTTGAGTGTTTTTCGATTTTTGGGGGTGTTGTTGGGGCCTGTTGCCCAGGGGTACTCACTCAGTGGTGCATGGGCCTAGTCTTTCTTTGGGGTGTCTTGAATGTAAACATCATGGAGGGCATGGATGGCATTGGATTGTGGTGAATTTGGTGTGTTTTTCGGTTTTTGGGGGTGTTGGGGCCTTTTGCCCAGGGGTACTCACTCAGTGGTGCATGGGCCTAGTCTTTCTGTGGGGTGTCTTGAACGTAAACATCATAGAGGGCATGGATGGCATTGGATTGTGGTGATTTTTGTGTGTTTTTCGATTTTTGGGGGTGTTGATGGGGCATGGCCATGTGGGTGGGGGCCATTTTGAGGCCTGGTCCAGGGCCATGTGGTGGGGGTGAAGGGGCCATTTTGAATCCAGGCAGTGTGCCTTGTGCCATAGGCATGCATCCAATGTGCCTTGCTTTCATCCATTATGCCCAGGGGTACTCACTCAGTGGTGCATGGGCCTAGTCTTTCTGTGTGGTTTCTTTAATGTAAGCATCATGGAGGGCATGGATGGCATTGGATTGTGGTGATTTTTGAGTGTTTTTTTATTTTTGGGGGTGTTGTTGGGGCCTTTTGCCCAGGGGTACTCACCCAGTGGTGCATGGGCCTAGTCTTTCTGTGGGGTGTCTTGAATGTAAACATCATGGAGGGCATGGATGGCATTGGATTGTGGTGATTTTTGTGTGTTTTTCGATTTTTGGGGGTGTTGGGGCCTTTTGCCCAGGGGTACTCACTCAGTGGTGCATGGGCCTAGTCTTTCTGTGGGGTGTCTTGAATGTAAACATCATGGAGGGCATGGATGGCATTGGATTGTGGTGATTTTTGTGTGTTTTTCGATTTTTGGGGGTGTTGATGGGGCATGGCCATGTGGGTGGGGGCCATTTTAAGGCCTGGTCCAGGGCCATGTGGTGGGGGTGAAGGGGCCATTTTGAATCCAGGCAGTGTGCTTTGTGCCATAGGCCTGCATCCAATGTGCCTTGCTTTCATCCATTATGCCCAGGGGTACTCACTCAGTGGTGCATGGGCCTAGTCTTTCTGTGTGGTTTCTTTAATGTAAGCATCATGGAGGGCATGGATGGCATTGGATTGTGGTGATTTTTGAGTGTTTTTCGATTTTTGGGGGTGTTGTTGGGGCCTTTTGCCCAGGGGTACTCACTCAGTGGTGCATGGGCCTAGTCTTTCTGTGGGGTGTCTTGAATGTAAACATCATGGAGGGTATGGATGGCATTGGATTGTGGTGATTTTTGTGTGTTTTTCGATTTTTGGGGGTGTTGGGGCCTTGTGCCCAGGGGTACTCACTCAGTGGTGCACGGGCCTAGTCTTTCTGTGGGGTGTCTTGAATGTAAACATCATGGAGGGCATGGATGGCATTGGATTGTTGTGATTTGTGTGTGTTTTTCGATTTTTGGGGGTGTTGATGGGGCATGGCCATGTGGGTGGGGGCCATTTTGAGGCCTGGTCCAGGCAGGGCTTGGTCATGTGGGTGGGGGTCTAGGGGCAATTTTGAACCCAGGCAGTGTGCTTTGTTGTGTCATAGGCCTGCACCCAGTCTGCCATGTTTTCATCCATTATGCCTAGGGGTACTCTGTCAGTGGTGCATTTTATTGGTCTTTCCATTTTGGGGGGTGGGTATAATAAAAATGCTTACTTGCAAACTATTAATTGAAGCGCTACATATGCAACATTTATTTAACTGATGTTCCTCTGGCTTCGTTTGCTTTTAGGTGCAGAAAGACGAATCATCAGCCTCATCGTTCCTCATCAGTGCCAGGAAGAAGTCCTGCTGCGGTGTGTGCAGCACAACGTCACGTGTGGCCACAGACAACTCTGCAACTTGTGCAACTGCGGCCTGCTGTTCTGACATCTGAAGAAGATGGCCCCAAAAAAAGTTGCCCGTAGCTCCTCTAGCAAGAAAGTTGCCAGTAAGGAGCAGAAGAAGCAACTGGCGCCACTTACCAAGGAGACTGGTGTGACGACCGCCACATTTTTGGGGAAAAAAATAAGAACGCCTGCAGCAGCAGCGGGGTCTGCTGGGGACCAAGCTGGGAGCAGCACCTCCGCTCCATTGGGCTCAGTGCCACCACCACCACGCCAACTTAGGTCCAAGCCCCTGAGTGCTGCAGAGGCAGCCAGTATAGTTGTTCAATCACCATCGACCAGTGATGTTGGCTCATCGCAAGAAAGTAGCAGCATCCCTCAATCAACACAGGTTGTTGTAACTCATCTGACGAGTGTTCAACAACAACCACAGCCGCAACAACAACCACATGTGCAAGTACAAG
The DNA here is from genome assembly GCF_964261635.1 of Lissotriton helveticus. Classification (NCBI taxonomy): domain Eukaryota; kingdom Metazoa; phylum Chordata; class Amphibia; order Caudata; family Salamandridae; genus Lissotriton; species Lissotriton helveticus. Next base: position 1,236,255,170 of record NC_136067.1, read on the forward strand.
CCCAAGTACATGTGGAAGGAGAGGCGGCGCAAGGGGAGGAGCAAGCAGAGGTCCATGGAGCGGTACAAGTGCCCACAATAGTTGTTCCTCCCGAAGTAGGGGCACATCAGGAAATCGACATTCAAGCCGAGGTATCACATGAGGAAGCCACTCATCCTGATGATTCATTGTCTTCCAGATCCCCAGCAAGGAAAAGATCAAGGATGGTGTCTACTTCTTCTTCAAGCCCCCTTCCTTCTGATGATATGGATGAAACTTGGGAACCACCACGGCGGTCTGAGAGTGAGGCACACCATGATCTGACAAAGGTAGCTAAGCGTAAAAGGAAGATCCCCGAAAGTCTCATAGTTATGGAGTGTGATGATGACGCTGAACAAGAAGTGGCGTATACTCCTGCTGATGAAGACTCTCACGACGACGACGCAGTCATCATAGACGTCACTCCAGACTCAGCGGGCATGCAGCAAACAGACATTTTTACCCTATCCCGAAATGCTGCTGAGCGTGATGTTGGCGACGTGTCAATGGGACCACCACCAATGCAGTTAACTAGTACACCACCACCTACAGCTTCCATATTTTCTCGCCAGAAGGGACCTCCATCCACCTCGACCTCCATTTCCTCAATTAGTGGTGCTGTAAGTGCACAACGTACTAAATTTCGGCAACACACATCCTCCAGTTCATCTGGCATTAGCAGCATTCCCAGTATCGCCTCCTCCGCTTCCCACAGACATTTGAAGTCCGCAGTTTGGGACTTCTTTAGTGTTAGCCCAACAAGGGAAAACATAGCCATTTGTACCATTTGTAAGGTTCGAGTTAGTCGTGGTAAGCTTGGTACCAACTATGGTACCGGAGGCCAGAGAGGTCATCTTGAGAGACAGCACACTGTCAAATGGCAGGCGCACCTAAGGGAGATCAAGGATGCCCGAATTGCAAGTCAACAAATTGTATCCGTTGATGTTTCATCTGCTGATGACGAGGAGGAAGAAGAAGCTTCAAACATTTCTTCACTTACACCCAGTACCCCTGTCAGCAGGAGATCTATGAGCCACACTAAGAGGGTGGGAGAGAGTGAGACACCAACGCGAAAACGTTCACCACGGAGCGTAACTGGGTCGCAGAAGTCATCATCATCCCGTAAAATGGTGCAGCTCACCATTAGAAGCATGTTGTTTTCAGAAGCGCCATATGAACGCAACCACCCAATGGCGCGTCTGTATAACAGTAAGCTGGCTAAAATGCTAGCGCTGGACCTTCTCCCTTTTTCTTTTGTGGAAGGGGTGGGTTTTCTTGAAATGGTGGCAACGCTCTGCCCTAAATGGAAGGTTCCTAGCCGGTTCTATTTTGCCAGAGTTGCGGTTCCAGCACTACATGAAGATGTGCTGGAGGTGATTGGGGCAGCTTTGCAGAAGAGTGCTGTTCAAACTATACATCTGACAACAGACATGTGGAGCAGTTGCGCAGCCACTGATTACATGTGCATCACTGCACACTGGGTCTCTTTTTCAGGGGTTAAAGCAAAGATAAACACAGGTGTTGACGAGGACAAAGTTTATAAAGCTGCTCGGAAACATGCAACAATAGCCATGTTTGCCATGGAGAAAAGTCATACAGCAGAAAACATTTTGCATGAGTTTAACACAAAGGTCTTTGAATGGCTGTCCCCAAGAAAACGCATGATTGGTTATGTTTCCACGGATAATGGCGCCAATGTAGTTAAGGCCATGGATATGGGTAACTATTTCAGAGTGCCGTGTCTGGCGCACTGTATAAACCTGGTTGTTAAAAAATTCTTGAGTGAAGAAAGTCCAGTCTCCGAGTTACTGTCCACCTGCCGAAGAATGTGCACACATTTCAACCATTCTTTTAAGGCCCGGAAGCAGCTGAGGTGCCTGCAACATGAACGTAAATTGCCAGTGAAAGCACTCATCCAGGAGGTGGCAACACGTTGGAACTCAACCTTCTACATGCTTGAGCGTCTGTATGAGCAGTATGCGGTAGTCGATCAGTATTTCTTTAAACTGGGTACACCTATGAGGGACACGAGGATACAGGTGGAGCAATGGCACCTAGTTAAAAGCCTGACAGACATGCTTTGTCCTTTTGAGGTCTTCACGCGTGCAGTCAGCAGGGAGGACTGTAATTTGGGAAAAGCTATCCCATTGTTGAGCATGCGAGAGCACCAACTGAAGGCGGTGTGTTCTAAGTTTGAAAAAGATGGAAAGGAAGAAGCATTTGAGTTGGCGGAGAAGTTATTACACCGCCTACTTGGCGATGGTCGTCTTGAAATGTCCAAGACAGAACAGCATTACATTTGTGCTACTATTCTGGATCCACGGTACAAAAAGGCAGGGGCAGGCAGAGTATTCTTTCCTTTTGATGACGCAGATGTTACAAAGTACAAACATTGGCTAGCTGTGTCAGCCACTCGGTTTGAAAGAGAACGGCAGGAAATTGAAGGAAAAGGCAGTACATCAGCATCAGCAGGCCGTCCGCAGTCAAAAAAATCCACTTCTGCATTTGTGGCTGTGGCAAAAGTGAGTGATTTTCCCTGTCAGCCGTTAACGACACCAGCAACCGTATCATCTGCACCAGACACAACAGTAATATTGGGTGATGAAGAGGATTGGCTAACTCATCTTCGGTTTGCTTCTGAAATGGTCCCAGAAAAAAGTAAGCAAAGTGGAGGAACCCGGGAGAACCTTGAGTTGATGGTGCAGGCCTATCTGAATGACTCAACAGAGGTCCATCTTTCTCATGACCCATTGGCGTATTGGCATGGAAAAACAGTTGTGTGGCCCGAGATCACCAACCTGGCTATAAATTACTTGTCTCGCCCACTCGCAAGCGTGTCTTCTGAACGTGTTTTCAGTGCTGCTGGTGGCATTGTAACTTCCAAAAGGACCCGCCTCTCGCCCAAAAATGTGGAGAGGTTAACAATGATCAAGATGAATCAGCACCTTATACCACCAGATTACAAAATACGAGAATGCACGCAGGAAGAAGACGAGGAGGACAGCAACTTAGATGAGGGAAGTTCTTCTCTGTTAAGTGACCTACTTCCGTATGAATTCGCAGAGTTTGAGGACGAGCTCTTCTTCCCTGACACCGAGCCCTGAAAATGAGTCAATGAATCACTAACTTTCTTTTTCGTCCTTATTCACTTTTATTCCTGTGTGTCTGTCTTTCTTTGTTTTGCAAAATCTATATAAAAAAAACACTTTAATCACCTAATCACAAAAACAAGCCCATCAGCAGAACTGTCTTCACTTATTTGCTTATTGATTTGAAGGTGCCGCAGTCTGCATTCCTCATGTTCACCAGCTCACAAGAACATGCTCCTATATCCTCCTCCTCCTCCAGACTCCTATTTCCCTCAAAGCAGATGGCTGGATTACACCCAATGAGGAAAGACTCTGCACTTGTGGGGGTGTTCTACTTCTTCGCGGGTGAGTTGACGGGTCTGGGGCCATTGCTGGGAAGGTCTAATACCGGCTAAAAGTGGTTTGGAGAAAATCGGATCAGAAAAAGATTTTGCGCTTTTGATCACTTGCCTGTCTTTGGGGTGCTGTTTGGCGGGCTTTTAGGTTGTTGTGGGTAGGTTTTGGGGTCTGGGAGCACTGCTGGCACAGTCTAATGTTGATTGCATTTGTTTTTCAGGAAATCCATGGTGGAAAAGGGGAGTTAGGGCCTAGCTGCATAGCGCATTTGGACAGAATTGAAGGTAGTAGGCCCATTTTTGCTTTTTGCCTTTTTGGGGGTGTTCTGCTTTTTTGCGGGTGGCTGCAGGGGTCTGGGGCCATTGCTGGGAAGGTCTAATACCGGATAAAAGTGGTTTGGACAAAATCGGAGGAGGCATTTTTTTTGCGTTTTTGCTGACTTGCTTGTCTTTGAGGTGCTGTTTGGGGGGGGTTCCGGGTGTTTGTGGGTGGGTTTTGGGGTCTGGGAGCACTGCTGGGTATGGATAGTTTTGATTGCAAGAGGTTTGAAGCAAATCCATGGTGGCAAAGGGGAGTTGGGGCCTAGCTGCAGAGCGCGCGTGGAGTGATTTTAGAAATTTGCCTGAAAATGTTTAAGTCCCCATTTTTGTAGTTTTGCTTTTTGGCTGTTTGGGGGTCTTCTACTTCTTTCCGCCTGGGTTGACGGGTCTGGGGCCATTGCTGGGAAGGTCTAATACCGGCTAAAAGTGGTTTGGAGAAAATCGGATCAGAAAAAGATTTTGCGCTTTTGATCACTTGCCTGTCTTTGGGGTGCTGTTTGGCTGGCGTTTAGGTTGTTGTGGGTGGGTTTTGGGGTCTGGGAGCACTGCTGGCACAGTCTAATGTTGATTGCATTTGTTTTTCAGGAAATCCATGGTGGAAAAGGGGAGTTAGGGCCTAGCTGCAGAGTGCATTTGGACAGAATTCCAGGTAGGCCCAAAGTATTTTAAGTGTGGATTTTCCCGGGTTTTTCCTTTTGGCTTGTTGGGGGGGTTAAACTTGTTTTCGCCCAGGTTGACAGTTCTGGAGCCAGTGCTGGAAAGGTCTAATACCCGAAAGATAGTGTTTTGGAGACAATCCCTGGGGAAAATGTTTTTTGCATTTTCTGAGATTTCGCTCACTCTACTGTTTTCGGGGGGCTGTTTGTGGGGGTTCCTGGTGTTGGTGGGGGGGTTTGCGAGTCTTGGAGCAATGCTGGGTATGGATACTTTTGCTTGCTTGCAAGTGGTTTCAATACAATCCATGGTGGGTAAGGGGGGATTTGGGCCTACTTAACTTTCCAAGTACGTTTTGTCATCATTTTCTACTAGGCCTCGTTTTTAGAGATCTGATTGGGGGTCTTCGACATTTTTGCGACTGGGTTTAGTAAGGGTCTGGGAGCACTGCTGGGAAGGTCTAAATTTTGCTCTAAAACACAGTTTACAGTACACCTAGCTTGAGGGGAAGGATCCGCTAAATTAATTTGACCATACTTATTTATCCTTCAAAAGGAGACTCAGACAGAGTAGGCACTTTCAAAAATATTGTACTGTCTACTAGGAAACTCAGTGTGACTTTTTGCACTACACAGCGTACATACCTTATATGTATTTGTAAGTGGTGTTCTAATATCACTTCCTGTTTTTCCATCAATAATTACAGGCCGGGTTTCAGCCTGTGCAATGGGAAAAAAAGGATGAAGTCAGGCTTCACATTAGCGAGCCGCAATTTAGCATCCGCCAGGCAGGCAGTGGACAGGGTGTCTTCTGGTCACCAACATTGATGGACGGAGCGTCAGATGGAATGGAGGAGTCCCGCTAATAAGAGGAATGGTTGGATGCATGCAACTTACCAAATTCAACAGGACAACTACAAAAACATACAGATACAGTATCCGTTCTTTTCTAATTATCTTTTAAGTAATTTGCTGTGAACTTCTATGAGTGTGACTCTGCATTTCTTTGATCTCTGCTTCTAAATTCATCCCTACAGCCATTCTATAGGTTTTACTTCTGCTATTTTTTAAACCTAATTTAATGTAAGCAGTGTTTCTCTGAGTGCAGAGATAGGCAAGTGAAAAACGCATAATTATTACTGCAGCCTTGTACTGTCGCATTCTTTCATTCACGGTTGTCAAAAGTACTACTTACTTTTAAGTAACCATGCATGCAGTAGTGCATGCACTTCCTTTATGTCACTTACAAGATTTATGGCTAGCTTTGTACCCAAAGATTTGTTTATCTTCAATTATTGTTTGTCCATGCTGTGCTTTTTTTTCTTCTCTCAACAAAACTTTCCCAAAAACCCCCATTCCCATCCATTTTCCAAACCCTAACCCTCTTCCCCCGGACTGTGTGGTTTTGATTGATGTGTGACTAAATGACAGCAATAATTCCACACACTTACTGGGGAGGATAAGGTCATAGCAACAGGCTGGTGAAGGAATCCGAGGATATATTCTTACTCAGCTTGACACTGAGTCACTATTGGCAAATGAAAGCAGATTTTCATGTGCGCCATCAACTTGATTGGTCATCAAGAACATCCTCCTCCTAGACGTGGCAAATTAATATTACGCTGCTGTGTCCTTCACCTTCAGTACTATTTCTTGTAGTAGTAGCCAATGTCAAAGAAATTCAACGCGAGTACTTTCAATACTTTACCATTTGTTCGGCTACATTGTGGCACTGTTCCAGTGTACTGTCACCTGCTATATTCTCTATCGTACCGTTCTAATGCTACGGTAAGGACAAACAAGGTTTCATTTTCTTTTTTTTCAGATGCTGCAACTGCCACTGTGTAACACCACAAGTACCACCGCAATGATGACATTTCATCCGCCCAGGATTGCCAACCTTAATCGCCATTTCCCGTGCAGCCAGCCCTGTGCCTAGCCCTATTTCCAAACACAAATTACAGGTAAGATAAGCGTTTGGGGGGAGGTAGTATAATGGAGTATTAGGAGCGACAATAGACTGAAGGTCCTAGGACTATTGAATTCACTTACTCTGTGACAGCACTTAGTTTTGAAAACATTTGGGCAATTACTAGTACTTACCCAACTTGAATCAAGATGCCACTTAAGTTTCAGGGAAACAAACTTACTGTTAAACCCCCACCCACCAGCCTCAAAAGCAGTAAAAAACACGTATGCTAAGATAAAGTTTGAAGTATATTTATATATCCCTAACATAAATAATCTCCCACAAGACCCAACCCACCCCCCCTCCCAAACCCCAACGAATGTCCGTGAAAACTAAGTCCAAAAAAATAGAAAACCCAACTCCCAATTCCCACCCCCCAGAAGTCTTTGAAAAAGGGGCAAGGGACAGTCTCCTCCTCCTACTGCTGGCTGCTGCTGTTGACTTTTCGGGCCAGGTCTGCATGCTCCTTGCGGAGGGTCTCGAGCAGGGTTTTGGTGTTGAGGAGCTCCTGCTCGAGGTAGGACACCCTCAGTGAAAGGCGGTGCGCGCGTGCCTTGCACCTGCTGTGGGGGGCAGCTGATTTCTTTGCTGCTCGGCGGTGGCGGGTGGCTGCGGTACCCCGGCTCCGTACCGCTGGAGACCTGCTGCGCTGACTGGCTGACCCAGGGAGCGCAGAGGAGGATGCACGTGTCGCCGTGGATGTTGTCGACGTACTGTGCGAGTCCTCCTCCTCCTGGGTCACCAGCCGCCGATATTCGGCGACAGTGGCCTCCAGCCTCCGTTGCCAGGCCCTGTTAGCCAGCTCCTTCCGTGTTGGTTTGGAAGGAGCATTTATATGAAGAAAGAAAGACATAGTCTGTAACCAATGCTCTTTAAGATTAACACAAAATGATTCAGCAGAAAGTTGTGTCACAGTAGAACTAGCAACTTGCAAGCGCAGTACATAACTATTGTGGCCAGTATCTATCTAACCTCCCACTTCTTCATCCTTGCTCTAACATTAGTGGGAGTTTAAGGAATCAATTCTACGAGCACTATGGACTCACTCCATTAGAGTTGACTATGACAGTACACCAGTCTTATTCTTCTTCTTCTCTCTTGTTTAGCAAAATTGGTACGTTAACTTCTGCAAGCCGGCATAATGCCAGCGCAGTCAACTTGCACCCGAGAAAAACAGACGCCCGCCATGATGAGTGAGACAGACTTGCGTTACTGTACCAGTCCAGTACATGCAGGTGGTGATGCTCTTACTTTTCTATTACGGTGGCACTGAGAATACTCTGTTACAAGGGCTACTGCTTAATTAATTTAACTTTCACCCTACAGTGCCGATGAATACTAGAAAAGGAAAATGAAGAAGATAAATAATCTGATTATCTATCACTGCACATGGTATGTATTTGCTTACATATGGGATGACGTTAGGTGCTTTGCTTTTTATTAAGTGAACAGTGATACATCCACACATGAATGACCGAGTTCTACTAAACTTATTAACAGAGATAGTGAGTGGCCATCGTAATAGCCGGATATATGCTGTGCTTGCAATGCAAACTACTGCTCCTATTCATGGTAGTATTCAGACAAAATTACAACTTCCTTCCCTTGCCTTTCCTACACTGGGACGGACGTGCCGGTGCGGTGTTACATGCTCTTCAAAGTAACACTTAGTTCATCCAGTGATCGTCTACTCTCTCTAGATACACATATGCTATCTAAGAGTCGGATAGTACCATGATCCAGGCATCCATCCATTCAAACTATATGTCAATCATTCTTCTTCATGTCTCTCATCTGGACAAACCTTACGTTTTCTCACGGGAAAACAACCTTTTCATTTTATTTGGGAAACCGCAAGCCATACATCCGTGCTTGACTTGCATTTGAATTTCAACCAAAGCATATATTGCGCACACATACAGTTTCTGTTTCACCCACACAGGCTGTTCTCCTTCCACCCATTCTTGCTTCATCCTTCACCCAGCCATGCATCATATTCCTTCCCAGCCACCTCGGGCACCAATCAAACACGTATCATTCTTCTTTGTCAGTCATCATTACTTTTAACTTGCTCGTCCTTCCACACTTACTTACACCCTTCTTTCGCTTTTCGTTCATCCCATCCATCAAGTTCATCTCAGATCTGATTTGGATTCTCGAAAAAAAATTCACAGCTGAGTTGAAGTAAATTTAGAGGAGGCTACTACCTGGTTGATAAAAAACTTTGTTCTAAATTTGAAAGTCTGCTTAACAGTATAGTAACTTAACTGTAGAACATATATACTACACCCGTGCAGAGAGCACACTATGCAGTCTGCAATCTCAATAAGTAAGGAATATAGGAGCTTACCACTGCCCGCCACTACCGTGGCAACCTGCACAGCAGTTTCGTCCGGCACTTGCACCGCCTCCTCACCAGAACTGTCCTCCACCTCCGCGCTGGGCCCAGCACCAGATGTTCCACCTAAAAAGTACATTTAAGAATGTTAGATGTCATAGACATACACCACTCACTAGTATTTTGTCTAGGAATGAAGAAATGTGAATACAGAAACCAATTTCATAATTTGTGACTGTGTACTCTAAAGTAAAAATGTCCCTTTTTCCAGGGAAGGGTGTTGTCTTGCTGCACTTTTTGGCACAACAGATGAATGCTTGCTTTTTAACACGCACCATTTTTCTCATAACAGACAGAAGCTTCACTTCTAAGAACAAATCATCATCACTAGGACGGAGTGACCAACGATTCAGCACCAAAACGAAAAATTAAAGTTCAAACCAGGTGAGGGCTCGGCTCGCCCACAATAAATGTGTGAAATAAATCACTAAGCACTTTTCCATTTTTAATCAACCGTTTATGTTTTATGACAAGCTTGATTTTAATAAATATTTTTACTTTTAATAAAGCTTTAAAACTTAAATAGACTCTGTGGTTTTTGGTCAAGAGTGACTGAGCAAATGGTTTTGCAATTTCCAAGCATGAGTCCGTGCCTCTGACACTTCTGGACGCTGACTCCGTACTTTTGCCCTGCGTTGGATAATCATCATTGGGGATCAATCATCGATGAATTCGGGAGCTAAATGACTCTGCCACACTATCTAGTCAGTAAGGAGATTGGGGGTTCTTCAAAGTCTGATATCCCTGAGGTATGTGGAAAGTCTACCTGCGCCTATTATAATTGATAAACAATGCACTATTTAGTGTCCATAGTTCTGTTTGTGTAGATTTGTCCCTGCAACAGCAGTAGTATGGATTGTCCTCCTATCCAAACCAAAAGTAAAGTAGTATCTTATTCTTTCTTGGTGGTCATTCACCTTTTTATTGTTTGTAATTGTCAAAGCATAAACATTTAGAAGACTTGAAAAGACATTATGGACAATCCCAGAGGACTGCACTCAGTGCATAGAGCTATTGCTGACTAGAATGGGAGTTTAGTTTAACACCTTTTGCCAACTGTGCAATCTTAGTTAGCTACACAGACAGACCAATAAGAATAATCTAGTAATACAACAGGGAGTCATAGTAGAGGCAGGATAAGAATTTAGATACAGTCTACAAGAAGATCAAACACGATTTAGAAAAAATCAAATGAGGAACGTTAGGAAAAAATAGGTACTCTATATTAAAATTAAAACTTACCGGGGCCAGCAAAGGAGCCCTCGCCTGACCGATCCTGGCCTTGAACTGCAGCAGCAGCCGATGACCCCTCCTCCTCTGTCCTCTTGCCCCTGGGGGGAGCTGATGTACAACATGAAAGAAAGAAAGACCCGAAAACATGGATGATTGTTGTCAACCAAATCAAACATTTCAAAAGAACAATAACAAAATATTTTGGCGAAATAGCAAATAGACAACTATTCCAAGGGATATACTGACCTATCTCATGTGCTCTACTACGATATTAGTATTGCTTGATTTGCGGACCGTCGACTTGGAAAGTTATGTAACTCACTAAACAAACTACTAAAAAGGTACGCCTAGGACTGGCAGGCAGCAGTCCGCAGCACGCGAAGTGACAGACAAACTCCATCGTGATTGCAGATCAGCGACAACACTAAAAAGTTTCCTACTACATTAACCAGTCATTAAAATACTCAAACTATCAATCCACCACCACTATTTCTTCTTATTGCCAGGTGTACCAAGGAAGGACTGGACTTGAGTCTGTAGGGGCAGATTTACAAGCCCCTTGCGGCTCTTTTGCTCCATTGTTGCGTGACTTTTGTGACGCAGCGGCAGAACAAAAGAGGCGCCATGGTGCGGCGTATATTAACAACGTGACGCATATGGGAGATGCATCACGTTGTAAAGCCCTGCGTCATCAGGGGGCGTTCCGGCGCAAGGGATGGCGTTCCTGCGCAGGAACGCATCCTAAAAGTGGCTGAGGGAAATCTACAAGATTTCAATCAGTCACTTTTAGGACAATGATGCATGACTCAAACCCTGCGCCTGCTTGAAGCAGACGTACGGCTTGACGCAGCATTGGGGAGATAGGGCACCCCAGAGCATTGCTGGAGCTGCGCCATCGTTGTGACGCAACTCCAGCAATGCGCCGCCTTTACGGCACAGATGCGTAACGCTTCTGTGACGTTTTGGGCCCATGGTGCGCCGCATTGTAAATACGACGCACCATGGGTGGTGGTGGCGTGGCGCACAATTACTGGAGCATCCCTGCTACTTTGCAGGGATGCGCCGGCAATTGAAAATCTGACCCTTAGTGTCTAGCATTACGCAGTTCTTTACACTACACTCATACATAATTTCTCAGGCCAATAAAATGAACACAAAATAGAAAACAAATAAGCATAGTAGCAACTCTACTGAGAAGGAGAGCAGTGCACCTGAAATGCACAGAAGATTTTGAAATATAATTTACCTACAATGTAATCAGCAGCATTATTGCTCTTGGTAGAAAACAAAAATTTGCAATATAATAACACACAGAGCGGGAGAAAACAGAGTAGTGATGAAATAGCTAGAAATAGCTACTACTACTCACCAAGCCCGGGGATCTCGATGCCGAGCACGTCCAGCAAGTCGCGTTCCCGGTCCAGGAGATCCGTCCAGCGGTGGGTGGCCTGGTTGTAGGTGCGCCGGACCCCAGAGTGTTCAAACATGGCCCGGCACACCTTCTCCCACCGCTTCCGGCACTCCCGGAGCCCGTAGCCGGTAGCGATCTTGCCACCTCCCATGATGGTCCTGGGGAGGCGGCGCTGGACATAAAAGACTAGTGCGGCCACCTCCTCCGCACTAAAAATCTCCCAAGCTATAACTTGCTCCCCCCTCAAACGCCCGCACGGGAGCCGGGCACGGGGTGCGGGACCCTTCCCCTTCGCAGGCTGCTTCCCGGCTCCCTTTACCATGGTCTGGGCAGAAAGGAAGGTAAGTAATAAAGAAGAAATAGAATAGGGAAGAAGAAAAGAAAAGAGTTAAACAAAGTAGTTTAAAATTAACCAAAAGTAGCAGAAAACACAAAAATATAGAGCTAGAAAAATAGAGGGATAGATAATAAGTAAAATAGATAAAAAAACTTCAAACAAGCAAAGGATGGCAGAGATTGACAGAGGATACAGAAAGCATGCCCAGAACCATAGCAATGAATGAAAAACAAGATGGCCGCGCCCGTTCACGACCGCGTGGGTAAGTTCGCGCGAGATTTCCCCCGCGATCACACGCGAACATGTACTAGCGAGTCGCACACTTTGCGAGATTACACATAGCGGAATTACGTCACGCAAACAAGATGCCGTGCCCATGTACGACCGCTAGGGTAACTTCGCAAACGTTGCGCTACAAGCGGCTTGCGAACACGCAATAAATCACGCGAACAAACACGCCGCAAAAAAAAACAAATCGTGTATTCGCACGAATTCGCGGCTTCCGAAATCGATCTCGCCCGAATTCGTGCCCCGCGAATCACGCGAAATTGCAGAAAAACGATTTTTGCAAAACTGAAAGCACTCAGCAGGTGCAAAAGTTCAATCTTATCATTAGTAACCATTCCCTCTAGTGCTTTCTGAGGGGCCCCTCCAGAGTTCAGTTGCCTACTTGCAACTATTCTATGACCCTGCTCTGACCCTCACAGCAGGCTCAGAGAATAGCTACAAGTATGCCACAAAGGTCCTGCTAAAAAAAATTAGATTGCAACAGAAAGCAATTACAGATAAGGAAGCAGGTGCCAGACTGGAAGTTCAAATTCAGTGACACATTAATCAATCAGCCCCTAATTCATTCATGTCAGTTGAGGCAGGGCAGGTGTGCTTTTCCCCCCATAATCTACAGTGATGAAACAGAGGGTGGCATGGGTGAGCCAGAGGGTGGCAGTGGTGAAACAGAGGGTGGCAGTGGTGAAAAAGAGGGTGCTGTGATGAACCAGACGTAGAAACAACATGGTCGCGACCATTGCTACCCGACAAGTAAGTTAGCGTTTGCGAACTGGTAAAAAACCCTCGCGAAAAGGCAGAAACACTTGCAAACTCAAAAAAAATCCGCAAAATTCGCGGGAGTTCGCGAATTTTGCGGATTGCGAATCCGTAAATACGCAATTTCGCGGATTGCGAATCCGCAAAATTCGCCCATACTTAGGTCTGTTATCCTTTTAAATTCAGGCAGCTTTTTTTGGTCTGTTACACTATCTGGCACAGCAAAAACTGGACTCCGGCTAGTTTGCACAAGCTGAAATTAAGAGAGAATGATCTTTGTTGGAATTGTAACTCAGTTCCAGGCACCCATGAACATATGTTCTATGATTGTACCATATTAGACTCCTTTTGGGGCCTGATTCTAAAACATTTACCATTAATCTTTAATACACCTATAGTGCTCTTTTTACCTATGATTTTGCTGAGTCCATGGGCCATAGATACAGCTTTACCTCTTGACAGTATAGATTTGGAGCTCTTAGATTTGCTTTTATCCATTGCAATTAAAATTATACTTACAGAATGGAAATATTTTCACCTCCTTTCTTACTATACTTGGTGGGCGTGGGTTTCATATCTTCGTGGAGCTCATTCTTTTGTTGAAAAGAAACATTATTCGCCCTCAAATGCAATAGGGTATGGCGTATTTTGGATAACTACATGGATTTATCTTCTCACGGGTTGGTAGCTCAATATCCTTTTGAATCTGTTTCTTAACTTACTTTTCAGGAGTGTAGCAGATGTTCCCTCCCGCCATCACATCATCTTTCCTTCCCTCTGGCATCCTTTCCTCTTTCTTTCTTTCTCTGTTTCCTTCTTTCACCTCTTTCCCCTCGCTGATGTATCCTATTTACCCATTAATACAAACTCACACATGACTTTACTGGGATATATGCTAATATTTCATTTGTCACATATTCCTGGATAATTTTTACATAATAACTTTGACATCTAATTATCCAAATCCAGTAGTTCTTTGTTCGATAGTCCTTTGTAATTCCTTCTTTTTATATATTGGCTTCTGATTCTTACGTATTGCTACTATATTGCAAATGTATTTCTTTTTAACTAAAACAATAAAAATATTTGAACACAAACGACAAAGTGAGAGCCCTTCGATCAGGCTTATGGTATGAAGACAAGCTAGACCTAGATCAGAAGCAAAGGTTGATTTAGGTTGGTGGCTAGAAAATGTAGACGTTTGGAACGGGCAAGCGATCTTTGGTTGTTGTCCAGATTTCGTATTGGAGTCAGATGAGAGTCTAACTGGTTGTTGGGGTGCATGTTTGGATGTACAGGAGACTGGTGAATTTGCAGACAATCATGGAGAGTAAGCAACACAAACTGTTTAGATTTAACAGCAGGACTCTATACTCTCATGAGTTTCCAGCACTGTTGAAGATGGACAATGTTTCTGCAGTGACCTATATATAGATCGATTAGGGGGCACCAGGTCCCATGGACTGTTAGAGTTGGAAAAAAGCTTTGGTTATTTTCTTTAGAGAAAGAAATCGGTTTGAGGGCAGAGTATTTGCCTTGGAAGGATTGGAATTTGAGGTTTGTGAAGGATTACAGCAATTGGAAGCTGAATCAGGAGTGCTTCAAGAAGATAGATTGGTCATGCGGTCCTCTGGAGACAGATCTTTGACAAGCAGGTTGACATTTCAGGTAAAGAATTATTACAGATGGATGCCAGATCCAGGGGCCCTAGCAGTGGATGCTTTTCTACAGAGTTGAACAAGCTCTTATGCGTTTCTCCCCTTCGCTATGACTCTTAGGGTTCTGCAGAAAGTGAGGAGAGAGGAAAGTGTTCTACTGCTGGTAACTCCATTTTGGGTGTCAGAGGTGTGGTCTCCAATGCTTTTGGAACTTGCATGTGAAGTACCATTTTATCTTCCTGCGATGGAGGATTTGTTGAGAGCCGTAGCTGGAGAGGAACATCCTTTGGTTTAGAGAGGGGCTTTGTTTCTTGTCTGGGAAGTATCAGGAGATCTTCAAGTGTGTCAGGACTTTCGGGAAAAGGCACAAGAATTATGGGTATGTTGTGCTTGCAAAGGAGTTTGGATCCCGTGAAGTCACCTATAGAGGTTGTTAACTTTCATTAGGAACAATTCAAAAAAGGCCTTAGCGACAGAACAATAAATTGCTACAGATCAACATTGTCTGCCAGACACAGTCAGGTTGATAATAGACATGCGGGTAAGAATGTGTTGGTTTGCAGGGTCCTAAAAATTATCAGATTGCGGAGACTTCACAGGGCAATATATGACGTCTTATGCGATGTCAATATGGTTTTATTCTTGTTGACCTCATGGCCAAGTAATAGGCATTTGGGGTTGAAAAGATGAACTATGAAGTTAGCATCTTTGTCATGTTTAGTTTCTTGTTGCAGAGTTTCAGATGTAAAAACTTTGGGGGTAAGTAACAGATGTTATGACTCTTTGTGGTGATATTTGATATTACAAAAAGAACTAAAACAATGTCAGAGACTATTATCCGACATTTGAAGAGTGTAAGAATGTGTGTAGTAGATTGAATGACAGAGTATGATTCTAGAATGGAGAAGTATCATCTGAATGGAGTGAACCAATTAATGATTTCTTTTTCAAAGCCATTTAAGGCTGTGACTACAGCTACTATTGCAAGATGGGTGAAATGTACTATGCAACAAGCAGGTGTCGATTTGCAAAAATGTAAAGCTCATTCAATGAGAGTTGCAATGGCGAGCCAAGCTTTTTGGAAAGGCGAGACTGGAAGATATTATGAGAGTGGGTAATTGGTTGAATGCTTCCATGTTTGCAAAACATTATTGCAAGCCAATTGATCACATGGCAAATGTGGTATTAGAGACATACCAACATTCATAATGATAGCCTCAGAGCTTCTAATGAAATAGTGATTCTCCAAACAAAGTGCATAGAGAATCAATAATTCGGTGTACGGAGAAAGAATACTCGTGTGAGAAATGGATGTGTGCAAGAAGAGAATTCATACAGACTAAACAAGAGGAAGGAACAAGGTTTAAAAGGGGAAGATGATTCCATGAAGGGACTATTTATATGCTGAGGAAGGTTCTAGCTCTGGATTGTTAATGTTTTATGGTGTAATATGTTCTTTAAAGTGCTGAAAGGAGTGGCATTAAAATATTTATGGATAATGCTACCCTCTGTGTCTTTAATGAAATTCTGATTTCATTACAAGACCGGAGGCTACCATTATGCAATTACTTTTATTTGCTACCCAAACATGCAGCCCTTTAAAGAATACTGAATACATCACAAAGTAATAGAATGTTCATCTAGGCACTATAAATATGATGTGCAGTATATCAGTTTCACTTCTCCTTTTTCTTGTAAATTATTCTTGTGAATTTGTTACTGAATTATACTGCTAAGATCACATAAAGCATGTGGTTTATATCATTATGTCGTTTTACTTATAGTTATTTTAGTTTCTTATAACTCTTTACTATGTTTTTATCCCTAAAAATGTCTTAACTATTAAAATTGTGTTTCTAGTGTTTATTCTTCACACCCTTCCAATTTACGGGAGGGCCAGGTAAGTCGTAGCATTGTTAGAACATTTGCTATCGTTGAAATGACTCCCCTATAATTTAAACGAGAAATAAAGAATCCAACTTTTCTCCTTTGTTTATTTAGTTACCGAGGATGCGGTCAACTGATTGGAGTTGCAGCACGTTCTCGGAAGCGCTTACATGCGCTTTGTTTATTTGGAAAATAAAGCATTGCCAGCAGCTTCCTAGGCTGACCTCAACGTAAAGAATCCTCACTGTGGCTCTCCTGCAGCTTAGTAACCGGAGCCATTATCACCAGCTTCCAGGTGACGTGTATACTGCATCACAGGAGTGACTCAGTACAAGGAAGGCGTGTGTCCTTCTTTTGTGTTGACACTCCCTGGAGAGTGCTGTGCGCGTTGCCATGACTACAGCTCTTCGTTCGAGCTGAAACGGCTTCAACACACAGAGGAATTTACCGGAGACTAACGTTTACCTATTCCCTGCTAAATATTTATTATTTTAGCCCCCCTAGTGGGCAATTTGTTTTTTTCACAAAATAGCTCCATATAATACTTTTTAAAAATGGAAGAAAAGAAATAAGATCACTTCAAACTGTGAGCTTGGCGAGACGCCTAGACTATTTATTATTTGGGCCTGATTTTTATATTATTTACTCCTTCGAGAAACCCTTCTATGTATTCAGAAACACATAATCCCCAATCTAAAGTTCTTATAGGGGAAAATATTATGAGGTTTCTGGAGGAGGAACTCAGATCCTCGGTTAAGGAGGCGGTGGACGCCGCACTGACTAAGAGGAAGAGGGAAACCCCCACTGAGGAGATTTTTTTCCCCCTCTCGGATGGAGACTCCCCTTCTACCTCAGAACCCCAAAAATGAGAGAAGGTTTACCAAAAGAGGAAACATTTAGAGGAGGCTTCTAATCACGCCTTTAACCCAGGTAGCCTTCACGCTACAACAGAAAATGGTGCTCCTTACAGCACAATAGCGAAAGGCCACCCTTCCAGGGCAGAAAGAAAAGTTGTCCGCAGCAGCATGATAGAAGGAAGTGACCCTCATGGCACAAGAGAAAAGAATGATGTCCATAACTCCTCTTCGGAGTACCTTGACTATGATGAAATGCAAATGGATGAGTTTATATTTGATCCAGAGGGCACCGTTGATACTATTGAAATGTTAGACCATGTTCTGGAGCAAGCTTCATCGTCCTCAGGGATCCCTTTGGGGGGATATGTTCAACCCCACAATCATTAAGCACCCACATAGTGCTGAATTGTGGCCTATGGATCACGTACCTAAATATTTGAGTCACTGATTAAGGAAAGGCCTCAACAAGGAAACTCGTAATATGATGAGAAATGAATGCCCCAGACCCTCAACCGGGGACAAAGTCTATAATACACCTAATCTAGACCCGGAATTCATTACATTCCTATTTAAATGTGGGAAAGACCCCAGGAAGGGCATTGGGAAATGTTCAAAACAATGCCAGGACAAACTCCTGGACATACTTGGCCCACTTACCCACATATTAGATATGGCCAAGGAAGCAAGGGGGTATAATACACCTGTGAATATCGACCACTTGAGGGGCTGGTCCCAGCGGACTATATGCCTTTTAGGTAATGCCAATACTAACCTAATCACCGAAAGACGCAAGGCTGTAACCCAAAGCTGGCTGACTTATCTTCTAGGGAGGATATGGGCGATGCAAAAGGCCTTCTTTTTGGAGACGAATTTGTTAAGTCGCTGGAAAAGTACATCTCCACATTGACAGCCTTTAGTAAAGTTCAGACCAATATGTGTAGAGTGTTCAGCTCACGCCCCTTTTTGGACGGGAGAGGACCAGCTGTCAGCAGTGGAACTTACAGGTCCCACTTCTATCCACAAGATCAGAGAGGTCCCTTTAATTACAACAGAGGTTATCGCCAGAACTCCAATTTCTTCCCACAAAGAGGAAGAGGCTCAAGACCCTGTGGCGG
This sequence comes from Lissotriton helveticus, assembly GCF_964261635.1. Lineage (NCBI taxonomy): Eukaryota > Metazoa > Chordata > Amphibia > Caudata > Salamandridae > Lissotriton > Lissotriton helveticus. The sequence goes on from NC_136067.1 coordinate 1,236,273,495, forward strand.
AAGATCAAGATCTTCTAACCAAGGATTTCAAGGTGAGCAAGACAATTTTACACAAAACCATAAAAGTAGGAGGGACTCTAAGATGTTTCCCCACAACTGGGAAAGAATAACACAAGATCCTTGGGTTCTGGAAACAGTAACGGGTTTCAAAATAGATTTTTGGGATTACCTAGTCCAACACAAAATTCTCAGAGAAATGAGTGTGGATGGAGAGCAGATGAGATTAATAGACTTAGAAGTGTCTCAAATATTGGTTAAAGGACCCCTAAAGAAAGTCTTGGGTCTAGAAACCTTAGAAAAGAGATTCATAACCTCAATCTTTTTAGTGAAAAAGAAGGACAAAGGTTAGCGCCCAGTCATAAGCCTCAAAGATTTAAACACTTTTCTAAACTACAGACATTTCAAGATGGAAGATATCCATCTTCTGAGAGACATCTTACAATCCAAAAATTGGCTGGTAAAGTTGAATCTCAAAGATGCCTACTTTACAATACCTATGGACAAGGACAGTCAGAAGAATCTCTGCTTTCTCTGAAAAGGGACTCTTTACCAATTCCTATGTCACCCTTTCGGTCTGTCCTCAGTGCCATGGTGCTTCACCAAGGTACTCTGACCTGTGGTAAGCTTTCTGAGGGAAAGGGGAGTTCGACTCATATCTGGACGATATTCTGATTATGTCCCAGAGCAGAAGTACTGACTCATTTATCCTGGACAATAAACCTACTAGAGAATCTGGGCTTTATTATAAACTTATAGAAATCCATCATGACCCATTCTCAAGAGCTAGTATTCCTGGACTTTCAGGTAAATACCACTTTGTCACAACTAGTTTTACCATGCAAGAAATTCCTTATAAAGGATAAAAAAAGAAATAAAGATGGTCTTATCGAAAGACTCCATTCTTTTAAGGGACCTGGCAAGAGTCCTGGGTCTTCTTTTTTCCTCAATTCGAACAGTTTGCCCAGGCCCCCTCCATTACAGAGCACTTCAGAGATTGAAAGTGTGGGGTTTAAGGAAAGGTCTTTGTTCCGGGGACACAGTACCCCTAGCGAAAGATGCCCGGGAAGACCTTCTTTGACGGCAGAGGAATCTCAAAGCATGGAATGGAAAGCCATCCTCTCGGACTTCATCCTGGAATCGGATGTAAGCAACCGGGGCTGGGGAGCCTGGTTAGGCAACCTAGAAACAGGATTGAAATTGTCATCAGAAGAACAATCACTACACATAAATTGTCTGGAGATGCTAGTGGGGCTAAATGTGCTAATGAGTTTCAGGGAGAAATTAAAGAACTCGAACACTCTGATTCGCCTAGACAGCTTTTCAGGAGTTTCTTACGTAAATCGGTTCAGAGGGGCCAAATCCAGGACTTTATCAGTTATAGCAGCTCAAACTTGATATTTCTGATGGCAAGAGAAAATTACTCTTTGAGCAGAATTTATATCAGGGACAACAAATGTAAGGGCAGATTGGAACACAAGGTTTCTCAGAGATTCCAGCAATTGGAATTTACATCAATAGGTTTTTTCTCTGATAGAAAATCTCTGGGGTTCGATCCAAGTGGATCTTTTTGCCAGGAGACTAACATATCTGGTTCAGACATATTTCAGTTGGAGACCAGACCCAAATGCTTTAGCTGTAGATGCATTCCTTCAGGACTGGGGGAAGATGAGAGCTTACGCATTTCCCCCTTCTCCATGATTCAGAGAGTTCTGTGGAAGGTGAGACTAGAATTCAGTAGCATCATTCTAATAACCCCCTTTTGGAAATCTCAGGTGTGATTTCCCTGAGTGATGGAACTTTCAATAGACATCCCACGCCTTATCCCAGCGTCCTTGGGTCTTCTTCTGAGTCCACATGGAGAGGAACATCCTATAATACTAGAAGGGAAAATAAACCTTCTTGCCTGGAAGATCTCAGGAGATCTTTCAGGAGAGGCTAAAAGTTTACTGGAGGAATCTTGGGCGCCAGGAACTAGGAAAAGGTACATGGGTGTCTGGAAGAAATTGTGTAGTTGGTGCTTGGAAAGGAATTTGGATCCCGTGGAAGCCCCTATACAACAAATAGGCAACTATTTAGCACATCTTTTCGACTCAGGTTTATCCTACAGAGCTATAAATTCCTAAAGAATTGCAATTTATTCAGGCCATGCTCTAATTAACAATTTAGCTATTGGAAGTAATGCCCTAATCAAAAGAGTAATGAAAGGGATCAGATTAAAAAGACCCCCTAAATCACGCTACAAATGCCTAAGGGAGGTTAATCAGATTTTTGAACTTTTTTGTAATTGGCAAGACAATACCCTGCTTTCACTTAAACAAATATCTATGAAACTTGCTACCTTATCATGCCTAACCTCCTTTAGGAGGGTTTCCGACATCAATGCCCTAGAAATTTCTAATAGGTTCTATTCAGCGGAAGGTGTACATTTCGACATTTGGAAGAGAACTAAGACTATGTCGGAATCCATATTTAATAAGTATCAATAAGAGAGAGAGGAACAGAAATAGGCTAGTTCACTTCCCCTTGGTATAAATGTGAAAATCAAAAAGAACTAGCTATTGATTAGAATTTTAAAGTGTGTGTTTCAGAGGTAAGGAAAACAAACATTTTTTTTTTATGAAGGCCCTCACCCACCATCCTAGTTGGTGGCATGCTTCATCATTGGGCCCAACCCGGGGCACCGAATGTGCCTCGGGTGTGCTGCTTTGTCTGCTTATAACGGAGCTGATTTTGTTAAGTGAATGTGTAGTGAGGGTGTTAAGCGTGTAGGTTTAAAAACTGTCCTAAGGGTCCCAATGTCCACAAGGGTTATTTTAATAAAGGGCCTTTGGCAGTGTTAAAAGCAAGGCGGCGGATGTGAGTGGAGGTGACTATGAGCTCCCCCAAGGCACATTCGGTGCCCTGGGTGGGGTCCGATGATGAAGCATGCCACCAACTAGGTTGGTGGGTGAGGGAATCCATATTTAACCTTTCTTCCACGATAATGAGAAATTATGTGTGGTTAATTTTATGAAAGAATATGACAATAAATTATCTAGTCTTAGAACGGATGGCCTTGATCAATTACTTTTATCATATGTAAAACCCTACAAAGTAGTCTCCACTGCTACCTTAGCAACATGGATTTGCACAATTATGAACAGGTATAAATCTCTCTAGATTCAGAGCACACTCTTCAAGAGGAGCTATGGCTAGTAAGGTATTTTGGGCAGGGGAATCCCTCCCCAAAACCCTTAAAGTAGCTGACTGGTCTAATGCAAGCACCTTTGCTAAATTGTATTTAAGACCAGTAACCTAGCCTTAATTGGCTTTAAACATGCATAATAGTAGTCTCCGGTCCAGGAATGAAATGCCGGTTCTCCGAGAGATTCTTGATTTCATTAAAGACAATGGAGGCTAACATTATCGCACCCTCCTCTCCCAAGGACTTTGAGTTATAGTGTCTCGTGTTGTGTAATAACTGTTTATATTCATTATGCATAATGTTCATGTCAGTATTGTTTTTCTCTGCCTTCTTCCTTCCTATTAGAACTTCTTTACGGTGAGAACATTTTCTCATTTTTCTTAGAATCAAATGCATAAGTTCTTACAGCCACCGAAGAAGAAGCGATTTACCACTTGGGATCACACAGCTAAAAGAGGAGGAGGAAGCAGCACACATGATATTTATAGTGCCTAGATGAACATTCTATTACTTTGTGATGTATTGAGTATTCTTTAACCACTTGGATGCTAAGGCATCTGAAGGATGTTCATGTAATTTCCATTGAAATCAATGGAAACTCCATGACGAGCTGAGCTCGTCATGAGCGTCGAAGGAGTTAAAGGGCAGCATGCTTGGACAGCAAATAAAAGTCATTGCATAATGTTAGCCTCTGTTGTCTTTAATGAAATCAAGATGTTCTCGGCATAATAATTTGAGAAGCGTCATTCTCTAGGCACTTTATTTGGAGAATGGCTATTCTCTTTCTCACAACAGTTCAGAGGCCAGGAGGCAACTAGTGCCTTGACAGATTATAAACCGTATTAGTTATTATATTTTTTGTCATTTTGTGCTTGTTTAGCATATATTCTCATGTGTTCAGACTCTGTTTTTAGGTCTCCTGGCGTTTAACAGCGCGTCAGCGCTGTGTCCGCCAGGAGATCTTTTGTCACTGACTGTGCTTCCCAGGAGACAGTACCGGCCGCGCGCATTTTCTCTCCGAGGAGGCGATTAGAGCTGGGCACGCGCACGCGAACGAGCGCTGTGGCCAGCTGCTGTCTCCTGGGAAGCTCCCACACGCATGCGCATTCACACAGACACAGACACACACACGAGCACCCATGCACGCACGCACGCACGCACGCACATACATACATACATACATACAGAGACACACACTCTCCCATGCATACACACACACACGAGTGCGCCGAGGCCCCCCCCGCCGTCACACACATACATACACACACGAGCATACACACACACACACACGTGCACCGATACCCCCTCCTACCTCCTACAACTAAGTTGTCCGGTCCTGTTCTCTTCCGTGCAGTCCTTGGATTCCGCCGGTTTCTCCTCTCGTTGCCCGCTGCCCGTCTCTGCCGGTCTGTGATCCCACTTCTGGCCGTTTAGCGCGCATGCGTGTGATTGCACGCATGCGCTTTCCAGATCCAGCGGCGAACACTACTCCTGCTTGAGCAGCGTTAACCCCATCGCTGCCAGCCAAGGCTGAAAACAGAGCAGAAGCAGCAGCCGCGTAGCTAGGGGGGGTGGGGGGGGGGCGGTCCGCCCCAGGCGGCACCTTATCTGAGGCGGCTGAGGCGGCCGCGGCCCGTGGGCGGGCCGGCACGCTCACTGTGACTGGAGAGGGGAGGCCGGAGGCCCGGCCCATTGCGGCCTGCTGCCTGTGAGTCAGTGACCTTGACCTGCTCAGCTGTGCTGTAGTGTGCCTGTGACTAGGGCGGCCGCGGCGCTCGGTGACCCCGGTGGCCAGGCGGTGCTCATTCAGGCTCAGCTCTGCTTAAGTTTGCATTACAGTCAGACAGTCAGTGTACACCGTCGACATGCAGATGCGATGGAGCGAGTCATGGAGATGGAGAACATATCAGCAAGCACGGGCCGGCACCGATCACGAGCGACGTCTGACGTCATCATGATCCATCATGTTTATCTCAGACTCAGAGAGTACAGGGCGGCAGGCCCCCACCACGTACCACCTCCCTCCCAGTCCCAGACTTGCTCACAGGGCCGTCAATTAGGTAGTGCGCGCGGTGCGCACAGCCGCAACCAATGATGACGGCCCTGTAACACTTTGGGCCAGCCCCCGCTCTCGCCGCCGCACTGGTGGTGACGCGTTACGCGCGGCGCGCAGTGCACGCCGCCCCCTTCCATCGTGTCGAGCCTCGAGGTCCGGGTGTGGAGACCGAGACCAGTCCTCCAGCACCATCCATTCTTCTTTCTTGCCACGTAACGAACGTTGTTGCCTTGCCTGCCCTGGCCCTGCTACAGGAGGCGGCCCACTGACTCGCAGGTACTTTCTTCCTCTTCATTTTGCTGCTATTTGATACCCTACCCTGTGTCCCTTTCTCCCGTGGTAGCGTTTTGTTTCTATCCAATACCTTTAAAAAAAATGATCGTATCATCTCAAAATCCAGGCACCTGTAGGAGGAGATGCATCCAGTCAACATCTGGAAAGCGCAGCACCGTCGGATTCTCCACAGGCCGCTGCCCTCTGTGACGTAGCAAGAGTGACATGGCTTTAGCGCGCAAGAAAGGGACGTGGTATCCTTGCCCCCTGATTGTTAGTAGAATAAAGCCCTATTTAGGGTGCATTGAGAAACTAAAACTGAAGGTCCTGGTGCCACTGCACCAGCCGCACTCAAGATAGCTAAGCCCTAGGTCAACTCAGCAGGGCAACTGCAGAGGCCGTCAAGTGTGGCTGACTCAGCCCTTCTGGTAGCCTAGTAGCAGTGCCTAAGCAGTTGGGCTTGTGACGTCGTCCAACAGCGCTGCTGATCTGCCCTTAAAAAGCAGAAAGCCGAAGAAGGCTGTTTGACAGCGACTCTGTGAAATACCGGAAGTGCCTGGTGCCCCCGAAAAGCAAATTAACTTAGGCTTAGGCTGTCCAGCGTCAGTTTTGGATTGGCATTTGTGGCAGTTTGGCAAAGCCAAAAGGGCCAGCTTGAAAGGACCAACGTGTGGCCCGTTTTTGTGTGCCATCACTGCCTACAGGATACAAGAACACGACCCACTCACTGCCAGTTCAACAGGGTACCCAGCATGGACCCAGAAGGGCCGAATCCACCCGCGGGCTGTCTTTCCACTCACCCTGTAGTTGCTTTGTGCGTTGGTTCATTTTATGTGACTATAATGAAAATCTAGCATGGAATCGGCGCTCTCGGACACTCACGTTCGGGCAGAGAAGTCAATTGTCGCTGGCATATAACTGACCCTACCCAGCCCAACAGGCCTCCAAGAGCTGCCCTGTTGTTTCCTCCTAGTGCTACAGTAGTAGGAGTACAGTACTGGGCTGTGGCGGTGGGTCAGGTGGCTCTGGGCGCCTGCGCCGGGCGGCACTCTCTCTGTGCGACTGGAAGCCCCTGCTGCCATCAAGGTCAGAGGTCGACTCGTCACGCACAACTTGATTGGGGTGAGCTCTGAGCTGGTGAGACAGAGAGAGTCGGATCGATCGCAACTTCGCGCAAGTGAGTGAGTCTGAGTCAGTCGAGACTGTCGAGTCCATGATGAGTCATTGAGATGGATCATGGGGGCGGCACCGTGACCGTGCACGGCAGGCCGCAGACAGTCGGCATACCAGGGTGGTGGTGGTGGGCTGTGATTGTGCTTGCTTTCAATGAAAACTGATAAGCTGACTATCACTGTTCCAGTAACACAGCAGCACCGAGCCTACAGACTAAGAAATCATGGCACAGACAGCCCAAGGAAATCAGGCCTGGCTCGACAGAGTGTGGAAATAGAATGTGGTGCCTGACAGTTTGCAAATCATCTTTATACAACAATTCAGAGTTTGATAACAAGTTAATGTAACACATTGTAATATACAATGCCAATAGCTCAAACTTTAAAGCTGGGAGACCTATTGCATTGTAAATGCTTGTTTAAAGTTGTTGTTGTCTGTCTGTGTCTTCAATTAGGTTGTATGTCTTTGTGTGTTTTGGTATTTCTATGGAGGGCGATGTGTTACATTTTGGGTTGTTTTCCTTCTCTATGTCCCTTTATGCCTATGACATGTTAAATGGAATGTGAATAATGTCATCAGTGTAAGCATGGGAATGGGACTTGGTGGGAACAGTGTTTAACAGCAGCAGGTGAAGAAAGCTGACGTTTCATTGGTGAATCAATAAAACATAAGGAGAGTAACTAACTGCATGGATTTCATTGATTGAACTTAACAGTCTGGCAGATCAAACACATGGGTTAGAGTTTATGGCTCCTAGGTCAAATTTGAAAGATGTTATCAGAATTATAATGTTCTTCTACAGCACAAACCAAATTATGTCTTGTGAGGGACAGATATATTTTGAGGATCTTTAAGGGTAATAAAGAGCTTGAATTTTTGTCCGATTAATGCAATCACTTTATCTAAAAATCTAGGGCCAGATGTACAATACTTGAATTTAGCAAGTCGCAAATTGCATCAAATTGCGACTCGTAATTTGCAAATCGCTAAATGCAATGTACAACAGTGTCTCAGACACTGCTTGCGATTCCCAATAGGGTTGTAAGCTGCATGCCTCATCAATATTCATGAGGCAAGCACAATTTGTGACCCCATTGAGAATGGCCAGCACTCACACTGATGGTGGCCTGCTGGGGTGCGACTGCTTTTTCAATAAAGCAGTTTTTATTTTAAATGTAGCCCGTTTTCCTTAAAGGAAAACGGGATGCATTTAAAAAAGAAAAATGAAATTTGTCAGTTTGGGGACCCCTTTCCGTTTGCGATTGGCTTACCACCCTTTTGAAAAGGTGGTAAACTGCGAGTGTTTTGCGACCGCAAATGTGATTGCAAAACAATCATACATAGGTGTGGGACTCGCTAGTAGGAAGGGACGCCCTTGGTAAACCCCTTCCAAACAGCGAGTCCCAAACCATATTTTGCGAGTCGCTAATAGGTTAGCAACTCATATATATAATGATAATATGGTTTGTACATGGGGCTGACTTCTTTTGCGGTTGCAAACGGGCCAAATTCCTGTTTGCAACAGCAAAAAGCAGTTGTACATCTGTCCGCTAGTCAGAAACACTGATTATAGTAAACAGCTGTTCTTGTGGATCTGGTTTAGTAATATTTTCCTATAAAGGTTTGGCCATTGGGATTTTGCTTGGGATCCATGGCATTAGTGCTGCTAAGAGAGAACATTCAAGAAACGAATGATAGGAGCAGCAGAGGGGTAGTCAATTGTCAATGGTGTAGCCCGCTTCAATGACCTTTGTTTATTTGAGGATCATGAGGGAGGCTATAAGGCTGAAGGTAGGGAATGAGCTGTGTGTGAGCCTTAGCAAGCATTTTTTAGGTATCTGAATGTTCTGAGTCATTCCAGAGCTAGGCCACAGAAGATTTTAAAATGTCCTTCGAACATCCCTCCTGTTTCTCACTTCTCACTGAGGACAGAGATGGAGTAAATAAATCTTAGAGCCTGACTAAGAACATTATGGCACACCACTTTCTAAAGGCATTTGGGGCACGTGTCCAAGCATAGGGGTGAAGAGGATCTACGGACCTGTGACTCTCTCCGGTCACTCCAACATCGCTTTTCATAAGCACCATTCCTCTTGCTTCTAGCAATGGACCCAATGTATGTTGGACCTGAGAGATGGGTCTGGCTGCCCCAAAATGCGGTCAACAGAACACCGCAGAGAGGCTGGAGATCATTACCTGCAACAGTTATTTTCTGGAGTCACTACAGCATGGCCTAACGCATAAGGAATAGTTTGGGGCGGCACAGAATCGTGGGAATAGGACTGCTATGGCCACAGAAGATCCACTGGTAGGAGGGTCCTAAGACCAGAGATCCCAGACAGTAAGTGTGCATGAACCTTTTTCTTTAGAACCTTTCTTTTAGTTTTTTCATGAACAGCATCACCAACAGAGGTAGAAATAATCAGGAGGGGTGGCACAGCTGGGGCGGACCTTCATCATCACCTCACAAATCAGTATATGATAAATTATCAACTTCAGCAGACATGAGACAGCATTATTATTATGATAAGAATATCAAAGCCCCAACAGGTATCTTCCTCGGTTGTATCTCCACCGGCATCTGAGTCAAGCTGATCGCTCGGGTGCCCCCCAGAGTTTAAGAAAACGTAGCATAGCTCCCTCCAAGACCTGAGGTCCTCCTCAAGTCTCTCATCCCTTCTTCTAGCCTTCATGTGCATCTCCTCAGCCAAAGTCCACTCACGCACATCTCTCAACCATGCACCCAGGGAGGGGGAGTGCATCCCCACCCAGATTATCACCGCCCTGCGCTTGTCCAGGATCAGAAGAAGTTGTAGTCATTTTTAATCCAGTTTGCGTTTCCTATGTTTTGTCACATTACTGTCGAAAACCTGTACCCCTTACTTTCATCTCCACAACCCAGGACCTGAAACAGTATACCTTGGGACAGCCCCAGGCCAGATGTAAAAAGTTTGCCCCCATGGCGCCACAGCGTGGGAACGTATCTGAACGCATGGGGTCAATGCGGCTCAGGCCTGATGGAGTCATATATGTGTAGTGTAGGTAGTTAAAGTGTATGAGCTTGAAGCATGCGTTACAAGACACTGTACATGTGAGGGTGTTATTGGCTCTCTACTTTGACTCAGACAAGGGATCCGAGAAGTCTCCGGCCCATGCCAAGCGAGCCCAGGGGGTTGGGGGGGGCACTACATCTGATCTCATGGCACTATAAAGAAGGGAGATAAGCCAAGGGCCTGAACCGCAAGTAAGCATTACGTCCAATGTTTGTGTTGTGGATGGATGTTAGAGTGTGTGATCGATGTTGCCTTAGCTAGGTCTAAGAGTCCAGGATATTAAAGATATTGTCCCCTACCCAAACCAAAGCAGTCACAAGCCTGCTCATATGAAATAAAGGTTTAATTTAGGTACAGGTCCGCCAACACCTGGCAACCCCTCTTCCTCCATGCCAGGAACGACATCCCCTCCATCATTCTTCGCACTGGAGATAGTATCCATACGGGGAGTTTCCTGTGAAAGGTGCGTGCTTTAATACACGTTCTACAAACGATTGCCACACTTGTGCAGTCTGTGTGACCACGTAAGGCATGTCACATCCAACTCCTGCACCCTCCATCAGAGCCATTTGAAGTCTTTCTGGCTGAACTTCCTCCCTCAGGAACCATTTTTCCCAGTTGTGTCCCTCGTCCAACCAAGCATGACACTATAGGGGTTTGGTGCAGAAGTTGCTGCCTGACAGGGTTGGCAGAGATCTCAGTGACATTGCATCTGTGGGTTTAGCCCTATACATAATCACGTCCCTTTATAATCTTCACATTTTAAGGTCCACGCTCTCTCTCCCTGGAGAATAACGTCCCTTCTTTTTTGTTTTGTTAAGCGGTAGGACGCTAATTCATGTTTTGAACCTTTCATGCCTCTGTTACAAACCATTGTGCATCCTCCTATTTAGTTACAGATAGTTTCTTAATTCATCCTGTGAATATGATACGTTAGAATAAATTCAAGTGCTATTTCATTTGTTGTATTTCTTATTTTATTCTTGATCAGGGCTTTTCATCATGTTCATAGCAGGATTTTTTGGTGATTTGTGAGCAGCCGACACATGTTTTGCCCCCTATTGGCCCATTTGCCTGAGGCTTTCTCAAGGCTTTTGTGTTCATTTATTTATTTATTTATATACAATTTATAATGCGCTCAGTTACCCAGGGGCATCCCGGCGCAGTACAGAACAAGAAGAAGCGCACTTTATCACTACACTGGAAACAGATAGGTCTTCAGAAGTTTCCTAAAAGGTAGGATCTTAGGCTCTGAACGGATCTTAAAAGGAAGGGAGTTCCACAGTGCCGCCACTTGCACTGAGAACCGCCTCCCCCCAGAGCGAGCTCTCTTTACTCTGGTTGACTGCAAGAGATGTCTTTGGTCCGACCGCAGTAGACGTGTGGGCTTATAGGGGCGAACCATGGGGGCAAGGAGCGGAGGGCCCTTACCATGCAGAATTTTATGGGCCGTACACAGCACCTTAAATTTCACCCGTTCCCTAACGGGAAGCCAATGAAGCATTTTCAAGGCCGGGGCAGCTGAATGTCTTCTGGGGACATCCATCAACACTCTAGCAGCTGCATTTTGTACCTGTTGGAGGGTCTTCAGAGTTGCTTCGGGGGCGCCAAGAAACACCACGTTCCCATAATCAAGCCTCGACAAGATTAAGCCACGAATCAGGAGCTTCCTCGCTAAATCAGGGAGCAGTGGCAAAACCTTGCGAGCTGACCGGAGCAGGCCGAAGCACACCCCTGCGGTCTTCCTGGCGTGAGTCCTCAGGGACAAGTCTTCCTCCAGCCATATTCCCAAGGTCTTGATCTCCTTCTTGGGAGATGGAGGATCACCCAGAGACCGGGGCCAGCAGCTAGCAATAATAGAGGGACTGGACTTTCCCAGGAGCATCAGCTCACTTTTCTCCCCATTCAACTTGAGGGCGGAGTGGGACATCCAACGATGAACATTGGCAAGGCAGTCATGAAGGACTTCAGGTTGTTCCGCCAACTGGGTAAGCCCCACCACCAGCTGTGTATCATCAGCATAGCTGATGATCTTGACTCCTGAAGGGGCGACCACTCTTTCAAGCGGAGTCATATAGGTATTAAATAAGGTAGGGCTCAAAGATGAGCCCTGCGGAACTCCACATTGAAGAGGGAACCTGGCTGACCGCTCTCCCCCTTCCCATACTTGGTAACAACGATTAGAAAGGAAGGATTCGAGCCATTTCAACGCCAGCCCTGTCACGCCAACCTCTGACAGTCGTTGGAGGAGCACCTGATGACTTACGGTGTCAAAGGCAGCACTCAAGTCCAGGAGGATCACTGCCACTGATCCTCCTGAATCAAGAATGCTCCTAGCTTCCTCCACTACAGCCAGTAAAGCTGTATCTGTTCCCTGACCAGGGCGGAAGCCCGTCTGGGAGTCTCCCAGGAGATGCTGGGACTCAAGATGGTGGGAAAGCTGACGATTGACCAACTTTTCGGCAATTTTAGAAAAGCCGGGCAGAAGTGAAATCGGCCTATAGTTGGCCAAGTTAGTAGAGTCTAAACCCGGTTTCTTCAGTAATGCCTTTACCACCGCCTCTTTCCATCTCTGAGGTACTGTGCCCTGGGAAAGTGAGAGATTAATGAGATCCGACAGCGGGGAGGACAAAGAGTCTGCCACTAATTTAAGATATTTCATGGGCACTGGGTCACTAGGGGACCCACTCTTCATCCCCTTCAAGACGTTTGTGACCTCTTCCTCTGAGAAGGGGCCAAAGGAGGTTAACTCAACAGGGCATATTGCCGGTCTAAGGTCCAGCTCCGGATGTTGGGAGGTCGTCGGCAGTGAAAGTAGGATCTTCTCTATTTTCGAGTGAAAAAAACCCGCAAGTTCTTCACATTTTTCCTGGGGGTTATTGTGAACAACTGGGGGGACAGGGGCCTTCAAGAGTTCCTTAAAAATTTTAAAAGATTCCCCTGGACAGTTGCTTGCTTTCTCGATCCTATCACTGAAGAAGCTCCTTTTGGCATTCTTCAGCGCATTTTTGTATTTCCTCATCGCTCTCTTGTAATCTGATCTAAAGTCTTCCGTCTGCTTCCTTCTCCATGCACGTTCTAATCTCTTGCAAAGAGTTCTAAGAATCCTGAGTTCGGGGGAATACCAGGGGGCAGAGCCCACTCTTCTTTCTCTAATAGGCCTTCTCTTTTTGGGAATTAGTGAATCCAAAGAATTTGTCAACCAATTCCCTATGTGTTGATCAGCGGTAATGGGATCTGTGGCAGGAGGCGGACAAGTTCTAGATAATTCTGCCACCCAAGTATCCACTGGCAGCCTCGACCAGAGTCGTTCCACTATGTGCTGCCTAGGGACAGGGTTTCTCCACTTCCCCAGCTGCCATCTAAAAGAGACTAAGTAATGATCAGTCCAAGGAAACGCTAGCGGCTGGAGGGCTAGCAAGTTCTCAAAATTAGCAAAAACCACATCCAGCTGATGACCCCTCTGATGGGTGCTACCGACATTTACAAGCTGAAGATCGAGTGCAGCCAGCGTACTTTGAAGGTCTCTTGCTACATTATCAGAGGGATCGTCAAAATGTAAATTGAGGTCCCCAAGGACAACAAAATTGGAGGATGCGGCAGCCAATGGTATCACTGCCTCCATAAAGGAGTCTACAAAATTACCTAACGTTGCGGGAGGCCGGTACACGAGTAGGCCAGATAAAGAGATGGTAGAGGATATGCGTATGGAAAACTGACAGCTTTCCGAGTTATTAATGCTGCAGTCTTTTGCTTTACATACATATTCATCTCTGTATATTATAGCCACTCCTCCGCCTCTCCCGTCCGGCCTGTCCAGGTGATACATAATATATCGCGAAGGAAGGACTTTAACAATATCTGGATCTGAACTGAAGTCCAGCCAAGTTTCCGTAAGGAACAGGGCATCCAGATTATGATCTAAAATTAGAGAGTTAATTTCCGTGGCATGGCAGGGTAAGGATCTGCAATTAAGCAATGCCATGGAAAGCGAATACCGACCCATAGGCAAAAAGCCAGCAGTACATACGGAGCATTGGGCAAACGGGGAACCCTCTACCCACTGGAAGCTACAACCAAGATTTCTCGGAGCGCGCAGCGACAGCAAGGTATCCCTAGAGTACCTATGTGTGGTTTCTATATGGGCTGTGGTTTCCTGCAGAGTAGCATGCCCTAAGCCCGTCTGGGCCCGGACGGGCCCAGACGGGCTTAACTCTGGCGAAACTCCGGCGACATTCCGGTGATGACGCTGCGTGGTGACGCTGCGCGTCAGCATGGCTGCCTTTATGGACGCCGAGCGCCAGGAAGCTATCGCGCTAACCGCGCCGCCGACCGTGTCCCCCCTCCCAAGATGGCCACCACAACGAGGCAATGGGCAGGGACCCGCGCTGAAACGCGGTGATCAACCGTTTTAAAGTGGGAGTAAGGTGGCAGCAGTGCGGGTGAGCGAGTGGCCTTTTTCCTAAAAACGAGGGAAAAATAATTAAAAAATAAAGCAAATAGCAAAAACAGAGCTTTTTTTAAAATAGCATTAAGAGTTGCAGCTAGCAGCAAAGGGGCTGTAAAGCGCAAGGTTCTAGCGTTCTGTAAGATGATAGGTGTGCTCACCTGCAGGACGCCTGCCTTTATGGACGCCGAGCGCCAGGAAGCTATCGCGCTAACCGCGCCGCCGACCGTGTCCCCCCTCCCAAGATGGCCACCACAACGAGGCAATGGGCAGGGACCCGCGCTGAAACGCGGTGATCAACCGTTTTAAAGCGGGAGTAAGGTGGCAGCAGTGCGGGTGAGCGAGTGGCCTTTTTCCTAAAAACGAGGGAAAAATAATTAAAAAATAAAGCAAATAGCAAAAACTGAGCTTTTTTTAAAATAGCATTAAGAGTTGCAGCTAGCAGCAAAGGGGCTGTAAAGCGCAAGGTTCTAGCGTTCATAGTTGTCAATCATTGCATATAGTTTTATTCAGCAAATAATAACAGCAATAAAGGTCAGCAGGAAATATTGTTCCTAGAGTTTGCTCAACCGTGGTGTTGCGTCCAGGTTCAAATCCCTTGTGGCAATATACATCCCTATACCTGTTCCTCACCACCACCCTGAACGAGGGTCAGGAGCTCTTCCTGAAAAGCATGATCACTAAGGTCTTGACATATGCCATGGGGGAGGTGATCTTCAGAGCGTCCCTTAATATAGTAATAGACAACATAGATAGATTGAAGTACAGGTTGCCAGGGGCTTGGACTCACTTACATCCAGAACACGGCTAGACTCAAAGGGCTTGGATGATATATAGAGTGAAAAACATAGGGAGGAGACCGATTTAAACATCTATTCAGTGACATAAGCCATTAATGCATGGTTAGATCACTTTCTTATGGCTATCAAACTATTAGTAAGTGTGTAAAACTCAGCTATCAAGCACATTTCTGGGTCTTGCCTTCCACCTATTACATTAACAGTGACACAGAGATCCAGGTGTAGACTGAACAACACCCTTCTTCATGACTCAGTTTGGAGGGGAAAAACTGAGGAGGGCATTACACCTTTCCTCAAAAATAATGAAGTGGATGACACATCCCCAGCGGTACTTTGGGACATGCTCAAATCAGTCTTGAGGAGTTTCTCTATTGGGATCGCAGAATGCTTAAAAGCTGCAAAGTCCAAAACTAAGGCATGACTGGAAAACCAACTACCAACCTTGGAAGGAGAATTAAAAAGTTACTTACCTGCAGTAATGATCTTTCTGGTTGATACTCTATCTACCTGTAGATTCCTCACTCAAGGAACAATCGCAGGCATCAGACTGAATCTGGAAACTTCAAAGCAACAAGGTTGCCAATAGAGGGCGCTGGACTTGGTCGGCGCCGGAAATTATGTCAAGTGACGCCACCGAGGCCATATAGTGCCTGTCCCGGTGAACCTCGTCAATTACCCTCCATTTTTATGAAGCCTTTAGGCGAGAGGTCAGGTTGACATTGGTGAAAGATTGCAGTATCAAAATAAATGCAGATGGAATCCAGTTAAGTTTCCCTATAAATCATCCATCAAGCAAGGAGGCGGGCGGGTCGGTAAGGAATCTGCAGGTAAATAGAAAGATCATTACCAAAGGTAAGTAACTTTTTCTTCTGATGGATACTTCTACCTGCAGATTCCTTACCGAGTCTGTCGGCTCTGACATCACTGCTAGGTTATTGGCGGTGAGCCATATCCCTTGACTGTGTGCACAGGACAATAGTCTCATTGCTTACAGGCAACAAAGGTAAGACCCTACTTCCCCTTGCTTGTTTACATATCACATCACAGTCATGTTGTCTGTAACAGCGGACCCACAATAGAGGGGCGAGGAAGACTTTGAGCACCAGCCAAATCGCCCACAGTTCTAGCAGGTTGATGGGAGGTACCTACTCCTCTGGAGATAAAAGGCCTCTGAACTTCAGATTCCCCCAGATGAGCTTCCAACCCTAGGGTAGAAGCATCCATCTCTACCATAGTCACAGCCAGAGGGGGGATAAAGGCCATCCTGTGAGTCAAGTTCACCTCGGTCAGACAACGATACCTCGGGAAACGTTACATGAAGGGGAGGATGACCCGCTACCTCCTTATGTTTCTCCTGTACTTTTCTTGCAGTCACCGTGGGACACCTCCAGCCAGGACTAGAGCGGTCCCTTTAATCCCTCGCCCTTTTCCTTCCGAGTGGCGTGGCCATCTCTCATGACGGGGTCACGTGCACCTATCAGAACCCTGGACGATGACGACGCGACCTTTTTAGCCAGTCAGGAAGTAGAGGACAACGTCACACACCGAGGTCGAGGAACCTGGGAGACCCGAAGGAACCACGGAGGAGACACGGGACCCGAAGGAGAAGTCAACCAAGCCTCACCGTATGGCGAAGGACCGGAAACGCCAGAACTGCAGAGCCAACTTTCTCTGAGGAACCATGAATGGGAGCCGGACCCGATCCGGTACTGCGAAGCAGCCAGCCACGCTCACGGAGGAGCGTGGCTCCCAGAGGTACGTTCCCGAGTGAGAGGCTGGTTTAAGAGGGGGTCCTCTACAAACGCCCACAATCCAGGGGAGGGAGGAGAATCCTAAGTCCTACCCCACCGGCGAAACCGTATCTCTTTAGTACGGCGCTGGTGGTGGTGTACGGTGTTCTTTCCTCACTCACTCCCCCTTAACAAACAAAGACACAAGAGTCCTGAGTGACACTGGTTTTCTTTTTGTTGTTTTTGTTTTCGGAGTTCCAACCGTGACCTGCCTGAAAGAAAGGACCAAGCCACAGGGGGGACTCCCCCCTGTGGCTTGGTCCACCGACGACTAGGATTCAAGACGCCCCTATAACCTGACCGGGATTTAATTGTTTTACCCGACTCAATTTATTTTGGATACTGTCTAAAAGAAGATTGAATAAATAAGTCTTCTGACCGCATTAGAATGTCTGTCTCTGGTTGAATCCCCACACATGGTGTCAGAAATGGGATTCTATCCAATGTAGACAAAATGGAGAACCTACTCCATCAACTTATTGCTGGACAGACAAAACTGGAATGGGCTTTTGTCAGAGGCCAGTCGGGGACAGAGAATGAGACCAGAGCACGATTAGTCAACAATAGTGTTTTATTGCTTTTTGTTTGTAAGTGGGGCTTTGACCACAGTCCTTCTTCCCAAAGGGGTGGTTGCTGGTTGCTGGGAACGTCAGGGTTCGGTCCGTCGTCCCGGTTCGTGTGGCCTCAGGGAAAAGAGAAAAACAAACGGGTTTTTACTGATCTGCTCTCAGTATCTACTGTAGTGCTACCTTCACCGATTCACCAAAGAAAGGGTTGTGTTTTCGTGCATGGATCACCGCGGGGCCTCCCGCCTCCCCAACCTAGCTACCTCCCGCCTCCCCAAACACCCCACCAGAATGCCCCTTTCAACAGCACTTGCCTTGGGCTGTGGCCCGACTCTCGGACCACAGCAGCTGGACCCGTGGCGTCTTCTCCCTTCAGCCCACCGGGTATGGTAGCAGTGTCGGGAACGTCGCTCAGCAGCACGCGCTGGGTCCTCTCTGCCTTCCGGGTCTCCTCCGCCTCCGCTCTCACGCTCTCCTCTCTTCTGATCTCCTCCGCCTCCGCTCTCACGCTCTCCGCTCTTCTGGTCTCCTCCGCCTCCGCTCTCACGCTCTCCGCTCTTCTGATCTCCTCCGCCTCCGGGTGCTCCTCGACCTCCTCTCCGACCTCGCACACCGTCCGTTCCACGCCTCTCCTTCTTATCCTTCCGGGTTCCGTCGGCTGACTGGACTCCTCCCCCTTCCGCAGTGCAACAACTAGACCGCGGCCGTTGACTTCCTGGTTCTGTGTTCTTGGCAACCAGGAAGTGGTGTTTCCTTCTTCTTCGTCCGTCTCTGAGTGCTCCATCCGCTCCACATCCCCACAGCTTTAGAGAGACACATGACGTCAGCCCAAGCGGACCGAGAACTGTTCAGTACCACAATGAATCAACAAATGGAGGGTCTATATAAGCTAGCTGATCGACAAGAGAACCCCTCCAAAGAGGTAGCACCACGTCAGGGATCCTCATATCCTTTTCCCAATATTTTCCTTCAGAAATATGTTACAGGGGAAGACCCAGATTCCTTCCTTATTAACTTTGAATGAGCTGCCCGCGCATCAGGATGGCCGGAAAATAAGTGGCCTTTCTTTTTGGCTCCCCTGCTAACAGGGGAAGCCCAGGCAGCTTACCAAGCAGCTAACCCCACCGGCACTGCCAGTTACTCAGAAATAAAAGAAGTCATCCTAGGTCACCTAGGGCTTGACGCTGAAGCGTACCGGGTACGATTTCAAAGAGAGAAGGGCAACCACGGGGATACGCCCAAGACCCTCTTTCACAGATTAAAGATAGCCGCGGACAAATGGCTTACACCACAAGAACACACGAAAGAAGAGATCATGTCATTGATCTACCTCGAGCAATTTTTGGAAGCCTTGCCTTATTCCATGCAGAGATGGTTAAGGCAACACACTGGCCTTTCCCTAGAACAAACAGTAGAAATGGCCACCACATACTCCAGGGCCCAACCAAGAACCCCTGTTTGGGAAGGGGAACCCAAACCTCGTAACACATCCACTAAACCAGACAAGAGAAACGTGGGCAAACCTCCAGTTGAAGTCGCCAAAGTCCATCCCTCAAAACCAGTAGCACCCACCACAAAAGGACCTCAGTGCTTTGACTGTAGTACTTGGGGGCATATTGCTCGCTTCTGCCCCCAGAAACGAAACACTGAGGAACCTATGGATGTTAGTTATCTTCTACGCCATGTTGTGTACACGGAAGAGATGGGCACTGGATTCTATGTAAGTTTGGTCACTGACGGGGTACATATTAGAGCTCTTCTAGATTCCGGGTGCAGACAATCAGTCATTCAGAGTTCCTTAGTGAAACCCGAGAATATCCTGACTCACCGCCAAATCCCTATTAGGTGTGTTCATGGGGATGTCAAAAGCTACCCAGCAGCATCTATCAAGATCAGAATGCCCGACGGAAGGGAACTTTTCGCTATCGTAGGGGTCCTCCCAACTCTCCCTGAAAAGCTTATATTAGGGATTGACCATCCAGATTTTATGAAACACCTCAGTCCGAAGGTTAAACTTTATAACCAGAACTCCTCTGTCTACCTCACCCAGGCTCCATGGCAGGGGAATAAGAACTTCCATTATGCTAAAAAAAAAACGACCCTACCTTGCGAATAGCATGGCAACAAGCACACCTTCCCATAACGACCTACCCTGCTTTTCTAAAAGAAAATGATTTGCTGTACAGGAAGAGTAGTCCAACGAGTCCTTCCCAACTTTTGGTTCCTCAAAGTTTTAGGGAACAGGTCATGTTTTTTGCACATGCCCACCTCCTAGCCGGCCATACAGGAGCCCAGAAAACCAGCCAGACTATCCTAAAACATTTTTACTGGCCCGGCATACACGCACAAATAACTAAATATTGCAGGGAATGCGAAATATGTCAACGTAAAAATCCATATCGACCTCCCGCCGCGCCATTACAACCATTACCCATCATCGGGAAACCATTTGACCGCATAGACATGGACCTTATTGGTCCTCTACCTGAATCCCGAAAAGGCCATCAGTATGCACTCGTCATCATCGACTATGCCACAAGATATCCTGAGGCTTTCCCTTTACGTTCACCCAACACTGTCTCCATCTGTGAGAAGCTGTTGGACCTTTTTTCAAGGGTGGGGTTTCCTCGCGAGATCCTTACGGATCAGGGTACACCCTTCGTCTCACGTCTGAGGGGTCAGGTGTGTAAGAGTCTAGATATAACCCAAATAAGGACATCAGTCTATCACCCCCAGACAGATGGTTTATGTGAACAATATAACGGAATGATAAAACTAACCCTGAAA
Organism: Lissotriton helveticus; assembly: GCF_964261635.1. Taxonomy (NCBI): domain Eukaryota; kingdom Metazoa; phylum Chordata; class Amphibia; order Caudata; family Salamandridae; genus Lissotriton; species Lissotriton helveticus. The sequence goes on from NC_136067.1 coordinate 1,236,293,624, forward strand.
AAAATGATGGCAGCCGAAGGAGCAGATTGGGATGCGCTATTACCTCTAGCTTTGTTTGTCATCCGCTGCCAAAAACAGAGTAGTCTGGGTTGTTCACCTTTCGAACTCTTGTACGGACGTCAGCCCCGTACTCTCCTCGAAATGACCAAGGAAGTTTGGGAAAGAGAAACACCCGAAGAAACCCAAGCTTTGTTGGATTATTCAAAAGGGTTGAGGGCGAGGCTGTCCGAATTATGGGAGTTTGCATATAATAACCTGGAAAAGGCTCAACAAAGACAGCAGGTGTTGTATGACAAAGGTAAGAAGTGGTGACATCTCCAGGTCCATGATTGTTTTTTTTTTTATTACCCTCTGTACTACCCAAAGGCGCTCCGAGTGGAAAGGACCCTATGAGATAATAGAGAAGCTGGGTCTCACTACATACAAACTTTGCCTTTCTAAAACCAAAACACAGATTTTTCATATAAATCTATTAAAAAATGGCTGGGTCCTCTCCCAAAAACCAATCTAATAACGACAACCTCTGAAACCACATTGCCACTTCTCGACATAAACCAAGTCTTACAAAAAGATAAAAGGGAGTCTCTGGACTCTTTGCTTTCCTCTTTCTCAGAAACCTTTTCTGACAAGCCCGGACAGACTACCCTGGTCGAGCACTTTATCCCCTCCGTACCCGGGAAGGTTGTACGACAACGACCGTATAGAATTCCCGCTGCTCGCCGAGATGCTGTTGAGAACGAGGTCCAGAATATGCTCAGAGCTGGTATCATAAAACCCTCTAAAAGCGCATGGTCTTCACCTATAGTTCTGGTCCCTTAACCCGACGGTACAATAAGGTTCTGTATAGACTTTAGGGCAGTCAGTGCAATCACCCAGTTCGATTCCTACCCGTTACCCCGAGTGAATGAACTAGTCGAACGATTAGGGGAAGTCTGATACATCACAACCTTAGACCTGACTAAAGGTTACTGGCAAGTCCCCCTTTCTCCACAAGACCAGCATAAAACCGCTTTTGCCACACCATCCAGCTTGTATGAGTTACAGTATTGCCCTTCGGTTTACATGGGGTGTCTGCTACATTTCAGCGCCTAATGGATATTGTCCTAAAAGAACATCAGAGGTACGCATCAGCCTACCTTGACGATATCATTATCTTCAGTTCTGACTGGGACCAACATCTGTTACACTGCCGTAATGGGTTTCAAGCCCATCAAACAGCTGGGCTACACATTAATTCAAAAAAATCCAGAGTTGCATATCCGAAGGTCCGATATCTAGGATACCTTCTAGGGAATGGACAGATAGAGCCCCAACAAGAGAAAGTTCAGGCCATCACCAATACCCCATTTCCCACAACAAAAAAAGAGCTCCGAGCGTTTCTAGGTTTACTTGGCTACTATCGTAGGGTTCATTCCCCGTTATTTACACATAGCTGCCCCATTAACCAATCTGCTCCGAAAGGGAACCAGGGAAAGGGAACTTCGGACACCTCCCTCCCAGGCCCTCCACGCCTTCTCTGAACTGAAAGCTACCATCACCTCACATCCAGTATTGATGTCCCCCAATTACAATCGCCCATTCATTCTTCAAACCGATGCCTCCGAGACTGGCTTGGGCGCAGTGCTTTCCCAGGAAACCGAGGATGAGACAGAACGTCCAGTCGCTTTTATTAGCCGTAAACTATTCCCACGTGGAAAGAATTATCCAACTATCGAGAAGGAGTGTTTGGCGGTCAAATGGGCGATTGATCAACTGAAATACTACCTGGAAGGAACTATGTTTCGTCTATACACTGACCATGCCCCCCTTCAGTGGTTGTGTCATAATAAAGGGAACAATGCCAGGGTTCTCAGGTGGTTCCTCTCCTTTCAACCCTACTCCTTTACAGTCCACCATCGGAAGGGTAGTTGCAATACAAATGCAGACTTTTTGTCTCGTGTTCTTCAGTCCCCCGAACGGGAACTGTCCAGGGGAGGGATGTGTCAGACAACGATACCTCGGGACACGTTACATGAAGGGGAGGATGACCCTCTACCTCCTTATGTTTCTCCTGTACTTTTCTTGCAGTCACCGTGGGACACCTCCAGCCAGGACTACGGCGGTCCCTTTAATCCCTCGCCCTTTTCCTTCCGAGAGGCGTGGCCATCTCTCATGACGGTGTCACGTGCACCTATCAGAACTCACGTGCACCTATCAGAACCCTGGACGATGACGACACAACCTTTTTAGCCAGTCAGGAAGTAGAGGACGACGTCACATGCCGGGATCGAGGAAGCTGGGAGACCCGAGGGAACCACGAAGGAGACACGGGACCCGAAGGAGAAGCCGATAAAGCCTCACTGTATCCCGAAGGACCGGAAACGCCGGAACTGCAGAGCCACCTTTCTCCAAGGAACCAAGAACGGGAGCTGGACCCGATCCGGTACTGCGAAGCAGCCAGCCACGCTCACGGAGGAGCGTAGCTCCCAGAGGTACGTTCCCGAGTGAGGGGCTGGTGTAAGAGGGGGTCCTCTACAAACACCCACAATCCAGGGGAGGGAGGAGAATCCTAAGTCCTACCCCACCGGGGAAACCGTATCTCTTTAGTTTGTTTACTTTGATTTCTCACAAACTTTTAGTACGGCGCTGGTGGTGGTGTACGGTGTTCTTCCCTCACTCCCTCCCCCTTAACAAACAAAGACACAAGAGTCCTGAGTGACACTGGTTTTCTTTTTGTTGTTTTTGTTTTCGGAGTTCCAACCGTGACCTGCCTGAAAGAAAGGACCAAGCCACAGGGGGGACTACCATTAAAGCACCGACGACCAGGATTCAAGATGCCCCTATAACCTGACCGGGATTTCATTGTTTTACCTGACTCAATTTATTTTGGATACTGTCTAAAAGAAGATTGAATAAATAAGTCTTCTGTCCGCATTAGAGTGTCTGTCTCTGGTTGAATCCCCACAACCTCATTCTCCCACCAAGCCACTTCCACCACAACATTGGGGGACACCACAATGGAGTCTGACAGGTCTCCCCTGTACTGGAGCCACTGCCTTTGGAGGCACATCTGCAGGGCAATCATTTGCCAACATGCGTGCGTAAATAGGAGAATGCAGGAAGCCAGCAGACCTAGGAATTATGGGCATCTCAGGACTGGCACTCTCGAGCCTTGTTGAAAAGATTGTACATTGAAGAAATCGAGCTGTTAGCAAATTCTGAACCAGTTCAGACATTGATTCTTTTGACTCAAAAGGTAAGAATTGCATTTGTGGTCCTTCTCGACCTGTAAACTGCCAATCACTGCAAACAATCAATCCAATGTTGAACCTGTACAAAAGGTTATGTGTTGTGCTCCTTATTTTATAATTTTGTTTAACCCTACGTGATGTTCTGTAAAGACATTACAGTAAACATCAAAATTATGCTTTAAATTAGTTTACATGCCATAATGTGTTTTTAACAGCATACTAATGAATAAGGAATGATCTACAAGATGGAATAGTTAGGATAACAAATCATTTGATAGAGAAGAACTGTAGTAGGGAGGTTTTTAGCTGTTGAGAAGCATTTGAATAATGTAAAGGGCGTGACATTTAAAGTGACGTGGTTTATCGAAACATGCCGTTCATTACACTCCGGAGCATAGCATGGATGTTGGTTTAAGGGTATGTAAGACAACAGTCAAATGTTTTCATACTAATATCTCAATTATGTGACATATAACAGCATGCTAATAATTAAGGCAAAGCGTTTAATACTTCTAGTACTGAGTAATTACACTGAGAAAGTCGTTTACATTTGTTACTATATTTTGTATGTGTAACAATGATCATGTATGTGGTTTCATTCAGTAGTCCATGTAGTTTTTACTAAGCGAATACGACTGTTTAGCTTGCAAAGCAATTAACATGTATACTATATCAGACTCCGTTAGATATACTCACTAGGCCCAATTCACAAAACTAACTTAAGACAAAATGCTAAACTTACTACCATTTTGGTATTCACAGAAGGCCCTTACTCATTTCGGTAATCACAGAAGTTAGGAGTCCTTACTTTAGGACTCCTAAATGCCTTCTGTGAATACCGAAAGTCTTAAAGTTAGGATTTTTCTCAGTTTAGGAGTAGTAAAGTTAGGACTCCTAACTTTAGGACTCCTAAATGCCTTCTGTGAATACCGAAAGTCTTAAAGTTAGGATTTTTCTCAGTTTAGGAGTAGTAAAGTTTAACAGCTAAATCAGACTCTGACGCATCGTGATGCGTGTGACCGTATACTCCCACATAGGAGCCATGTAGGAATGGTTTTAATCATTGAAAAATGGCTGCTAGGAGCGTGCATTTAGCGCCATGCTTTCCTACATATAGTGGTCCTCTTGAAATGTAAGATAATCAAAAAAGGAGAATGGACACTTGTAACTACGTGACCGTAGGTTCAGTTGAATCACCCTCATAAACGCTATGTAATTTGTGCGGTGTACATCGTTTTTCCGACCCACATAAGCGTTACGGCATTATCATTGGGTGTCCAATTATGTACTCTATGCCAGCCTCAACCTGAGGCAACCTCTGGTATTTGTAGTAGTGTCCAGAAACACGGGGGCACCCCCAATGAGAGAGAAAAATGAAAAGTTATCTCTAAAAAACAAAAACTTCACCGTAAAAGAGATTTAATATGGAGATGGTGAGGTTTTGTTGTTAAAAAAGGTTGGATATAACGCGAGATCCTGTGACTGGATCTCTTTATAACACTAAATTGACACGGTCGACATGTTTCTGCTCCATTCCGCCCAGCCGGGTCTACGGAGCATTCGTCAGGACAAACAAAACAAACAACAAATCGATTACTTACACAACTTGTGAAGTATTCAATGGTGTTAGTCTTAACACTCTGTTTCTAACTTGCTCAAGATTCCTTAGTTAAGGAATCTCCGTATGTCAACAGTAGGCGTAAGGACTCTCTGGTCCTGAGCCGCACGAGGAAACGTCTCCGCGTCTAGTGCTGGCTCTGCCACCAGACCACGCCTACTGTTGACATACGGAGATTCTTTAACTAAGGAATCTTGAGCAAGTTAGAAACAGAGTGTTAAGACTAACACCATTGAATACTTCACAAGTTGTGTAAGTAATCAATTTGTTGTTTGTTTTGTTTGTCCTGACGAATGCTCCGTAGACCCGGCTAGGCGGAATGGAGCAGAAACATGTCGACCTTGTCAATTTAGTGTTATAAAGAGATCCAGTCACACGATCTTGCGTTATATCCAACCTTTTTTAACAACAAAACCTCACCATCTCCATATTAAAGCTCTTTTACGGTGAAGTTTTTGTTTTTTAGAGATAACTTTTCATTTTTCTCTCCCATTGGGGGTGCCCCCGTATCTCTGGACACTACTACAAATACCAGAGGTTGCCTCAGGTTGAGGCTGGCATAGAGTACATAATTGGACACCCAATGATAATGCTGTAACGCTTATGTGGGGCGGAAAAACGATATGCACCGCACAAATTACATAGCGTTTATGAGGGTGATTCAACTGACCCTACGGTCACGTAGTTACAAGTGTCCATTCTCCTTTTCTGATTATCTGACATATTGAATTGGGGAACTGAATGGACCAGAAATCCTCCTCCCTACCTGATGATTACGAAGGACCTCTTGAAATGTACTCAACCATCCCAAAATGGATGCAGTGTGAGCATGTGTCATGATGCATGCTAAGGCATGCATTGAGACGCAGAGGGTGCCACTTTGGTTGTTTTAGTTTACTATATCAACATGGCTGACAGCATAAGTGTTAAGTACAACAAGCATTTACAATGCAATAGGTCTCGCAGTGACATTGTTTTGGGTAAATGGCCTTGTAAATGACATTTTTTTTTTTTTTTGTTTTGTAAAACATAAATTAAAGGCATTGTAATTAAAAATGCTAATAGCCAAAAGTTTTGTAAATGCAAAATCTATTGCAACGCATTTACACGAGTGTGAGCTATTTCATTGGAAATGGTAATGGCTTTTATGAATGTGATTTTTTTTTAACATAATAAATATAATGGATTTCTAATGCATTACCAAAAACGTATGTAAATGCGATATTTATTTAATTTCCAAGATGTTGAGCTATTTTCATTGTAATTACAATGTTTTAACTTTGTGTTTATAAAACCTACAAGGTGTGCATTAATATGCACACCTTGGTACACGCATTACAATGCAATAGGTGTTGCAACTTGAGATATACTAAGAGAGATGTGTAGGCCTCAGTTCTCTGGCAGTAGGGGGGTTGTAATGCACAGAGAGGTGTATGATAAGGCCTCAGTCTCTGGCAGCAGGGGTGAGATGCACTGAGAGAGGTGTGTAGACCTCAGTCTCTGGCAGTAGAGTGCTTGAGATGCACTAACAGAGCTGTGTAGGCCACAATTCTCTTGCAGCAGGGTGCAGGAGATGCACTGACAGCTGCGTAGACCTCAGTCTCTGGCAGCAGGAGGTTGAGATGCACTGAGAGAGGTATGTAGACCTCACAGCATAGGTATGTTTGTACCTCTTCCTGCTCATGGACACCACAGCTCCCCCACTTCCCTAGGCCTCAAACACACACACACACGCACACCTACCCCCGGGGTGGGGGGGGGCACTCACCTTTGACTTGGCTCTTGTACTCCGCCAGCACCCCTCGCTCCTTCAGCAGCTTCCCGTGGGACGTCATCCTCAGCCCTTTAATCTCCCACCCTCCTCAAATGAAAAGTTCCTCTCTGGTCAATTTACCCTCCCGAGGGCTCCTCGGGCATTGGGGTGCTCTTGCCCCCCGTGGGAAGGTGCAGGGCAGTGGTGCCAAGTACAAGGGTAGTCCCAAAGGGTAGATGTTTAAGGCAAAGTGAGGAATCCGCTCCGGAGGAGGGTAGGCATGGCTCCCAGCAGCACCGACAGGCAGGGCGAGGTCTCGTAGGGGTCAATCACAAGATGCAACAAACACTGCTAACTTTCAGCGTGAATGGGGTCCGGTGCTCGGAGTGTGCGGGGGTGATGCAGGGTGTGAGGGGGTTGAGACACAGGGAGGGATGAAGGAAGGGGGAGACAGGATGGGCAGGGAGGATGCAGAGTGACACTGCAGGGTGGTAAAATGAGAGTGGGGTGAGGCAGGGGTGTGAGGGTGGGGTGAGACAGGGGAGGAGGTGATGGAGGGGTGAGAGATGCAATGGAAAGGAAGCGATGCCCGCTGCAAGGAGAGCCCTGGGCAGGGAGCCCTGCAGTCGCCTCTCAGCTCCCACTGACCACCGGGACCCGCCTGAGCCACACGGACAGCAGCTCGGACCTGTCCGACCGTCTCTCGGAGCCTCTGTGCGACAAGCCCCGGTCGGCGGCTGCCGGGGTGGGGAGCAGCGAGCCTGGGTCCAGCGAGCGCGAGCAGCCGCAGTACCCTGCCCCCGCCACCAGGGGTGCCCCTCAGTGACTGGGCACGGAGCAACTGGTGCTGGCGGGGGCGCAAGCTGAAGGGCCCACGGGGGGTTCTGAGTAGGAGGAACCGCAGTAGGAGCTGCACCAGGAGGACGGGGAGCTGCAGCAGAAAGTGGAGGCGCTACGGTCTGAGAATGACTACCTTAAGGTGAGTTCACGCCGGGCATGGCGACTCAGCACTCCCTGACATGCCTACAGCTGCCCTAGCAGAGCAAAGTACATGACTACTGTGATGATATCACACTTCTGAAATCAAAAGGGTAAGCATCAAACATGGCATACAGTGTCATCAATCACATGTGGTGGCACATAATGCTGGTCAAATTACAGGATGGGTTGTAAAAATTACAAAACTGCGCACTATTGTATGTTTCAAATGCTGCCGTGGCACATCATGGATCCTCAAGGGAGGGAAGGAAAGTGAAAGATTCTGAATGAGCTTGGTTTAGGTGACATTTTTTGGTGTGAGCTGCTCTCTACGAAAAAAAGGCACTGAAAATGATCGCGAAAGCGATCAGTATTGTAAAAAAAAAAAACACGCCCGCGAGTGGTGCGCGCGCGCGTGCCACTGAGAGCCATATGTCTTCAATTATCGGGCCCATGTCTGGGCATGATAATTGAAGACATATGGGCTTTGGTGCACGTAACAGACACCAATAGGGCGTGGGCGGAGCAATGCGCCCGCCTTTGGCCTATTTCGTGGTCTGTTAAAAAATAACACGCACACGCACCCAAAGCCCAATCAGAGAGGACCATAGGAAAAACACACGTACGAGTGTGTTCATTTCCAGGGTCCATTCTGAAACCCCGTCAAAAGGACTCTCGCTGCGCGAACCTTGCTGCGCAGTGTAACGCTAGGCGCAAGACCTAAAAAACACGTAGGAGCAAAAAAATAGCTGTGAGTGGCCCAGAAGCATTGTGCAGATACCGGGCCTTAGAAAATGAAAATACATTAAAAAAAGGGGAGGGGCAAGGAACTATCAATGGGATAAGCCAATATTGAGAGCAGAGGTCACTGGGGGTAAAACAGAGGCTGTGTATCAAGCTACTTTTTAGGATATTTCTACCTGGAAAAGGCGATGGGGTTGATACCAAAGCTAATGCCAGCTGAACTACAATAACCAACTAGTAAAATGGGGGAGAGAGAGATGACTGTAGGCGAGACCTAAAAAATTTCACAAATAGGACAGTGTTGCTTGTTAGAAATTAGCTGTATGCATTATTTACCAGCAACATCACATGCAAGTGTGTTTCTACTTACCTTGTGACAGCCACAGCTTTTACTGTGACTTTGCCATCAGGCAACGTGAAAGGTTTTTTATACTTTAAAGTACTGTTCTCCCCATAGCCAGCTTTCCTAAACAGGTCTGGTTTGCTTCCATCTATGGTGTAGTACAAAATGACATCCGGAGTATCTAAAAGTCAGATATATGATCATTACACCAGGGAAGACAAGGCAAAACGGAAACAAATATAACATTTATTGCAGATCTATCAATAATGAGAAATAAACCTGACAGCATAACATGAACATATCATTAGGTAAAAGGGTAAAGAAGTACTGAATAGGTTGCTTTGGTTATATGGTTATGTTTTGATGTGGAAGAGGACATGGCCTAACGGCTACAGTGGTCGACCTCGAAGCTGGGGAACCAGGTACGGGTCTCAGCAGGGACGCTCAACGCCCTGCGATTCTGGGCAATCCCCTACTCTCCCCGTGCCTAACACAATAAATGTGTCCGTCTGTAACGCAACTGGTGCTCATGTAAAGCGCTACGATACCTTCAGGTCTAGTCGGTGCATATAAAACAAAAACAAAAAACTGTACTGCAATTTTTGACATTTAGCAGACAAAGTGAGTAGGAGTAAGTGTGAGGAACCTTACCAAGCTATCAGCACACCTACTAAGGATAGAATGTTCTGATTAAGGATGGACTGTTGGGATATCATGTATCAGCTCTTACTTTTAAGGTTTCCCTGTGGAGCTAATTTTCCTCAGTGTCCTCTCCTAGAATGCAGTGTGGTGATGGAACACATCCATGTCTACATCTCATGTGTACATGTGGAAGAATCACTGAATGACTGTTCCTCTGGTCTCTCCTCAAATGAGGTGCCATAAAACCCTTCCTTAAAAAAAAAAAGATATATATATATATATATATATATATATATATATATATTGATTTTAAGTTGTCATACAATAAAAGCAGGTTTGAGTCTAACAATATAACAATAGCTCCATGACACACAGTATTGGTGTTAGAGGCATGATTCATAACATAGATAACACAGACTTATTTTGGGGATTCCCAAATTCCAGTCTCTGGGTGTTAGCAGCATGATTCATAACATAGATAACATAGACTTCTTTTGGGGATTCCCAAATTCCAGTATGTGGGTATTCATCTCCAAAGATTGCATTGGCTGCCAATAACAAAACGGATCAAGTTCAAAACCCTTTGTATTACGTACAAGGCACTTCAAGGGGCCGGTCCTCAGTTCCTAAGATGGTCACTACACTGGTACTCCCCAAATAGATGCTTGAGATCACAAGGAGCAAAGGTGATACTTTCCCAGAGAGTTTTTAAGTCCCATTGGGGTGGCAGAAGATTTATAGTGGTTGCTACCACACTTTGGAACTCTCTCACATTCAGCGTCAGAAGTCTCCCCTCTCTGACACTTTTCAGGAAAGCTATTAAAACCTGCTATGCACTGATTAATCTTTCTGCCTGGTTTCCTGGTCTGCTAGCGCCAAGACACCTCTGGGTAATTGTGCGCTGTATAAATTTATAACATAACATAACATAGTTACACTGACCCCAAATGCTACAGGTCAATTACATTAATTGACTCTTCAGTTAAGATCACAGGAAGGGTCATTTTTAACAGAATTAGGTGCTGGGTACGGAAAAGTAACACTTCGAGTTCTTGTCAATAAGCTTTTAGGGAGAAGCTAGGTACTGTGGAGCACTGCTTCAACTTGCATTTACTGACAGGCAAGTATACTGGAGCAAAGCACTGCCCATTGTACCTAGCATTTATGGATCTCTCCTGTGCTGTCGATAAGGTTACTCGAACTGAACTATGGATGCTCTTACTTGATATGTGATCTGATGTCACACTTGTACATTTTTTGGCGACCCTGCATCACAATGTATTGGCTTGATCAGATTTGGAACCGAAAGGGGACTCGCAGACCATGTTACACTCCATTGAGGATTATAGCAAGGGTGTCCCCGTGCCCCACTTATGTTCATTTTATATATTAATAAGTTTAACAAACATTTGAAATCAGTCACGCAGGATGACATTTAGTTAATTCTGTTCTGCGCCTTCGTTTTTGTATACGAATGATGCTGTACTTATTGCTCGCACTTCGAATTCTTTACAGCTTTTGCAGTTTATGTCAGACTTAAATTATTTTTTGCGTTGCAAAATGCACTAAACTCCACTCTCTCTCTATTTATGTGAATAAATTAGTCAGTGTGTCTATTTGCCAATATTTGGGGGGTTGTATTTGAGTCCAGGACTAGCAATATTTCGTATTACAGCTTGAAGTTTACCCAAGCAGGTAGTTCAGTTTATAATGTGATCCAAGTTGTGAGCAGCAAGACCTCCATGCTCTTTCGAACACTTATAAAAAATCAATGTGTTCCTACTGCGGGCTGTTTGAATGGTATCTGTGGCTACGCTGACTGTCTGGCACTGCAGGTGGAGAAAAATCACTTTCGCAGTCCTCTTCTCTCACTTCATTATTCAACTTCGCACTATTTTTGCCATGAGGAACTTGGCCTGCTGTATCTTGAGGATCTTCTTAAAATGGGGCCTCTTATACTATGGCTATCAGTCCGAAATAATCCTCAAGCTACTTTAAATCCGGCAATAATTAGAGACTGTTTACATTGTGATCACGGTATAACATGCCATGGTTTTGTTAAGCAGAGTTTTGGGAAATGGGCAGATCCGTTCTGTTCATGCAACCAATGTCCATATGTGAGAAGGATAAGATGGCTGTTAAGCAAATGTAAATTGATACTTGTATAGCGCACTACTCACCCGCAAGGGTCTCAAGGCGCTTGTATGAATACCGCTGTGGAACCCATCCTGGCTTTCCCTGTGAGGTGTCCACTCCTGGGCACCCCCAAGGTGCAGGCCAGGCATCCTTTGCGTTGTGGGGGCCGTTGTGGAGATTAAGCAAGCTATTGCCCAGACTTGCAGAGTGGGACTCCATGATTGGAATAGGCACCGAGGCGAGAATTATCAGGTCCGTGGAATTTTTAGCCCAAGACCCGCCGAGGCGGGGAATTGAACCCTGGTCCCGGGCTAGACCTCTGCATCAGGGTCTGCCGCTCTAACCATTGAGCCACACTTCTCCAAGCGGATATTTTTGGAGCGCAGGTATCAGTTAAGGGAAAGCTTTGAGTTAAGAAAGTCACTGGTGCATCAATACATAATTCTTAAGTCTGATGTTGGTGAGGAGCCTTGTTCGACATTAGTCCGCAGCAGCTGGGAGAGGGCTTTGCTATTGAGATTTTGAGCTGCTATGATTAGCCATCTTTTATGTTTTACATTAGGGCAATTTGGTAGTGATATCAAGTAGAACAAGTATTCCGTGTCCATGCGATGACGTTTATACCCAAACAATTCTGCACTTTATATTTTTCTGTAAATTTCTAAATGTCAAATTTTTTACACTACTTTTAAGGGAGTATGAATGTAATCAACGTCGACTGGCTCTCAGTTTTCTTCAATTGCTACCTGATGAGAAAGTGTTCTACAGAGGAGGGTGTTTTCTTAAATCAGATTTATACAGTTGTAAATGTATGCATTTTAATTATTTTTTGTGATTACCGTTTTATTGATTTATGAATTTATGTATGTGATTTTATTGTTGTCTTGGATTTTCGAATAAATCTGCTTATTAGACAGCCCAGCTGCCGTGTCACTGTGCTTTTTTTCTATTCCTTTTTATTTAGATCTTTCCTTCATGCTGTACAGAATCAGCTTTGATGCTCTTAAGCATGTTTTGTAATTAGTGCTTTCAGGTTTTTTCAAATCTTTTTATTGAAATCAAGGCATGATCAATAATACTATCATGGTGTACATACAATGACAATCCTGTTATATTGCACATGCTACTTAAAACATAGCGGTCACACACAACACTGTCGGTCCTCATTTAGACATATTCAGGTTCCATTTATAACATCATCCCTTGATCTTGGAGATTCACATATTTCCCCTCTGTGGGTGTTCCATTGTCCCCAGAACTGCGTCCATTTATTTGGGCTCCCCTTGGCTTCATATATGGGTTTTCTGTGACCATACACCAGTCCATATGAATGCCCCAATCTTCGATACACGGTGGGCTCGGAGCCTTCCACAATCTTGCAATATTCCGTTTTGCCACCATCCGCCCCAAGGTCACCCAAGTCCGCACCCAGGAGTTTAGGTCCGTAGGGCTCCAAATGTTCAGGAGGGCCAGTTTAATGTTACAGTCTATCTGCTGCCCCAACACTTCTTCCATGAGGTTAGCTACTGCCTCCCAATACCTCTGGATAGTTGTGCATTACCAAAGTGTGTGAACAAAGGTTACCTCCTGCCCACACCGCCTTACACAATAGCCGTCTGACCCATATCCCATACGGACCAACACTGACTCAGACAGATAGATTCTATGGAGAATTTCCAGCTGCACCAGGTGCAGCCTGGAAGATATAGCCACCTCTCGGGGAGATGCCACCACTGCCAACCATTCGTCATCATCTAGTCCCGCTACATCGTGGTCCCATTTAACCATCAGATAAGTCAGGGGATCTGCCATGATGTTGACTGGTTTTCTGTAAATGAGTGATATTGCCTTCTCCGGCAGATCGTCATCTAGTATCTGTCCTCCAGCGGGGAGGAATCGGGGAGTTCACTACCCATGGGGAGAACCACAAGTAGGGCATGTCTAATTTGGAGATACCTAAAATATTCAGATTGCGCTAGTTCATACTCCTCCTGCAGCCAAGAGAAAGGGACCACCCCACCTGACTTCCACAAATCTCCCACCTTGGTAATACCGATAAGGTCCCAACGATCAAAACATCTAGAGCGAATCAACCTGCCCAATTGCTCGCTATGCCAGAGTGGCATAGCCTGCGTAATTTTCCCCTCCCATCCCAAACTTTTGGTAGCCACCTTCCACACCTGCACCGCATGCCCCATTGGGCCAGTCAGGGCGGGTTTCAATGACCGTACATAAAGGGACCCTTCAAAGCTGCCTCCCAGAAGCAGCCATCTGTCAATCCGGAATGCTGGGTCACCCTGTGGCCTATACATACGTTGGTTAATCGTCGCAAGATGAGATGCCCAGTAGTACTTCCGTATGTCTGGAAGCCCTATGCCACCGTAGAACCACCACAGCATAAGCTAGTTTGTCGCAATACGAGGTGGTTTACCATCCCACAACAGGTCCTGTATGATGCAGTCTATTTCCTTAAAGTACAAGGGTGCTACAGAGTGTGGAGTATTATGGAGAGCATATACGGATCTGGGAAGAGACGTAATTTTGAACAGGGCAGCACACCCCAAAAGAGAGAGCGGAAGTGTTTTCCAATGTAAGACGTCACCTTTAAGACTCGTGAGGGGCGGCAAGAGATTGTGATCGTAGAATCTGGACGGATCCTTCAAGACCCAGATCCCCAGGTATTTAAAGCCGTCAACAGCTTCCACCAGTTGATATCCCCGGAGAGCACGGGTCTCTTTACATAGAGGGCATATAACACCGATTTGGAACAGTTTATAGAATAGCCAGCATATCTGCCAAACACCTGGAATATATCGAGGACCACATTGAGGGATGCAGCTGGGGACACCAGATAAAGCAAGATGTCGTCCGCATGGCTGTTGGTAGAGAAGCCGAACCCAGCTCGTAAACTGGGGCCCAAAGCCCAGCTTACGAAGGACCGCAAACATATAAGGACACTCGATGGTGTCAAATGCTGAAGCCGCGTCGAGGGAGATCACAACAGACTCCTCTCTAATTGTGTCGGCACGGCACAGCACACCGTGTAGCCTACGCAGGTTGAGGGAGGTGTTCCTAGGGAGCATGAATCCAGACTGGTCTGGGTGGACCAGACGGGTAATGACCCCAAGCAGCCGTGAGGCAAGGACCTTCGAGAGGATTTTTGCTTCGCAGTTGAGAAGCGAGATGGGCCTGTACGAGGAACATTTGTTACTCGGCTTGCCCACTTTATTAATGGCTACGATATTAGCAAGCCACTGATCCTCGGGCAGCATCTCCCCTCTTACTATCCCGAAAAATTGAAGTGAGACAGGGTGCTATCTTGCCCGAAGTGAGCTTAAACAATTCAATGTCCATGCCATTAGGGCCCGACGCCTTCCCACCGCGTACGTCGTGGAGGGCTTTTTCGACCTCTGTGACTGTGATGTCCAGGTTGAGATCAGAGCGCTCCGATGAGCGAGGGCAGGGAGATATCTCGCAAAAGCGAGGAGGCCTCCTCCTACGTATGTGGGGTTTGTGACGTATAGAGTGACTGGTAGTATCAGCTGAATGCATCTGCTATGTCCTGGGGGGCAGTGAGGCGGGGGAGAGAGTCCGACTCTATTTCAAGCACAACTCTATGGGCCTGGTCTCTACGATCAAACTAGGCCAACAGTTTGCCCGCCTTGTCGCCAACGTCATAGATTCTACTGAGTGTGGCCCTGTGGTGGGACTTAGCAACCTCAGTCGTCAAGTCGGCATATTCCTTGACTTTAATGCGCAATCTCCGCCGCACCCCCCCCTGAGTCATCAAGCCAGAGGGATTCCTCCAGAGATAGAATTTCATCCTCCAAGCAAGCCATATCTGACCACTTCTCCTTTCGCTGTCCCTAGATCTGACCCAGAGCCATTCCCCTTATGACAGTTTTATAAGCTTCCCATAGTGTTGTCGCCGAGTCTACAGTCCCGACGTTCTCCTGGAAATAAAGGTCATACTGACTGACGATCTAATCTCTGATTGGGGCGGGGGGGCGGGTCATGTAGTACCAGGAGCTGATCGGGGCCACCCGGCCCACTGTGGGCTCCCTCACCTCCAGGCGACACACGATAGGTGAATGGTCGGAGATACCCCTAGCCAGATGCCGTATTTCCCTGACGCAGCCAATTTGATGTGCGAGCGTCAAATCTTAGTCTATACGGGGTATACTACGGTGAGCACCTGAGTAGAAAGTGTACTGCTGTTCGGCCGGGTGTAATCTCCTCCAGACATCTACTAGATCCATCGCCCCAAGAAAGCTATGGATCTGCATGCGGGAGGGCGGCAAGGCCTTCTGGGGCCATTGGTCAAGAGAATCACAAACGATAGAGTTGAAGTCGCCCCCAATCAACAGTTTGCCATCCGGCAAGGCTAAGAGGAGATCCCCAATGTCTGTAAAGGCTTGGGTGTGCAGCCCGGTGGCACGTAGACAGAAAGGAAATTAAGTATGTGCCCTTCCCAGGTCCCAGAGTCGGCCACGTATCTTCCCAGGGCGTCAGTGCGAAACAGATTGATAGTCATGGGGAATGATTTTCGTACCATTATGCCCACTCCCCGAGAGCCAGAGTCGAAAGCAGAGTGAGCCACCAATTGGAAACCCCACCACGACATGATCCTACAGACATTTCCAAGCAAGTGCGTTTCTTGTAAAAGGACTATACAGAGGGAGTGTCTTTTCAATAATTGAAGCACTATTCTCAGTTTGATCTGGTCTCCCAACCCGTTTACGTTCCATGACAACAGTTTGAGTCCCTGCTTAGGAGCCTTACCCATCGCGTCCCATTGCGTGGTCATTCCAATGCAGGGGGAGCTTCCCGTGGCCACCCCAAGGGGAGGACACTGCCACAGACCACTCAATCTTCAGAGAAGGATTTACCAAAAGCATGTACACAGCGATTACCTTTCCATGAAACCAGTCATATTTGTCATACCTAAAAAACAATACACACTAAAACAACCCCCACCCTCCTGTAACACTGAGTAGGATGCATGATGGAGAGATGCAGTGAAGAGGATGTCCACCCCCACCCAACACTTAACACCACCAAAGAAAAGAAAAACAATCAAAAGCCCCCCACCCTCAAAAAATCACCTTCCACCCCCCTCCCTGCCTCCCTGCATGGGGAGCATGAAACCACCCGCCTGCCCAAACTTGCAGAGTGCCCTTCGCCTAACCTGAAAGAAAAACTTGTAGGAGCGCGTACCAACCCCACTCCCCATAGCAATGTCTTGTAACAAATGTATGCCCTCAGTACTGGTCCCCTGTACGGAGGTGGGTCGTGAGAGAACACCAGTCAATGAATGTCCCCATCGCCCCACTCTGCACATATAGTTACGTGTCCGTCGTCTTTGGGATCAGCAGGCAATCCTAGGCACCCAACAGATGGGTGCAGCACCCAGAGTACAGGGACCACAAGAAGTTCACCAAGGTGGATCAAAGTTAAGAACTGTCCAGGGTCTCACCGCTCCTCCTTTTGACTCTGGCCCAGTGAGGCATTGGCAACAACACTGTCCGGCTTTGTGGGTCGTTGATGATCATCCGCCCGTGGCTGTGGACCCGTCCCTCAGCAGTCCCTGTTGTTCCTCTTCTCGACTGTGCGTCATCCCTCAAGCCAGTCCCATGCGTCCTCTGGACTGGAAAAGAACCAGGTTTTTCCCTCCGCTTCGACACATAGCTTTAAGGGGAACAGCATTGAATATTTGATCTCCTGCCCACGCAGAGCACTTTTAACCTCTAAAAAGCTGCGGTGTTGCTTCTGCACTCGTAGTGTACAATCAGGAAAGAAAGTGATTGTGCTGTTATCGATTGTGACCGGCGGGCTTACTCTTGCTGAGTGTAGTATGACATCTCGATCTCTAAAGTTGAACACCCGCACCAGGAGAGGGCGGGGTGGAGCTCCTGGCTTAGGCATGCCACCTGGCACCCTGTGTGGCCTTTCAATCGAAAAGTATTTGGATAGTCCCTTTGGTTGAAGGTGTTGTAGCACGAGGTTTTCAACATAGAGATTGACCGCCTGTCCCTCCGCCCGTTCAGGAACACCCAAAATGCAAACGTTGTTGCGGCGCATACAGCTCTTGTAGTCATTGAGCTGGTGCGTTAACAGTTCCTGGTTGGCCTGCAGATCTGCAACCTGGCGCTTAAGCAGATCAGTCAGTCAATAGGTCTTTGGTAGTGGATTCCACCTCAGAGAGATGCTCGTTTGTTTTGCGCATGTCTGCCCTGATCAGGGAGACCTTAGTCGAGATGGTATCAATGCCGCCCTCCAGGGATGTGCGCACCATGGTGATGGCCACCAGAATATCCTGCAACGTCCGCTCCGATGGGTTTTTGGCTTCTGTGGAAAAGGTCTGTGCGTCTCCCTGTCTCTTCTGCCAAGCTTATGTTTCCAACTTTGTCTGGAGCGCATTGTGTCCGCCCCAGCCGCTCGCCATGGTGTTTTTTGGTACCTCAGTCGCAGCCGGACAAACAGGAGGGGCCAGCCGGTTACTCACCACCGCTTGCGTATGGAATCTGCTCCAAGCCGGCCAGTCGGGTTTCGCCAGCCAGTTATCACCAGAGACAGTGGCGACTGATGCGCGCCCTGGAAAGAGCGGGGGGGCTGCAACAGAGCCCCGGCGTTCCGGGTGTTCAAAACAGGTAAGCTCTGAGTGTGTTCAGTGATACAAGGAGTAGTGCGAGTTCCCAGCGGTGGCTACTTGTGGAGGGCAAGTTCTAGACGTGTAACCCAAAAGTTAAGTACTGCGGCCAGGAAGTGAGCAAGAGGCGCAAACAGTAGTCCACGGAGGCTGGGGGTCAACAATGTGTGCGGCGTGCACCGAACGCAGCAGCAGCGGACCCTCCACTCCAGCGCCCCAGAGATCGTACCTTGTTGGTGCTGCAGGGGGAGCGCAAAGAGGTGGCATCTAAATAGGTGACTCTGAAAGAGATGCCTCAGGACAAAGTACCTCCAGAGGTGTGCCGTGGGCAGCCTTTTGTGCTTGGTGTCTTGCTATCATTACATGGAAAGCCAACTTGTGAGCTGGAGACCCTGAAGGCGAGTGGTGGGGATCTTCCTGGGTTAAGAGCTCTGTGTGTTCATCATGAGCCCCCTCAAAGAAGGCATCTATTGAAGGGAGGGGCGGTGCCACGATCAATAGTTCCCCACTTCTCTGTTGATGGCATGTGGCCTGTTTTTCCGTGTCCCCAGGGGCCCCAGCCTCAGTCCCGCCAGCGGGGCAGCCACCGCTCGTGTCCGCTCTGCGGACGTCTGATCATACCACACGGGACATTGCTCAGCCAGTTAGGGGCTCCGAGTCGTTCCTTCCGGGTGCCCCACAGTGACTGCTACAGCTGCAGCTCCCAGCACCGACAATGAGGGAAGTCTGCGGCAGGAATCCACCCCTAGCTGGTCAGTGCGAGGCTTGGGGGCCAACGCCATGTAGAGAAAGTGCACTGCGGCGGGTAGGCCTCTATGCGGCTTCCGCCAGGCCCCGACGGGCTGTTAACGTAACCCACACACCAGTCGCTGGCAGTCTCGTTCACGCTGCACCGTCCGGCACCCAATTCACGGGGACTCAGCTGCCTCACCTCCGGCGGAAGCAGAACACGCTCAAGGCTCATCAAAGCGGCCCCCCAAGAAGCAGCAGACGGGCGGCACTGCAGGTGTAGATCAGCAGTGTCTGGCGGCGTGCGTCCTCTCGGCCACACTCCCATCCTTCGCAGCACCGCTCGGGACCAGCTCCGGATTGGCAGCTCTCCTCTCCGGATCCGGCCCAAACACAGCTGGGTGATCCCCCTTCCCCACAGGAACCATCGACAACCGTTTTAGGTAGGTCTTAATCGGGGCAACACTGGCATGAACTGATAGTCAGGGAGTATCTTGAGGGAGCTCCGCTAGTGAGCGGCCATTTCTCCTGGCAGTTGGCCAATGCTCCCTGGTGCTTTCAGGTTAGCAAAGAAAATCTGGTTCAAACAAGAATAGTGGAGCAGGAAGCACAGCGCTCTACTAGGGTTTAAAACACACTGCCTGACATATCTTGCACCAAAGCGTTTTTTGTGCCCCAACATACTACAAGATCCACCTTCATGACAGGCATTATATTGCTTAATATGGGAAATATATCCATGAAAACAGCCCCAGCCTAGTCATAAGAAATACATTCATCATTGTCACTACACAGCCTTGTTCTGTTCACCCTTTTCTAGGTGTTGTAAAAGTGGGACATCTCTTTTTTTCACTGTAAGTCACACAGAGATTGAGAGGCAGCTGCTCCCACTCAATAAGCCACCCAGCGTAAAAAACATTGTTTTGCATCCTCCCAATAATGGCGCCCAGCCTACATCCGCTCTTGAGATAAAACGCTGGGGCACCCACCTCACATTCTGTTGTTTTTTTCTGCACCGGTGAGACACCAAGTTGCAGGTAAGTGCTATGTTTGTACAGTCTTCTACTATCTTGTAGGAATATCACGGCAGCGGACCTGCGAGGTATGCTCAAAAAAGTACATTTTCACTGCTTGTAACACTCCGACTACGGCAACGCTCTCTATGCTAGCATCTCCTCAGAAGACTCAAGACCATACAGAACTCCACAGCTAGACTCATTGTGAACCTCCCCAAGCGAATCCAAATTGCCCCCCCGCCTGAAAGACCTCCACTCACTCCCCATCCAGAACAGATACCAGTTCAAGATCCTCACACACGCCTACAAAGCCATCGATGACCTAGGACCTACCTACATCAACCATTGACTGAACTTCCACCTACCCTCTAGACACCTGCGCTCATCTTCACTCGCCCTCGCACACACCCCCGCATCCGTCACAGCCACAGAGGTGGCTGCTTCTTCTCCTACATCGCTGCCAAGACCTGGAACAACCTTCCCCTCAGCTCCATACAGCCCCCTCACTGGCAGATTTCAGAAAGGAACTCAAAACCTGGCTCTTCAACTGAGACACAGCTCCCATATGCTCCCCTAGGGGTTACAGTTAGCGCTTTACAAATGCTTATTGATTGATTGATAACAGCCTCTGCCACAGCGGGGCCAAAGCTCGTAGTATAATCCATACCACTAGGGGCTTACCCCATAGGTGCTGGCTGTTTTCTCCTGTGCCCAACACAGCTCTTTAATGATAGTTACAACCAGAAAGTGTGTGCTCTCTGTTCACAGTGCACACTCATTGATTGTTTGTGCTTAGTAACATACAAACCCTAGTTAAAAGCAGCTGAATAGGTCTAGCTCTATGTAGCGGGGTAAGAAAGAGGTAGACCAGGTGGGGCAGTTCAAAAAGCTTTTCTTTTTTTCTTTCAAATAGTTTCTTCACTGTCCATAGGGGAGGAATAAGCCGTTTTTGATGATCCGTAGGCTCTACCACATTATTCCAGGCAGGCTGGATCTGAGTTTACCCCTAAAGAAACACAAAATAAACGATTATCAGCAATCTTACCACTTTTTGAATATTTGTAGGGAAGGGAGTGAGGAGAGAATCACCCAACATGTAGGTTGGTGCCAGCGGTAACCGTCACCAAGGAGCGGGGAGTGTGAGGGACCTAAGTAGGTCTTGTGAGGTGATAGATTGCTGATTCTCCCCCTAGAAAGGACCTGGACCTTTCTCCTACCCACCATCCATGCCCACGGAACAGAGCACGGACCTGAGTGAGCCAGGCCCCTCCGGGAACGAGGCTGGGCAATTTGCAATGTCGTTGGCTTCCAGGCACTCTCTGCGTGTTCTCGAGGTGGGTCTGCTCCTCTTCCGTTATCCTGCCTCAGTCGTTGTCTTCGCCTTGGGGCTGTTACACAGCTTCTCGCGATGTATGACTACCTTCTCCGATCCTCCAAGAAAACGCCGACTCCGTCTCGTCCTCTTCCGGGTCCTTTTCGCTTTCCAGGCCCGTCGACTCCTCCCACCAGGGGGAGAGTTCTCGTCCTCCTCCCTATCCTCTTGGCTTCCAGAAATTAAAGGGCTCACAGGGGTCTTGCTGCGGATCTTCGGCGGTATACAAAACAGTAGTAGAGTGTGTTGGTGGCTGGAAGGCAAACAAAGCTAGGGGACAATAAGGGATCCTGGCTTCATCCGCACTGCTTTCATTGATAGCGGACCTCGTATCCTGACACTCTAGGAGTTGCTGTGTATTTGAAGATGAAGCCCAATAAATGTGCGCAGAATTTAATACTATTGAAGAGCATGCACCAATGAAAAAGCCTGAGGGTTTAGGCCCCTACAAAGGCAGACTTGCAGGCCATGATCCAAGTGCTTTTAAGACCGAAGAAGGGGCTCCCTCTACTGAAAGACCTTGCATAGACCCTGATGATCAGAATGAATCTGATGAGGAAAAAGAAAGTTTTATTCTGGGTTCAGAACTTAAAGAGGTCCTGGAACATATAAGAGTAAATTAGCTTTTCCAGATGATCCACCATTGTCTGATCAGTTGGATGGCTTTTTTGCTCATCATATAAGGGAGTCTGAGTCTCTGCCACTTCATCCATTATAAAAATACATGATGCAGAGAGGAAAGAGGTTGACAAGTTTACTTTACCTCATTTCCTGAATAAGAAATACCTCATTGAGAGGTTTTCTGTGGAGTGTCCTTCCATGGTTAAAGTAGATGCCCTGATGGCAGGACTGACCACTCAGGATGCTATTATTTCTGAGGACGCTACCCCTACAGACCCGGTAGATCTGATGGTGGATCTCTCAATGAAGCAGTGTTTTTCAGTGTCCAACTTTGCAATTAGAACAGCCAAATATACACGGTGCAATCTTTATTGAAGGATTTTCAGTCGCTGGCACAACTCTTAGACCAAGGTTCTGAGGCTGCCACAATCCTGGCTTTGATGAAACAGAAGGTCAGGTTCCTTTCAGATGTTTCCAATTCCCCGAGTTCAACATCTTCTGCCGCTGGTCACCAACTGTGGATGAGACTCTGGAAAGTGGATGCTGACCAGAAAAATCAACTCATGAAGATTACCTTCAATGATACAAAATTCTTTGGGAATCAGCAAGATACATTGAGCAGAAAATCGGCTGAGGACAAGAAACTGTTAGCCTCAGTGAAGCAGGTTTCCAAAGTGATGTTTTCGAGTTTTGGAAGGGCGCTTGGTTAATCCTTTTAGTTTCAAGAGGATGCCGAGCCCTTTCGAGGTAGGGGGTGTGGCTGTGGTGGCCTGGTTCAGAGCTATGCACTGCTGACAAAGCTCAGAACCACCAGGCTGGATCAATAAATTACAGACTATGTGGCACCTCAAGAGCTTCATGTTGGGGAAAACGTACGTTTTTTGTGAAATAGTGGGAATCTTCAATTCAGGAAAATTGGGTCCTTCCTGTAATCAAAGGAGGAGTTAAAAATAGATTTTCATGCCATTCCCCCCAGAGTTTTCTGATCAATGCAGCTTTCAACAGACAAGGTGAAAGGTGAAGCATTCCTCTTGGGGATACAGAAGCTTTTGGCAAAAAGAGCTACATCCACGGTCCCTTTTATTTCTGAGAAACCAGGTCAAGTGGCCCCATCCCCAAAAGCCTGGCAAAACATGCAAAAACGGCCACAGATTAATAAAACTCCTCCCATTGCACCATCCTCTCCCTGTCAACACCAACAAAGCAGAAGATCCATCAATAAAAAGAAATTTTTAAAAAAAGAAAGCAAAGGATCCATAAACGGACATTTTGTGTTGGAAGTATCACCGCTATGCCCCTTTTAAACAACCTGAAGAAAACTATTGACAGTAAACTTCCTTCCAGTGAAGGCACATTGAAGGAGTTAAAACTGAAGGGGGTTCAAACAAAGATGCAGGTGGGAGAAATGGAGCAGGTTTTGTTGAATTTGGGTACTGGTGAGTAATCAAGAAGATGGCTTCCAAGAATAAGAGATCATTTAGTTTGTACAACTGATTCCAGTATACTCAAAAAAGTTGAGGTACTCAATAAAGCTGCCCATGCTGCAAACTGGAGAATTGTTGGTATAGCTCTCATCCCTGATATGAGGGACATTGATTGAGGCATTAATGACACACTTTCGGCAGAGGTGTGGGAACTGCATATTTCTGTTGTGTTGGAAATTGATAAAGTGCTCTGCCTGATAACAAGGAGAGATGGAGGTAGAACTACTGGAGTTTGAACGAAGATTTGCAGATGTAAAACTCATAGGAGTTAAAGTCTTGGTGTTAGGGAACCTTAATCAAACCCCTCTGGACAAAAGAAGAGAGCTAGAAGTCATGAAAAGGAACTGTTGATGATTGGATTTGATGCCTCTTTCCAGTTCCCCTCAAACTTCAGGCTTGTATGTGATAAGACAGTTCACTCCTTTACTGACCCCGCAATCTCCATTAGTCTTTTTGGATAGAAAGAGAGTGCACCACGGACCTGGGTAACACAAACAGATCTAAAAATTCCCTGATGTTTATGTTTGTTCATCTGCGATATGTCTTGATTTGAGATCTAGAAGGAGGTTTTGTTATATTTGAGGTACAAACAGCTTGTATATGTGCAGTCTCTCCTTTTCACTTCACCCCTGCACCCAGGTACAAATAGCTTGTATATGTGCAGCTCTCCTTTTCACCTCACCCCTGCCCCCACACTCTATTTTTCTCCCCTCCTTTGATTGGGGCAGGGGTGTTGTATTGAAGTGAACTCACACTAAGGCTGATGTTGCTTGGATGCTACTTGAGCTAGGGAAGCCTCGAGGGGCTGAGTGGTGTAACGGCGGGCCGAACAGGAGAGGCGCGATAGGCTCTGGTCAGCAGGCTGTGAGACCACCATTAAGTGAAGCTTCAACCATGCACATCTGGATGAGCGTGCGCCGGGGGTGGCGCTCGTGGGCCCCTGGATGGAGGCAACAGGCCCAACACAGCCTGTTGAACTGTGGCGTGAGGGGAGAGGACAGAGAAGAGAGCAGATGCCTGGATTGGTGAATGCGGGGGTGGCAGTCTGGGCTTCCCCCGACACTCCTCCTGTGCTACATACACCAGATGCAGGCAATACTCGGTAAGGCCTTTTGACACACGGAGTGCCAGGTGGCTGATGTTGGGGGCCCCCAAATAGAATGGACAGTCACTCCTGCAGCACTAAGTTGAAGGAAGTGAGGTGGCCCCCTGATTCTGCCCCCTCTGGACCGTTGAGTCTCCTGTGAAGCGATGGACAGCGACAGATCCTTCCGCACAGGCCAATAGACAAAAATGGACATATATATGCAAGCGGGAGAGGGGGCTGTTGCAGAATGTACATGGGGGCAAACACATCAGATGCCCAGATACTAATGGCCATTACCCAGCTAAAGCAGATGCTGGAGCAAAAAATAGTTGTGGTATGAATAGATGTATTTTACTGCAAGCAGAACTCCGCAAGGTGAATGAGCACTCGGATAAAGAACACAACGTGACCGTCCTAACAGCAGAACTGCACGATCTGCTTTCAATAGTCCGCACCCTGGCAGACAGAACAACGCACTTGGAAGAGCGATTGGATGAGGAATGGTCGCAGAGGTGTAACCTCTGGTTCTTGGGCTTTTCAGAAGCCATGGAAGGAGCAATGCTGGAGCTGTTTTTGGAGGATTGGCTTAAGGACCAGCTTGACCCAGTGTAGCGGGTTGTGTAGAAAAGGGCAAGATACGAGTTTTCGTTACCACAGGATTTATTTTGGAAAACAAGAAGTCAGTACAGGTCTTTCGAAAGGGGGTCCTTCGGGGGGACCGGCTCCGTTCTCTTCGGCTTTTCCTTCTTGCGCTTTCTTCTTCTCTTTGTTTACGTCCGGGACTTCTCCGGGGCTTGTTCTCGTCTGGTTCCGTGATGACGACTGGTAGCCTCGAGCCGTGTAGGGGAAAGGCAAGAGAGGATATATATCAGTTCCTGTGATTATCGGATACAATTGAACCAGGGAAGGGAGTGAGGGATTTCCACACGTGCACAAGATATCACGGCGGGTGAGGGGTGTAGGTGTGCAGGGAAAAGGGTGAACTAGTAACAAACGGGGGTATGAGGTCACGTCACGGACCCACTCTTTCTCCCAACCCAGCCCGCTATACGGCTCCGTACCTCTGTGAGCCACACACCTCCTGGCGTGCGGCTGGGCGGCTCGTGTTGCCGATGGCCTCTTGGCTCCCGCGCCGTCAACGGGTCTTCCCTTGTTCTTTTTTCCTCCGTCGATGGTATTTCGGGTCTGCTATGCTCTTCTGCCTCTCCGTACTCGACTCCGCTCCGCTCTCTCCTTCCAAACCTCCGGTGAACAAGCACACCTGTGCGCCTGCTCCGTCAGTACTTGAGGGCGTTGTAGACGCCGCCCAGTCACCTAGAGCCTGCCAGTTAAAGGGACCGCCCTCGTCTTCATCCTCGTCTTGTGGATACAGCTGTCCCTCGGTGTATCTCCAGCTGTGAAGATAAGAGGGGTGGGGCATGGCATTAATCCCCAGTAGGGGGTACTGAGTCACTGGATTGTTGTGAAGGACGACACCCCTCGTTACACCCAGACAAACACTTGCCACTATTTGTCATTGAGATAGCCCACCAAGCCATGGTCCCCAGCCCCCCGGGTTGCCCGCCCACAGCAATTACTGCACAAATCCTTAATTACAGGAACAGAGACAGTATCCCAAAATAGGCCAGGGCTCACGTAGAGATTCAGTCTGGAGGTTAGAGTATCCGTATTTTCTCTGATTACAACAAAAAAGTTCAACTTGAGCAAAAATCCTTCCAGGTGGTGAAGCAGAAGCTGGAACAGTTGAATATCTGTTACATGCTGCAGTACCCAGCGAAGCTACGCGTTATCCACAAAAGCTGAAAGCTCTTCTTTACCACTCCTAAGGAAGTATGGGACTGGCTGGACAACAACCGTGGAGGGAGTGATGGTCGTACTCTGAACTGCCAAGAGAATGCCCCTAAGAACAACAAAAAACCTACAGGGAAGGTGTAGCAGGACGGTACACTACGATAGCTGACATCCTCGAAGGCAAAATGAGAGACACAGCGGATAGTGATCATACTGATGGCCAAACCCTGGATGCACCAATGAACTGAAGGGGGGACTCTGGGTTGGGTGGACCTGCATTTCTGAGAACTTAATGGCCTGTGCAGGGACAGGTGAGTGGAGAAACCCAATAGAGGTAGAAGACCCTAGACGGTTCCAGTAACACATAGGCTTCCCATGATATTGTCTTTACTGCATGACAGTGAAGTGGCGCTGGAGACACAGGGCAATGCCAGCAGGAGGAGGGACAAATTTCCTAAGGTTCACATGAGCAGGGTGCCCTGTGGTGCAACATGCTACAAAATGGCTGGTGTGTAAGACACTGTGGTGTCAATAGGGCCCAGAGGTAGCGTATAGGGATGCAGGAGGTGGCCCTGGCTCCTATGAATGACAGGTGCCTTTGCCTGCTGACAGTGGAGGACAAGTGGCCGACCCCTGCTGGTGAGGAATACATGCTGTTGAGGAATACATACTTTGTAAGCACTCACAGTGATTATTTAGGTGTTATACACCCAATGTTAGGAGGAAACATGGGGCAGTACCAATTGAGTTCTAGGGGTGCACCGGGGAGGATTGGTTGGTAAGCTCATGCACAGAGGTGAAAGGGCACACCTTGTGACAACAGATAGTTTGAAGGCTATACCTGAAGCGGTATGCCCACCTTGAGTGGTTTCTGGACCTGAAGCAGCGAACTGATTAGAGATGAGGCAACAAAGCGCAAAGAACAAACCAGGATCATGGGTAATGCAGATATGGGAACACTTCACGTTGCCACTTGGAATGTTAGAGGCCTTAACGCTTACACAAAATGATATAGGGTACACACTTACCTTCGTAGACATGACACTCCTGTTACCATGCTACGAGAGACGCATTTAACAGAGGAAGAAGCGATTAAGATGAAAAAGAAATAAAGCGGGCATATGTACTCCTTGAAGTCATCCTCCTATGCAAGAGAGGTCACGATATGGATGGCTCCGGGTGTGACCTTTCAGCATTGCTGTACAAAATGCAGACGTAGCGGGACGATTCATCATCCTTTTTGGGCTGTTAGATGGAAGGGAGGTATGCATGTTGACATTCGAGTTACTGTGGAGAGCTACTTGGAGCATAACTGGGGGCCACCGGAACCACAGCAACTTAATGAGAGACAGTGAAAAGCAGTGGCGATGAAAGAATACCTATCCAAGACATAAGGCATTAGACAACAGATTACACAAGAACTGGCACAAAAGGGGTACCACAGGCAGGGAGGCAAGCCCAGGATGGGGTGGACCAGTAGCCACTGGGGATCTCCTTGACATTAGACCGTGAAATAGTGACTCTCTAGGACATGCTCGACAAACATACACTCTGAGAGTACCAGCAGAAGTTACATGCCAAGGGAGACAAGACAGGGTGACTACTTGCCTGGCTCTTAAAGAGGGAGAGCCCCTAATCGCTTATTCTATGACAAAATAGACTCGATGGGACAAGAGTGGTGACATAGAGTTGCATAAATGTTGCCCTTTTAGACTATCTGGCTCAACTCTAAAAGAGACCGAACAGCACTGACCGGATGCAAATAGGAGACGTTCTGACACACCTCGATCTACCAAGGCTCTCGCAAGAGGACAGTGCAGGATTAGAAACAGAAATTACAAAATATAAAGTACTGGACGCCATTAAAGGTCTGACAGCAGGGAAGACATCAGGGGAGGATGGGTACCCAACTGAATTTTACCAGCACTACACCAAGATACTAGCTAAACGAATGCTGGAATTGTATTTGGAGGCTTACTGAGTCACCACTCTGCCTCCCACTATGAGAGAAGCCATAATTGTTATAGTCCCAAAGCCTGACAAGAACCCAGAGGAGTTGATGTCTTATTAGCCACTTTTGATGCTGAACACTAGACTCAAAGGTACTCTCCCAAATGACAGATTCTAGACTTTTGCCATAAATGGGAGCCCTGGTGCACGAAGACCAGTGTGGGTTAATCCTGAGTCACAACACAATGATAAATATCTGGCGTCTCTGCCATGTGCTGACATGTACACAAGGGGTGCAGAAGGGGGGAGCTCTAGTGGCCCTCAATATTGAAAATTTCTTTGATTCCCTCAGCTGGGCGTATATATTTAAGGTCCCGATGGTGATGGGCTTTGGCCCAAATATCTTTTTTTTTTTTTTTTTTTTTTTTTGCGTAAGACCTTTATTAACACAAAGCATGTGACACAGCATGAGCCTACAACCCTGGGGCCGGCTCGCTACGTTTATGGCAGCAACCATCATCAGACCCGGTCATTATACAGATACATCTTTGTTATGTGAGGCGAAGGTCGTCCGCATGTCCCCCTCATGGTTACTTAGCTGGCATATGAACTGAGCCTTACATTTTCACATTTTATAACAAACAAAAACAGAACAATAGTCCCCCAACTTAGACCGTGCAGTGCAATCTTAACTTTCACTCTGCAGCTATTATGACAGTTCGGTTCCCTTCACGGTTCTGCCGTTGCCTGGCTCATTCTCGTGTAATTACCTGCACATGTTTACCATCGGGTCAATCCAGGGGTAGGCTCTCCACATCATCCTGTATAGAAGCGAGGTATACCTCTAAATAACGCCAGATATTTTTGGGCCTGGATTTCGCCGGCAACTGCTCCTCATAAGTTTGTAGTCTGTCACGGCATGTGGACATGTCATGTAACCATGTTTCCACCTTTGGCACCTTTCTGCTGTGCCAACATTGCGCCACTTGTCTCTTTGCCAACAATAAGGCTACGGCACAGAACTTGCGTTTCACCGCCCTGAATTGTGGCACTATACCCAGCAGGCAGACTTTGGGCGTACATTGCACCTCTCCCTCCAAAATTACAGACAAGGTGGCTGTTACCTCCGCCCAGTAACTCGCTATCTTGGCACAGTCCCATGCCAGGTGTGCAAAGCCCGCTCCCTCCCCATTACATCTTTTGCACCTATCTTCCTCCTGCAACCCAAATCTAAGCAATTTTGTCGGCGTGTAATAAATTTGGTGCAGGAATTTAAAATGAATAATTCTTAGGTTGCCGTTGGGAGTCAGTATCTGTGTCAGGGCACAAGTGCTAGTCCATTCTTCGTCTGTTAATGGCGTATCCAATAGTGCATCCCACCGCCCCCTGGCCTGCATCGTGTGTCCCGCTAATTCTGATTGTGCAGCTGAATAAAGTCTGGACACTAGGTGGGATAAATCGTTAGTTGTGATCAATAATTGCAGCGGAGCCAGGCATTCCGGTTCCGATGGGAACGTCGGGTAGTGCTCTCTCAAAGCCCTGGTGAGTCTGTAATATGTAAAGTGAAACATGGGAGTTTGGTTCTGGATGTAGCCCAACTGGTCTATGCCTATGAATGTGCCTCCTAAAAACACATCTCCCATCTTGTCAATACCAGCTTTACTCAGTAGGGACATCCCGACACTCTCCCTGGTGACTGACAACTCCTGATGATGATGTAAGGACATGGCCGGTGCATATAGCGGGGTTTTATGAGCTAACTGCCCTAACCTATGCCAAGCTTTGACCGTTGTATCCACCGTATTAATATCCCTAGCATGTAGCGCGGGTCGCGTATGTGAAATGATCGCCGAGAGGGGAACAGGATGCGCGTCACTCTCCTCTATAGCTGCATGTGTGAGGTATGGGACCGTATGGTACCAGTACGCCGCGAATTGCGCCTGCGCGCAGAGGTAGTACAGGAGGAAATCAGGCACACTGAAGCCACCCCGTGCGAACGGGAGCGTAAGAGTCTGTAGGTCCACACGGGCTTGCTTGCCAGCCCATATCAGTGTCCTCACCAGTGAGTTAATGCGACGGAATATAGCCTGTGGTGGAGTGATTGGGATGTTGTTAAACAGGTACAGCAATTTGGGCAGTACGTTCATTTTAACAATAGCTATCCTGTCGGCTAACGACAGGGGCAAATGTATCCAGCGCTGGATGCTGTCCTCCAGCTTCGAGAGAACTACACCGTAGTTCGCTCTTAGCACCTCCTCTGGATCTCTATGGTACATCACCCCCAAATACCTGATCGGGTCTTTCTGCCACTCTAGCGGAAAATCCACAGCAAAGGGGGAGGTGGTGTCAGTGAGGGGTATTATAGAGGATTTGGCCCAATTTATAGCCAGCCCTGAGTGTCCTCCGAATCTGATGTACTCCCTGAGTAGCGAGTTCAGGTGAGTCTCGGGGTCACGGACATATAGTAACATGTCGTCCGCGTATAGCGATATGTGAAGCGGCCTTGCTATAAAATTTAAAGCCGATTCCCTGTAGTTCTGCCTGACCAGACAGGCCAGAGGCTCCAGCGCTAGTGCGAACAATAGAGGTGAGAGCGGGCAGCCCTGCCTCGTCCCTCTCTCAATAGTAAAGTGTTCCGAAACGTAGCCATTGATTCTAACCCTGGCGCACGGCTTCGTGTAAAGCAAGGTGACCCACTGCACAAACCGTTTGGGAAACCCCATCCTATTCAGGACGGTGATCATATAACGCCACTCAATGGAGTCAAACGCTTTTGCCGCATCGAGCATGACCGCCACTGCTTTGACCGAGGGTTGCAGGTAGTGTGATATCGCAAACAGGGATCTAGTATTATGCGTGGTAGATCTGGAGGGCACAAAGCCGGATTGGTCCGGCAGGACCAGACTGGTCATCAGAGGAGACAGCCGCTTCGCTATAAGTTTTGCAAGGATTTTTGAGTCCACGTTTATTAGCGACAGTGGCCTATACGAGTCGCATTCCTCTGGATCTTTCGACGGTTTGAGGAGTGCAATGATCATGGCCTCGCGCAACGTGGGGGGGAGCAACGCCTTTTCAAAAGAGGCGCCGTACATGTCCACCAAGTGCGGTGCAACAATGTCTGCATATTGTTTATAGAATTCCGAGGTGTACCCATCCGGGCCAGGCGCCTTACCATTCGGCAACGAACCTATCACCTCAGTCACCTCTTCCGCCGTGATTGGTCTGGCCAGATATTCCCTGTGCGCGTCAGACAGCCAGCCAATCGCCACATCGTGTAAATAGTCATATGTGTCGGCCGCTGGGGCAGTGGGTTTCGACTGATAGAGTGACCCAAAGGAATCCACAAAGCAGTTCAATATGTCCGCGGCATGTGTTTGTGGCACACCCTCCTTGGACTTCACCCTGAGAATTGCTGTCGGGCCACGGCCCTCACAGATTTTCCGAGCCAATACAGCTCCAGGTCTACCCCCCTCTCCAAAGGCTCTGGCCACATGCGTGCGATTCAGGTACTTCATTTCTGCGTCAAGAAATTCCGCGTGTTCAGTGTGCACTTCGCGCAGCTTAGACAGAAGGGAGACATCTTGAGTGGCCTCGTACAAGGACTCCAGGTCTCTCATCTGCCGCTCGCATCTGTGTATTTGGCCTCTAATATCTTTAAGAACCCCTATGGTTGTGCTAATGCAGACCCCCCTAATCGTGGCTTTGAAAGCCTCCCATAGGAGACACGGGTCTTCTGTTGTTGGTGCATTGATTTCAAAATAGTTCTTTATCTCTTTTTTAATGGTGTCTGCATACACCGTGTCAGTGAGGGCACGCGAATTGAAACGCCACTGAAAAGGAGGTGGCGTGTAACGTGGGATTTCTAACTGCAGTAGGACGGGGTTGTGGTCTGAAAGTGTGCGGGGCAACACCTGAAGGTGACGAGCCCACAGTGCCAAGTCCTTGGTGCCCAACCAGTAGTCCAGCCTGGACCAGCTGTTGTGTGAAGCGGTGATGTGTGTTGCCCCAGGTGTGTGAGCATGTTTCAGCCTCCAAAGGTCCGCCAATCCCAAGTCTTTCATCATGTGACCTACCATTAGGCGCGATTGCTTGTGCTGTTCCAGGGAATTAGAGGAGCGGTCTAAGCCGTCCCGCAGGGTTATGTTCCAGTCACCTCCACATAATATGTGTGTGCCATTATGTTTCTGCAGGTGGTCCCAGATGTCTCGAAAGAACTCCGGGGCGTCCGAGTTCGGCCCGTAAACATTCAGCAATGTCACACGCTGACCTCTCAGTGTGCCTGAAACCAACACAAACCTTCCAGACGGGTCCTGTGTAACATGTTGAGGTTCAAAGCCCACCCCCCGCTTTATCAAGACGACCACCCCTCTGGAGTAGGAAGAATACGAGGCCCTGTATACCGCCTCTGCCCACCGTGAGCCCAAGTGAGCGTGTGTGTTTGGCGCCAAGTGTGATTCCTGCAGGAACGCTATGTCCACATTCCATCTCACCAGGCTAGCGAATACCTGCCTGATCTTACGAGGTTGTGAGAACCCTCTAATGTTCCAGGTGAGTATGTTCAAGTTTCTCCTACCCGCATCCCCTGGACCCATCTAAAGTCGTAAATACAAAGCATGAAAAAATCATCCATTTCAACAGTGCAGGAAGTTTCAGCCGTTCCCTAGCGTGAAGACCAGCCGGTGTGTCGGCTGGCAGAACCAACGGAGAACATAAGAGGAGAGGCTTATCGCACTCGTTCGGTCTATGTATACACTTAAGGAACCCCCCACCCCTTATCCCTCCCACTCCAGCAACCCCAACCTGCCGAAGCCTTACCCCATCAGTGCACCATTCCCTCAAACACAAAACCATAACTATAGTGCCCAATCGAACTCTAGTGGGTTATACCCTCACGGAGGTCCGCCAGGAGCACAACTCTCCACCCGGTAGATGGGTGCGGGCGATGCTAGACAAACTGTGTGATACGCAATTTAAGTGATCATCCATCTCCACCCCCACCGCCCCCCGACAACACATCAACAGCGTCTCAAAAGATCATAACATGTCAAGCGCAGCACCATCCCCCCGCATGTTCAGTATTCAAGCATCAAAGAGCAGATCCCTACCCCCCCACACCGCCGTCCGCCTCCACAGCATATCCAACCTGTTAAGGGCGTCATTTGGTTGAAGTATGTGGAATCGGGAAACAGTAGGCAGCTAATTTCTTACATGGTTCAGCAGCCCGCCTAGAGTGAGCTCGCTCAGCAGAACAAACTATCAAAAGGAGTCATTTCCGGCCGCCACTGTTAGTTAGCAGTGCAGGAGGGAGGGTATGACAGTACGGGGCCGATAAAATACATAAGCAAGGTGAATCCTGCAGAGCAGAAAGCAGTCATATCGCCCCATCATGTCACCTCCAACCGAACAGGGAGACGCCGCTGCACCGGCCTCACGGTTCACATTCCAGTAAATCAATGCCATGGTGGTCCCCCCAGCGCAGCGCCTGCGGCCATGCTATAACGCATGCTAGCAATCCATGCAACCATGCCCTGTATTCGGCGCGCCCAGTACAGCAAGCGGGCAAATCGCAGTCCTAGTAGATTGTCGGTGTGTGAGAGCAGGCGCATAGTCTTTATCCTTCCCCCCATCAGTAATTGCAGTCTAGAATGCTGCGGGGCCGCTCAGCCACCCCACTGCAACGGTTACAAGAGAAACCACAGCAGTCAAATGTGGAGGATGTGAATCGGACCGCTCGGTACGCGCCAGGGGAGTTGGCGCCATAACAACCCGTTACCATAATCCAGCCTAGTGTGGGGTGTGCGGGCATGAGCGTGTGGGGCAGCCTCGCGCCATAATCAAAGTAACATTAAACTGAGAAGCTTCAGTCTCGGTCGCTCCATCGCATGCCCACCACCCAGGCATTCAGTCTGCACAGGTGTTCTCCCACTACCTTGTATGCATGAAGTCGGTGCCAAACTCGCCAACCAGCACCGGCACCTGCGGCCCAAAACTAACTGTCACAAGCCTCCAGCACAATCCAACTCACCACTGGCCGGCATGGGAACAGTCTAGAGGCTTCAGTCCGAGTCAGGACGCTGTTCATTTTGTGATCTGTCTTTCATCTCTCGCTGCACCTTTTTAACAAAATCTTGTGCCGCCTTTGGTGTCGCTAAAACAATCGCTTTCCCCTGCCACACCACTCGGAGTTTCGCCGGATACAGCATGGAATACACAATGTTCAACTCTCGCAGTCTGGCCTTTACTGTAGTGTATTCTTTCCGGGCCTGTTGGACTGCAACCGTGTGGTCGGGGTAGAACTCCAGGGAGTTACCTTGGTGTTGGATTTTCCCTTTTTCTCTCGCGAGTCGAAGGATCGTGTCTCTGTCGCGGTAATTAAGAATCCGCGCCACAATTGGTCTCGGAGTGGCGCCCGGCGGTGGCTTCGGGGCCAATGATCTGTGGGCCCGCTCTACAATGAAAATTGGTGACAAGGCCTCCGCACCAAATAGATCTTTGCACAGGTGTTCAACGTAGACCTCCATGCGCCCCGTGTTGGTTGTCTCCGGCAGGCCTGTAATACGTATGTTATTGCGCCTCGAGCGCGCTTCCAAGTCCTCCTCCTTCGCTCTGATCACTTCCAGGAGACGTTCCATACCAGTGCACTTGGAGGTGGAGGCCCGTGCTTCGTCCTCAACAGCAGATATTCTGGTTTCGGCCTCATCCAGACGCTCGCCGTGTTTCTCCTGCCTCGCCGCCATGCTGTCCATTCTGCAAGTTAGATTGTCCAGTTTGCCATTGATATCCTGCAAGTTGGACTGAATCGCTAGAAGGATCTTCTCAATGTTGGTGTTTGTCGCAGGTCCGGCAGTGTCGCTATCTACCACCATATCCTCTGTTGGTTTCGTCGGTTTTTTGTTCTCAAAGGAGATTTTCGATTGTTGCTTGTCTGGCTTGCCCATGGTGCTGACTGGAGACGTTGTCTTCTTGTGTGTGGGCCCAGATGCCCTCGTGATTCTGGTCGTGGTCGCCGTGATGTACTGGACAGAGCCTCACCTCGTATCACCTTTAGGAGGACAAGGGGGCCCCCCCTCCAGCCACCTACCCACTTTTGTAGTAGGGAGATCGTCCGCAGTTCTCACATGTGGTTGCGCTGGGCCGTGCGGTCGGGGATTCTGTAGTGCGCCTTAGTAATTGCGGCGATATGCTGCAGAGCGCTGAAGAGCAGGATACGGCCCAGTCCACACCGTCCCAGAGGTCATGGGCATTTGGCGCGTGGTTTTACTCCCTCGCTCGGTCGCCACAGCCCAAACCAATCCACAGGCACTTCGAGAGAGACTGCTAGGATGACAGCGTTACAGGACCCCGACAGTGTAGCGGCCACCTTGGTATTATCACAATCTGGGGACGGTTGACCGTTCATCGGCGGGAAGTCGAACCTCCCCCACTCCGACAGTTGCCGCCGCCATCTTGTCAGGCAGTCCGCCCAGCGTAATTACAGCAGCACCTGGCCCTTCGTGGTCCAACGAGGCGAGATGTAGACAGTGAAAGGGAGAATGAGCAGGTCCTTACCCCCGAGGTGGTGCCACTCGTGCAGGTAGGTGGTATAGCGCTGGCGGCTCCTCACGCAACTCTGGTATGTCCTCCGGCGGCGGCCATATTGTCAGGCAGGCAGCGCGCTCGAACACCGCTTGGCAGGATAATTCAGTAAAAGTCGATTTTCGGTGCGCGCTGTGCATGCCAAACGCCGCCGCTCATCTTCCCACACCTGTCGATGCGCTCGGAGAGCGGGTACCGGGGGCTTCGACGGCAAGAGATCACATAATTGCCGATCGCCCGGCGGAGCTGCAGCTCAGGCAGCCATTACGCTGTGCGCCCCCTAGCGCCTCCTTGGCCCAAATATCTTGAAATGGATAAGACTCCTTTACACAAACCCGCCAGCCAGGGTCCGCTCAAGTGGCAGGCTCTCCAAGCCATGGACTAATTAAGAGAGGCACTAGGCACATGTGGTCTCCCTGTACGCCGAAGACATTCTGGTGTTTAGGCACTGTTCACACAGAGGACGGATAATCGAGCCGGCGTTCCTTTTTCCATACCGACAAGGCCTGTGATAAAGGAAATAAAACGGCCACTGGCCCACTATATAATCCGTTAACAGCGATGTGCCACCTCTAATAAATATCAAATTTCTTCAGGACAAAAGAAAACAGACTCACTACAGACAAATAAGAGTATCCTTCTGACAAGAAACCAGGTAAAAAATCACAGATGGCACTTAAGGTCTAAAAAAATCTATCAAGAGGGTCCATTTTCTGCAGTCGTGAATATAAGCCTATGTATCTATTCTAAACTGTTTTTCCCGAACGTTGAGACCTGAGCAACATGGCTGATGCCCGGTGGAGTTGCTAGACAACTAATGAGGAGATTGGCCCTGAATTCCCCTTGACCGTCACCTACCCAGCCGGGTATTGGACACAGTTCTTCCTCGTCTCCCTGCTATGGCTCCTTCTTCCCCTCCTTTCCTATAAATTCTCTCAACCTCGTTGTTTGTTTATTGTACCTTACTATGCTATTGTAACTGATATAATTTGTAACATAATGTTCCTCTGTTATAGCGCTCTGATACCTCTGGGTCTAGCCAGCGCTATATAATCCTTTTGATTTACCTTGTAATGCAATGATCCCCTGGTTAAGCGCTCTGATACCTCCGGGGCTAGATAACGCTATATAACCTTCGCAAATCAAATAAATTAAAAACTGTTTTTCCTGAACGCTGATACCTGAGTAACATGGCTGATGACCGATGGAGCTGCTTGACAGCTAATAAGGAGTATGGGCCAGGGTTTCGCCTTGACCGTCACCTACCCAGCCGGACATTGGGCATAGTTCCTCCTTGTCTCCCCGCTATTACTCCTTCCTCCCCTCCCTCCTACGAATTATTGAAACATTGTTTATGTGTACTGTACCTTACTATGCTCTTGTATCTTGGGTCAAGTTTGCGCTATATAAAACTTTATAAATAAATAGATAAAATATCCCTGTGTGGGCCTGGGAGGTGACGCCCACGCAATCTTATCATCTATTCGGATGCCATGGGAGTGTCGAGGGTTCTGGTTACTGGGCATCTAGGTAGCAGACTCAGCAACCCAGAATTATCAACTAAATATGGGAGAGTTGGAGGGGGTCTCTGGGTTCCCATAGCTTACAGGAACACACTTCCCCTATCGATAATGTGGAGGGTGCTCTCGAAAAATGGTACTGTTGCCCAGACGTCAATATGCACTGCAAAACATACTATCTCTGATCTGGGCAGGGAGGAGGAACAGAATTCGGCTGGAGATGCTAAAGTGAAGGAAAGAAGAGGGCCGACTTGGGCTGCTAGATTTAGAGCTCTACCATATGGCATCCCAGCTCCAACATGCAGTTAAATTATCCTTCCACTGAGTCTCCTCGGAGACTCAGTGGAAGGATAGGCTACCAATTTACTTGATACAGGGGAGGAAACAACCCAGTGGTAGTTATACAGGTGGCAGCGATATGGGATAGCACAGTGCAACGAGTGCTGAGGCGTACGTCCTTTAGGAGGTCCCAGCCTTTGGACTGGCTGCAACCATTTCGCTAAATTAAAGAGGTCATGACACTGGGTGCATGGAGAGAGGGAGAGTGCTGATTAGTGGGAGACTGTATCCAGCAGAGAGGTTCCTGGCATTTGAGGAAGCCGGAGACAGTTTTGGGGTTGCCAGTTCCTGTGGTTTGCGAAGCTGGCTTGCACAGCCAGAGAGCTCAGGGCTGGGTTCCCAAATGCGCCCCACGTATCACACATTAGAGGTACTACGGGAGAGGGGACAGTGAAGTAGACTAGAATCCCATACCTACCAAGCGCTGATAGCGGACCAGCCATCAGTCAATTTAAAGTGCACCAAACATGGGACAGGGCCCTGCACAGTCACCTGATGGGTGCTGCATGGACGCCGGTGTGTGCCCTGGTGCAGGAGGTGACCAGCAATGCCAGATTTAAATGTACACACTTTCATCTCCAGTGGACTTACTTGACATCTTACAGGCTACACAGAATCTACCCATCTAAGTCTTCGACACACACAAAATGTAGGGAGCAAGGCGTCACTTATTTGAATATGACATGGTCCTGTGGAGCACTGCAGGTCTACAGGGAGGAGGTGGTGAGGAGACTTGTAGAGGTGACAGGAGTGCAGCTCCAACTAATGATCCACCATTACCTCCTGGCTTTGATGCCAAAACCTAAACAGAGAACCATGCAGTATAGATTTGCAAAACTGAGTCTCATACTTGCTAAGCGCCGCATTGCAATATGTTTGATAGACAATAAAGAACCTACAGTCCAAGCATGGCTCAGAGATAACCCGGAATGGACCAAAGCAGAAGAAATGCAATAAAAAAAATCTGATAAATAATGAATGGAGGAAAGAGGACATCAGAGACTGGGCGAATAAGATGTTCCAACTAATTAGTGCGCCTATGGAAGCTGGGGGCGGTGGTACCCAGGGAGACATGGAAGGGGAAGAAAATGCAATACACAAATGCTAATGGAGCCCACAGAGACACATGTTACATGCGGGGCTAAATCAGGGAATGGAGGAGTGAATGACCGTACTAATATTTGGTCCTGCTGCTGGAGGGCTACCTCCGCGTTATGGATGAGGAAGTTGACTTGTACTTGTATTACACACTGTATTAAATCCCAATTTTTTAATTTTTTTTTTAATTCTATGTGAATTAGTACAGGCCAGGGATTTTTATAAGCAGCAATGTGATGGTGACAAACGTTCCAAAAATAATAGTTAATTTACAAACACTTGGCAAGAATTTTTTTTAGAAAAGGGGGCGTGGGTTGCAGCCCTAGATGGAGGTCACACACGCGGCGAGCTCCGGGTCAGGGGCGTTTCAATCCGTAAATTATCCTGTTATCCCTTTGCGGCACAAACATTGGCGATCTCACGAGACACGGCGGACTGTGCCGGGACCATCACGCTGCGATCCGGCGGAATGGGGATGCCGCGCATGCCGAGTACGGCCCGCTGAGGTTTCCAGCTTCGCAGAGGGCCTCCGATGTGGGAGTGGCCTCTGGAGCACCGAGTTGCAGTGCGACCTGCCCAGCCGACTGGAACCCAGATGGCAGCGTGCCTACATACGCGAGTCCCAGGATTCGTGTCTGAGGTTCTGCATACCGGAGCGGTGACTGGATGTACCTGGCAGTAATCAAATGTAAGCGAGGCATCCAGTGGTGAGCAGTCGTGTCTTGCGGCTGATGGGAGGTTGTGCCGTGGTACCTCCGAAGATACGTGGGCAGATCTGAGGAGCCGGCCCAGTGCCCTGGCCCCTTCGGTCTCTGCTGACCTTCCTTCGTCGGACCTAGGCTGGCGGCGCTGGGAACGGATTCCGCTGGCTGGGCCTGTATGCAGCGAGGGGACGTTCAAGCCCCCAAAAGTTTCATTGCCGTGTGGTGAGTGCCCCCCCACACTGGACCGGCCACCGGGGATGTGCAGGGGTGTAATTGCCGCGCCGGATCTGCACTCTCCCACGGGTGGCCCCACGCTGAATAATTATGGAGCTGGTGTGACCCTGTTTGGAGCCTGGGGGGACCGATCTGCTTCTACTCCTGGGCGCCTAAAGTCGTCCCTCCCCTCCCCCACCCCGGCCGGGCGCAGTGTGGCGGAGCAAGGATGCAACCATATGAGGGACATTGCATAGCTGGAAGGGGCTCTGACTTACCTGGTTGGCTTGTACTGCAGAAGAGGAGGCGGAGCGGACCCTGGGCTGAAGGCGGTGGCTTGAGACGGCTACCGGGATTGCCTAGGACGTTAGGTTTGGGTGACCATCTTGCCTGAACTCTTCTCTGCAACCTCCTTGATAGCGCTTGACCTGTTGTGCAGTAGTTTTGGAGTGCAGATAAGACCGCTGATGCTGCTATAGAGCGGCCGCTCTTCCCTGTTGGCACCCTGTTTGGGCCTAAATACTGAACTTAGACTGGGGGCTCAGGTCTCACATTCTATTATGTGGTGCCATCAACATTGGCGTGTATGGTCTGGGCCCAACTAACAGTGCACTACAGTACCGAGTGGTGACTGATGGCCCTGGCTGGAAGTCGCTTCAGTGAAGGGCATTGACACCAGGATTTTTATCCATCACCATCCTTTCTTGCAGGCCCGAGCGTCCTGGGATCCCTGTGGAGAAAAACAACAGAATTAGACTTCCTGGTGCTCATGGCGGATTCCCCTGTTGAGGTACTAGGAGTGTAGCTTAGACCAGTCATGGGCAGAAACAAAATGAAAGGGGTACCGGACTCGGGCGGCTAGCTCCCCGCCTTCTGAGACGTCCTCCATACAATCTCATTGGACTGATGATGAGGTCACTTCTCTTCCTCCCGTTGACAAGTTGGATGTGATACTCCAGGAGTTCCACGAATCGCGTGCCGCTATTGCGCAACAAATCGGCACTATCTCTACCGAATTAAATTGGCTAAAGGATGATCATAAAAAGCTGGCGGATAAAGTGAAATACATTAACCATTCTGTTACAGCACTACAGCCCCAGGTGAAGGAGCAAGATGCACACATTTGACTCCTACAGCAACAGGTTGAGTCCTTGCAGGCCTGGGCTGATGATGCTAAAGGTAGGGCCCGACACAACAACCTCTGTATTGTTGGGCTCCCTGCGGGGGTGGAGGGTCAACACCCCACGACCTTCATTGAGGATTGGTTGTGGACCAAAGTGGCCCCCACTGGCCTGTCAGCACACTTCACAGTAGAGCGAGCCCATAGAGTACCTATGCGCAAACAAGTCCGTGGTGCTAATCCTCGCCCGCTCTTAGCCAGAATCCTCAACTACAGGGATCGGGATGATATATTACAAACAAGAAAAGGAGCTGGCCCTATCCTCTTTCACAATAACAAATTTTCAATTTTCCCAGACTACACACTGACAGTCCAACGCCTGCGTTCCTCGTTCATGGAGGTCAAGGCCCGAGCCTGCGCTGCAGGGTTGACATTTGCTCTTTTGTTCCCAGCCAAACTCAAAATTCTTCATAAGCAACGTGCTTGCTTCTTTGAGACCCCCGAAAGGGCATGGGAGTAGTTAGATAGGAATTTCCCAGACACTGCCCGTGCCATGCACCCTACACAGCTTCAGCCGAAGCTGCGGCGCCTTCAGCGCCATAGACTTGGAGGGCTCACTACACAGAGTACTGTGCTTACTACTCCGTCGCAGTAATCAGTGCTGGAGAGCAGACGTGTGGCCCTCCGCTCAGCCTCAGCGTTATGAACTCCGGGTGCGCCTATTAGCACCAGCCCATCGGTGGAAGTATACTCGGACTCTGGGGGCAGTATGGCACTATTTCCTTCTAAGTCCACACAGCTTAGCAACGATCCACTGGCTGAATCAGTGACATAGCTCTGTTATGTCCTATGATATGTGGAGAAATGTTTCACTTAGCTCTACCGATACTCGTCCGTCCCCAATTGCAAGTGCTTACCTCTCCATTATATGCTATGTCTCATTTGTTGTATTAAGCTCAAGATTGGGCAGCTCCGTAGGAGGCGGCTAGGTAAGCTGTAATGATGTAGTCCCTGGCCCGGCCTGTTTTTGGTTACTTTACGCTTCATAACCGATTCTTCCGTATTTATAGTAAGCAGCCCACCCCACTGGCATGAAGCCTTTTATTATTTAGTGAGTTATGTGCCTTGTTTACACACAGTTTGGTCGAGTGAAGTTTAGCCATTGGACCCTGGATTGGATTAATGTTCTTTTGTATATGCTACTGATCTGTTTCTCGAAATGCCTGGGGATGTGGGGGTTGGGTGTGTGTGGGGGGGTGAGGGGGATGGGACAGGTGATTGGATGCTATGTCTGTAGCAAAATCATATACTGTTATCTTTTGGAATATACGGGGGATGGGTTCTGTACAGAAGCAACATCGCATAGTTGCCCGATTACACCATCGTCGAGCACAGATAGTATGTCTCCAAGAAACACACTTAATTTCTTCTGAACTTGCCAAAGTACAGAGACGATGAAGGGGACAATTGTATGGTACTGTCTATTCTGCTTTCTCCAGTGGAGCGGCAATTTGGCTGCTATCAGGATTCCCTTTTTCGCTGTCGGATAGTAGGATTGATGACCAGGGAAGATATATACCATTACAGGGCATGCTGGATGGTATCCGGGTGGTCTTGGGGTCGGTTTATGCTCCCAATACGGACCAAGATACTTTCCTTTCCCGCCTTTCCAGAGCCCTGTCAGACTGAGCACACTACCTGTGGATATTGGGTGGATATTTTAATGCTGTGTTTGATGTGGATCTTGACAGGTCACACCACCCCTTGTCCAACGTAGCTGCCACCACACAAGCGACCAACTCAAGTAATTGGAAGAAAGGATGGGGATTGTTGGATATATGGAGGATGCCGCATGTTGGTATGCGTGAATACTCATTTTATTCCTACCCAATTTCCTTGTACACACGTTTGGATAATTTTCTTTGCTCCCCAGATCTGTTCTCTATGTTGACGAGTACCACATATTTAGGCAAAACAATCTCCGATCATAATCCCCAGGAGTTGGAACTTAATTGGGGTCGGACTCCTGCACCGATTCTCACGTGGCACCTACAACCGCTACAGCTGGAAGACCAGATTTACTGGGATACTTTAGCTACTACCGTTACCACTTATTTTACAGATAACTAGTGTTCGGCATCCTCTAGGATTGTTGAATGGGAGGCGTTCAAGGTAATAATCCGAGGTGTCTCTATGGGGACATTGGTGGGGATTTGGCGAGAAGCATAAGGGATCTTACGGACCAAGAGAGTTTATTGCAAGCGCTAGAAATAGCTGCTCAGTCTGATGATGAGAAAGGGCCCGACCTCCAAGAAGCCAGAATCAGGTATCCTGAGTTATTGGAGCCCTTGAGGGCGATAGATTTGCATGCGTACATGCTGCGTACTCATGCTGACTCGACAGGTCTGGTAAGCTATTGTCAAAGTTAATTAGACCACAACCCTCCCCCACACCTATTCTAGTCATACATAATAACCACTACGAATTGCTCACCGCACAAGTGGACATTAATAGAAGTTTTGTGATTATTATACAACTCTTTATGATGCTCCCCCTCACAATGCCACCACTACATTCTTGGAGGCGATGGTACTTCCTAGTATCATGGCAGCCCAGGCTGAGGATTTAGCCGCCCCCCTGACCGCTCTTGAAATCCGTAGTGCTATACGAGGAATAGCTTGTAACAAGACCCCGGGTTTGGATGGGATTCCCATTGAATTTTATTCCACTTTAACAGCATCCATGGTCCCTAAACTGCTCCAACTGTACACCACTGCTCTGGATGAATGTGCCTTGCTCCCTATGACCAGGGAGGCGATAGTGATCTCTCTGTTGAAGCCTTAGAAAACTCCTATGGAGCTCTCGGCATATAGGCCCCTATCAATCCTTAATACGGAGTACAAAATTCTTAGTAAGTTATTGGCGGCGCGACTGCTCCCTTACTCCCCACTCTAATTCACACTACCAATGTGGATTTGTGCCTAAACGTAGTACTCCCTTGAACATGCTTTGCTTCACGCCCTTCTGCATTCTGCCCACACCGACTCCCCCCATGAAGGCTGCCTCTCCTTAGATATAAAGCGTTTGATTCTTTTAGCTGGTCGTATATGCTGGCCACACTGGTTAAATATGGGGTTCCCCAGCTTTTATTGAATAGGTTAAGCTCCTTAACACTAGACCTACGGCAAGAGCCAAGACCGGCACTAATATTTCTGCAGCATATAATGTGTATCGGGTACACTGCAAGATTGCCCGCTGTCACCCTTGATGTTTGTGCTTGCTCTCGAACCTCTGTAACAACAGCTATGACACATAATGGCACCATATGGCATCCCGGAGGTCAGCTATCTCACTCTGTCTTGGCGTATGCAGATGACATGTTGCTCTATTTTGCAGATCACTGTTTGAACAATTTGGGGAAATTTCGGGATTGTGCCTTAATGCTTC
Organism: Lissotriton helveticus; assembly: GCF_964261635.1. Lineage (NCBI taxonomy): Eukaryota > Metazoa > Chordata > Amphibia > Caudata > Salamandridae > Lissotriton > Lissotriton helveticus. The sequence goes on from NC_136067.1 coordinate 1,236,337,783, forward strand.
TAAATCAGTGGCCTTTTCCTTCTTTGTACAAAATGGGTCGCACTCCGACTCCACCCACCAGCAGGTGTGCCCCAGGAGCATCATGGTCGATGCAGTCTTTAGATAGCGAGTGCGCTATATTGAAGAAAAGTGTGTCGTAGCAAGGTTGCAGCACCAACTCTGGACACCGGTGTTTCGGAATAGTTGTTCCTCGTCAGCAGAGTGTAGGTATTCGGGGTTAGCTGTGCAGGCTGCCAAATGTTCTCAGGTATGTACCTCTCACGGCGCGGGTGCGGGATCCGAGCTCGTCAGCCCAAGCTCAAGGGAGCCTATCAAAGTACAAAATGGGTCGCACTCCGACTCCACCCACCAGCAGGTGTGCCCCAGGAGCATCATGGTCGATGCAGTCTTTAGATAGCGAGTGCGCTATATTGAAGAAAAGTGTGTCGTAGCAAGGTTGCAGCACCAACTCTGGACACCGGTGTTTCGGAATAGTTGTTCCTCGTCAGCAGAGTGTAGGTATTCGGGGTTAGCTGTGCAGGCTGCCAAATGTTCTCAGGCATGTACCTCTCACGGCGCGGGTGCGGGATCCGAGCTCGTCAGCCCAAGCTCAAGGGAGCCTATCAAAGTACAAAATGGGTCACACTCCGACTCCACCCACCAGCAGGTGTGCCCCAGGAGCATCATGGTCGATGCAGTCTTTAGATAGCGAGTGCGCTATATTGAAGAAAAGTGTGTCGTAGCAAGGTTGCAGCACCAACTCTGGACACCGGTGTTTCGGAATAGTTGTTCCTCGTCAGCAGAGTGTAGGTATTCGGGGTTAGCTGTGCAGGCTGCCAAATGTTCTCAGGTATGTACCTCTCACGGCGCGGGTGCGGGATCCGAGCTCGTCAGCCCAAGCTCAAGGGAGCCTATCAAAGTACAAAATGGGTCGCACTCCGACTCCACCCACCAGCAGGTGTGCCCCAGGAGCATCATGGTCGATGCAGTCTTTAGATAGCGAGTGCGCTATATTGAAGAAAAGTGTGTCGTAGCAAGGTTGCAGCACCAACTCTGGACACCGGTGTTTCGGAATAGTTGTTCCTCGTCAGCAGAGTGTAGGTATTCGGGGTTAGCTGTGCAGGCTGCCAAATGTTCTCAGGTATGTACCTCTCACGGCGCGGGTGCGGGATCCGAGCTCGTCAGCCCAAGCTCAAGGGAGCCTATCAAAGTACAAAATGGGTCGCACTCCGACTCCACCCACCAGCAGGTGTGCCCCAGGAGCATCATGGTCGATGCAGTCTTTAGATAGCGAGTGCGCTATATTGAAGAAAAGTGTGTCGTAGCAAGGTTGCAGCACCAACTCTGGACACCGGTGTTTCGGAATAGTTGTTCCTCGTCAGCAGAGTGTAGGTATTCGGGGTTAGCTGTGCAGGCTGCCAAATGTTCTCAGGTATGTACCTCTCACGGCGCGGGTGCGGGATCCGAGCTCGTCAGCCCAAGCTCAAGGGAGCCTATCAAAGTACAAAATGGGTCGCACTCCGACTCCACCCACCAGCAGGTGTGCCCCAGGAGCATCATGGTCGATGCAGTCTTTAGATAGCGAGTGCGCTATATTGAAGAAAAGTGTGTCGTAGCAAGGTTGCAGCACCAACTCTGGACACCGGTGTTTCGGAATAGTTGTTCCTCGTCAGCAGAGTGTAGGTATTCGGGGTTAGCTGTGCAGGCTGCCAAATGTTCTCAGGTATGTACCTCTCACGGCGCGGGTGCGGGATCCGAGCTCGTCAGCCCAAGCTCAAGGGAGCCTATCAAAGTACAAAATGGGTCGCACTCCGACTCCACCCACCAGCAGGTGTGCCCCAGGAGCATCATGGTCGATGCAGTCTTTAGATAGCGAGTGCGCTATATTTGACACATACACACTCCCTACACTACACTACAATTTAGACCGCTGCAATTTAGGGTGGAACCCATTACTTTTAAGTATTTAGGGATTAATATTTACAGAACCACTTCGGACACAGTTGATAGAAATGTTGTCCGAGCACTTAATAACTTCAAATCCCAAGTGGTGTTCTGGAATACTTTACCTTTAACTACTGCAGGACGTGTGGCTGTCTCTAAGATGGTTATGCTCCCTAAACTACTGTATCAATTCACAAATCTTCCAGTAGCACGTCCTGCTGGATTTATAAAGCACTGGATAAACTACTAACTTCTTTAATTTGGGAACTGGACCGTCATAGATTGGCTCTTGCCAAAATACAACTAACGAGTACTGAATGCGAAATGGGTGCGCCAGATTTTAAAGCATATTCTATAGCGGCTCAATTACAATAGTTGGCTTATTGGCTGGATGGTCATAATCTATTTGAAATAGGTTATTCGCCCACTCACTTACGGGCTGGGATGCTCCAATCCTTATTATGCCCTGGAGTGACTAAAATGAAAAACCCTCCATTTCTTCTACATATTGCACTCCACTATTGAAAACTGGCGCTGAAGTAGGCTAATTTATCTGTGCCATATGCCCCGAATATACCTCTGTGTGGCTTGCCCGAGGAGTTTTGTCAGACATTAGCCTACGGGGATGGGTGGAATCCGGTGCGACAGCTGTAGGGGACTTATTTCTGGATGGAACCTTAATGCCGCATGAAGAATTTGTGTAAACCTATTCGGCTTCTCCCACACTCTTTTTAACACACGCTGCGGTCATGCATTATGTGCGAAGATACTGGTTATTGGATCAGATGGAACCTCCGACCTTCTAATTATTGCAATCAATACACATAATGGGACACGGTAGTAATCTGGTTCGATGGCTGTATCGGGCCTAAGGTCCCATCTGGGAGTTTCCTTACTAACTCTTCATCAAAGATGGGAGGCAGAGGTGTCCAGGGACTTCACTGATGTCCACAGGTTCTTGACTGTCCCAGGCGCGTCTCCCGCAATGCTCGACTAAAAAAGAATTCAACTGTTTGTCCTGAAAAGGGCCTGTCTCACACAACAGGTGATACACCGTATGTACCCCAATTCCACATCGGAGTGTCCTCTTTGTCGCAACCCGGAGGCAGACTTTATTCACATGTTTTGGACCTGCTCTGTCCTTGTGGACTTCTGGATGGAGGTTCTACAGGGCCTCATATACCTTTCTGAGAGTTCCACCTGGAACACCCGAGGCCTGCCTCCTCGGGCTCTTTCCACTTCCTAAGAAGGCAAAAGTGTTGTGCCGTTTTAGAAATCTCATTCTCATGCTAGTCAAAAGGCTCATCACACAACGATGGAAATCAGCTAAGGCCCCGCGAAAAGGGAAATTGCAGGAAAAAGTTGTACAATGGGCTACTGCTGAGAGGGAGGCATTGCATCGCGAAGAGTACCGAGGGTTGAGGAGGAAACCGATATCTTTGGAATGGGCTCAAATGTTGGAACTATTTAAGACACAATACATGGATGTCTCTGATGATTAATATGTTCCTGAACATGACACCTACCTTTCCCCCTCTCCTTCATTACTTCCTCCCCCCGGGGGAGGTCCCATACCACGCCCCACTCCCCCCAATGGAATTAGAACAGACACCTTGTTCATAGTAGCATAGTTCTTTATTATTATTTATTTATTTCTGTCACAGATTTAGGACTTCATTATACGAAAGTTGATAATACTATCAGAATTATGAGCACCAACTTGTTTGTACATGTATACAGCATACTGGGTTGATTCCACTCAGCTTCGCTCATATTTCCCATTTCCACAGATTGTATATCTACATCTATACCTTGTAATGGTAATCTTGGCAGTTTTGCTGTTTGAACAAGTTATTAGGATGGTCATGAATGTACTGCTCTTGTTTACACGGAATACTATGAGAGCCATAATGCTGTAACACAAACTGTATCAACACTGAAAACTTTATAAAATTCTGTGTTAAAAAAATGTAGAAAAGAAAAAAACAAACAATCATACATTTGCACACACAACTATATAAATACAGAAGGGAGAAGATTTAGTCATTCTTTCGGCCATTTAAAAATTGCCTTGGTCTTGAAAAAAGCGACATGGGGTGGTATTTCTGAAAATAAGCTTCTGTTTAAGAAGGACAAAGAAGATGGCAGCTCCTTATCAGGGTAGGGAATGGACTTGCAAGTTTATAACAGACTTTATGCAAATGCTGGCGAGTCGTTGTGTTTCAGAAGGAATTTAGCAATAATGGAAACAGGGCTCAGATATTTTCGTACGCGACACATACAAAACATGACAACCAATCAAAAGAGGTGGAGGTTGCTCTGACTGCTCTATCAACTGTCTCACTGGAAACACTCAATGTACAACGGTATGGTCTTTTTTTCTCATATGAGTTTATCCTTTGTATGAAGTAACTTGAGGAAACCTTACATATAATTTACCCTCATGCAAAAAATTAAGTTTGTGGTCTTTCACATTTTAGGTGTTGGCCCTACAGGGAATTATAGAAACTTTTAACATAAAGCAATTATAATTGTTGCGCTAGTGCCGCCAAAAAGACATATTTAAGTGAAATTGCCATGTTTTTCCAAAATTAGACAATAAGACATTAAGCAAATACATTTTTCTTCCCTTTCAAAATAGGTCGATTAGCCCTTTCACTGTCCAGCGGACAATGTTTTGCCAGTAACTCAGTAGGGCCGAGGATCAGATTGACAAGCAGGCATATGGACATGGTGAGATGGACTGATGGCTGAGAGACAGCTGGGGAGTGTTTTTCTTTTCCTGCAGATGGAGTCCAGGTGTAGCCTGAGCAAGTGGTAGTTTAAAAAACAACGTAAAAGGCTTTCAGTTCTTTTCTTCCCTGTTGGTCAAGAACAGGTTCTTAAGATGTCACAGGTTGGCAGGTATGGTGACATGCTTTGCCAATTTGGAATTTGCCACTTGAACTATTAAAAAAGTCAGGACTGACCGAAAATCTTACCCTTTTAGTAGATTTTGAGTTTCCAAGCCCGTATGAGGTAGTTTACAAAGCCTGAATCCAACAGTACTAACATCATATTGTAAATCCGAAGCCTATGTCGGAGTCAGTTGCTAGGGTAGACAGGAAATGGACTGATCTTATCGAACAACAAATCTGAACTGCTATGACGTCAGCGTCAGGTATATTCCCTAGGACTACAATTCTGCACATGCCATAATGCTGCTTCTTGCTGCTCTCTACCACTGCTGCACATGTAAAAACTCTGACCACTAAATGTCACTGCTCAAAACACTTTTATACTGAATGGCTACGTTCCAGCAGCACCAACGTCTCTATTCTCTTCAGTCAAAGGCTGGCTGAGAAGGCTACCCCGGCAAACCTCACTCCCCGATTTAACATCATAGCTATTACCTGTAAAACGGCACAGAAACTCTCGAGCGGCAGCCTATACTTAAAAAATTCAGTGGGATTTGGTTTTACTCAGGTTCACTAGAATTATATTGCAGGGGAAAACTAAAACTGTGCGACAGAGTTGACAAAAGTGTTTATTCGTTTTCTAACAACTTTACTAAATATAAAAAAATATTTGAAAGCTATATATAGGTCTTATTCTTTCAATTGTTTCACAATCTGTTTCCCTCATTTTTTGACCAGACCAACATTCTTATTTAATACGGACAGGAAAAAAACTGTGTTTGAACATCAACAAATATGGTGCAAATGAGCACTGACTTCATTTAACTCCATTCCAAAGTTATGCACGTTGGAGTTTTGTTTTTTATTGTGTTTCGTTTCAACGATAGGCCATTTTATACAACTGTATATAATGTTTAGAGAGAAAACCCTCATTTTTTAAAATCTGGATTCACCACTTGCATTAATTATTCTTACCTGACTTGATTTCGACCAGTGTGTTTGTATCGATTTCATGCTTCGCTTTTCCAGGAGGAGGTACTCTCAGAGGTATAATTTGAGGCACTGAGATCGAACCTGCAGTCATTTTAGTTGAGTTCAATACTGAAAAACATAAAATACACTTGTAGATTAGTATACAGTACCGTCGTTTCGTTTGAAAAGCTTTATTTCGGTACATTGACCATAAAAGCGTCACAAGAATGAATAAAACATATAAAATTAGCACAGGAATCAGCAAACATTGGTACAATTTTACATCCAGTCGCCATAGAATAAACAATTAGAATAAAGTGCAGGGGCATATGGTCAGTGCTTTTACACAAGGAAAGATTAAAAACCATACTAAAACCCACTAAGGGTAATAAAATAATTCATAAAACAGGAGCAGAAGCTCTTTTTAAAAGAAACACAGTTAAAAGTTATATACCATAGGTCAAAAAGTGTTAGCAGGCCTGAGCAGACCGTATACTACATTCGGCCACTAAGGAGAAGGCTCCAGAAACTTCCTCCTCATGCACCACATTGAGAATAAAAAGCGGGAAACTGAGTAAACTATTGGGAGGTGCAGCTCAGTTTTCAATATTCTATAGGCCTCTCTAAAGTGTCTTGTGCCCAAGTTCTTACAAATTTGTACAAGCCAGCGTCTTCTTGGCGACCTATAGGAATCACATTGGAAGAAAACATGCACCTCTGTTTCGTCCAGTAAACCACAAGCAGGGCATTTAATCATCACCTGCCCCCCCCATTTTTTGACATACAATCGTAGGGGGAGGCACCCATGCCTGAACTGTAGAAACTATTTTCTTGCCAACACTGGTTGGATGCTATCCAGGATGGACTCTGCCTGGTAGGTATTTTTGATTGTAAGGAAATCACTTGTCAACCGTCCCGATGA